>NC_073384.1:53796657-54411657 GCF_028641065.1 Leucoraja erinaceus | reverse complement strand
AAGATCAAGTCGGCTCTATGTTTGGCTACACTACCATGTGTGCACAGGAAGTAGGGTAGGTCACCCACCCCATCCTGCTACTTTCCCCTCCTCTGTATGCTAATCTCCCATCACTGAGACCACTTGTTCTCTTTTGCAGCCCCTATTTCCCCTCTCCCATCCCCTATTTCCCCTCTCCCATCCCCTATGTTCCAACCACCGGCTTTACTTTACAGGGATACCTACTCGGCTTGGGCCTTGAATTTACTTAGCTGCACTTCTTCAAGGCTTCCATGCACTCTTTCAGACCTGTTCAATCATACTTGTCCTTACTCCATCTCCCTTTACCCGCCAATAAAATACTCTCCCCATCCTGATATCTAACCTACTCCTCAAATTAATTGCAGAATCATAGAATTGTACAGGGCAAGAACAGACCCTTTTGGCCCACCTCATCCATGCCAACAACTACCATCCGTTGTACAAATAAAATTGCCCCTCAGATCTTTCTTTCCCCTCGACTTAAACCTGAGCCCTCTGTTCTAAAAGCCCCTGCCCTTGGACGAGGACCCTGACTATCTATCCTAACTATACTCTGCAAAATTTTATAAACCTTTGTAATGTCAACTTTCGGACTCCTACAAGCCAGTGAGGATAAAATCCAGCCACTCCGATCTCTGTTTATAACTGTGTTCTTTCTCGTTCAACTGAAATTAACTTCTGTGTTTGTTTTGCTTTGGCACTTGCAGAACGGTGTGTAAGGCAGATTCAGAAGCAGTCATTGTCTTGATTCCTGCTTCTAATAAATGTTCAAGTGACAGGTCCATGACCAAAGTGGTCATTGGTTGACTACAATATTCAAAATATATCTGTGCAAATGTTCACATTTTATGTCCGCAAATCTTATGTTCTCAAATTGAGAGACATTGTACCCATTTCTTTGTGCATTGTGATGTATTGCCAATGAAAATTAGAAAGTTAACTGGAAATTTGCATAAATGCATACGAGGCCAGCTTCAGCATTGCATAAAGAGGGCCTGCCTGCACAGGTACCTGTCTGGTGCTGAGTACCTGACCCATGTCCAGTTTAAGTTATGCATTTAGTCTTTTATACTGGGCCTCCTTCCCACGGCCTTCACTACTTACATACCCAACACCTCTAACCGACATCAAAGCCTATGTCCAATTCCTGTTCAGCAGAGCATGATATGTTTCCCAGTTGTCAGTACTGCCCTCGAGCTGAATATATGGCTCACAGCGCAGTGACAGTTTAATATGCCTTAAACAATGCCATATTTCTAATTTGCTACAGTGATCCAAATCTAGTCTCGCCCCTCTGCTTTGATCCAATTACCCTACATCTTTGTCTGTTTCAAACAAGTATTTTGTTTTCTTTTTAAATTTGCAACGATCGTTCCATAAATGGCTCCTTGTAAAGCATTCCATGCTCCAGCAATCGAAAGAATGTGAAGAAATTTCACTTAAGCATTCGCTCCACATTCTTAATCATAATTTTAAATTGATGACTCCTTATCATTCACTCTCTAACAAAAGAAAATGGACCATCTTTATTCATTCCATCAAAACCCTTAGTTATAGTTCTCCACCCTATGCTTTCAGCCAAGAAGACTTTGGTTTAGAAAAGGATTGGAGAATGAAATTATAAAAATTACAAAAGAACCTTCGAAAAGAAACAATAACTGGTCAAATTGGAAAAGGCTTTCAAATATTTCAACGTAATATTCTGCTGGATCGTCCTGTTGACTGATTAACAGTTCACTGCAAAAGCGCTGCCAGCTACAGTGTATTTATGAGTAAGATCCAGATTGGTACACTTGTTCACTACAGCAGAGAAACATGGAATTAAATGATGGTCTGAAGTGGGTACTTCTAATCTCTGATGCCACCTGTGGTATCAGAGTTCTGAGACCAAATAAGCATCATATCTGATCCTTCAGCATTTTGTCAACAGTTCTGCACTAATAAAATAAAGGAAGGTAACTGGTTCGGATTTACTCTAATATTATTTAAATTATGTTTTTATTTAAATTTTTTGTTTGTGTTATAATCACTTTTTTTTGTGTGTTACTAAGTAGAAAAAAATAACTGCAAATGCTGGTTAATATACAAAAGGACACAAAAATGCTGGAGAAACTCTGTTGGTCAGGCAGCATCCATGGAGAACATGGATTGCGGCATTTTGGGTCGAAACCCTTCAAGCTGATTATATAGGGGGCAGAAAGGTGAAAAAGGGGCGAGGCATGACAAGGTGGGACAGGTCATAGGTTGACAAAGTGAGGCGTAGGGAGGTAGGATTGATGGTATTCAGAGTTCAGTTCAGTCTATGTTTGGTCTCGCTGATGTATTGATCAGCGAGACCAAAAGGGTTTGGGTAGGAAGGGATGAGTTGTGGAAGGAGCCATCTCTGCAAAAGACAGGACATGGAAAGATGGGAATAGTGGTGGGGTCACATTTGAGGTTACAGAAATGTCCAAGTATGATGTGTTAGATGCGGAAGCTGACGTGGTGAAAGGCGGGGTCCAGCGAGGGGAATTCTACACTGTTGAATTTTTACAAGTTTGTTTGGTTTGGTTCAGGTAGATTTTAATTGGTGACCTCACACGATTTCTCCAGACATGATAAGAAATTAATTTTTAATATAACGTGTGCAGAACCTCTTTTAGATGTGATTAACAATATTAAATATGTTTACTTTAAAAGATACTTGCAGAAAATGGCAATCATCATTCAGAAAACATGGCGAGCATTTCAAACCCGGATGTATTACAGATTCATGGTGCAGGTAAAGACATTTTATAAGGACATTCTAATTGATTTAGCCCTGTAAAAATCCATTAAAATGGGTGACACTTCTCATTCTTTGAATTTGTTATTGTTTGAGTGGACTGTCTTCATGAGCATTAGACTTGTGCTATGATGTTTAATGTGAATATTGTTCCTCCATAAGGAAATGAGTAAAGGCATGATCATGGTGGTTCTTCTTTTTAAAATGCAATTTTTAAAAATTCATTCCCTTATCCTTTGATTTCTTTTGTATCCAAAAAATAACAGTTTTGAATCCTATCTTGACTGAGCTACCATGGGTCTCCAGGGAACATAATTCCAATTCCAGTTTTCGTCAACTTCTGAGTAAAGAAGTTTCTCCACAAGATTGTCCTACAATGCATTTCCATTAATGACATATAGTTAATATTTCTTTGTCAGGAATCCTTCCATATTCAAGTCCTCTCTCATTCTTTCAGCTCTTTAAAAAAAAAAAAAAAAAAACCAGAAGTTTAGATAATTCAATCTTTCTTCCTCAGGCAGATCTACCTTCTCAGGAATCAACACACTGCACTCCCTCTAAAGCCTGTACATCTTTTTATTAGGAAAGGACACAAAATTGTACACAATTTTCCAATATGGTTTCACCAAGATCCGATATAATTGTAATAACACAGACTTACTTTGGTTCTCAAATTCTCTATCAATGAAAGCTAAAATACCATTGTGTAACCAAAGCTAAAATACCATTTGGCTTTTTAACTGCTTATCACACTAATATTGGCTTACTGGATCTCCCAGTTGCTAACCCCATTTTAACTCCATTTCCCATTCCTATAGTGACCTTTCTGTCCTGGGCTGCCTCCATAGCCAGACTGAGGCCAAATGCAGACTGGTGGAACAGCACCTCGTATTCCACTTGGGTAGCTTATGACCTAATGGTATGATTGGTGAATTCTCCAAACTTAGGTAACGGCTACAAGCACGTCCCTCCCCCCTCCCTCTTTCCACCCACCCTCAGGCTCACAGATGTCTCTAGCCAACAATTGGTCAGGATACCTCCTTGCCC
This sequence comes from Leucoraja erinaceus, assembly GCF_028641065.1. Taxonomy (NCBI): domain Eukaryota; kingdom Metazoa; phylum Chordata; class Chondrichthyes; order Rajiformes; family Rajidae; genus Leucoraja; species Leucoraja erinaceus. The sequence continues at coordinate 54,407,825 of NC_073384.1, read as the reverse complement.
TTTCTTGATCTCTGTCTCCATCACAGGATTAAAAATGACTATCAATTGGTATCTACTACAAACCTACTGACTCCCACAGTTATCTTGACTACACTTCCTCCCATCCTGTCTCTTGCAAAGATGCTATCTCATATCCTCAATTCCTCAATCTCTGCCACATCTAGTGTACACTGGGACTAGTGTAGCTAGAACATGGTGCCCAAGTGTGGGCAAGTTGGGCCGAAGGGCCTGTTTCCACACTGTATCACTCTATGATTCTATCTGCTCACACAAAGAGATTTTCCATACAAGGACATCCAAGATCCAAGAGTCCTCATTCTTTTAGTTGAATGTGGTTTCCACCTGGCTGTTATTGATGGATTCCTCACACGCATTTCTTCAATGTCCTGTTGTTCAGCTCTTACGCCCCTCCCCCCAGACATAACAAGGATAGAGTTCCTCTGGTCCTTGCGTTTCACCAAGCCTTGTTCCTGATGAACATGCGTAGACTCAGCAACTGTTTTTGCTGAACATTTACGCTCAATCCGCCAAAGCCTACTGGATCTCCCGGTTGTAAACTGCTTTTTCTACCCTTCCTATTCCTATACTGACCTTTCTGACCTGGACGTCCTCCATTGGCAGACTGAGGTCACATGCAGACTGGAGGAACAGCACCTCGTATTCCGCTTGGGTAGCTTACATCCCAATGGTATGAATATTGTATTCTCCAACTTGAGGTAGCTTATTACCTTCCCCCCACCCCTCCCCCCTTCCTTCACTAAGTCTGTTAACCAGTTCCACGGTTTGCAACTATGTGGGCTCACACCAACAATCACCCTATCGGGGAACTTCCTTGCTGGGGTAATCTGCTGCCAACCGTAATTTGTCCTCTTTTTTGCTTCCAGTGTAGTGTTCTTCCCCCCCCCACTACAATCAGTCTGCAGAAGGATCACTACCTGAAACATCATTTATCCATTTTCTCTAGAGATGCTGTCTGACCCGTTGAGTTACTCCAGGAATTTGTATCTATCTTAGCCAAAACAAGTATCAGCAATTCCTTTTTATTAAATATTACACTTGTATGTTAGCTTTCTGTGACAGGTGGAAAGATGCCCAGGTTTCTGATCTATACTTACCGTTCTTTAACCTTATTAAACCATTTTGTTTTCTATCTAATAAACAACTCATATCAGCTTATTTTAGTTTTGTTTAGAAATACAGCCCTTCAGCCCACCGAGTCCACGCTGACCAGAGATCCCTGTACACTGCACTATCCTACACATTACAGAGAGTATACGATTTTTATTTTTCCAAAGCCAAATTAACCTACAAACCAAGGTCTTGGGAGTGTGGGAGGCAATCGGAGAAATCCAAAGCAATCACGGGGGGAACTTACATACTCCATACAGACAGCACTCTTAATCGGGGTCGAACCGGGGTCTCTGGCGCTTGAGGCAGCAACGTTATTGCTGTGCTATCATGCCATCTGTAAAAGTTCCTGCAAAACATCCTGCAAAAGTACAGTATATTGCCATTACTTCCATGTGCTCAACTCAGCAATCTCACTTGTGGGATCTTATCAAAAGTCTTGACAAAATCCAAATGCACCATTTGGTGAGGGAGGGATCCATGTATGATAGCCCTGGGGAACCAATGTTCACTAAATCTTTCATTTGCTCAGTACACAGTATATGTAGATTAAAGCCGCAATAATACCCTTTCCTTTGTTTATGCCGTGTCTTACAACATTACTACTGTTATGGGGCTTTTAAATGATTCCTACCAATATTTCCTACTCTCTATTTCTTGTCTCCACCTAAATTGATTCTAATTCTGCACCACAATCTGCTGAATCAAGATTCATTCAAACAAATGGACTGAGAGCATCTTTATTAATAATGCCACTCAATCTCCTCTTTCCTTCAGCCTACTCATGTTGAACATTGAATACTTTGGAATATTTAGTTCCTAGATTTGGTCACCTGATAGCCATGGTGCTGTAATGGCAATTAGGTCATGTTCTTTTACCACCCCTTGTGTCATTAATACATCTATCTTGTATGTCTTGTGTGCCTTTCAATATGGTATCTCTAAATGTTTCTTTTAAAAATGTTTTTGTACTCTGACCCTCTGTAGTTTGCATTTGTTTCTTCTACATGTTTACCAGTTAACCAATATATTTATTTGAGGATGGTGTACTCGTAGGAACACTGCACTCAAACCATTTGTCTTTGGTCACATGCACTAAATACTCAAGACAAAAAATGTAATCCAATATTTCAGTTCAATGCTGCACACCTTTTTAAGTCTTATTTAAGTGTAAAGACTTATGTGTTAGAACGTGATGTTAAGGAAGCACAGATTAGATGCGGAATGACTTGTGCATACCAGCCTACAGGTATATAAGAAAATACTTTTGATCCCTTCTAACTTCATATATCTCCTTTATATCCCGCATCCAAATACATTTTAGCAAATTTATTTTCATGATATCCAAGTACACAAACACAAATATTATGGAGTGTAGGAACGAACTGCAGATGCCGCTTTAAATAAAAAATAGACACAAAATGCTGGAGTAACTCAGCGGGGATAGGTAGCATCTCTGGAGAAAAGAATAGGTGACGTTTCGGTCGAGACCCTTCTTCAGACTGATTAAATATTGTGGTGGATAATCACTTAAGGGCGACATGATGGCACAGTGGTAGAGTTGCTGCCTTGCAGCGCAAAACACCTGGGTTCAATCCCAGGTGTTGTCTGGATGTCTCGACATTTTCCCCATGACCGTGTGGGTTTTCTCCGAGATCTTCAGTTTCTTCCCACATTCCAAAGACATACAAGTTTGTAAGTTAATTGGCTTGGGTTTGTATACTTGGTGTAAGTGTAAATTGTACCTGGTGTCGTCCCCTATCAATAACCCGTGCCTGCCTTCTCCCCACATCCCTTGACTCCACTAGCCCCCAGAGCTCTATCTAACTCTCTCTTAAATCCATCCAGTGACTTGGCCTCCACTGCCCTCTGTGGCAGGGAATTCCATAAATTCACAACTCGCTGGGTGAAAGTTTTTTCTCATCTCAGTCTTAAATTGCCCCTTTATTCTAAGACTGTGTTTATTCTAAGACTTGTGTTAATGTGCGGGGATTGCTGGTCAGTGCGAACTCGTTGGCTGAAGGTCCTGTCTCCACGCTGTATCTCTAAACTAAACTAAACCAAACTTGGAATTTGTCTGCCCATCATACAGGTTTTCTTGCGCAAAAGTAGGAGTACAGTTTTGTCATGGCCCTGGATCTTCTGCTGAAAGTTGCACTACCTATGCTCCCTGCTCACCTGCCTTCCCCTTATTTGGAATAACTCTTGGAAATAATCTTCTTTTACCAGACCCAGTTTCTAGCAGGTTGGCAAACTCCACACATTGCAGAGCCTATCTGTAGAAATGCTTCGAGAGCCAGTTAAGCTTTTAGACTTACCTGCTATCGCAAATGCACAAAAGCTATTTAAAAATTCAAAATACGATTTTAAAATAAGAAAAATTCTTGAATGATAAAAAAGTAAAACATATAAACATCATAGAACAATTAAAATCAATTAAATATATTTAAATCTACTCGTTTAAATACAGAAAAGGCAATTGTTTGTCTTTGCCCTTCTGTCAACCAATTTTTTTCTTTTTAAAATCAATGGTCCCTCTGGTTAATCTGGTGCAGATGGAACAGGCAACTTTCCCAGTTAAAGTGATGGGAAATTTGCAATTTACCTTCCCAATGGTGAATTACAATTGTCCTATCAGCGACAATGAATGATGCAAAAGTTCAGGACTTTGCTCATCTGCTTATACAATTCACCTTCAACTGTACTGACTAACTTGATTTCACAACCCACACAGACATTGTCCCAGATTATAACCATTTAGTGCGTATTTTCATCCCTCCCATATTTTTTTGCTTGTAAATTTAGCATTCTGTCCCAAGATCCTAGAACCAATTGCAAATGGGAATAGCTTAATTTAATTTATCCTGATGAAACCATTCAAAATTTTATACACCACTGTCAAATCTTTCCTCAACCTCTTGTTTTCACGGAGAACATTCCAAATCTTTCTAGTCTAATGAATCTCTTCTGCACATTTTAAGAATTACATCCTCTCTAAAATGTGGTTAAGGGAACTGAATTCATCTTCCAGTTGAGGCTTTTATAAAGGTTCAATATAACTGGGTAATCTTAAAAGAAACAGGTGCATCATGATAATTCATACTTTTGTATAAGAGAGCAAAGAAATGTTTTAAAAATTGCCTTTTTTTTGTTCACGGGAATCAGCGCTACACAAAATGCTGACATTTATTGGCCATCCCTACTGCCCATGAATATGGGGCAATGACATAAGAGTGTTTGAAGTCAAATTTAAGACAGACTGGGTAAGGATGGCATTAGTGAATCAGATAGGATTTTATAATAATCCTGTAGCTTTATGGTAACCATTACTGAGACTCGCTTTTCTTTAATTCCAAATTTATCCAATTACTGGAATTTAAATTGCTGTAGTGGGATTCAAATGCCCCTGGTTCAATGTTCTAAAATGCTGGCTGCCGGTCAGTAACGTATTCAATGTGCCATAGTACCTACTTCTTTAATGAATTTGTGTTTGAAATTCACCTTTAAATCCTCTGTTAAATAATTGATAAGAAGGAAGAAGTGAATATATTCAGTGTTCACTTCAAAGCAGCACAACAAACTTGGCAAAGAGGTAGAGAACATAAAATAATTTTGAATGATTCAGTAAAGTGGCAAAAATATAATAAAATGAACATTCTTGTAATGTATGATTTATGTCAAAGATGCAATATTTGGAGTGGGTTACATCCCAGGCTACTTAAGGAGGTAGTTCTGGGAATCGTGGATGCATTGGTGATCATTTTCCAATGTTCTATAGATTCAGGATCAGTTCCTGTGGATTAGAGGGTAGCTAATGTTATCCCACTTTTTAAGAAAGGCGGGAGAGAGAAAACGGGGAATTATAGACCAGTTAGCCTGACATTGGTGGTGGAGAAGATGCTGGAGTCAATTATAAAAGATGAAATTGCAGCACATTTGGATGCAGGATCGGTGCTGGGACCGCACCTATTTACAATATACATTAATGATCTAGATGAAGGGATTAAAAGTAACATTAGCCAATTTGCAGATGACACAAAGCTAGGCGGCAGCCTGACAATAGACAATGAACTGAAGAGGATGCCATGAGGATGCAGGGTGACGTGGACAGGTTGGGTGAGTGGGCAGATGCATGGCAGATGCAGTTTAATGTGGATAAATGTGAGGTTATCCACTTTGGTGGCAAAAACAGGAAGGCAGATTATTATCTAAATGGTGGGGTCAAGTTGGGAAAAGGGCAAGTACAACGGGATCTGGGGGCACTTGTTTATCAGTCAATGAAAGTAAGCATGCAGGTACAGCAGGCAATGAAGAAAGCGAATGGCACGTTGGCCTTCATAAGAAGAGGAATTGAGTATAGGAGCAAAGAGGTCCTTCTGCAGTTGTATAGGGCCCTAGTGAGACCAGACCTGGAGTAATGTGTGCAGTTTTGGTCTCCAAATTTGAGGAAGGGCATACTTGCTATTGAGGGAGTGCAGCATTGGTTCACCAGGTTAATTCCCGGGTTGGCAGGACTGTCATATGTTGATAGAATGGAGCGACTGGGCTTGTATACTCTGGAATTTAGAAGGATGAGATTTAGAATGATCTTATTGAAACAAGTCAAGAAGAGTTTATTGTCATATGTCCCAGATAGGACAATTAAATTATTGCTTGCTGCAGCACAACAGAGTATTGTAAGCATAAATACAGAACAGTTCAGTGTGTCTACATAGCATAGACCATATATAAACACATAAATAAACAGATAAAGTGCAATAGGCTGTTATATTTCAGAGTTTACACAAAAAAGCTGGAGAAACTCAGCGGGTGCAGCAGCATCTATGGAGCGAAGGAAATAGGCAACGTTTCGGGCCGAAACCCTTCTTCAGACTGGGCAGTCTGAAGAAGGGTTTCGGCCCGAAACGTTGCCTATTTCCTTCGCTCCCTAGATGCTGCTGCACCCGCTGAGTTTGTCCAGCTTTTTTGTGTAACCTTCGGTTCTCCAGCATCTGCAGTTCCCTCTTAAACAACATATTTCAGAGTTTGTTTGATGGCGAGTTTAATAGCCTGATGGCTGTGGGGAAGAAGCTGTTCCTCAACCTGGATGTACCACATTTCAGGCTCCTGTACCTTCCACCTGATGGCAGCGGAGAGATGAGTGTGTGGCCAGGATGGTGTGGGTTCTTGATGATATTGGCAGCCTTTTTGAGGCGGTGACTGCGATAGATCCCTTCGATGGTGGGGATGATGGACTGGGCAGTATTCACAACTTTCTGCATTCTTTTCCACTCCTGGACGCTCAAGTTGCCGAACCAAGCCACGATGCAACCAGTCAGTATGCTCTCCACTGTGGACCTGTAGAAGTTCGAGACAGTCCTCTTTGACATACAGACTCCCCGTAATCTTCTCAGAAAGTAGAGGCGCTGATGTGCTTTCTTTATGATTGCATCAGTGTGCTGGGACCAGGAAAGATCTTCAAAAATTTGCACGCCCAGGAATTTGAAGTTCTTGACCCTTTCCACCATTGATATAAACGGGTTTGTGGGTCCCTATCCTACCCCTTCCAAAGTCCACAATCAGTTCCTTGGTTTTGCTGGTGTTGAGAGCCAGGTTATTGTGCTGACACCATTTGGTCAATCATAGATCTCACTTCTATATCTGACTCGTCACCATCAGTGATTCGTCCCACAACAGTGGTGTCGTCGGCGAACTTGATGATGGAGTTCGCACTGTATCCAGCTACACAGTCATGAGTAAAGAGTGAGTACAGCAGGGGGCTGAGCACGCAGCCTTGAGGTGCTCCCGTGCTGATTGTTATCGAGGATGACACATTTCTAACTAATACGGACAGACTGTAGTCTGTGGATGAGGAAGTCGAGGATCCAGTTGCAGAGGGATGCGCAGAGACCCAGATCTGAGAGCTTGGTAACCAGCTTGGAGGGCATGATGGTGTTAAACGCCGAGCTATAGTCAATGAATAACAGCATGGCATATGAGTTTCTGATGTCCAAGTGGTCCAGAGTGCTGTAGAAAACCAGTGAGATTGCATCCACCGTTGATCTGGTGTGGCGGTAAGCGAACTGCAGTGGGTCGAGGTTCTTGTCGAGGTAGGAGTTGATATGCGCCATAATCAACCTCTCAAAGCACTTAATCACAACAGACGTTAGTGCCACTGGTCGATAGTCATTGATGCACGTCACCTTGCTCTTCTGGGGCACCGGTATTATTGATGCCCTTTTAAAGCGGGTGGGAACCTCAGACCTCAGAAGTGAGAGGTTGAAAATGTCCGTAAAAACTTCAGCCAGTTGGTCCGCACAGGTTTTTGGAACACGACCGGGTATACCATCAGGTCCAGGCACTTTCCGAGGGTTCACCCCACTGAAGGATCTTCTGACGTCAGCCTCTGTGACTGTGACTGAAATACCATCATGGCGAATCACCATCAACGGGGAAATCCTTTAAATCCGAGATGAGAAGAACTTTTTTCACACAGAGAGTGGTGAATCTCTGGAACTCTGCCACAGAGGGTAGTCGAGGCCAGTTCATTGGCTATATTTAAGAGGTAGTTAGATGTGGCCCTTGTGGTTAAGGGGATCAGAGGGTATGGAGAGAAGCAGGTACGGGATACTGAGTTGGATGATCAGCCATGATCATATTGAATGGCGGTGCAGGCTCGAAGGGCTGAATGGCCTACTCCTGCACCTAATTTCTATGTTTCTATGTTTCTATGAATGGGGGCTTGGGAAGGCACATCAGTGTTCTCCCTATAAAAGGGTGCGTAAAACACATTGAGCTCGTCAGGGAGTGATGCTTCGAAGACAATTGAGCTGCCTCCAGATGCCTTGTAGGAGTTGACGGCATTCAAGCCCGGTCACAGTTGCCAAACATCCGTCTAATCCTCCAGCTTGGAGCAGGTCCCTTTTGGCCTTTTTGATGGCCTTACCAAGGTCGTATCTGGACTTCTTGTTGACCTCTGCATCTCCAGATCTGAAGGCCTGGGATTTGGACTTCAGAAGTGTGCGGATCTCATGATTCATCCAAGGCTTCTGGTTAGGAAACACGCGGAAAGTTTCCGGTTGGCGGCGCGACTCACTGTTGCAGCGGCCCCTACAGCCTGTCTGTCTTTTTTAATTTTTTTGTCTAGTTAAATGTAGTTGTTGTGTTTTTTTTTTTTATACTGTTTTTAACTGTGTTTACGTGGGGGGCGGGGGAAACGTTAAAAATCTCTTGCACGGGAGACCCGACTTTTCCCTGTCGGGTCTCTGTTGTCGTTGGGGCCTAGCACCGTGGAACGGCCTCCAGCCGGAACGACCTGGAGGCTCCAGTCACGGGGCCTGCGGAGCTGCGGTCTTACCATCTGGCCGGCCTCGGAGCGTGGGGAGCGGTGGTGGCTTGCTGCTGCGACCCAACTCCGGAGCTTGGAGGCAACTTCTGTGGACTGGGACACCGGGAGCTCGCGGGTCCGGGTGGGAGACCGCTTTCCAGAGCTCACGCAAAGCAACTTCTCCAGCCCGTGTCGCGGGGTTGGAACAACCCAGAGCGGGGCCGTACATTGCCCGGCGCGGCTTTAATGGCCGCGGGACATTCCAGCGCCTGCCGGGGCTCCAACATTGTGACATTTAGACCTGGAGCGGGGCCGTACATCGCCCGGCGCGGCCTTAAATGGCCATGGGACTTACCATCGCCTGCCTGGGGCTTCAACATCGGGCTTCAACATCGGGAGAAAAATGAAGGGCAGGTGGAGAGAAAAGACTTTGCCTTCCATCGCAGTGAGAAGGAGGTTCACTGATGGATGTTTGTGTGAATTAAATTGGTTGTTTGTCTAGTACGAATCGTTTTTTGTTTGTAAGGCTGTAGAAACAGTTTTGTTTGAGCCTCACTGATGTTCAAATGACAATAAATATTGTATTGTACTGTATTGTATTGTATTGGAATGTTTTCGTTGGGACGCAGTCTTCCACACATTTCTTTATGAAGTCTGTAACGACTGTGGCGTATTCATTCAGGTCCGTTGCCGAGTCCCTGAACATTGCCCGGTGTACAGACTCGAAACAGTCCTGGAATTGTTCCTCCGGCCCCCCCCCCCCCGACCAGCTCTGTACAGTCCTCACCTCTGGGGGTGCACTCTTCAATTGCTGCAGCACTGCAGTATGGTTGGATTTACCGAAGGGATAGAGCGATAGGCATCTTTGATGGTCGTGTAGCAGTGGTTGAGGTTGTTTGATCCTCTGGTGCTACAGGAGACATGTTGGTGGAAGTTAGAGAGCGAGAGCGATTTCAAAAAAAAAAAAAAAAAAAAAAAAAAAAAAAAAAAAAAAAAAAAAAAAAAAAAAAAACAAAAAAACAAAGAAAAAAAAAAAAAAAAAAAAAAAAAAAAAAAAAAAAAAAAAAAAAAAACGTTCAGGTTGGCTTTGTAGAATTCCCTGGCTATGGTGGTAAATGCCTTGGGGTAAGCCGTCTGATGCACAACGGCGTGCAGCTCCCCCAGTGCCAGATGGACATCAGCCTGGGGTGGGATGTAGACCGCGATCAGGATGATGGAGGTGAATTCCCTCGGCAGGTAGAAGGGACGGCACTTCACAGCCAGGTGTTCCAGGTGTGGAGAGCAGGAGTTGGATAGGACTGCCACGTCTGAGCACCTCACAGAGTTGACCATGAGGCAGACGCCCCCTTCCTCTCCCTTTCCCAAGGGCCAATGTACAGTCCAGTATTCAGCCCCCTTTACTCTGATACCCCTAAATAAAATCCAGTGCAACCAATTGCCTTCAGAAGTCACCTAATTAGTAAATAGAGTCCACTAGTGTGTAATCTAATCTCAGTATAAATACAGCTGTTCTGTGAAGGTCTCAGAGGTTTGTTAGAGAACATTAGTGAACAAACAGCATCATGCACCCCAAGGAACACACCAGACAGGTCAGGGATAAAGTTGTGGAGAAGTTTAAAGCGGGGTTAAGTTATAAAAAAAATATCCCAAGCTTTGAACATCTCACGGAGCACTGTTCAATCCATCATCCGAAAATGGAAAGAGTATGGCACAACTGCAAACCTACCAAGACATGGCCGTCCACCTAAACTGACAGGCCGGGCAAGGAGAGCATTGATCAGAGAAGCAGCCAACTAGGACAGCACAGAAGATCATTGGCTGCCCTCTCCCCTCCCCCCTCCCTGATGGATATTTACACCTCCCGCTGCCTTAGCAGGGCAAAGAAGATCATCAAGGACAGCTCCCATCCTGCGTTTGGACTGTTCGACCTGCTGCCCTCTGGAAGGCGCTATAGGTGCATCAAATCCAGGACAAATAGACTCAGGAATAGTTGTTTTCCGAAAATTATAACTACTCGAAATACACACATGCACTGACTTCACAGCCCAACACCCGAACTTCCATCTGTATATATGTATATAGCGCCGCAGAATTGTGCACCTATCCCCCCCCCCTTCTCCCTTTTGTTTTTGTTTTCAGTTTCTTGTTTTTTTGTACTAAATTATATGTATGCACTAAGTACGAGCATCTTTTAATTTCATTGTACATGTATAGTGACAATAAATGGCATATCATATCATATCATATCAAGAGGCCCATGGTAACTCTGGAGGAGCTGCAGAGATCCACAGCTCAGGTGGGAGAATCTATCCACAGGGCAACTATTAGTCGTGCACTCCACAAATCGGGCCTTTATGGAAGAGTGGCAAGAAGAAAGCCATTGTTGAAAAAAAGCCATAAGAAGTCCCGTTTGCAGTTTGCCACAAGCCATGTGGGGGACACAGCAAACATGTGGAGGAAGGGGCTCTGGTCAGATGAGACCAAAATTGAAGTTTTTGGCCTAAATGCAAAACGCTATGTGTGGCGGAAAACTAACACTACACATCACCCTGAACACACCATCCTCACTGTGAAACATGGTGGTGGCAGCATCATGCTGTGGGGATGCTTTTCTTCAGCAGGGACAGGGAAGCTGGTCAGAGTTGATGGGAAGATGGATGGAACCAAATACAGGGCAATCTTGGAAGAAAACCTGTTAGAGTCTGCAAAAGACTTGAGACTGGGGCGGAGGTTCACCTTCCAGCAGGACAACGACCCTAAACATACAGCCAGAGCTACAATGGAATGGTTTAGGTCAAAGCATATTCATGTGTTAGAAATGCCCAGTCAAAGTCCAGACCTAAATCCAATTGAGAATCTCTGGCAAGACTTGAAAATTGCTGTTCACAGATGCTCTCCATCCAATCTGACTGAGCTTGAGCTATTTTGCAAAGAAGAATGGGCAAAAATTTCAGTCTCTAGATGTGCAAAGCTGGTAGAGACATACCCCAAAAGACTTGCAACTGTAATTGCAGCGAAAGGTGGTTCTACAAAGTATTGACTCGGGGGGGGCTGAATACTTTTGCACGCCACAGTTTTCAGTTTTTTATTTGTAAAACAATTTGAAAACTATGTATCATTTTCCTTCCACTTCACAATTATGCACCACTTTGTGTTGGTCTATCACATAAAATCCCAATAAAATACATTTACGTTTGTGGTTGTAACGTGACAAAATGTGGAAAAGTTCAAGTGGTATGAAAACTTTTGCAAGCCACTGTATATTAAATGATATGAAATTCATTGAAAATTGTTCTCATGAGGTCAAGTATATGGTCTTTTATACAGGGTTTGAAGGCATCATTTTTATCCTTACGCACATATATTTTTGAAGAATAGAAGTATAATAAAGCATGGACTCTTTCAAATTTTAAATCATCCAGACAGTGTGAAATGTAAATTTCCCATATACAACAGTGAAACTCCTTTCAAAGATCTTGTGCTTAAAACTCTACTGTACAGACTGCCATCAGCAGTTGTGGATTTTTTTTTTGTATTTCTGTTCTTAGTAGAGTAACATTGATCATAAAACTCAGTGCAGATCATTTCATGATGATTTATCTCCAACAGCATGTAATTTGAATAAAGTATGTTTTAATGGTTACGTTTGCATTATAGATAAAACGATAGCTGCCATTTAAATGTACAATTGGAGTTTTCCTCTCTGTGACTGCATTTCTTATTATGTATTATTTATAAAGATTCTTAACTTTTATATGTCAAATTTAAGCTATATCTTTCTGTAACTAGTCTTTTCTATCTTTAATTCACAGAGAGCATATTTTATTATGAAGATGAATTTCTACAATGAAATGGCTGTCAGGGTAAATATATCTCCCTCATTATTCAACAAATGATGGCATCAAAATGTTCTCTAAATATGCTTTTATGCTGTATTTGGTAATCTAAATCAGAAGCAAAGTAAGTATCCAACTGGAAAAGTGCCAAATTCTTTTGCTTAATATGGTTTGGAGAAAGGAATTCAATTTATTGTATAAATTGCTCTGAATGTGTATTTCTACTTAAGAAAACTGCTTTAAACTGTAGCAGAATTTTAACAATATGCATGGATGATCTTTAATTCTGCAAATATGTACAATCCATTAATCCATATTTTGTCACAATTATGCCATCTTGTGGGAATTAAAAATAGAAGCTATAGGGTTTCAATGTGGTGTTTGCATAAAGTAAATTTTATTTTTACTTTCAGGAGACTTAATTTTTTTAACATCACATGCACAGATTGGCACAAACATTAATATTTGCTGTGAAAGATGGGACAGCTGAGAAATGTGAGGGGAAAAAAATTGTCGGGGGGTGACAATAACCAGAGTACATGATGTCAAGATTAAAACAATACTAAGGAAAACATAATCATAATAGTACTTTCTTAGCCAAGTTGTTTTGCCACATACAATGAATTAGATTTGCCTTATAGTCATTCCAATAAAGAGCGATAAGTTACCCAAATAATTTTTTAACATGAACATCCACCACAGCGGCTCCCCACATTCCTCGCTGTGATGGAAGGCGAAACAAGTTCAATCTCCTTCCCTACTTTGTTCTCCGCGGTCGGGGCTCTGGAACCTACCGTTGTCAGGGCGATCTTGGCTTCCACAGCCGGCGGTCGAGCCCTCCGCGTCGGCGCGGTCAAGCTCCCGCATCGGAGGGGGGGATCTCAGCTTCCCCGTGCCGGGCATAAATTTGGTCATGATAAAATTTTTGTGAGCTAGTATTACATGCACTAGAGCAGGGATGGATTTACGTATAAGCTTCACAAGCTTAAGCTTAGGGCTTCGAGATCTAGGGGGGCCTCGGCAGGGCCGGATTTACCTGAAGGCTGAAGTCAAGGGCCTCAAAATCTAGGGGACCTCCAGCCAAGGTGTTTTTTTCCCAGAGTAATAAAAACACAGAAGAAAAAAAAAATTGTAGCGCTATCAGTATTTCCACTTTGACGAAAATTACCTGAAATTCTGGTTCCGGCCCACTGGAAATTTTGGGGGAAAAAATTGCAGCCATCCGCGCCTGCGCAGTTGGGGGAAGCCGGTGACGCAGCAGCTAAGCAAAATGACGCTGTCTCTCCCTGCATGCGCAGTGCGCCCATGCGGGTTAAGATCTCCATTTTCACTCTACACCAAAGATCCTAAAGCAAGCAAGATAGTCCACTCGACGAAAAAGACGTAGTACAGTCATGGGCAGACGGAAGCCGGTTATGTAAACATCCTCGTGAATATAAAAGTTATTTGGTAAAAATCTTCTCCTCATTTTCAGTATTATAATTTACTAGACCAAGTTTTCAGTATTATAATTCCAATGGAACTGATTCTCAAAAGTAACACAAGTGGATTTTAAAAAAAATGTTCCCCTGCTGCAGCAAGTGTTCCTGTCTTGCAACTTTGTTTCGATGTGTTGGACACTGCGCCAGTCGAAATACTTGGGGTGGGGGGGGGGGGTGGGGGGGGGGGGGGGGGGGGGGGGGGGGGGGGTACTGAAAAAACGGATGAAAAAATGAGGCCCACGTTCCGCTTGAGTGTCGGATTGGGCGTACAATGACACGTCAGCCCATTGCATTCCGAAATCTGCGAGCATGGCCTTCTTGCTCTGCTATAGGCATCTTTGCCTCGTGTTTACACTTACCAAAGATCCTAGGTGTCTACTCCAGGTAAGTGGTGGAATATGGCGTTGCGGGAGTGCCCATTTCTACGGGCCGGGGGGCTGCGGTGTCTGCGAGGCGGCGTTGGAGCCTCGCTGCATGGGAGAGAGAGAGGGGGTCGGAGCCTGTGTGGGAGGGGGGGAAAGGGGGGGGGATTGAGACGGGGGGGGGGGGGGAGAAGAGAAGGGGGAGGGGAGAGGGGGAGGGAGGGAGGGGAGGGGGAAGGAGGAGGGGGGAGAGGGAAAGGGGGATTATCTTTAGTGAGATTGCAAAATTAAGCTAGGTTTTAGAGCAATTATATTTTGTCTTCCATATGAATAATATCAAACAATTGGAACTGCTTTCTTTTCCTTGATAACAATACTGAAAAATATGTATTCCATAGTTTGCGACTTTCATTTTGCATCATATTTTTAATGTGCACACACTAACACAGTCGAACAGTAACAGGCAATCAAATAAACACACAAAACGTTTTCTAAAAAAAGGTTTTATTTATTGCAAAAACATACAGTATTTTATTTGCAGTGTTTGCATGCTCCTTTATAACATTTTACATCACATTTTACAGTACAACTTGATTATTAAAACAAGGACAGCTTCAATTCTTGATTTTTTTTAAATGTGTACATCAATGACCCCAATCATCCCATTCCACCCACTCATTACTCTTGACTCAACCAAAATTATTTCTGAAATATTCGTCATAAATTTGGTGCAAAAATGTTCCAAAATAAGGCTCAGAATGCACCAGAGAGCATCTAAAACCCCAGAGCTTCCAGGGCCCTTACCCCGGACCACAGGGTCTTTGAGCTTCGTGCTTGTGATATGCACTGCTTGCACTTATTTCACATAAAATTTTTGTAATCCTGCCATGTCACCCCCTTTTTTGAAAAGCTTTGTACAGGCCTGGTGTAAAATATTTTTGGCACTGTCATAGGCCTTTCTTACATATGCTGTCACAGCGCACTGTAGTCTCTAAACAACACTTCAGTGCCCTCCATTTCAGAATAATAGTGTTTTAAGCCGATAACTCGACACTAGAACTGGCAATAAATAAAAAGCACAGCTTTCCAGACTTTATCTCATTGGCCACGCTCGGCTGCACGTCGGTGTCAATCTGGTGGACTATTCCATCTTCCTCTCGTCATGGGGGTGGGGGATTGGGAGGAGCCTCTCAAGTGGAATAGCCTAGGGCCTCTCTTCATCTAAATCCGGCCCTGCACCAGAGTGATAGGAAGCATGCCCCACTTGCATCGTTTGATGCAACAAAATCTTGATGTATCCAAGCTGACTGATTTTATTTGCGGAGTACAGTTAGACTAGAACAAAGAAAGTCAGAAAACTAGTCACATGAACTTCTCCTGTACACTCGTTCTTGCCAAGAGTCTGATTGCTTGAAGCCTAGAAACAAGTTTTTTTTCCCCAATACTTAAACATTGTGCTAAAGTGGTCAGGGAAATAATAGAATCAAAGTAATTATAATCAACAAAGATTGTTAATAAAAATGATCAACTGTACAAGACCTGCCATTTAATTCAATTATTTCATTGACTATTACACTGAAAATGTAAACGCATTTAGATATCAGTGGTCAAGTAACTTGAATAATCTGAATGAAGCACATTGTGGAACAACTTTATATCTTTTTTAAATAATATAGAATCTTTTTAAAATCTCTACAGAAAAAAAAAATACTATTGGTTCAAAAAGTGTGCTTAAGAAAAAATTATTTAACTTTGGAGGCTAAATTTGATTGATGGACCTAGAAAGTGAGCGCAGGGATTGTGATATGTGATTGCAATGCTGGCAGCATGCCAACTATGTACCACTTGCCCATTACAATAATTTCAGTGTTTACCCATTGATAAACATATCACTGATTGCCCGCCACAGCAGTGAAGAACCATTGATATAAGGTAGACGAAAATGCTGGAGAAACTCAGCGGGTGAGGCAGCATCTTAAGCATTGATATAAGATGCTTTCTCTAAACCTTCATCTCTTGAAGGGGAGATAACACACATGGAGATAATTAACCTGAGATAGGAAACACTGAAGAATACCTGAGCATTGAAAGGTTACAAAATTGTTCCAAAGCTACAATTGCTTGGTGCATTAAGAAACCTAGCAGACTCAATTTGATTTAAAACAGAGTCACAAGAGACTGCAGATGCTATATTATTGAGCAAAGGGCAAGCTGCTGGAGGAATTCAGTAAGTCAGACAGTATATATGGAAAGGAAAAGTCTGAAGAAGGGTCCTGACTTAAAATATTGTCTGTCCTTTTCCCTCCATAGATGCTGCCTAGCCTGCTAAATTCCTCCAGCAGTTTGGTATTGTTGGTTGATTATTTTTTTGTTGTTGCTGTGAATTGAGCAAAGAATTAACAGATTCCAGAATGTCATGCTTGTTATTTGAGAAGAGATTAAACAGAGTGGGCTTCTGCTCACCAAGAGTTTAGCAAAATGAGAGGTAATATGATTTGAATGTGCATAAATCTACGGAGCAAATACAGAGCCGGTATCTTCTGACAGAGCTAGAACTAACAATTGCAAAATTGCCATTCGGGTCAGCCATTCAGGTTAAAGATGACGAGGCTCGGTCACTGATTATATTCCAGATAGAAGTGATAGAGTCATGCAGCACGGAATTGGGCTCTTTGGCCCAACTCGTCGATGCTGACCATGATGCCTCATCTAAGCTAGTACCATTTGCCCATTTGTAAGACAGAGACTCTACCGCTGTGCCACTGTGCTGCCCCCAAGATGCTATCAAAGAGAAGTGCAGTACTTTTTCAAGCCATTTCTGAAGTAGAAGTGGCTGTGAATTAAACAATAATCTTTAAAAAGCCAAATGCTGCAAATATTGAAAATCTAAAATAAATGGAAGTGCTGGCAATATTCAAACAGGTTGGGAAATATTGGTAGAATGAGAAATTAAATTAATATTTCAAGGCCAAGACAATATCAAGACTTGCAGATGAAGCAAACTAAAGAGTCTTGTTTGCACCTAGAATATGGTTTGGGTTATAATATTCTAACCACGTTTGCTGATGTTGCTATGAGTTTCTGGCAGCATTGAGGACATTGTTCAAAGCAGTTGACAGTTGGACTCTGGTTTGCTGTTTTTACATCAGATTGGAATTTATGAAGTTGGGATTGATTTCTAAGGGTCCAGTATTCCTGGGCTAGCAGCTCTAAGGGATTGTGGTAAAGCTTTATCATAGTGATCAAGACATTTAACGTACCATGCTTCAGTTCACTCAATTCAGGATTTGGGTTATACCAAGCAATTTGAGTAGCGTCTTCTCAACCTGCCAGCTGTGTGACTGATTATGTTGCTGGAGCAGGTCTTCATTCTCCCTTGTTCAGTGGGAAATATATTCTTGCAAGAATATCTAGGAGATGTTGCCTTGGCAGCAGTGATCAGCCAGCCAATATACTGGTGATAACATTTCAGTATCACAAGTATTAGATTAGTCCGTTTTCAACTTTGGGCCATATTGTAGCTGGCTTTATTAGTTGTTAGACACATTGGTCTCTTGGAATATGAAGACATTAATGTAATATGTGCCTTCAAGATATATGAAAAGTGCTTATACATTGCCCCACAAAAGAGTCATAGGAAATTTCTCATTCTACCAAAATTCTCCAACCTGTTTAAATATTGCCAGCAGTTCCATTTATTTTAGATTTCCAATATTTGCAGCATTGGCTTTTTAGATTATTGTTTAACTCACAGTCAAACAGCATGGAAACAGGCCTTTCAGCCCAATTTGTCCATGCTGACCCATTTACCCACATTTGGCCTACATCCCTCTAAACCTTTCCTATCCATATACCAGTCCAAGTGTATTTTAAATGTTGTTATTGTACCTGCCTCAATGACCTCCTCTGGCAGCTCATTCCATATACCCACCATCCTCTGAATGAAAACATTGCCCTTCAGGTAGCTACTAAATCTTTCCCCTCACCTTATACCTATGCTCTATGATTCTTGATTCCCCTATTCTGGTTAAAAGACTGCATTCACCTTATCAATTCCCCTCATGATTTTATACACTATAAGATATAATCATTGTGATTGTGTAGCTAAATCCAGCTGAATGGTGGAGCCACCTATGCTCCAAGGAATAGAGTCCTAGTTACCCAATCTCTCTCAGTAATTTAATTGTTTGTTATTTGTCTCCAAAGTTCAGAAAATCATAGATTAGCAATGATTATCAATCATATGATTGACTGATATTTGATTTGTTTCTCAGGCAAGCATAAATATTGGATCTTGATTATTCCTTCTGCTGAAGTATTTAAGGTGTGTCTTTGTATTAGTTGTATTGGCACATAAGGCTTGACTTCCTCTGCATCATCTGTTACGTTTTCAGGACTTGAGCACAAGTTTTCAGCTGTCCTGTCGACTGAAGAACAGATGTACTCAAAATCATAGCAATAACTGTGAAAACAATTTTCAGTGATTAGGAGACAAAATGTTTGGATTTTTCTACCAATCTAACCTGCAGGGTTACGGGGATTTCCTATATGCATCTTACAGGACAAACGATGTCAAGAGTCAAGAGTATATTTAATTGGCATTTGGACCCCTGGAGGTCCCAATGAAATGCCGAATCCCTTACTGGAAATAGCTTGATGGAAGGCCAAATATTCTCCACTGCATCGATGTCTGAAAGCCCCCGGCTGGCGATGGCGATTGTTTGCGAGGGCTATCTCTTGAGTCCAAAGTGCATTCACCAAAGCGGGGGCAGAGAGGCCCGCTACAGGAGCTTTCGACCCATTTGCCGTTGCAGGAGCCCCGAAAAAAAGGGAGTGCTCCCGGTGCCGCCGTCCACAGACCCGCAGCAGCAGCCTCCGATCAGGCAGCGGCGGCAGCAGCAGCAGCAGTCCTAACCCGCATCACTTTGAACTCTTGCTTATGGGGTCATCAGTGAACCTGCTAGACACATACTGCCCATGCCGCTTTGTTGGACCCTATGAAATTTGTATTCTATCGGTCTGATAGGGATTTTGCCTATCTCTTGAGTCCTGCACACCAAAGGGAGAGGCATACTTCATTGAAACAAGTAAAAGATTGTCCCAACATGGGTTCCAGATCAGGGAAGCAGTTAAGCATCACTTTGAACTCTTGCTTATGGCATCAGTGAACCTGCTAGAACATACTGCCATGGCGCTTACTTGATGTATACAAATATAGTTCTACACATTCTGATGGGGTTTGCGATTGACACTGATGAATACAACCTGAGAATAACCCCCACAATTATGTCCAGAGGAATGGTGGCACTCATTCTCCTGATATTGCTAGTAATTCAGTGTATTGACTCAGTTGCATTTTGTATCTTGCTCTTTTGTTTCTACAATTAGAAATACTACTTTCATAGATTAAGTGTCATTACATTTGTAAGGCATTGAGTTGGTTGGTTTTAGACTGACATTACTTAATGAGGAATCTGCATAATTGATTGGACGATTCTAAAGGTCACTTACAGCTGACGTTTGGAATGGGATATGCTTGGCTGTTGGGAAGATGTTATCTGCTGAGTACACAATTGCTTCCATTGAAATCTTCCAACAAGTATTAATCAATGACAAGATTTTTGGCATTCAAATAAGGAGTCAAAAAAGTAATGGCTATACGTGCTCAGAGTAATCTCTGACTTAAATTGAATTTTTGAATATCTGTGTTTGGAAGGATCAAAAATGCTCACCTACTGTATATGTTTCATTTTTCACACTTTAATTTTTTTTTATCTTTGTTCTACTTACTAATGAGATAACATTTAGAATTTGATTTAGAATCTGTATACAGATTATAATACACCTGTCTTAATTGTTCATTTGTGTGCAATGTTGTGAGCTTTATGAAATAATGGTGTCCTCACTGTTTGAAAGTATTGGTTTATTTTTGTAAGTGTAACCAGTTTAGAGTGAATCAGAAAATCATCCAAGTAGACTTGCATTAGCAACATATAGAAACCCACACCACTAAGTGGTAGGAGATAAGTGTTACATTTGTTTTTGCTAAATATTTTGATTTTTACTAAATATTTTGTTCCACTAGATATCTTAATCTCATTTGTCTCAGATTACCCTCGCTGTTAAAGCCCTTTCTCTATTGTCTATTAATCCTGGCTAAATTGAAGCAGCCATTACATTAAAATTGAGTAAGGGCTTCTGTACTTCTAGGCCATTTTGGTCAAGTTAAATGTGCCTTTGCAGAACTGAGACAAGTTGCTGAATGGTGCCAGTTTGTTTGTGGCCTAGATAAGAGCTGCAGAGAAAGAATGGGACATCTGCATAGTCTTACAATAAGATGTAACATGCATGGGACTGATTGGGTCAATGCAAACCAGATATACATAATGTAAATAATGTTGTGAAGCCTTATTTGGATAGTTGTTGATTGGTTGAAATGTTAAGCTTTGTCTGGGTTGTCTGAATCCCAAGGCACATGGTGCATTATTCATCTGTATTAACTTCCATCTCGAAGTCTTGCCAGATACAATGTATTAGTTACTATGTTATTGGGTTAGGGAACTGTCCAACATGTACTGTGTTAATCGATATGTGTTATTGGACGGTATAGAGACCACCCTCATGTGTTTCAGCCCCTCAAGGTTCAGGGACCTATAAAAGGTAGCTCCCACGAGGATCGATGTCGATCTTCTGGAAAAATGCTCCAGAACAAGGGGTCACAGTTTAAGGATAAGGGGGAAATCTTTTAGGGCCGAGATGAGGAAAACTTTTTTCACACAGAGAGTGGTGAATCTCTGGAATTCTCTGCCGCAGAAGGTAGTTGAGGCCAGTTCATTGGCTATATTTAAGAGGGAGTTAGATGTGGCCTTTGTGGCTAAAGGGATCAGGGGGTATGGAGTGAAGGCAGGAACAGGATACTGAGTTGGATGATCAGCCATGATCATATTGAATGGCGGTGCAGGCTCGAAGGGCCAAATGACCTACTCCTGCACCTATTTTCTATGTTTCTATGACTGCGTGACTTTTTGGAGTGTCTCTGCTTGCACAAGGCTAGAAAGGCTTGGCCAAACAGATACAAGGATCAAACCCGCGGTGGTTAGGTATTGTATAGGGGAATTTGTGTTGTGTTATCCAAAATAAAGTTTAGTTGCTCAATAGAACGAGCTATTTACATCTTGATATTTTTACTGACATGATATGAAGATAAAAATTCATACAATGCTCATGGAATGAACAGAACTTTTTTTTTAACTAATTTCATTTTAACATATTTAAAAAAGAGATTAGTCTAAAAAAAACAGCAAATTTATAGATTCCAATTAAACACTGAATTTTAATAGAACAGCTAAGTATTAGCAGTGTTGTAATGTGAATGGCAGGTTGATTTGATGATTAACACTCTTGCAAACAAAATAAAAGCATTTCAGTTCAAACTCCATTTTAGCATACATAAGCCTGATACTAGCCTACACTAGTGAGGGAGTACAGCATTTCAGATGTTGGACTGAGCTTATTTTTGACTGAAAATAAACCAGAGAAATACAGAGTTTGTGAGGTAGTATTGGTGAATCACCTTTCCTCAGAATTGGTAACTCTTACTATAACTGTTTACTGCTACCCTCAAGAGAAAATAAATCTTGACAGTGATCAGTTTAAAGCAATTAGGAATGAGAGAACAAAAGGAAATATTTGTGATTGAATGGGGGGGGGGGCAGAAGAAATTACATAATACAAAGTGTGGTAGTTCATAAATGAGGCTAGTGATAAGCTGTAGGCAACTAAAGGTCACGTGGAGGGAGAGTACATGCAGGTTATGTGGATAAGAAATAACAAAGGGCAGAGTAAATTATAAGAACCTGAAATAGAAAAACTCATTCAAAAATAGTTGAACAAAGTTGAGCCTAAAAGGTTGTAAAATGACTGGTAGAAGGTGTTCTATTTTTACTTTTACTTTTGATGTTGTTGTCCTTTCCTCGTCTCCCACATCTGCAGTCTTAAATCTCTAACTTCTGAACGATCATCAATCTAAATATCCCAACTTTTTTTACTACCAACTAATGCTGCCTATCTTGCTGAATATATCCTATGTTTAGTACCTTAGGTTTAGTACAAACCACATCATGAAATACGAAATGACACAACAGTGGTGGGCCTTATCCGGGACGACAATGAACTGGCTTATAGGGAGGAGGTGAAACAACTGGTGAACAATCTGATCCTGAATGTTGACAAAACAAAGGAGGTCATCGTTGACTTCAGGAGAAACCGGCACAGTCACACACCACTACACGTTAATGACATCGGTGGAGTTGGTCATTAGCACTAAGTTCCTGGGGGTGCAGATCACGAACAGTCTGACCTGGTCACAAAACGTTGCATCACTAGTTAAGAGAGCGCAGCAGCGGTTACACTTTCTGCGCGGGATGAGAAGAGCTCACCTCCCCCATCCTGTCCTCACCACTTTCTACAGGGGCACTATAGAGAGCATTTTGACCAGCTTTGGGGACTGCAAAGCCTCCGACTGGAAGTCCGTGCAGAGAGTGGTGAGGACAGCTGAAAAAGTCATCGGGACTTCTCTTCCTTCAATCCGGGACATTGCGAGCAAACGTTGCTTGTCCAAGGCCAACAGCATTATAAAAGACCCCACACATCTCCATCCTGGACTGTTCACCCTGCTGCCCTCGGGCAAAAGGTATCGCAGTATAAAGAGCAAAACGGCCAGGTTTTGCAACAGCTTCTTTCCCCGAGCCATCAGACTCTTGAATTCCATATAATGTGCCGCCACTATTATCTATTTTATCTTTTTATCTATTTTATCTTTTTATCTTTTTATCTATTTTATCCTTTTGTTATTTTATGTTGCACGGTGAGCCAGATGCAACGAAATTTCGTTCAGACTTTCATTTGTTGGTGTGTTTTTGATTGACAAAAAATGTTTTTTTTTTTTTAATTTTAGATTTCCAGTAAGGCATCTCATTGGTTAGATTTATGTAAAATAGTTTAAGACTTCGAAAAAGTACAGCCAATTCTATCAGTATTTCAGCCAATAGTTACACTATTTATCCCTTTTTATTGTGTCTAACTATATGCATTTAACTGGTGGATTTGCCTACATAATCACAGTGATTATATTTCAACAAGTACTCCATGTGTTATGAAGCACAACATGTGGTTTCAAAATAAAAAATAATTTTCTGCATGTTTTTGCAAGTTAAATTTATCCTTGTGTAGCCATAAACAAATAGTCGTAAATCTTGCACAATAATTAACTGCATCGTCTACCCAATGTTCCTAGCAGGAAGCTCAGGCTATCTTGCTTGTCAATCCCTATTTACATTTAATTAGCAACCTCTCTGCACTGCATGAGAATTTTGGGGAAAGTTTACCATATGTGGGAGAAGAAGGTGGTCCATTTTCATATTTTCATCTGAAAGCCATACCTAAAATGAGAGAAAATACCGTCCGAAGATGAAACTTACCTAAAAGGACACGATGTGCTAGAGTAACTCAGCAGGTCAGACATCCCTGGAGAACATAGATGAGTGGTGTTTCAGGTGAAGACCTATCTTCAGACTCCTTGTGTAGTCACAACATACCTACGTTGCTTTTGGAGATGTATTCCAATTAATTGTTTTAATCACCTTTAGAGCCTTAAAACTGCCTTGCACCCACTCTGTAAACTCTGTAATGAATAATTAAGACATATTTGAAAACATCAAAACTCAAGGATTCCTGTCATAAAATTGCTTTAAAATATTCTTCCCTTTTGTCTTTCCTCCTGGCAGTTTTTCCATTATATTTATTTATCATCTTATAAGCATGTATTATCTATGTCAAAATGCAGTATTGTATGTAAGAACCTAAATCTTAGGAAGGAACTGCTTTATCTTTTGTCACATGTTCATTAATGTGATTTTACTAAAACTATTTTCTTTATCATCAAGCTAGTAGTGGAAAGCTAAAACTATTCACTTGAGGAAGACACTGTTTTTGCAAGCAGTGGTAGGTTGAAAATGAAAATGGCATGGGAAGTCCATAAAAAGGGAAACTAAACTATTAAGTTTATAAATTATAATAATATTTATTTACTGAAAATCGCAAACTAAGTTAGTACTTGATGAACTAACTAACTTGCATTAACAATTAACACATGTTTTAATTGCCATGTTAGATCCAGAAAAGGTGGCGTGGACATTATGTTCGAAAGTGTATCCATAATTACTATGAAATGAAGAATTATTTCAGAGGCCTCAGCATGAAAAATCAAATTGTAAGGTAAGCTGCAGCATTTAACATTGTGATCATGTGCCGATTATTTATTTTTCATGGACTTGCAGAATAATACAAGACTTGAAGGAATTGGAAGTAAATAAACATTTGCAAAAAAATATGGTTGCAATGATATATTTGAAAACATTTGGAAATCAAAAAAATGAATAATTAATGAGATTTCATAACAATTGCATGATACAATTAAGCTGCGTTTAACATTACTGCTGATTTCACATACAGTGCACAATTCTGAATGGCCTTGGTGAAAAGAGTCCCACATACCATAAAAAGTTCTCAAAATGAGCCTTTGATTTGTGCTAAACCAGAATACAGTGCTCTCCATAATGTTTGGGACAAAGACCCATCATTTATTTATTTGCCTCTGTACTCCACAATTTGAGATTTGTAGTAAAAAAAATTACATGTGGTTAAAAGTGCACATTGTCAGACCAGTTTTATACATTTTGGTTTCACCATGTAGAAATTACACCTGAGTTTATACATAGTCCCCCCATTTCAGGGCACCATAATGTTTGGAACACATGGCTTCACAGACGTCTGTAATTGCTCAGGTGTGTTTAATTGCTGTTCAATTAAGTGTTCAGGTGTGGGAGGAGCCATCTTGGGGAACGGCTGCTAACCAGCAGCCGTCCGTCTAATTCACTTTTATTTTGCAGTTTTACTTAGTCCTGTGCCCTGTTTGTGGGAGAGATAGTATTTTTAATGTGGGGTGTAGGGGGTAAAAATATTTCTAGGTCCCTACCTGGTCGGTGAGGCAGCTTTTTCTCCGGGCTGCCCCGTCGACCTGTCCTTGTGGCCTACCAGCGGGCGTGGAGCGCCGTTTCCTGGCGGGGACCGCCCAGCACCTCGGCTTCGGTGGTGGCACAGCGCTGGAGCGCTATCGCGGAGCGGAGCGGGCGATGCCTTGCCTGGGTCGCCGCGCTGGATCGACGCGCTGGAGCTGATGACCGCCGAGTTCAACACCGGGCTGCGGGTCTGCGGAGCGGAGCGGGCGGCGCCGACTTTAACATCGGGAGCCTGGGAGCTCCAAATCGGTGTGGCCTTGTCGGCTTCGGAAGACGCGGTCCCCAGTTAGGAAGCGGCCGTTCCAGGTGGCCCAGCCGCTGAAAGGACTCTCCCGACGCCGGGGCAACAGCACCCGGCCAGAACGGCCAGGAACATATGGCCTCCGTGGAGGCAATAGCGGAGGCCTCAATAGGCCTGACTTTGGGAGAACTGGGGATGGGGACTGGACATTGTGCCTTCCCCCACAGTGGTAACCATTGTGGGGGGTTGATTTTCTGTGTGTAATGTGAATATGTTAGTTTGTGTCCAAGATGGCTGTCGGAAGGGAGAGTGGACGCTGGCGCGCTTTAGCTGCCGCTGCTCTCTCTTCACATTGTGTTTTTGATTTTTTGTGTTTGGAGCGAATTCTGTCTTTAATTTGTGTATTGGTGATGTCCTTATTATCTATTTTACTCCGACTATATGTTTCTTCTCTCTTGTTAATTTTCTGTAAGGTGTCCTTGAGACTTTGAAAGGTGCTCGCAAATAAAATGTATTATTATTATTATTATTATTATTATTATTAATTGCCTCCTTAATGCAGGTATAAGAGAGCTCTCAGCATCTAGTCTTTCCTCCAGTCTTTCCATCATTTTTGAAATCCTTTAATGCTGTTTATCAACATGAGGACCAAAGTTGTGCCAATGAAAGTTAAAGAAGTCATTGTGAGACTGAGAAACAAGAATAATACTGTCAGAGACATCAGCCAAACCTTAGGCTTACCAAAATCAACTGTTTGGAACATCATTAAGATGAAAGGGAGCACTGGTGAACTTACTATGGCAAAGGGACTGGCAGGCCAAGGAAGTCCTCCACAGCTGATGACAGAACCATTCTCTCTATAATAAAGAGCAAAGTATGGAGAGAAGGAACTGTCCTAGATCCAAAGCCAACCACCTCATCTGTGAAACACAGGGGTGGGTGTGTTATGGCCTGGGCATGTATGGCTGCTGAAGGTACTGACTCACTTATCTTCATTGATGGTGCAACTGCTGATGCTAGTAGTATAATTAATTATTTGAATCATACAACATGGAAAGAGGTTTTAGCCCACTGAATGCATGCCAATCATCTCATTCTTATTCTCTCTGCATTCCTATTAACTCCCCTTGGATCCTATTACTCACCTATAGATCAGACACAATCTACTGTCATCAATTAATTTGTCACCCTGGGAGGGTGCAGCACCCAAAGGAAACTCACATGGTCATGGGGATAATATGCAAATTCCTCATGTCCTGCGAGGCAGCAGCTCCACCCATGTGTCACCCATGTATCTTTAGGCACATCCAAGAATATTTTTTCCATCCTCCTGATAATTTTTTCACCAGCATAATGCTGGAAGATTCACAGGTAAATCAAAAAACTTGGCTCTGAAAATTAAATATATGGAAGGAGATGGTTGACTAGTTGGTATTGGTAATTTTACATCCATAAGTGTTGTGAGCTAAGCAAAAGCAATTGGTAGGAAGTTTAAGCACATGTTTCCGTGGTAAGACGGGCATAGAAAACAGTGTAAATCTAAAATAATGTTGGTGTAATTCCAGTCCAGGAATGCACAAAGCTGACTGGAAAGCAACTTTCCTGATGAAAAAGTATGATTAAGGCGAAAGTTCGATTTTTCTAAATTTATCATGCTTTGAATTAGAGTTAAATTATGCGACATTTATAGCATCTTGCAATGTAAGATGAAATGGGCTGTATAATAGATGCAGAACAAGTTACCTTGGTGCGTGACTGCACGTAGTGCTGTTTAGAGGAACATCACAATAGCGATAAAGCGTGAAATTTAACAGACAATATGGTACAATTTGCAGTAACATTCTTGTGGGAAGAGAAAACTACTAATTTTTGATGTGAGCTGTTTACATCAACAATACTTGAATATTTTTATTACCCTCCATGTATAGTGCCTAATATGTCTTCAAATTAACACTCGTGTTGCTACAGTGATAAATTGATTTGATTAATTTAAAGGCTGAATATGCAATTGGTAAGCTTGTACACTTCTAACCTCTAGCTAGATATGCAAGAAATAGACCTTTGTTTGGATCAAACAAATGATATCATGAAATTAAAAATTAGCTGCCCTGTTGCTGAGTCATGACATTAATAAAACATATTTTGCTTGGAGCTCAGAGAAGCTACTATTATTTATTGCAAAAGTCAAAGCAAACATTTTATTCATGTGCAGTCTTGAAATACTCTTTCCTTTATATTGCTCCTGATTTATTCTAGAGGGTACCTGACTTGGGAATACTAAAAGAAACATTGTAATTGCATCATACAAGACAGTCGCTCTTAGTCAATTCCATCGATAGCAATATTAGTGTCCATTTCTGATCATTCAACTTTCCAGCAAAATCGCTTAATGAAGTTAGGAGACCCAAGTTCACTGTCATAATTTTGTAATGCAGTTTTGCACAATATAATAATTTATCACTTGCCAAGCAGACAGTTTTAGTTTATACGTTTAATAAGGGCATCCTTTAGTATGGGTAATTAGGAATGAACAGTTTGCATATTTACTAAATGCAAAATGTCATTGCCACCACGGCCTATTGCCTACATGAATTATTTCTCTATCTGTGTTAAACAGCTGTGCAATTATTACTACCATAATCAGATAATTTCCCCTAAGTAAGTTTTCTCTTGTGAAGCAATTAATTTAACCCTTCAGTAGCCAAACTGAATTTTTGCATAAACACATATTTGTGCACGATTGAGGATAGAGGACTTCAGTATAAACAAATGTAATATGGAGAATATTTAAGAACCATATTTTTGCATGCATTTATTTGTTGCAACAAACAGAAATCCGTTTTCTTTTTTTAATACCACTGTTACTAGTAAGTTTTTGAAAGGATTGAACATAATAAATACAATATCTGCAAAACCACAACTTAAAATTAATCATTCAAAATCTCAGTCTATTTCGCACATTAAAAATAAGCATTCAACTATTTTGGGTAATGGTGCAGAGGGTTTGAAATGCATAAGATTAAATATCTCACAAAGTCTACAATTTAATAATTGTCTAAGAGCAATCCATACTGCCTCATGATCAATGTCCTTTTTATGTGATATATCTTTAAAAATATATATTTTCTGGTCAACAAATAATGAACAATATTTTATTTAGCTATGCATATTTAAATATGTTTCTCATTTTATATAAAGTGTAAATTAATATGTTTGTTGGATGGAGATGTATCATGGCAACTATGATATCCATAGCTGATGTAAATGCCACACAGGGCATGTGTAATTAACCAGTAAAACTTGTTAATAGGTGTATAGTAGATGGGAATGTACAACTTCTTTAATTGAATTGGTGAAGGTATTATTTAATCACTTTCCTTGACAAAGTCTTACATCAGATATTTTCAGATAAATCTGCTATTTTTCTACTTTGGAATTGAAGATATCTATTTGTTACTTTTGAAATTGATAGTGATGGCAAATATTCTGGATAAAATATAACTTGTCATTGTATCCATTGCTATGTTAAGCTGGATTGCAGAAATGTATTCTGCAATGGATTAAGTAATAGAGACTTTATTTTTAAGGACATGGAGGTCACTGATGTTACAAACACATTGGGTCTAACTGAAATGGACAAATTTAATGAGGTTTGTTGGGTGACACACAAAGAGACATAGATAGAGATCCTTTTATTGGAAATAAATTTGTTCAGCTTTACAAATCTACTTAACAGTTAATAATAGGTTTGAAAAGCAGGTCAGGAAAGGTCATATTGCCAAGATGCAATACAGTATAAATGGTATTGGTGTCTACAACTATTTAATGTCTAAGGTCCATAAAACTCAACAAAAGTTAACAGGCAATTCTCTAAAACGTATTTCATATTAATACATTAATGGGGAAGCAAGGAGGTAAAATGGGGCTATCCGCAAAGTATTTTTTAAAATATTGGCTGAATCCTCTGTATAGCAAAGCAATAACATTTTTTTTTAAATTGTAGCTACATTCATTGTTGGAACCACAAGTAACATATTATGCCTAAAAGTAATTATGAAGGACATTGCTATTAAAACCTAGAGTGCTTGTAAATGTTGCTTTATTCAATTAATCCACATGGTGTAAATCTCTGCTTAACTGTAGAAAAGAACTGGAAGAATATGAACAGACAAAGAAGAAAGAACAGGAAAAGAAAGCCATAGAAAAGGAAGAGAGGAGAAAGCGTTACCAAGCCCGAAAGATGCATTACCTCCTCAGCACTGAGCAGGTCTGTGTACCTGTCCTGACAGCTTGCATAGTCGCCTGGGTCCCTGCCTGACAGAGATAAACTATCAGGCTGAATGGGACATGACTTGCTGAAATGATATCACAAAGACAATACTTCGAGTTCAATTTAGCGCTTTTCTATTGTGGAGTGCAAGCACCATGACTACTAGGTGACAGCATCTTCATACTGGCAGCATCAGCATTGTTGGCAGAAAGAGTCCAAGTCAGCAGTTTGATCTGCAGGCAGATAACACAACAGGAAGGGCATAACCTCAGCCTAACAACTCATTTTGACTGCCTCGTTTTGTGTTGTAATGTTGTCAAACTGTAGCCAACAAGCTGTTAAACTAAGATGGTAAAACATTTTTTTAATTGTCTTATCTTTTCTGCAACTGTTTCAGTAGGGTAGAGTTCCGAAGGGTAGGTTAATTGCAACTGACAGACTTGTTTTATGAAGGCTGCTTTAGGTTCATAAAGCAGCCTCTTTTCAAAATCATTGCGTCTAGAAATGTCTGGAAGAATGTTTTGATGTTACTTCACGCAAACAAAGCAGCCTTCATTTAAGTCGTATACTTGACGGAATGTAGAAGGATAAAATGGTAAAATGCGGTGAAAATATTTTTTGTTTGTATCGCTGCTAAACAGTTGATTTAGTGCTGTGTCAAATAGATGTGATACAGAAGTTAATTAAGTTGACACAGGTAGTAACTAAACCTATATTTCAAACATCACATTACAGCATGTAGAATTTTTTTTAGATTCTGTTTTTCACAGTTTTTTTTTAATTATTATACGTAGGTAAAATATAGTAACATTAAGCATTTGGCTCATAGCAAGTGTTTGATTTAGCATTTGGAGAGATATGAATTTGGAAATTTATCGAACTATAATAGTCTTAAAGGAGTCCTAATAATTCTACACTATCTCGGACAATCCACAAGATTATGTTGTAGATAAAAAGGGAAGGCAGTACAGTGTTTTTACATTTTTAGTCTACTGTTTGTACCAGCAGTATTATCGAGTTAGAAATTTGCTAGGAAGATGAAGAGTTTTTTGAAGCAACTCAATTTTGTAGAAAAATTTAGGTGATATTCTTCTCATTTATTAAATAATGGAAATACGTTTATTAGTGCTTTTCTGCAGTTTCCATTTATCCATTCAAAGCCATTATTTTTTATGAATAAGACAGCTGGGAAAAAAAGCAGGTTGATTATTGAATGTGTTCAAATAAATTCACACATCTAAGGAAAGGGACTAAATTGAAAACAACAAAGTACCAAAGTTGCTGCAAAATAAAATATATAGGTTATGTAATAATATACATTTTTGTAACAGGATTTATAAAATAGATTATTCAGTTATAATTGATCTAATAGCTTAATATTCTTTAGTATTTAACAATTCATATACAAATTTAACTTCGATTTCTTTAAGATGGATTAATCCAGTTAATGGGAGACTGTTACTATTGACACTTTACACCCTTGATGCAAAGGGCCTCTCCCAAGATATCAAACTATGTAGAACATTGCATGGAGAACAGTGAATAGACTACAAAGACATTTATCAAGATCCCTTGTGGTACGTTGATACAGAAGATTAAGATGCAAGGGACCCATGGTGACTCAGTAGTTTGGATTCAGAACTGGTTTACCCACAGCAGACAGAGGATAATGGTGGAAGGGTGTTATTCTAGTTGGAGGTCTGTGACCAGTGCTGTTCTGCAGGGATTAGTGGTGAACATCTATGTTTTGTGATACATATCAATAGCAGGGATGAAAATGTCGACGGGTTGGTTAGTTAGTTTGCAGAGTGATGGACAGTGAAGAAGACTGTCAAAGGATAAAACAGCATATAGAGCAGTTACAGATATAGGCAGATGGTGCATGTTGGTGCTGTTGCACTTTCCTAATTCAAAGGGAAGGGAAAAATAAACCGTGAACACCACAACCCTAAACCGCATTGATGTACAGGTGGGATCTGGTAGTCAACATCCTTAGCTCCCTGAAAGTAGCAACACAAATAGATAGAGTGGTAAAGAAGGCATGTGGCATGCTTGCCGTCAAGGTTTGGGGTAATGTGTACAAGAGTCAAGAGTCAGTAACTGCTTTATAAAACTTTTGTTAGGCCACATTTGGAGCATTGTGTGCAATTCTGGTCTCCTTGTTAAAGGAAGTATATGGAGGTGTTGGGGAGAGTACATAAGAGGTTTACCAGGAAACTGCTTGGATTGGAGGGTACTGGCTCTAGGGAGAGTTTGGACACACTTGGATTGTTTTCTCTGGAGCATTAAAGACCAAGAGAAGTGTATAAAATGATGAGATTAATAAATAGTGTAGGGAGTCAGAATCTTTTTCCCCAGGTTTGAAATGTCAAATACTAGAGGGCATGGCTTTAAGGTCAGAGGGTGAAATCTTAAAGGTGTTAACTTTGTGATCATGGTAAATCAGATCCAGTAGATAAGCTGTTTACATGCCTGTCACCAGACATCTGAGGCAAGAAATTTACTCAGATCTCCAGAACTACAAGATGTTTCCAGAAGAAGAGTGCAAATGTTACCACAATATTCTCAAGGTCTCGGTTAAAAAATAATAATCTCACCAACTCATTGGAATGCCTAGCACTTTTAGTTTTAGTTTAGTTTAGAAATAGTGTGGCAACAGGGTCTTTGGCCCACCATACTGACCAGCGATCCCCGCATTGAGCATTGAAAATGGAAAAGGAACTTCTGGGAATACAGTTGAATCTTTACAATGGGACAGTGCAGTGCCCACAGCAAGCAGTGGAAAAGTGCACAAAATCTGAACAACTCACCAATCTTACCTTCCAAGCATAATTTACCCATTCTCCACCCCCCCCCCCCCCCCCCCAAACTGAGTTTGCTGGTTTCACATTGACCTGCTACTGCAGAATTCTCAGAACTAGAAGCAAGTCATTGACAACTCTGATGGTTAGCCAAAGAAGAAACTGCTTTTGTCATGGAAGCTTCAACATAACATCTATAGCATTGTAAAACATTTGAAGGAACACCAAAGCAATGTATTCAAGTCATGGAAGGAGAGTTCATGTTCCTAGTGCATATATTACTGAATTGAATATGCATCAAGCGATTAAGGCAAACAATATGTTTGCTTTTTATCACAAAAATAAATATATTTTACTGCAATTATTTGGGGTAAAATTACAGCTGAAATATGTAAGAAAATAAATGCTTGTAATAAAGATTGTAAAATAGCTAGATTGATTTTTGGTCTTATGATGGGGTCATTGAGTGAAGATAAGCTAAGGTGAATGGGTATATATTCTCCTGCCTTTAGAAGAATGAGAAGAATTAATAGAATGAGAATGAAAACATTTGGTGGTTCACAGGATTTATGCAGGAATGATGTTTCCTTAGCAAGGGTGTTAGAACCTGGGGTTGACTGCTCTATACTGAGATGCCACTATTTGTTATGTTCTTTGTTA
This sequence comes from Leucoraja erinaceus, assembly GCF_028641065.1. NCBI lineage: Eukaryota > Metazoa > Chordata > Chondrichthyes > Rajiformes > Rajidae > Leucoraja > Leucoraja erinaceus. Next base: position 54,374,662 of record NC_073384.1, on the reverse strand, counting down.
TTGTTTGAATAATAATCAGTATTTTTAATTTAAGGTGTTGGTGCATTGAAAAATTATACAGATTAGAAAAAAATGAGGAATTAAATAATATTTGGCACCTGTGTCTTAGCTATGTGGACATATATCTTGAGATAAGTAATTGAATTTGTATGATGCCTTTCATAATCCCAGAATATTGCAAAGTAATTTATAGCCATTGAAGTAATGGCATTAGTTATGATTATTTATTTGGCTATCAGAGCAAAAGCAAGTTAAAGGCTAAAAATAGATTATTATCAGCTACATGAGGTATGGTTTATTGATCTGTCAAAATAGAAAGGCACTGCGCGTGTGATTTTCGAGGTGTTTCAGTAATATTTCATACATACTTGATAATGCTAGTGGGATCACAGGCATCTATGATAAAACTAGACTGTGGGACCCGTTGGGTCCCAGCTTCACACGGGAGGGCTGGTCCCCCAATGCAATATTCCACCTCTCCACCAATTAGGCAAGGCAACTTTAATTAGGCAAGGCAACTTTAATTAGGCAACACAGCTTTAGCATTTCCAAACCAAAGGCAACACAGCTTTAGCATTTCCAAACCAAAGGCAACACAGCTTTAGCATTTCCAAACCAAAGGCAACACAGCTTTAGCATTTCCAAACTATATTTTCAAACCACATTAAGGGCACTGACAAGTCAGTAAAACCACTCACAGTTTAGTAAACATGTGTTCAGTGTTATTAACAGCTCAGACTGAGAGACGTGACACTCTCGCTCCCCCACCTTGCAGAGACTGACTGAGGCACTAAACACTTCCGGGTTTTATAGTCCCTCGGGAAGGGGCGTGGCCTTCAGGAGAGAGAATCTCACCATTTTTCAAACACTAATAACTCTTTTATTTTTAATCGATGGGAAAAATCTTCTTGTCCTGCGCAGTGGAAGGGGACTCTGAGTAAGATGGCCAAAAATCACAGCCGTAAGTGGCAGCGTATTTTTCTAAAATCAATATACAGAACAACAGGAAGTGGTCAAGATCAGATTTTTAGTAATATATAGATAGCCTATGGAAATTTGGGCATCATTTCAATTCTCCTATTTTGGTTGTAATTGCAAACAGCTTTGAAAGGACTGTGGTTCTATTTAAAATCCCAACATCGACTATGGATGCATTTTGATGCATTAATGTATTCTCCTGCAAATTATGTGGCTATTAATATGATATAAATTGGCCATTCACTAAGCAGATTAAAAAATTGCATGTTTAGGCAGTTGATCCACATCCAATCCGGCATGAAATAAAGCAATGCTTCACCTTTATCTAAAGGAGCTGGCAGTTTCTTTCTGACTCTTAGTTATGGGTCTTCAGTCTGTGTTGATTTAAGAGGATTGCCAACATTGTATGGAATAATATATCAAAACATTTATTATGCATTATAACTTCTGTCGCCATTTTCATCATAATTTTGATGGTTTGGTACTTCTGGTTTCCAATGGAAACTTGCCGACAAGTTGGTATCCAGGGAATGTGCAGAATATTTATTTACTTAAGTGAATGGAAAAATGTATTTAAATGATAAAGCTTTTTTTAAAGCTATCTTGTCCGTGTGTAAATATATTCACATCCTTTCTTCCATAACATGAGGAATTGTGTAAAATTGCAAGGATTTTAAATATCAGGAGAAAAACCTTGTTGATAAGCCAATGAATTCCACAGTCAGTTGCATGTATAATCTTTGTTGATTTAGGTGCATCAAAGATAATGATGTAATTGGCATCAATCCTTCTGAAGTACAGAATTGTTAAAAAAAAAATCCTAAATTCCTAATTTAGCATATAATCTTGTGTTGCAAAGTGGCATGTTGGATATCACATTGGAACTAGTTGGTTTTACTGTGATGGTTGTTTATGAATTTTAATAATTCAATCCTTAAATAACAGTGGTACGGGTAGTTTAATAGACCAACTGATGGTGGTGTAGGCATTGATTCCATGATTTTTTTCCAGTCAATAAGGAGGTTAATAAATCTTCGTATAATTGGATGTTGGAGTTGGAACTGGTACAATGAAGTTGGGATGTTACTGGTTCAATAGTTTCTTTATTGACACGTGTACAGAGATACGGTGAAATGTTTGTCCTTCATGTTATCCATCAAATTGTACCATACACTAAGTATAATAGATTCTCTTCTGAAACACCATCCAGAGAGTTGCCATGTTCCACTGCATCTGCCCACTCACTCATTCTGTCCAAGTCACCCTGCAACCTCCTGGCATCCTCTTCGCAGTTCACACTGCCACTCAGCTTTGAGTCATCTGCAAATTTGCTAGTGTTACTTTTAATCCCATCATCTAAATCATTAATATATATTGTAAATAGTTGCAGCCCCAGCACTGGGACTTGTGGAACTCCACTCCAGGCTAACTGGTCTATAATTCCCTGTTTTCTCTCTCGCTCCTTTTTATGAAAAGTGGGATAACATTACCTCCACTCCAATCCACAGGAACTGATCCAGAATCTATAGAACATTGGAAAATGATCACCAATGCATCCACGATTTCTAGAGCCATCTCCTTGACTACCCTGGGATGCAGACCATCAGGCCCTTGGGATTTATCAGCCTTCAGTCTCAACAGACTACCCAATACTATTTTTTGCCTAATGCAAATTTATTTCAGTTTCTATGTCTCCCTAGATCCTCTCTCCTCTAGATATCTGGGAGATTGTTTGTGTCTTCCTTGGTGAAGACAGAACCAAAGTACCTGTTCAACTATTCTGCCATTTCCTTGTTCCCCATACTAATTTCACCTGTTTCTGCCTTCAAGGGACCCACATTTGTCTTTACTAATCTTTTTCTCTTAACATACCTAAAGAGGCTTTTACTATCCTTTATATTCTTGGCCAGTTTACCCTCGTACTTCATCTTTTCATCCCATATTGCCCTTTTTGTTACCTTCTGTCATCCTTTGAAAGTTTCCTCGGGCTTCCCGCTACTCTTCGCTTTGTTATACAACTTTTCTTTTAGTTTTATTCCATCCCAAACTTCCCTTGTCAGCCCTCATTGCCTCTTACACCCTTTAGAATATTTCTTCCTCTTTGGCATGAAATGATCCTGCATCTTCTGGATTATGCCCAGAAATTCCTGCAATTGCTGTTCCACTGTCATTTCTGCTAGGATCTTTTTCCAGTGGACCTTGGCCAGCTCCTCTCCCATGCCTTCATAGTCCCCTTTGTTCAACTGCAACACTGACACTTCTGATTTAACCTTCTCCCTCTCAAATTGCAGATTAAAACTTATCGTATTCACCAACTGCATTTAAAATAAGCTGAAATACACAGTTGAGAGAAATAAAATCAATTATGTATTTAATATTGTTGCAAGAGGCCATTTGTTATGTTGCCATCTACCTACAAATGCCTTTTCCTTAATGTTCATTCTGTTGTTATACACTGAAGTGGATTTCTCGTAATCACTCATCCATTTCAGAATGTAACATCATCATTGTTGACAGTGATCTGGTACTTTACCCAAGTATTATTTTTCACATATAAGCAGAGATAATGTAATCAGCGTATTCAGTTATATCACAGCTGAGTTTAATTATATTCTTCATCAGTGCGTGTGCAATAGATATCTGAGCAGACGCATTGCATACATAGGCACCTCAATTAAGTGATTGTTTGAGTTATGGTGGTTGATGTCAATTAATATGTTAAAATATTGATACAGAATCTCTTGCAGAATTTCAAAGATGGCAATGTTCAAAAAATACTTTTAAAAATGATAACAATTTCCGTAAATAGAGTGGAAATATTTCCGGTTTTATGAAGATGTGATACTTAAACAATTTCCTTGTGTTGTCAAAAATTAAATCAATTTTCAAGCTTCATTGTCAATTCTATTCAGATGAGTTTATTGTCATATACACCAGGCTGCAATGAAATTTCTAGTCATGGAGTAAACAATAAATACAACGGAGCAGCAGACTAGTGCAAAGATTATAGTGCAAACTGAAGTAATACAAAAAACAATACTTAAGTGCAAAATAACAATATTGGGTAGAGTTACGAATAAGAGTACGTGGCAGCGCCAGCGTGATATAAGTGGTTTGCGTCAGTCTCATTGCAGTGGGAAAGGAGCTTTTCTTCAATCTGGACATCTGGTGTTTCAAGCTTTGGTATCTTCTCCCAGAAAGTAGAAGAGAGAAAAGGGAATAGCGAAGTTGGTGGGCTTCCGTGCTTCTAGCTTTTGTGAGACAACACGCCATGAAGATGGAAGGAAAGGACGAGCCTGTGATAGACTGGGCAGGAGACGAGCCTCGGACGACTCCAGGTGGATTCCTGGGTTCTGTGGTGGGCGAGCCGTACCTTCTGTCGAGGTATGACTGCTGTCTCTGGGAGCTTCTGCTGCCCTACATGGCCCACCATGCATGTGAGGGAACCAGATGAGTTCGCTGGTGATATAAATGCTAAAAAATCTTGCTGTTGTCGATCATCTCTATAGTAACACCATTGATGTGGAGAGTGTTTTGTTCACCATGCTGCTTCCATAGGTTGCAACCAACTCTTTTGCTTTGCTAACGTTAAGGGGCTGTCCCACTGTGGCTACCTAATCTGCGAGTTTAGAAGAGTGTCTTCGACCTTCAAGCTCACAGCATGGTCGACACATGGTCCTAGGAGGTCCTATGAGGACACTGGAACCCTCCTTCATGCTCGAGGACGTTCGCGAATACTCATGGCCTCGGCTAGGAAAATTTTTCAGCATGTTGAAACATTTTCCGCGAGTAAAATTTGGTCGGCATGCTTCTTTTGAACTCGTAGTGGAGTGGGGTCACTATTTAGTTACAGGCAGTCGAGGTCAGCCGTGGGCAATCTCCTTCGCTGACCGGGCATTTTGATGGGCTCATTGGAGTTTTCAGGACCAAGGAAAACCGACCGATAGGTAAAATGCCCGCTAAACTTTATTATACTTCTTAAAAGTGTCTCTCCTCCCCCCCCCTTCTCCTCCCCCCCCACCCCCGTCTCCCCCCCCCCCCCCCCGTCCCCCCCCCCCCCCCCCCCCCTCCCCCCCACCCCTTCTCCCCCCCCGTCCCCCCCCCCCCCCCCCCCCCCCCCCTTCTCCCCCCCGCAGTGGGACAACCCCTTTAAGGACTAGGTTGTTTTCCTGCAATCTGGACACGTTCTTGAACCTTCTCTTTCCACTACTCCTTGAACCTTCTCTTTCCACTACTCCCCCTCATCTTTGCCGTTGATCCGCCTGACAACAATTTATTCGGCAAACTTAAAGATTAAATTGGTGCTGTACTTGGCTGCATAGCTATGGATGCACAGGGAGCAGAGCAGAGAACGGAGCACACAGCTCAGAGGATTGTCAGAGTGGAGGAAATATTATGACCGGTTCTAACCATATGAGGTCTGCCAGTAGGAAGTCCATAAGCCAGTTGGTGATGGAGGCTCCAAGACCAAGGCCCATAAGTTAGAAATAGCTAATTTGATAAGATGTTGATAGTTGAGCTGTAGTCGATGAATAGCATCCTGACATAGGTGTTCATATTGTCAAGGTGTTATGTATGTTATTGCTAGTTAGGTATCCCACATACAATACACACAAAGAGAGAAAGTTAAACCACATTTGATATTTAAATTATTTGCCTTTGAGCAATGGAGTTATGCCTATGCATTAGTTGATACCGACACAGAATCAGTTGATTTATAAATTATTTTACTTGAGCACTGATGTTATGCCTATGGGATCTACAATCACATCAGCCTTGTTATGTTTGTTACCTTAAAATCCATTCTGATGTCATTTATTATATCCAAAAAATTAAAAACTCAGGCTTTATAAATGGTCTTTATAAAATAAAAACAAATCCTATCAAAGCAATTCTTGAGCTTCTGATAATTATACAATGAGCAGTTCTAGGCATGCAGACATGACAAAGTGTATAGACTGGAGAGCGAAATGGGTGTTTAGGCATATAAATTAAGTGGTAATTTTTGAATATTAATAGTTAAAGCCAACTAATATGATATATGTACAGAATTTTCAAGTAACACAGTATTATCCTATTCCAAATAATATGTAACTTAACCATACGCAGCTGGATAAAACAGCTGAAGTGATACTAACCCCATTTAATAGAGTATATACAAACTTTATTTTGTTGATTCTCATTGAATACAATATTAATTGTCCAGCTAACTATAGGCATTATCAGACAAAAATAAATTTGGGAATATGAAAATAAATAGTAGCAGAATTATTGGAATTGAAAAACTAAAAATATATACTCTATTCAATCTTTTTAGAAAGCATTTGTATAACATTAATGGCTGCAATGCCATGATGTATATTTGTTGCATTTTCTCTGTAATATTTGCTAAAAAATGTGCGCTTTATGATTAGTTGAGTCATATTAACGATTTAATTAATTATCAGGATTAAACATGTATTTCCCAGATATGTACTGTTTTAAGTTTTATTTACACAAGGATGCTTACTCCTAACATTTTAAGCTACCATTGGTCGCTGAATTAGTATTGCATATCTTCAATATAAATCTGAGAAAAGTAAAATCAGATCAAGTAATATTTAAATTATCATATATTAAAACTAAAATAAAATGCAAATAACTTTCAAAGCAGATTTTGTCATTTTGACATTCAAAGTGTAAGGCAGCAAATATATCACACCATATAGTTTAAAATACTTATCTGGATTCTATCTTGAAAAATAAACTCGATCAGGCTATTTTAAAAAAAAACATCATATGCCTTTTCAGATATGATGCACAAAAAAGTGGTGAGATATTAAGTATTTGTTTTCATATTAAAATGCCTCATAATTAGCATTTTGAAGAATCGGAATTTACTGAATGAAATACTGAGACTTTTTTTTGGAAAATGTCTACTTAGGTTCTTAAACTGTACGTTTTCAGAGTTTGTAAAACTAAAAGTGATGGTTAGCATCAGGTTCTCTGTTTTTCTCAAGTGACTTGTTTGTTAATTGCTTTCAACATTAATTATGAAATTTGTTTAATTAATCTTTATGGAGCTTTTATGCGAATGAATGAATGGTACTAAATGGTGGTGTACGAATTCATTTCTCTCAGGAATATCCAACACAGTTAACAGCTATTTGTTTAAAAACAAATTGTAATTGTGCAATTGGCAAGCAGTAATATTACCTTTTGACTTTTTCTTCAAATGTAATTGAAACTTGAATATCTTACTGGATGTTGGATTAGAACAATGCGTTAACAATCCACCTACTTCTTAACAGCAGGTCAATTATTTGCTGAGTGCGATTTTTATAAATCCCGTGGCAGTTGTATGTCCTGATAATTATGATGAAGTATGGTGGTCAGTGTTGATTCAGCAATTCTACCTACAGCACGTACTTCATTCACTGATCTCCTTCATGCTCTTCTTTACGGTCATTAAACTTCTTGTGCCTTTTCTTGCCATCCCCTGTGGCCCTAATTACAAAAGGCCTTTATGAAAAGCATCTAGATTGGGGAGGAAGCTGACTGATGGATTGATAGCTTTGCAAAAGGGTCCAGAATTTAAATGCTATTCAATGGATGAATGGCCAACAAAAGGCACGTTTGCAGTTGTGCTTGACCTGGTGCAATTAATATTCTAGTTCATGCATGAATTCGTATGATGGAGGGGGACTTAAAGTGCCAAAAGTGTGTCTCTTGCATAACTCATTTCCTTTTTTCATGACAACCCAGAATTTTATACTTAAAAATATCAATGTTGTCACAGCTCATTTGCCCTACTGTGTAATCAGTACACTAGCCAGAAGTAGAACTTGGTGCGGTGAGGTCAGTGGGAAGCTATTAACGGGGTCACTCTTGAGAATTCACCAGCATTATTGAGTTCAGTTTTAGCATGAATGTACAGAATGAACTCGGGTCCTTTTTAAAAAAAACAGTTAGCACAGATTTCCCCATAGTCTTTATCAGTTTATAAAATTGCCAAAGATAATGGATTCCCATGTCTCTGTACAGGATAAGAGGTACTGACGATTGTGATAAACTGGAGTGGTGGGCAGAAAAGTAGGTTACTCACACAAGCTTTTAGCAGATGTCACTGTATAAATGTTGGCACACAATACCAATTATGTTGTTCAATGTAGCATAGACATTTTCCTTTCTGAATCTGTGTAAATATTACTTGTCGAATGTTAAATGGAGTTAATTTTTATTGCAAAATTCTATTATTACAAGTTCACTGAATATCTTAAACTAGTGTAAATCATACAATTAAAAAATGGAACAAATTTGGGATTGATAATTAATGTCTGCAATGCTTCATGTCATTGAGTTTATGTGTTACTTTTTTCAAATCTAGATTCGAGGTATTTACAACTCTCCATACAGACAGTACCCAAGTGAGATTGAGTACAGATTAAAACACAGTCGTCCACTGAGTCACACTATACTTCACAAAAAGGATTTCACGGAAGGCCTTGTGGATCCATCAATACCAGGTGTTCCATGCGTCTTTCCTCCATTACTACCACCCACACACAGAAAAAAACCACAGGTATGCTATTTTCTTGCTTTTGTTTATCAAATTATATTTTTTACTAAGAAGGGTCTCGACCCGAAATGTCACCCATTCCTTGTTTTCAGAGATGCTGCCTGTCCCGCTGAGTTACTCCAGCTTTTTGTGTCTATCTTCAACGTGAATTTTGCATTGCTTCCAGTTAAGGTTAACAGTTGTCCTCAATGAATCATGATATGTTTCCAAATACATAAGGAGAGTTTTTTTTTAATACACTTTCAAATTAATTTCTAAAATTGTCAAAGGAAATACTGTATGTGAATTTGTTTAATTTTTCCTCAAGAATAAATTTGATCTATTTTTTGCTACACCAAAATTCAATATTTACAGACTTTTACTAAGGGATTGAATATTTGTTTTTTTTTCTATTAAACAGTTTTTGATGTATGAATACCACAAAAATATTCATGATACATTTGTGAAATTATTAAATGGAAATATTGTTAAGTTACACAATTTACAAGACATTTCTAAAAATATTTAAATTCTATACTGAACAATTGTGTCAGCACTTAAACATATTTAATTTTCTCTTAAAATATTGCCAGCCTAATTATGGGATTGCACAACCAAACGTTGGTTTTGTTCCTGTATGAACTTTGGCATGTCAACTGGTTTAGAAAGCTAGACAGGAACCATTATTTCAAAATATTGGAAAATACTTACATAGTCTTCTCTGTCATATGCAGTCGTGTTAGTCATTTCTTAGTTGTAACATTATTAAATCTGAGTCTGAAATGTGAGTTTAAATTGAGCCTGAATTCCACAGCGGTGAGGAGATGCTGCACTCTCAGTGCATTATTTTTCAGATGAGATGTTAAAACTAAGCCCTGTCTAGAGATAATAACTAAATAACTCATTGTAACATGTTAAAGAAATGCCCTGGCCAATACTTACGCCTAAATTAACATTACTAAAATAAGTTACCTGACCATTGTCATAGTGATAATCTTGGTCAAGCCATCAACGGTTTCTGCTCTGAACTACTGCAGTGTTTTGCTTGTGCACAGTTTACTTTGTATAATCTGTTGATTACATTGATCCTTTCCTACAGGTTTTCTGTAAAGGATCAAGTAATATGGGCAATCAAACGTGTACAGATGACCTCCACATTTGTGGATTTGCGGGGATGGAGAGGGTAGGATGTTGCAATCCTAGTGATCGGTCCATATCATGATTTTTCATAACGCTAAACCGTATCATTTTGTCATTTATACATGCGTCAAGAAACGCAAAATTGAAAAAAAAAGTTTTTTTATTTTCTTCTTCCAAAAATATTTTCCAAATGTGAAATGTTTCCCATCGTGAGCAGCAAGGGCAGTGGGACCATTGGAACATCACACCTGAGGGTTCTGATTATATGCACATGTCCCTCATTTGGAGATTTATGACTTTCCTGGAGTTCCTTCAGCAAAAGACTGCAGCAGTTCATATAAGTGACTCACCACCATTGTGCAAAGGTCAAATGCTGAAAGATGAATAAATAAAAAAATTGTTTGTGGAATCTTCTAGTTATGTTCATCACTCCAATGAATATGCTGGGTGGTCATTGCAACAGAATCCAAATGACAGTTTCTGACAATAGCCTACTGCTGAAAAACCTCTTCACTTTTTCTCAGATTAAAATCTGCTGCGTTACTTGCTCAAAGGGAAGAAATAGCTGACAGTTGCAGGCCCATTCAGGCCCAGTAATCTCATTTGGTCTTGGATGCGGAGGGAGTTAGTTCGGATAAGTGGTAGAGGCCAAAGTAAATTGTGTGTTAAAGACATTGGTTATCAATGAGGTGACTTGAGTGAGGGAAAAATATAGGTGTGTAAGTGGAGATTTGATGAGTGGCCATGTAGTGGAAATGGGTTCAGTGAAGACTACGGAAATGGGTGGGAATAGTGGCTGATCAATCTTCATTGGGTACCTCCTGGGATCATTGGGTTAGAAAGAGATTGCCGGGTCTGCGGACATGGAGGACATTGTCTGAACATTGGGTTGGAAAGAGATTGGTGGGTCAGTTGATAAAAAGATGGGGATGAGGGGGCAATTGAGAGAGAACTTGGGAACTGGTCAGTCATTGAGTTGGTATAGTTGGTTTCTGGACCAATCAAAGATACTAATGGGTAGGGCAACATCTAGATATAATTTGATCAGGGGTGTCACAGTCAAGTACTACACTGCAAAGTTCTATTTTTCCAAGGAGTGTGTAATGATGGCCATTCCAGTAACAATGCAGCTTAAATACTCCTGCAATGCCTCTAGAAGTAATGGTGCACTGAAAAGGATGACGCAAATGGCTATGAAATTTTGTCAAGAGTGTGTGAGTCATGCTTTGTTTGTCAAATTACTGAAGTCACGTCAAATGGCCTGAAAATGGTTGTTACCGCATTACGCTTTAAGATAAGCACGTGCTGTAGTTCATTGCTTAGTGCTCAGCCTGTGTTTCTGTATATTGTCCATATATGAAGCCATGTCAAATATATTCTGACTGTAACTCGTGTCACTCTGGATAATGTGCTCAAATCTCTGGAGTACAACCTGAACCCATAACATTATGACTCTGAGGTGATAATGCTGCCCAGTTAGCTGCAAGAATGAGGCTAGAGCTGTGATTTAAAGTATCTTGGCACTTTTCTTACCTTTTAAGACCTGCAGTTAGAATATTGATTTATTTTTTTCCACTCACCATTGAAGTTATGATCTTGTGGGCAATAGTTCTGACATTGAAGTTATTTGTGATTTCCCACTATCATTTACAGTATGTAGAAGCTTAGAGGACTTATTGCTGCCGATTTGGAAAAGAACATTTCCTGAGCAGGTACTTCAGGATATTCAGAGGTCATGAAATTACAAATACAACTCTTTCTCTTTTATCACAAAAGCGTATTTATCAGTTGCCTCTTTCGCACATTTCATCCAGAATTTACTATACAGTTTTCAGCCAGGATACATTTCCGGTTAAGTGATATGCGTTGACTTGGAGTAGCCCCCTAGGCTCAGAATTTAGCTTCATCCCAGCTACAGCTACTGCTTTCTAATTAATGCACGTTGGAATCATTCTAATCAGCATCTGTTACAGATATTGTGAGCTTTTGTAACATGTGGCACCGGAATTCGTCAAATCATCTTATTAATACTGAATTGCAGAAACACTGTCCATTTGAAAATAATTAATTGTTGAAAAAATCCCAAATATTGCATCAGAAAGGAAAATCTGCATTTTTATGTATTTGCTATTTCTACTATCACAGATTTTTTTAAAAAACTTTTACATTTGCATATTCTATTAATGTAATTAATTTCCTTTCTTTGTCTGTTGTATGAACATGTTAATAATGTGCACCCCTTTTTGACTGTTGAGACTTAAATAATACAGTGGATCAGGGCATTTGGGGCTTGAATGTCAAATTGATTCTTTTAAAATATTTTTTTCTTTGGCAAGCATTCAAACTTAACTCCTTAAACTATTGTAGCATATGGAGATGTCTTTCTGCGTTCTTTAAAGTTTCCTGTAAAATTATTTTTTGGTTCATTCAGATATGTGCAGTTATAATCGGTCTTCAAGTCTGTATCCTCCAAATTAACTTATCTCCTCCTTTCCTCAAGCAGATAATATTCTGAAGCCCTCCTCTATGTCACCATTCTTAGACCTACAAGTAGTTGAGATGCAATGCAATAGTTGTGCCTCTAAAACCTTGCATTATAGAAAATCATGCTCTTAAAAAAAATAATTGTATCAACATTAAAAAGGAGATTTGAGGCTAGAGTTTCAGGCTCGCAATAATAACATGTAGGGTTTTCAACAATAATGATCTTTTTACGGACTATAAAAATATAAAACTGCCAGCTAAAAATATTAAAGGTTGTACGTTACATTATTTTAAAGAGTATCATTGCACAGGTAATCGTCTATCAAAATCACAGGAAACTGACAGACTGTGTTCTTAAGAGCCAATGCTACTTGATTATTGCAGGGAGGTTAAATTAAAACAGTTTTTATACCACAACTGTTTATTCAGGACAGCTATTTTTTTTTCCACTTGACAATTTCCGAATACATTTTTCAGTGCTTCCCCAGTATCGATCAAAATAAGGTTATAGCCAATTTGGCTTGTGTAATACAAATAGTATCCCTAAGCCAGTCATCACATTATATCCAATTGGTGTTATGGAAATGGACCTGTATCTATATAGTTAATTTGAAAACACCTTTGTCGTGTATTTTGTGCATTTTACAATATCATTTCCCATTTGCCTGCTATTGTCTGGGCACGAGAAGTATATATCATTTTGTTTATTTAGGCATTGTCCATATTAATGAAACTGTAACCCTAATCATTCCCATCATTTCAGTTTGTTTTCTGCTCTTTGACCCTGATCAGTTAATTTTTAATCGTCTCCATTCGTGTACTTTACTCCATAGTTGTGTTTGACTTTGAACTCCATTGTGAAAGTTTATATTATTTCAAAGCCCTTTCACCTAACAAAAGTCTGATCTTTCTGTTGCTATCTTTGAAATATGATGCATCTAGTAACCCATTGGTGTGAAAATTGCAATATTTCCCAGGACATCTTTATCCATTATAGTTGAAATTCCATGTGGTAAAATGTTAGTTCTGGTTTGATCTCACTTTCTAAATTAATTAAAAGTGAACTTGAGAATGGAAGTTAACAGCTTTCTTCACATACTGGCACACATACAAATTATTATCATCTACTTTATTCCAAAAAATGTACCTGCAATCATATAACTATTCAAAGTCTGATCTTGTGTGTGTGTGTGTGTGTGTGTGTGTGTGTGTGTGTGTGTGTTTATTTGTTTGTGTGTTGTGTGTCTTCATGAAAAAAATGACGCGCTAACGGTAATTCTTTTACATATTCCGGTCGATATTTTTCCCATGGATTCCAATATGGTCTTATTTGAAAATTTCATGCTTTATTTCTCGAGTTATTAATGAAAATGTTCAAACATTGGACAAAACTTTGCAAATAAAAAGGACTGTCTTTCTCTGCCGATGTCACAATGCGTCTGCACCGTCTTGCTCGTGCTGAGAGTGGCGTCATCACAACCCTCCCATTTCACCGCTCCCCGCTGCTCTCCGATGGCTGCCTGGCTGCTCCAAGCTGGCTGCTCCCCGCTTGTGGCTCCACACTCGCTGCTCTCTCTCTCTCCGTCGCCTCCCACTCCCCCCTCCTCCTCTCCCGCCTCTCTTCATCTCCCCCCTCTTCCTCTCTCCCCCCTCTTCTCTCCGCCCCCCTTCCTCTCCGCCCCCTCTTCCTCTCCGCCCCCATCCTCCTCTCCCCCTCCACCCCCCCCTCCTATTTTAGATATGGTAATTTTAATTTTTAAAGCTATATGTATTTATTCTGTTTTTATTAACTGCACTGACAGGAACTGATTGAGAAACAGTTTTTTCATTTCACCTGTGTATGTGAGTACTTAGTTAAAATGACATTAAAGTAAATACTGGATACTGAATACTCCTCCTCTCCCCCCCTCCTCCTCTTCCCCCCTCCACCACTCCTCCTCTCTCCCCCCCTCCCCCTCCTCCTCTCCCCCTCCTCCCCCCCCCCCCCTCCTCCTCTCTCCCGCTCCCTCCTCCTCTCTCCCCCTCCCTCCTCCTCTCTACCCCTCCCTCCTCCTCTCTCCCTCTCTCCGCCTCTCCACTCCTCCCTCCTCCTCTCTCCCCCTCTTCGTCTCTCCTCCTCCCTCCACCTCTCTCCCACCCTCCTCCTCTCCCCCCTCCTCCCCCCCTCCTCTCTCCCCCCCCCTCCTCTCCTCCCCCCCCCTCACTGTCCCCTCTCTCACTCTCCGCCCCCCCTCTCTCTCTGTGTCTCTGCCCCCCTCTCTCTCCCCCTCCCTCTCCCTCTCTAGATGTCCTGCGAGTTGGGGACTATATGGAGTGGATAGGACGGCGATGGAGTAAGGAGCGAATGAATAATATTAATATAATATCAAGGGGGGTGGTGCGTGTGTGTGTATGTGGGGGGGGGTGCTTAGTGTGTGTGTGTGTGTGGGGGGGAGGGGCTGGTTAGTGTGTGTGTGAGGCTGCAGGCCCCCCCCCCCCCCACCCCTGCAACCGCGTGTTGAGGGAACAGGACCCAATGGGTCCCACTTGGTCTAGTATTGTATAATTGTATAAACCATCACAAATGACTACACGACAAGAGCATGCAGAGTGCCTCCAAAGAAAGTTACAAAGTGAACTTTAAATGTTTAACAATGAAGGAGAGAGGATGACTGTGCAATCTGTGCCCTCATTGGTGACAATCTATATAAATGCTAAATTATTTCTATACCGCAGTTTTGCCTTTTGTTCAACCAATAATGATTTCCAATTAGCTTTCCAAAATAAAGTGATTTTTTAAAGCTTATATTGCACATTGAGGATACCCTCCATGTTATTTGCCACTATTCTGAGTCTATTCCATTTAGCCAAATGTCATAGCCACAGACAGAACTGATCAACACCTCAAAAGTGGGTACCTAGCTGATACAATGAATAATCAGAAGAAACAGAAATACCTTTCACCTCAATCTATAACCTCACTTTACAATAACCCTCAAACTATGATCAAGCAGAGGTCATTGAAGAGGTTTATTTTTCACTTTTTATTCATTTTTCGGGGTGGTGCGAGTTAGGCCCGTAGTTGTAGTTGTTGTGCTTCCCCAAGTCCCTGTGTAAATAAGCTCTTCTAAGCTTCCACCCTGACTAGTTCAGCAAATAAAACGCTGATTCAAGCACTATAACAACTAATTTTTATTTTTGGATTGCACAACAAATTCCCCTATAGGATACCTAAACCGCCACGGGTTCAAACCTTGTATCTGCCTGACCAAGTCCTTCAGCCTTGTGCGAGCAGAAACACTCCAAAAGGTCATGTGGTCCAAAGCGCTCTTCCAGAATATCGACAAAGGACCTCGTGGAGGCTGCCTTTTATAAGTCCCTGAAACTTGAGGGGCCGAACTACAGAGGGGTGGTCTCTTTACAATCCTATCAAACATATTAATTACAACAATACATTATTGACAGTTCCCCAGACCAATAACAGAATCCCCCTTACATTGTTGCAGGAGAAGCTTCTGGAAGAAGCTAACTTAGCTTGAATAATGCAACATTTACCCTGGAATCCAACCAAACCAGCCAGGGGCTCAACACTTTGGCCAATTAACACACAGCAGGGTAACTGTCTCGCAACATTATTTACAATATGTACACTTAGTTTGCAGTAATCCAATCTACTTCATGCATCTCACACTTTCTTGGAGGTCCTCTGCAGAAATCACATTCATTCTGTCAATTGATATGCAACTGGCACCATTCAGAAGCTTGTCTTATTTCTGCAGAGCGCATCAGACTTGACCAAAATGGCCTAACAATACATGTCCTTTACTAAATTTTGGTGCTATGGCTGAACTATTTTAGCCAGGATTTAGACCTTGATGGTGAGTCATCTTCTTGACCACTGCAGTCCCACTGGTGAAGATACTCTCTAGTATTTGGTAGGAAGTTCCAAAACTTAGACCCAGCGATGATGCAGAACTGGCAATATATTTCTAAATGAGAATGGTGTCCCACTTTGAGGGTAAGCCGCAGAGTTTAAGGTATTCCCATACTCCTGCTGCTATGGGCCTTGTGGTAGAGATGAATTTTGGAATACAAGTGAGGAAAGATGCCAAGAATTTATATTAATAAAGTGGCAAGCCTCTGCAACTTCAAAAAAGGATGACATGTGTGCAAAACAGGAATATAAGTGATTCAAGAACGTGGATCAGATGAAAGCTCTTTTTTTTTTTAACTTATCACAACATAGAAGTTGGAGGATTCTTCTCCTAGGAGAAGTATCTCATAATATAATTTCTCTTTTGTTTCCTTGTAATCTACTTTCTGAAATTTTCATCCTCCATCCTTTCATCCTTTTTTTTGCTATTTATCTACACCGTGGTAAGTTAGATTAGACAATTAACCTATCAGCAGCACATCACTCATAGTGGAGGAATTCAACCTTCTAGAAGCCAAGACAGTCACAGATAAAACATGCAAATAACTTTTAGACCTAACGTCAGGATTGAACTCATGTTCCCGGAGATGCAAGGCCTCAATACTATCCTCTGCACTGTTGTGCCATCCATTTAGCCAGGACCCTTGTTCTTCAGATCAGATCACATGTTCCAATTATGTACTAAAGAGTTGAACTCCAAATGTGAGATGGGAGTAAGGCACTGCTTAGCATATGTAACAGTAAAGAACAATGTCGGCTGTGGGCTGAGCATCAAAAATGTGTCTAGAAATCAACTTTCATGACCCATGTCTCGGAACCCTAACCCTAACTCGCTCCCTTTCCAGAGCTGCCCACGAGCCGCTGTGGAGCTGGAGTCGCTTTGGGACGGTCTGCGGGTTCCATACGTGTGGCCGCTCAGCGAGTCCACCTCGGCCGGCATGCCCTTCTGGACCGTCATGGTGATGATGGTGGAGAGCAGCACTGCCCTGCACGCCACTCGGGCCACCTTCAGCACCCCCATAGCACTGGCTCCGTAAGTCTGCCCGCATGCTCGCTGCAACTCCAGCCAGCCGACAGCCCGACCGACCCCTCGCAGCATCCAGCGGCCTGACCGACCGTCGCAGCATCCACCGGCCTACCGACAGCCCGACCGACCCCTCGCAGCATTCACTGGCCTACCGACAGCCAGTCCGACCCTTCACAGCACTCACTGGCATACCGACAGCCCGACCGACCCCTTGCAGCATCCACTGGCCTACCGACAGCCCGATCGACCGACAAGCCCAACCGACTAACCCTAGCTCTACATTTGTTATTTATCGTTTTTATTTAACAGTTCACATCATAACTTTATAAAGATAAATCAATTGAACAACAAAATTATCAGCAAGGGTAGCACTACCTTTATTCCTTGGAAACCTTGTTATTGTTTTGATGTAATTAGGAGGCAGCCATGATCCCAGGGTCCTCGCTGCCTAGCGACCATAAAACAAAGCTCGGGATTGGTCAATTTGCATCCGACCTCAATGTCAAACGTACATTGATTGGGCAATTACTACTCGGAAAATTTGAAGTTTTTTCCATAATTCAAAAAAATGTGCAGGTTTTGGTCTTGACAAGTTTCAGGTATGATTTATATAATATTTTTATACAATATGTTAAAAATTGGTAGTTCCATGAGTTGTGTCACGAACTAGAACGAAAAAGCTCCTCGGCCAACAGCCTAACGGTAAAACTGCAGTTAATGGTCCGCAATGGGGAAAACCCAGTTGTTGTGGTCATATTTCTCATAATCAAAGGTACTTGGGAGGTTAATCATTCCAGCTCAAGGACATCACTATCAAAATTCATCCGGGCAATTTCCTGGTCCAAGCCACCTTTAGCTGCTTAATCTTTTTACCACACAATATTCAATTTTATTCACGTGTTCTCAACAAATGAAACAGTGGTTTGTCTATATGCAACAAAACATTCAAAGGCATGGCATAGGAAGTGTCATATGTTTACGTTATAGATGTGTCAGGGAATGATCATGTCCACTGACAGGATCTAACCCATGATCATGAGATTCAATGGCATTGCCATCACAGAATCCCCCACCATCAGCATCAATAAGCAGATACTCTAATGGACCAGCCACATAATTATGGTTACACAAGCAACTTGGAGGTTGGGATCTTGGTGACTCACCTCCTGGTATACCAGAGCCTTTCAACCAAAGCATAATCCAGGAGCATTATGGACTTCACTTCATTTGCTTTGACAAGGACAGGTCGAATAACAGTAAAAAAAAAAAAAAGTGACATTCTCAGCTGACCTTCTCAGCTCAGCTTCGCAGATACTCCCATTGGCACTGATGACTTTTGCCTCCAAGAAAAATAAGAACATCACAATCTGCAAATTCTCCTCCAAGAAGTCACCCTTACTTGGAAATACATTGCCGTTTCTTCATCATCACTGGGTCTAAATTCTGAATCTCCCCACAGTGCTGCAAAGTGGGGGCACCTTCACCATACAGACCACAGCAGTTCTAGAAGAGGGATCACCTATTACCTTTGTTAGGGATGGACAATAAATACTGGCTTTGTTAATAGCTTGCTTTGTTAGCATCAGATACATATGTCAAACACAATGATGGCAATTTTAAAACTGAATGTTTAACATTTAAGACCAATCCTTTAGTTTAACCTTGGTCAGGGAATGTATAGCATTTAGTTAATATTCTTGTGAATAATTTCAAATTATCTGGATTGAAGATCCCAGGAGTTTAATTACTATTAATGGTTCAATGGTTTCTATATTATCACGTGTATGCAGGTACAGTGAAATACTTTTTCTGCATACAACTCAGCATGACTATCACAATACGCAAGCACAATCTCCCGGTTAGGCTAGATGTACAGAATAGCCCACTGAGTCTGCATGGAAGAAGTGCCAATTTGGTGCCATTTTACTGTTCCTCTTGCAGCTGGCCACAAAGGCCCATTGCAACCGCTGCAAACAAAATCAAAGACTTGTCCCACCCTAGCCTTTCCTCCTTCTCCCTGCTCCTGTCCTGCAACAGGTACAGAAGCTTGTAAGCACGCACACATCACCAAGCTCAAGAACAGCTTCCTCCCCTCCATAGTCAGACTTATGAATGCTTCTTCCATAAGCGAGGGTACTGTTCGGTTCAACTCTGCCATTGAGGCCATCCGACTTTGTCTGAGGAACTGATGCAGTACAACGTGCAACAATCCTGAGAACTACATTCTGCACTCTGTATCTTCCCCTTTGTTCCATCTATTGAGTTTGAACTGATTGTATCTATATATGATGTATCTGAAATGTTTGGATAGCATGCAAAACAAAGACTTTCACTGTACCTCGGTGCATGTGACAATAATAAACCTAAACCTAAAATGACAGTCAATAAAAGAAACATTACATCATACTCAGTTGCAGGCTCTGGCCACCAGATGACTCTGCGGAGCAATTTATTTTCTTAACGTGCCCTTGTGTCATCCATGTTGCTTTGCCTCAGCTCTGTAAGAACAATAGGGTTTATATATAAATTAGCTATTAACATTTATTTGCCGCCTGCCTTCTGTTATTGCTATCTCAAGATGTTATCGTCAGCTGGTCCAGCTTTTTTTTCGATACATCTGTACCGTTGTCAAATTGTTCTACCCAGCTACCTTCAGTCCATTCCAACTCATTCAACAAGTGTTTTATTATCTATATAAAATTTCCAACATATTGCACAACAAATTCTGAGGCGATTCTTTACTTCAACTTTCTTACAACCAACGTCATCAAGCACGCCAGTTGGTTTTCTCTGTCCCATGCTCTCAGTTCCATCATTCCTTCAGCTGTTGCTCAACTACAACTGTATTGAATGAAACCGATATAGTTGGTTTGTATGGGCCACAGATTTATAGATAATTATTACTCGGTATCATTGATCTTTTTTCTCCCCTCATGTGGCCTCTGTTTTCTTTGTTTTTTGACAATATCTGCATTTGTTAGTTATTCTTCATTGTTCAACTTCAAACCCAATTTTGTTTATTTATATTTTCTCTTATTTTCCAAAACCCAGAGAAGGAAGCCTTTTGATTCATCGAGTCTATTGCCATCTCTGAAACCAATTCCATTCCCCCACCTATATCCCTGTAATCTATTAGAAACATAGAAAATACGTGCTGGAGGAGGCCATTTGGCCCTTCGAGCCAGCACCGCCATTCATTGTGATCATGGCTAATCATCCACAATCAGTAACCCGTGCCTGACTTCTACCCATATCCCTTGATTCCGCTAGCCCCTCTCGCATATTCCCTTGCATCATCTACCTATCAGCGGATATTGCTAGAGCAAACCAACATGGACACCAGGGAAATATGCAAAACACCACGAAAGACGATATCAGAGATCAGTATCGAACCTGGATGGCTGGAGCTGTGAGTCTGCAGCGTTATCTTCTCTGCCACTGTGCCACCCTATCTTCTCTTCTGTGTCTTAACCCAGAGGTATAGAAGATCATGAGTGGAATAGATAGAGTAAATGCAGAGTGTTTTACCCAAAGTAGTGGAATCAAGAAGCAGAGAACATAGGTTTAAAGTGAGGGGGGGGGGAATTAATAATGGCCTGAAGGGCCACCTTTTTGTATACCTTTGTGATAGGTATATGGAATTACTGCCGGAGAAGATAGTTGCGGCAGGTACTATACAACATTTAAGAAACAATTGGACAGGTGCATGGATAGGATAGGTTTAGGTGGATATGGGCCAAACACTGTCGGATGAGACTAGTGTAGATGGTGCATGTTGGTCAGCGTGGGCAAGTTGAGCCGAAAGGCCTGTTTCCAAGTCGTATGACTCTCTAACTCTCTGACTACTGCACTTGTCTCCCCATTCCCCTTCTCCCCACTACAGCAATCTTGAAAATATCCTTTGATCAGAAAAGTAACATGAACCAAATACTAAACTGAGGGGATAGTATATGTTAGATTTTAACCAATTACTTCTGACGCTGACCAACTTAGTGAGAATAACTATTAATTAGATTCCATACTTGTTTATAGCACGTTAATTATACAGCAGGAACAATATGACAGAATAACTATCAAGTTATTGACCTGCACCAAGCAGACTTTGGGCATTTGTCAGACCAGGGATCCTTCAAGCTTATCACCTGGGAGAAGCTTGTTTTTTTTTTTTGCACCAATATGATGCTAGAGAAATTTGCTTGGGATAAGTCATAGCTTCAGCACATCTTAATTATATTTCTGCACCATTTGAGGCAGTGGGTCGATTTTTTCTCATTGTTTATCAGGCAAAGGTCTGGCCAAGTTCTGTGCCTTCAACCACAGTGATGAATGCTGTGGTGGATGTTTGTGTTACATTTTTATTGTGGTTGTGTGTTCTTTATTATTGTACCGCTGCTGACAACCCAAAATTCCACCGACCCTGGTTGTG
Source organism: Leucoraja erinaceus (assembly GCF_028641065.1). Lineage (NCBI taxonomy): Eukaryota > Metazoa > Chordata > Chondrichthyes > Rajiformes > Rajidae > Leucoraja > Leucoraja erinaceus. Next base: position 54,353,157 of record NC_073384.1, on the reverse strand, counting down.
TGGCAATAAATTCTATCAAAAACCTTCAATTGGTTATTAACTGTTGCATTGCACGTTGGTCCACATACAGTATGCTTATTATGGACATCAACCTGAGTGATCTCTCCGTTTGATCGGCTGTGGTTACAAGTGACATTACATGATCAAGAATGAACTGTCTTGTAGATCAAATTACCATCAGTATGCTAAGCCTTGCTGTCAAATAATTATAAATACTTGCTCATAGAAAGGGTATGTCTCGTCAACTTACAAAAGGTCAAGGACCTGAACATTAGGTTGTTTTTTTCCCTCCACAGATGCTGTTTGATATGCTTACTATTTCCACTATTCTGTATTTACTTCATATTTCCAGTATTTTCAGATTTTTGCTTAGGCATATTGATATGAGCCATTGATTTGCGTTTGAGTACCTGCCACACCCTAACAGTTCCAGAAATGCATGTTTTAATACTTGCTCCCATTGAAATTGTGATTTACATCAAGTCAAAAAATGAATCATAATTATCAACCTTGTGATATATTTACCTCACTTGATCTAAGAAATAAACATTAGAAGATTGTGAATTCCTTCATTTTTAGTTCCTGACAAAGCCTTGATACCATATCTAAGTGAATCTGGATTGAGGGAGAAGTCTTTTAAAATTCCAAGCCCGTCTCCTTGCTGAAGACATTAATCAATTCTCTACTTCATATGTCCATGGATCGTGCTACAATTTTACATTGACACAATGGCTACACTGAGACACAATTTAAAACAACACACAGCTCTGTCCTAAATGGAGAAACAAGGACTGCAGATACTGGTTTATACCAAAGATAGACAAAGTGCTTGAGTAAATCAGCGGGTCAGGCAGCATCTCTGGATAAAAAGGATGGGTGCCTTTTTCAGGTTGGAACCCTGTTAATCTTCTTGTCTGAAAGAGGGTCCTGACCAGAAACATCACCCATCAGGCTGCCTGACCCACTGAGTTACTCCAGCACTTTATGTTTAACTGTGTTGTAAATGTGAGAACGTGTGGATGGTATGTCCCAGAGCACAGCAGATTCATTCTGGTAACCCATTGAGAAGCCCTTGAGCTGGGAACTTTGCAAATCTGCTGGAGGATATATCATAGATATGTCCTTGCAATCTCAAAGTATCTGCTAACACTGGAACCCAGCACGGTAATAGAAACATAGAAAATAGGTGGAGAAGGAGGCCATTCCGCCCTTCGAGCCAGCACAGCCATTCATTGTGATCATGGCTGATCGTCCCCTATCAATAACCCGTGCCTGCCTTCTCCCCATATTCCTTGACTCCACTAGCTCCATGAGCTCTATCTAACTCTCTCTTAAATCCATCCAGTGACTTGGCCTCCACTGCCCTCTGTGGCAGGGAATTCCATAAATTCACAACTCTCTGGGTGAAAAAGTTTTTTCTCACCTCAGTCTTAAATAACCTCCCCTTTATTCTAAGACTGTGGCCCCTGGTTCTGGACTCGCCCAACATCCGGAACATTTTTCCTGCATCTAGCTTGTCCAGTCCTTTTATAATTTTATATGTTTCTATAAGATATCCCCTCATCCTTTTAAGCTCCAGTGAATACAAGCCTAGTCTTTTCAATCTTTCCTCATATGACAGTCCCGCCATCCCAGGGATCAATCTCGTGAACCTACAATCGCAAGGATGTCCTTCCTCAAATTAGGAGACCAAAACTGTACACAATACTCCAGATGTGGTCTCTCCAGAGCCCTATACAACTGCAGAAGAACCTCTTTACTCCTATACTGAAATCCTCTTGTTATGAAGGCCAACATTCCATTAGCTTTCTTCACTGCCTGCTGTACCTGTAAGCCAACTTTCAGTGACTAGTGTACAAGGACGCCCAGGTCTTGCTGCACCGCCCCCTTACCTAACCTAATCCCATTGAGATAATAATCTGCCCTCTTGTTTTTGCCGCCAAAGTGGATAATCTCACATTTATCTATATTATACTGCATCTGCCACGCATCTGCCCACTCACTCAACCTGTCCAGGTTACCCTGCAACCTCCTAACATCCTCTTCACAGTTCACCCTGCCATCCAGCTTTGTGTCATCCGCAAACTTGCTAATGTTGCTCCTAATTCCCTCTTCCAAATCATTAATATATATGATAAACAGTTGTGGCCCCAACATGGAGCCTTGCGGCACTCCACTTGCCACTGCCTGCCATTCTGAAAAGGACCCGTTCACTCCTACTCTTTGCTTCCGGTCTGCCAACCAATTTTCTATCCATGTCAACACCCTACCCCCAATACCATGTGCTCTAATTTTAGTCACCAGTCTCCTGTGCGGGACCTTATCAAAGGCTTTCTGAAAGTCTAGATACACTACATCCACTGGCACCCCTTCATCCATTTTACTTGTCACATCCTCAAAAATTCCAGAAGATTAATCAAGCATGATTTCCCTTTCCATCCATGCTGACTTGGACTAATCCTTTTACTGCTATCCAAATGCCCCATTATTACCTCTTTAATAATTGACCAGCATCTTTCCCACCGCCGAAGTCAGGCTAACTGGTCTGTAATTCCCCGTTTACTCTCTCGCTCCTTTCTTGAAAAGTGGGATAACATTAGCTATTCTCCAATCCACAGGAACTGATCCTGAATCTATTGAACATTGGAAAATAATTACCAATGCGTCCACTATTTCTAGAGCCCTGAGGACCCTGGGATGCAGACCATCAGGCCCAGGGGATTTATCATCCTTCCGTCCCATTAGCCTACCCAATACTATTTCTCGCCTAATGAACATTTATTTCAGTTCCTCTACCCCCTTAGATCCTCTGTCCTCCAGTACATCAGGGAGATTGCTTGTGTCTTCCTTCGTGAAAGCAAAATGAAAGCAATATATGCTTGATTGGCAGTACACTCGTCCCTTTCCCTGCAGCACTGGAACATTGTGTGGCCTCCGCCTGTATTATAATAAAAGTCATGGCCTTTGCCAATTTCCACTGTACCAGGAGAATATACATGGATCTAGCCACACCTTCCTAGAAAGGATGACATTGTGGCTACTTGGAATCACCTGCACAGGTTTGCACTGTCTTTGACATCTTATGTAGCGCTTCTGCCCATTCCAGCCAGTGTCCCAAAAATCTTGTGGAAATGCCACCAACTTGAAAGTTTCACTTCAAATTACACACCATCTGACTCATTGTCAGACATAAATCTTGTAATATACCCTCCACTCTCCCCCCTACCCCCTTCCCACCCACGCCCTTTCAACTCTGCAGAAATACCTTCATCAAAAGGTCTGTAGCAGTTAAAGAATATAGCTCACCACTTAATTCTCAAGGACACTTAAAGCTGGCATTGTCAGTGATGCCTGGATCCTGAAAATATTTTTTTAAGATCTCATCTGCCTCATATATATGTAGTCTTTGCAGAACTGGCATGTTGTTCGTTTGTTCCTTGGAATAGGTAGATGAACTAGCCATATGGTACTTTAGCCCTGGTAACGTCATACAACATAGAGACAGTCCTCTCGAGTCAACACATTCATGCCAACCAAGGTCCCCACCTAAGCTAGTCCGATTTGCCTTTATTAGGCCCAGATCCTTCTGAACCTCTCCTATCCAAATACCTGTCCAAACCCCTTTTAAAAATTGTTATTTAGATGCCTCAACTACATGGTATATCACCTTGCAAACCAACTTTTAGCTATCCTTTTACTGAACATGAATTTCATGGATTGAGCTTGTGGATGCTGGAGATAGACACAGCGATGGTGTATGTTTTTTCTTCCTCCATGGATAATCACCCGGTAGGGTTTAACTAAATATTATATTTTATGTATCTGGAATAAGATGCCTCAATTATACGCTCACAGTAAGGAGAAAGGAGTTGTCATCGGACAGAAAGGATACCGTATGTTCAAAGGGAGGTGAATGGTTCACAGGGTCAGATTTACTTATCAGGTTACAATTAGACTGATGAGATTCTGAGATGAGGGGTGGCAGAGAATATTAAAAGGGTCCCGACCCAAAATGTCATCTATCCATGTTCTCTAGAGATGCTGCCAGACCAGCTGAGTTACTCCAGCATTTGTGGTGAGAATCTTAGTAGTATTAAATGGGAGGGTCTTTTCAGAAGAGAAATATTGTGAATAAAGTACTGAAAGATGATTTCAGTGAAAATGTTTTGTTGTGGAAGAAAATTGTCGGTCTTAACTGGTTCATCGGTTTAGTGACTTTAACGAATATTACATTTGTGACCATCCTACCTGCTTAAATCAAGTTATTTAGAGAAGGATTTGAGGGAAGAAAGTATGAACACATCGAGTAGTAATTAAAATGTAAATTACAAGGTTTAGTGAGAATGCCCAACACCACATCTCCATTCTGCATTATTTGCAAATATTTTTAACTCAATACAATATTGATTAACAGTTTAAAATTCAAACTTTTTTTTCCAGCTTTGGACATTTTTAAATTCTCATCTATCAACAAAATGTTATCAACTTTCATGTTCTTTATAACTGTGTATCAAAAGGTATTACTTTTATAAATAATTTACAATTGAGAAGCTTGCAGCACTTACACAGACGTGCAGGTTCCTCAGTCATCAATAATGTGTCAAAAAACATGACAATAAAACATTTACCTTATCCTGTACCTGTCAGGGTCCCTTCCGCGATACTGTTGAAGTATGGCAACAGCGCTACAAGCCTTTGGAGCCATCCGTCCGGGTGGCAACATCAATCACATCAGAGGAGGAGGCCAGGGAGGAGATGAAAAGAGAAGAATGGAGAAATCGTATACATGACATTAGGTAAATCATTATCTTCAACATCAATGGTACTTACTGTTATGTAACTTGTTATTGTTGTTTTCCTTCAGTATTAATTATACCTTAGAATTATTGATTTGTTAAAACAATAATATTTATTGCATTTAATTAAAAAAATTAACTACTTCCACTTTATATTTATTGATTATTCATGGCAGAACAATAATATATTGTAATTGGTTCTTGGCCGCATGGGGGCATTAGTTGTATGTAGCAGGCAAACACATGTTGAAAGATGATAGCAACAGGAGTATAACAAGTGGACAGCTAGTTTTGTTTATTTATTATGATTAAGCTGTGCATACCTGTTGTGGCACAATTCCAATAAATTCTATACGCAATAATATTGGGCTGTGAAATCAAGGCATAATGGTTTAAAGTGGAATTGGATGGGTGAAATAATTGGCAATGGAACAAGACGTGGCCATGAAAGAACTTCCAGGTATTTTTTTTTTATGGAGGGAAGGAATGCATCTGCTTCTACATGCTGCACAATTCATCTTTCTGTGCAAGGGGTATCGAAAACATCATGTTGTAATGTACAACATCATATTATAATATACAATGCCCTCCATAATGTTTGGGACAAAGGCCCATTTATTTATTTGCCTCTGTACTCCACAATTTAAGATTGTGGTTAAAGAGCACATTGTCAAATTTTATCAAAGGCCATTTTTATACATTTTGGTTTTACCGTGTAGAAATTACAGCTGTGTTTGTATATAGTCCCCCCATATCAGGGCACCATAATGTTTGAGACACATGGCTTCACAGGTGTTTGTAATTGTTCAGGTGTGTTTACTTGCCTCCTTAATGCAGGTATAAAGGGCCTGTCCCACTTGTGTGTAATTTGCGCGTAATTTACGTGACATCATTTACGCGTCACGATGTGCGCATGGTACACATTACACGTAGGCAGTGATGCGCGGTCGTGCGCGGCGCCCCAGGATTTTGGGGTGTACAAAATCTTTGCGCGCCATCTGCGTGACGCGCAAATGACGCCCAAGTGGGACAGGCGCTTTAGAGAGTTCTCAACACCTAGTCTTTCCTCCAGACTTTCCATCACCTTTGGAAACGTTTATAGCTGTTTATCAACATGAGGACCAAAGTTGTGCCAATGATAGTCAAAGATAGAAACTGAGGCCGCAAGTATGCGAGAACTTCCCTTCGAGACGGAAGGAGAGTTTCGGTGACCTCATAGGACCTCCTAGGACCACGTGTCGACCATGCTGCGAGTTTCAGTCGAGTGCAAACTCTTCTAAACTCGCAAATTAGGTCATGCAGTGGGACAGCCCTTAACCAAAATCAATTGTTCGGAACATCATTAAGAAGAAAAAGAGCACTGGTGAGCTTTCTAATCGCAAAGGGACTGGCAGGCCAAGGAAGACCGCCACAGCTGATGACAGAACAATTCTCTCTATAATAAAGAAAAATCCCCAAACACCTGTCCGACAGATCAGAAACACTCTTCAAGAGTCAGGTGTGGATTTGTCAATTTCCACTGTCCGCTGAAGACTTCATGAACAGAAATACAGAGGCTACACTGCAAGATGCAAACCACTGGTTAGCCTCAAAAATAGGATGGCCAGGTTACAATTTGCCAGGAAGTACATAAAAGAGCAACCACAGTTCTGGAAAAAGGTTTTGTGGACAGATGAGATGAAGATTAACCTATATCAGATTGATGGCAAGAGCAAATAATGGAGGAGAGAAGGAACTGCCCAAGATCCAAAGCATACCACCTCATCTGTGAAACACAGTGGTGTGGGTGTCATGGCCTGGGCATGTATGGCTGCTGAAGGTATTGGCTCACTTATCTTCATTGATGATACAGCTGCTGATGGTAGTAGCATAATGAATTATGAAATGTATCGACATCCTATCTGTTCAAGTTCAAACAAATGCCTCAAAACAAATTGGCCGGTGGTTCATTCTACAGCAAGACAATGATCCCAAACATACTGCTAAAGCAACAAAGGAGTTTTTCAAAGCTAAAAATGGTAAATTTTTGAGTGGCTAAGTCAATCACCCGATCTGAACCCAATTGAGCATGCCTTTTATATGCTGAAGAGAAAACTGAAGGGGACTAGCCGCCAAAACAAGCATAAGCTAAAGATGGCTGCAATACAGGCCTGGCAGAGCATCACCAGAGAAGACTCCCAGTAATTGGTGATGTCCATGAATCGCAGACTTCAAGCAGTCATTGCATGCAAAGGATATGTAACAAAATGACTACTTTCATTTACATTACATTGCTGTGTCCCAAACAGTATGGTGCCCTGAAATGGGGGTACTGTGTATAAACATTGCTGTAATTTCTACAATGTTAAACCAAAATGTATAAAAATGGCCTTTATTAAAATCTGACAATGTACACTTTAACCACGTGATTTTTTTTTCAATTACAAATCTCATATTATGGAGTATAGAGGCAAATAAATAAATGATGGGTCTTTGTCCTAAACATTATGAAAGGCATTGTACATCAGTTAATGTCAATAAATAGTTTTCTAGATGTGATGCTGGAGATATATACGTACAGTTGCTCAGGACTGATTAGTTCACTTAGCTTTCTGAGTCAGATGATGAAATAGGGATATGCTTTTCAGAGATAGAGAAAGCTGGTGAGTCTGTGGTAAAGCATAACTCGTGTCGACAGATTGATATACAATCTGAAACTACTGAGAGGGTTCAGGGACAGCGATTTCACAAATGTGAGCAATGGTATACTGTCGTCATTGGCATGACTGGCTGGTTTTCCTCCAAGTTCACCAAATGAATGTTGATTGTCCGAAGGTCAGTCACATGGCGCCATTTGGGATCTGACTGGATCATATGAGATAAACTAGGCTAACGGTGAGATACATTCTCCGATAGATATCTAACTTTGCTGAGATGCAGCCTTAGGAGTGTGCCAACTATTAAGACACGAGAGAAGATGAACGTCCTGTCTTCTCATATGTTGACAACATTTTTGATTCCAGCACCATCAGTGAATAGGTCCCCATATTGCTTGTCTGCATGCCAACCTGGACTCCTGCAGATGTCAAAAAGTGGCAGCCTGAACCTAGACCATCTATACACAGAGCTGTCTGAGATTTTGGAGTTTCTTCCTTTGAAGATCAACCATTCCTTCTCTCCAGAGATGCTGCTGTCCTGCTGAGTTGCTCCAGCTTTTTGAGGTTTTTTTCTCCCATCCCTTAATTCAGTCAATATCAACTCCAGAAAATCTGAGAATCGATCACATTCAATGAAAAATGCATTGTTAGTAAACTTACCCTTTCCACGCCTTTAACTATTTAAAATCATATATCTCTTTCACTGTTTCCTGTGAGCAGTTCAGGGTGACCACTCCAAATCTCACCTGTGTCAATGTTAATTCTCCCACCCTAACAGAGGTCAGTGCATTTGTGTAAAAGATAGAATTCACGTCCAATGAGAAGTAAATGTAGTCCAGCATTTGTTCCTATCTTTTAAATTTAACTGCCTTATACATTGCTCCCCTTCATTTACGATGCTGGCACTTATTTACAATTCTGTTCCATATGAGTTGTTTCGGTGTTGTTCCTGTTGCACTTTCTTTGAATTGTAGGATAGAGAACATAAATCTGTATGAGGTCTCCTTTTGATGCACCAGAGAAACTAGTTCAAGTTTGTCCACGCTCTCCTTATAGCTAATACCTTCTAAATCAGGCAGCATTCTGGTAAAAAGCCTGTTCTCTTGTTTCAAAATGTTCCTTTTGTATTTATCTGCTCTTGTCTGCATAATTTCTATTATTTCTACATTTAAATAAACTCATCGGAGTACCACAACCCTTTTTATTCCATTTGTAATCTTCCTCATTTTTGTACCTTCACATTAATGGTTAGTATCATTAATAAGGTTTGTTATCTTTGACCATTATTATTTACATTTGTTTAAACACTTCTATTATTAAAGATTATACAAATAAATGGAATAGCGTTAATAAATAATATACTAAAATGATGATAAATCATCAATTATGATTTTTATAGCTTTTCAATAACTTCCCGTCAGAAGCTATCCACACTTTGTATTATAAAATGAGACAAATTTGTTGTTGTTGTTCTTCTTCTTAAGCCCTTTGCTCCTCAAGGGAGCATAGGCCATTTACAAATATCCTCCACCGCATTCAGTTGTTGGCAGTTCTATAGAGATCTCCCTGGTTGAGCCAACTCTCAGACATTTGTTAAAGAGGGAACTGCAGATGCTGTAGAATCGAAGGTTACACAGAAAAGCTGGAGAAACTCAGCGGGTGCAGCAGCATCTATGGAGCGAAGGAAATAGGCAACGTTTCGGGCCGAAACCCTTCTTCAGACTGATCAGGGGTGGGGGTGGGTGGGGACAAGAAAGGGAAAAGGAGGAGTAGCCGGAAGGCTGGAGGGTGGGAGGAGACAGCAGGGGAGCTGAGGAAGGGGAGGAGACAGCAAGGACTAACAGAATTGGGAGAAGTCGATGTTCATGCCCCCGGGGTGCAGACTCCCCAAACGGAATATGAGGTGCTGTTCCTCCAATTTCCGGTGCTGCTCGCTGTGGCCATGGAGGAGACCCAGGACAGAGAGGTCAGAGGCGGAGTGGGAGGGGGAGTTGAAGTGCTGAGCCACCGGGAGGTCAGCTAGGTTATTGCGGACCGAGCGGAGGTGTTCGGCGAAACGATCGCCCAACCTCCGCTTGGTCTCACCGATATAGATCTGCTGACATCTAGAGCAGCGGACGCAATAGATGAGGTTGGAAGAGATGCAGGTAAACCTCTGTCGCACCTGGAACGATTGCTTGGGTCCCTGAAAGGAGTTGAGGGGGGAGGTAAAGGGGACAAGTGTTGCATCTGCTGCAGCCGCAAGGGAAAGTGCCCGGGGAGGGGGTGGACCGAGAGGGAAGGGAAGAATTGACAAGGGAGTTATGGAGGGAGCGGTCTTTGCGGAAGGCAGATATGGGGGGAGATGGGAAGATGTGGCCAGTAGTGGGGTCACGTTGGAGGTGGCGAAACTGACGGAGGATTATTTTTTGTATGTGATGGCTGGTGGGGTGAAAGGTGAGGACTAGGGGGACTCTGCCCTTGTTGCGAGTACGGGGATGGGGAGAGAGAGCAGTTTTGCGGGGTATGGAAGAGACCCTGGTGCGAGCCTCATTTATGGTGGAGGAGGGGAACCCCCGTTCCCTGAATAGTGAGGACATTTCAGATGTCCTGGTGTGGAACGCCTCATCCGTGGAGCAGATACGGCGTAGACGGAGGAATTGGGAGTAGGGGATGGAGTCCTTACAGGAAGCAGGGTGGGAAGAAGTGTAGTCCAGATGTTTGTGTCTGGACACCTCTTCTCCAGCTGTTCCTGGGGCAACCTCTTTTTCTTTTTCCTTGGGGATTCCATTTCAGGGCTTGCTGGGTGATATTTGTGGCAGGTTTCCTGAGGGTGTGTCCAATCCAACTCTATTTTCGCCTTCAAATTTGTAAGTCAATGAGCTCCTGGCTTGTTCTTCTCCACAGGTCCACATTGCTTACTTTGTCTCTCCACCAGATGTTAAGTATTCTCCTAAGGCAGGTGTTAATGAATGTTTTCAGCCTGTTTGTCGTGTGTTTTGTTGTTTTCCATATCTCTGATCCATACAGCATCACCTGTTTCACATTTGAGTTAAAGATGCGTATTTTGGTGTTGATTGAGATGTGTTTTGAGCTCCAGATCTTCCTGAGCATGTTAAACACCACCCTAGCCTTACTGATTCTACTTTTTATCTCTGCCTCTGCCCCTCTGGTGATGTCCACAACACTACCTAGGTATGTGAATGTTTCTACCTCCTCTAGAGCAGTGCTGTGCATAAGGATAGGGTTGCTGGTTTTGGAGTGGATCCTCATCACCTGTGTCTTTGCTGTATTGGGTGTAAGACCAAGTTTTGTTGCAGCTTGTGAGAGTCTGTCCGTCTTCTCCTGCATTTGTATGTGTGTGTGTGTGAAAGGAGACCTATGTCATCTGCAAAGTCAAGATCATCTAGCTGCTCCCACATTGTTCACTGAATTCCATTTATTTTCCCTTCAGTTGTTTCCATCATGATCCAGTCAATTGCCAGGAGGAACAGGAATGGTGACAATAGACATCCCTGCTTGATGCCCGTCCTGACACTAAAGCTCTGAGAGAGCTGGCCTGCATGTATAACTTTGCATGAGGTTCCATCATACGAGTTCTTGATTGTTTATGATCTTGGTGGGATTTCCATAGTGGTCCATTAGGCGCCATAGTGTTGTCCTGTCTAAGTTGCGAAACGCTTTTTCAAAGTCAACAAAGTTGATATACAGGGACGTGTTCCATTCAATAGACTGCTCAATGATGATGCGTAATGTTGCTATGTGATCTGTGCATGAACGATCCTTCCTGAATCCTGCTTGCTGGTCCCATAGCCTCTTGTCTACATCTTCCTGAAAACGGTTGAGGATGACCCAGTTGAGAATTTTACTGGGTACAGGAAGTAGGGTGATCCCTTGTTTGTCACGTTTTCTTAGGTCACCTTTTTTTGGCAGTTTCACGATGTATCCCTCTGCCCATTCTGTGGGTATCTTTTCTTCTTCTTAAATTCTCACAAAGAAGTATAGAGCATGTCTGTTGATGAGTCTATATCTACTTTCAGGGCATCAAGTGGAATATTGTCAGGGCCAGCAGCCTTGCCAGTTTTCCGTTGCTTGGTTGCAGCCTTTATTTCTGATTTTGTTGCTCTGTCACAGTTAATTTGGAGTGGTATCCTGGCTTTGGGAATGTGTGTCTGTACAGCCGGTGGTGGCCTGTTTAGGACTTATTCAAAATGTTCTACCCATCTGTGTCGACTGTGCCTCCTGGGTTGAAAGCAGTTGATTGTTCTTGTCTGTAATTGGTTTATTGCCGATATGTCCCGGACAATTTCCTTGTATACAACTCCCTCATGTTCCTTTTAGTCGCTGCAATTTCTGCCTCTTTGGCTAGTCTCTCCACCTGTGTTCTCGTGTCCCTCCTGATGTTCTTTCGCACTTCTCTGTGGCATCTGTTGTACTCCTGTTGGGCCAAAGCCTTCTCAGCTCTTGTTCTTGAGTTGTTCACTTTCTCCTTTAACTTTCTCCTCTGTTGGATTGTGTTGAGGGTTTCTGGTGTTATCCACTCTTTGTGCTTTTGGGTTCTTCTCCCTAGGGCCTCCTCACAGGATGAGCTCCAAGCAGCTTTTATGTGTTCCCACTCCTCGTTTATTGTCCATCCTTCCTTCCTCCTCCACTGTAGCTCTGTGTTTTCCCTTGAGAGGGTATCCTTGAACTTCTTCACCACTTGCGCACTACTGAGATATTCAATGTTGTATTTAGCTCTTTGGCTTTTGGCCTGGTGGTGGCTCTTCAGCCTTAGCTTGAATTTCCCTGCCAGGAGGTGGTGGTCTGAAGCTGCATTTGCTCGTCTTCTTGTTCTGACATCTTCCATGGACATTCTGACCTTTTTACAGATACAAAAGTGGTCAATTTGATTTTCTGTGACATGATCTGATGACACCCAAGTTGTTTTGTAGATTGTTTTATGAGGGAATACACTTCCCCCAATCACTAGGTTATTGTTAACACAGGTCTCAGCAAACATCTCGCCATTTTCATTCATTTTCCCCACTCCATGCTTTCCCATTACTGCCTCATATCCCTCATTTTGGCCTCCAACCTTAGCATTAAAGTCACCCATCAGGATAATGAGGTATCTGCCTCCAATACTACCAAGTAGGTGGTTCATGCTGTCATAGAACCTGCCTTTGACCTCGTTCTCTGCATCGTTGGTGGGTGCATAACATTGGATTATGTGGGCTTTCGCTCTTGTTGTTGGTTTTGAAGGTTGCGGAGATGAGGCGAGAGTTGATGGGTTCCCATGCCGTTAGAGCCTTTCTAGCATCCTTCATCATCATGATGGCCACTCCCTCTGTATGCTTCGCTCCCTCCTCTTCCTGTCCGGAGTAGATAATGGACTGCCCGCTGACCAATTTGATCTCCCCTGACTGTGTCCATCTTGTTTCAGCCAAGCCCAGCACTAAGAGATTTTAGTGCACCATTTTGTTGGCAATTGTGGCAGCCTTGCCAGCCTGGAACATGGTTTGGATGTTCCATGTCCCTACAAGGATGGATTTCTTTGGCGTCAGAAGGTGTGAAACCCCATGCCCAACCCCCAACCTGGAGGACCATGGACTGTTTCATCTGCCTCTTCGCATTTTGTTGCTCCTGGCCAAACTTAAGGTTCAATGTTTGTTACGATGGTAATTAATTTGTGAGTTACACAAAATTAAGGAGGGAAAAGATGCATTCAAAGGTTTTCTTTGCAAGTTAAAAATGTTTCCTGCTGTAATTGTTATCTATTACTACCAATATTGTTTCAATTCTGTGAGACATCATTTCCCTAATGGGTAAATGCATGTGTTCTTCAAGAAGTAGAATTTGAAGACAGCCCTATCAAGTAGGTTTCTTACTGGGAACAATATACCAGTAATTTTACCTGATAGAATCCATCAATATGGCTCAGTTAGACTTTAACGAGAATTACCTTTGTTAAGACAGTTGTGTATATGTCACTGTGGTGCTTTGAATATTGGAGAGCAATTTAACTCGTTAGTCCTCAATATTATTTTAGATTTTCATTAACCCACTTACCTATTACATATTATAGTATTGTAGGGAGAATGTTGAAGTGCTTTGTTTCATGTTACAGCATATTAAATATGATTTCTAGAGTATTTGTAATTCCTACATATATAAAACATGCAGAGAACTTAGTCAACCTTTTGTCTTTACTATTTCAATAAACACACTTAAGCTAAGCTTCTGAACTTCTGAATTTCATTGTAAGTAGTCCATTTTCCTCCAATTTAGTGGAAAGCCAGTTATCTCAGTTTCCAATTAAATAAGCTGGAGTAATTTTAATTTGTATAGAAATAGTTTTCGCTTATTCATTTGTAATTCCTTTCCGTAAGGTTTTTAGCTGTTTGGTTAAAACTATTCCGGGCATAGGTCCAAACTGAAAAATCCATTCCAAAGAACTAATAATTTTGGTATTACTTATGCGACGGATGAAAATTAATTTCATATGACAGCTTTACTCATTTCAGAATCATTTTTGTAGTTGTCATGCAGAAAATCCACACTCAAAAGATAAATCCTATCTTGCGACAAAATACAAAGAATTCTAATGCTACCATTTAAAAGTTTGAAAAGGATCCCAAGGGATGGCTTCTTACTAATATAAGCTACTTAAGAAATTAAGGATATCCTTTTCATATAATAATAAATTTTTGACTGCAAAGTTATTTTACTTTCAAACTAAATTGCTTCATTTATGGATCTGTGCACAGCACCAAGATCATTTTATTTTGAATATTTTAAGGTAATATACTCATAGTTAAATCTTATTTATAATCATTAACTATAATCATTCTTATGTCATTACAACTGTAAAATTTATATTTCTATTTAATTGAATATAGAAATAGTCTATGCTAACAATATCACCTTGGAACCTATTTTTTCAGGTATTATAACCCTTAATTCTTGAATAAATCACTCCTCAAGTGAATGGTGGGGAATATCTGTTTGAGATAATGGAAGTGAAATCATATCAATTATTACCTCATTCTAAAAATAATATTCATGTTCTTCAAAAGTAAAATGTTGCAGAAATATTAATTTTCCTCTTATCACAAATTTCAGCTTTTCCGTTAGTTATTGAAGTTGAAAGGTTGCATGATTTTTTGGTTGGTCATAATCATATGTAATATGTTCCTGGTTGACTGTTGCTTTATGTATCTTTATGTGACAAATGAAAACCACTGTGATACGTAAATATGAGTAATCTTCCTTTCATAAAAATGCTTCTGTGTAGATGAAAAAATATATTTTCATGGATCTTGCATTTAAATTGTTTACAGAAAACAGTTTTGTTTTAAAATCTCAAAATTGAAGTTACTATACCAATAATTAACCCTGAATTGGTGTGCAAAGGTATATCTAAAATGCATTAGACTTTAATTCTGCGGTACTACACAGTGAAGGGAAAATGTTGAGTATGGTGCACCAGGCACGCCTAATAATTGGCAAACTTGCATTTCAACTTGCATGAGAATCACAAATTAATTCACAGTCTTCCTACAAAAAACATTTCATTGCCTTTCATATTTTATTTCACCTGATCTGAGTCACTTGTAATGCACCTGGTATTGTAAAAGGTATGTCCTTGGATGTTATCTCTGATTATGCCACCAATGGTATCTGAGTTCTTTGTTTCTAAACCTAGTTTACAACCTATTGTAGGCAAGATATATATTCAAATACCTTTATGGTATTCTGCAAACAAGATCCGATCCTTTTTAAAAAAAACCCCTATGATTCATTATATTTCTCAATTCCACATGTCAAAAGTTACTTTGAGAAATTGGATAATTTAACAAAATGTATTCATCCGATTACCGGCAGAATATATGAAGTACGCTAAACAAAACCAGCATTTATGCCTGCATTCTCTTCGTCATTCCTAATAGGCTCAGAGTGCTTAAGTTGTCCTGCAGCTTAAAAGTAGACTCTGCTTTGGTTTGCCAATACCTCGCTCGATGCTAAAATCACTGTGTGTCCTTCACAGCTCCTTCCTGTGGAAATAGAGGTGGAGCTGGTGAGTTCTGATTGGTGCACAACTCGATCAAAATTGGGACCAGACTGTGTTTTTTTCGGACACCACTCGGTGCTTTGTTCCGGCCTTCACTAGCTCAGCATTAGAAATCATATAAATACAGATAGGGATTTTAGATGTGGGAGGGTCCAAAACGTTCTTAGCTACCTGAACTTTCTTCCGTCCCAGTTTCACATCAACTCTACCCTAAATCCAGCATTTGTTGGGAGTCGGCGGCCACAGCGCCCCGGAAAAAAAGGTTTTCAGATTTCGTAGGCTGCTGCGGGCGTCCTTTTTTTTGCCAAATCAACCCTTGGAAAGCATCAGCGCTGCGGAGCTTCAACGGCGACCCGGTATCTCCTCTCCGACCAGGTGGGGACTGGCAAATCACCCAACCTTCACATAAAAAGCCCTCCAAACTAACTGACTAACATTCTTCCCCGGTCTCCGGGAGGAGGCAGCCGCGACAGTGATCAGTTCTTCGATTCGGGTCAGTACTTTGTGCAGAGTGGGGGACACTAGAATGGATAAAAGGTTGTGTCACCTTTTAGTCACCCATTGCTACTAAGACCATGTTCACACTCTAATATTAAAAATGTTATGGCCTGAAAAAGTTGATGGATTTTAAATTATTTCACTAAATAGAGGCAAGGCAGTGTTTCTGAGTTGGGAGAAACACAGAATTTAGAGGTATGGATATAGATATAAATTATATGAAAACATAGAAGACACTAACTTAAGAGGAGGCTGATGTCTTGAACACACAAGAAAGTGCAGATGCTGGATCAGATTGTGGAATCTTGAACAAGTAACAAAGTGGTGGAGGAGTTCCGCAGGTCAGGCAGCATCTGTGGAGTGAATGGGCAGATTATGTTTCAAACCTTCTAGATTCCAGATGTGGATCCATATAGATCATTCATAGAAATGCTGTCCCCACACAAGGAAGCATGGACTTGCAATAGTAGGAGTGCAGCAAAAGTTCACCAAATTGAATTGTAGGAAAACAGCTCGTTATATAGAAAGAGCTTTAGAAGAATTGATGCGTTGGAAGGAACTGCAGATGCTG
This sequence comes from Leucoraja erinaceus, assembly GCF_028641065.1. NCBI lineage: Eukaryota > Metazoa > Chordata > Chondrichthyes > Rajiformes > Rajidae > Leucoraja > Leucoraja erinaceus. Next base: position 54,336,624 of record NC_073384.1, on the reverse strand, counting down.
GCTTAAACTGAAGATAAATATAAAAGGCTAGAGTAACTTTGTGGGTCAGGCAACATCTCAGGAAAAAAGGAATAGGTGACGTTTTGGGTCAAGATCCTTCTTTAGACTGAGTCAGGGAATATGGAAACGAGAGATCTCAATGGTGATATAAATAGATATAGAATAAATGAATGAAAAATATGCAAAAAGGTAACTATGATCAAGGAAGTCCATTGTTGGCTGTGAATTTGATGTTAATTAGTTATACAGACAATAAAACTCACCAGGCGACAGTGAAACTAGTACAATGACTAGGGTCGAATTGACTTGTACTCTCAAGATTTTAGAAGAATGTAAGGTGATCACATTGAGACGTGCACCATTCTTACAGGGTTGGCAAGGTAGATACAGGCGTGATATTGCCACCAGCTAGGATATCTAGGACCATGAGGCACAGTATCATAATAAGGCCTCGGGCTTTCATGATAGGGATGAGAAGAAATTTCTTTGGAATTCTCTGTCCCAGGTGGTTTTGAAGGCTCAGTTTATTTGACAGGGATGTATGGAATTTTGGATATTTGGGTATTAAGGTATGCAGGAAGGTAGCAGTGAGGTAAAAGATAATTCATGATCTTATTGATCGGTGGAACATATACGATCGACTAATGACCAACTCTTGTTTCAACTTTTTAAGTATAATGGAACAAATGGCCTGCTTTAGCATATTTGGGGGATTTTATGATACTGCTGAACATAACAAGTCATACAAGTTCATTTCCCAGTTCTTTTTTAAAATTAACATATGAATTATGTTTGAATTTCTACCATTTCTTTTAACACAATAGTACCTATTTCTCAAGGAACCAATTCAATGTGAGATTAGCTAATACATTAAAAAAGAAATGCAATCATTGCAATTCAGCCATCATTCTGCAATTCTATCTATTTTATACCATACTTTGAAAGCAGTATGCAAAGTGATGGAAGGTAATCATTCGCTGTGAACAGGGAACTGTTCTTATCAGTAATAAGGGATAAACTTGGGAAATACATTAAAAAAAAATTCAAACATGGCAAGAAAATTGATCTCATATTGATTTGGCATATTGGAGTTATCTCACAATCATTTGTATGTAAATGCTGTAAAGGAACAACTTACTGTCTCATGCGTTTCTCCATATCTGTGGTCAACCACGTTTCACTAATCCTGCCAGCCTTGCTCTTCACTGTAACAGAAACATGTTGCACACACACACACACACACACACACACACACACACACACACACACACACACACACACACACACACACACACACACACACACACACACACACACACACACACACACACACACACACACACACACACACACACACACTTTTTCTCTCTTTTCCAAGGACTTTATTCAGCAAAAATGCATAATACAGCACATCAAAAAAAACACATTCAGAGGTTACAATACATCAAGCAATCATTATAGTACAATGATGCAGTCATTATTTACAATGCTCGCAACCCCACGCGGCGACCAGCATACACAGAAGGCCTCCAGAGTCTCCGTGGACACTGCATGTTCCCTCTCCAGTGACACACGAGCACGGACATAGGCCCGGAAGAGGGGCATGCAGCTGACTCTGGCGCGACCATCAACCGCCCGCTGCCTGGACCCACGAATGGCCATCTTGGCCATGCCCAGGAGCAAACCGACAGGGAGGTCCCCCCCCCCACCACACCCGATCGTCTCTCCCCACTCCCTGCCTTGTGTCCAAACACCAGGATCGTTGGACTAAAATGTAACCAAATCTTGAGGAACAACCCCTTCAGATATTGGTACAGGGGCAGCAACCTCACACAATCCATATAGGCATGGAAAACGGTCTCTTCCTCGCCGCAGAAAATACAGGCGCCGGTGACCGAGAACTGACTCAAAAGTTTATTACACGCCACCGCTCTGTGCGACACTATCCACCCCAGGTCCCCAATGAAAAGGGGACCGACTCCCTTATAGAGAGACTTCCAAGCCTCCAGGTGGTAACACAGCCCGCCAAGGCATGTCCGGACAGAAGACGAAGGCAAGGAGTTCCTGAATGTGCAGGAGCATTCTGTACCGTATGCGTTTCTTGTCATCACAAAATGGCACGCTGAGCATCTCGGAAAGGCGGCTCAAGTTGTGTGGTGCCGGCATCCGAGAAATATCCTGGAGCCTAGGCCCTATGAGTAAATCCGAAGGAGCGGGGTAAGTTCAGTCAGAACCACTCCAAGCACATGCCTCTCCTCAAAACCCGCCATGACAGGGTGAGGATCAGCCACTCCCGCAGCCACAACACCCCCCTCCCCTGTGGAGCAACACACTGGCTGAAAACAAACAACTTCCTCACTTGCAGCACATCACGATAGAAACTAGGCAAACCCCGTAATGCGGGTCGACTGATGCCCGCCACCGGGAGCCGCCAAACCCCCCTTAGGCAATGACCCTGGCAGAAAAAGTACGTGGCCAGAGTGTGCCATCTGGGCGGGTTCTCTGCGTACATGTACCTTTGCAGAGTCCTGAGACGGAGAGCCGCCACCTGGGTATGCACGCATACCAAGGACTGGCTGCGCTCCACCCACGGGAGACTCTGGACCGCTGCGGAAACCCAGTGCTTCCTATCTCCCCAAAAGAAATCCATCAGCTTCTTCTGTCCTGCAGTTACAAAGATAGAGGGCGGGACAAGAGTAGCCAGCCGGTACCACAACATGGAGGCCACCAGCTGGTTTATGACCTGCACCCTACCCTGGAAAGAAAGAACTCTAAGCAGGCAGTGACCAGCGCCCCAGCCGGGCGGTGACTTTTGTCTCCAGCTCCAGCCAGTTCTCCGGCCAAGCATCCTCAGTGGGACTCAGGTTCACTCCCAGATAGAGGTGCTCCATGCATACAATGTCATCTCCGGCAGGGAGTCTACCTGCCACTGACCCACTAACAGTCCAGAACACTTACTCCAATTAATCCTGGCGGATGATGCAGCCGAGAAAATCTTCTGGCAGTCACGCATCCTCCGCAGGTCACCAGGGTCAGTGGACGTAAGGAGTACATCATCAGCATAAGCCGAAAGAACCACCTCCACCCCCGGTCCTGGTAGAGTCAGGCCTGTCAACCGCCTCCGAAGAAGACACAGGAACGGCTCCACACAGACCGAGTACGACTGGCCCGACATGGGGCACCCCTGATGTACCCCCCTCCCAAAGTGAATGAGAACCAACAACACACCATTAACCTTCACAAGACACTCCACTGCAGCATACAAAAGCCGGACCCGGGCTACAAAATGTGGTCCAAATCCGTACACCTGCAACATCCTGAAGAGGTAGTCATGCTCTACCCTGTCAAAAGCCTTCTCCTGATCAAGAGACAGAAAAGCAGCTGACTGACCAGTACCCTGAGATAGATGAATCAGGTCCCTAACCAGGTGGATGTTATCCTGAATGGACCGGCCAGGGACTGTATAGGACTGGTCAGGGTGAATCAGTTGAGACAGCACGGAGCCCAGGCGATTTGCCATCGCCCGTGCAAAAACTTTATACTCTGTACAGAGGAGAGAGACCGGCTCTTCAACATGCGGAGTTCGCCCTTCTTGGGCAGCAGGACAACGACTGCCCTACACCACGAGAGGGGCATCTCCCCGGTCATCAGGGTCTCCCCCAGAACCTTCATGTAATCACCCCCCAGGATATCCCAGAAGGCTCTAACAAACTCTACCGTCAACCCATCCAGCCCAGGGGACTTGCCCCTCCTGAGCTGGTGCAGGGCACGAGTCAACTCCTCCAATGATAAGGGGTCATCAAGAAATTCAAACACCTCCCTGTCTACAGTCGGTAGACCCTCCCACAGGACCCACTGGGCCTCCCCGCTGAATCCATTTGCGGGGAACAGAGACCCAATCGCAAGTGGATGGGCCCTCGCCAAGACCTGAGCCCACCCAAGGGGTACCTGTTGGCCCCAGTGAGGTCCAAGACGCACCTTGTGTGACTCAGCCAGGAGCTGAGGAGGTTCCAAAGAGGGCAGGGGAGGTAAAACGTAGGGGGGAAAACAGGTAGCTGATAGTGTGGAGGTGGAGGACCCTTTACGTACTGTTGCATGCAAGCGGGACTAAAAGAAGGTGTGGGCCAAGAGAGGGAGAACAAGGTTGTGGGCCCAAAGCAAGGGGCCAGCATACTTTGACACCTTCCACCCCTGGTGAGGATGGTGGCCAAGAACTAGTGTCATCTGGGCCGGAGGTTGGCCCTTTGTTTCAGGGACCTTTTGTGGGTGTTACCATACCAGTTACTGGGGTTGACTCCTCTGGAAATGTGTCCTCTGGGCCGGTGGTTTGCCCCTCGTCTCAGGGGCCTTCCGAGGAGTGTTATCTCACCGGTTATTGGGGTTGACTCCCCTGGAAATGTGTCCCCTGGGATGGGGGATGACCAGAGACAAGCCGAAGGGGGAGTCTTGGGAGTAGAGGTAGATTTTCCGTCTGTGCTCCTTATTAGAACCACGAGAGGTGCTGTGGGGTGTGCTGCCTGCCCCACCAGCTGAGATAGTAGGGGAGGCTCCAGAAACACCGGTTCTTTCAGTGGGCCCTAGTGAGGTTATCTAGTGGGGGTCGGGGCTGTTTTGGGTCATGACCCTCATTCGGATTCCAGGGGTGCCTGTGTTCCACGGGCTCTGGGGATGCCTCTTGTTTTTTTCTTCCCCAGGCCCAGACATAGGGGGTGGTGGGAGAGTGCAGGAGCCTGGCCTTTCACAGGACAGGTCATTGCTGTCAGGGGTATCGGGACCCTCCCTCGAACGCAGGAATTCCTCACTAAATGGAGAAATCCTTTAACAAAGGAAAGTTTCAACAGTCCAATGCTAAGTCAGACTTTGAAATCTCACTGCCTCTGTCCCTCTTCCTTCGACAAAAACCTTGAAAGGTTGCTTCAAAACTTCTCAACCGCCAGAGCCAGAGCAGAGAGAGACACACTCTCTCCCTTCTCCCCTTTCCCTCCTCTCCTCCCCCCCTCTCCTCCCCCCCTCTCCCCGCCCCCCTCTCCTCTCTCCCCCCCTCTCCTCCTCCCCTCCCCCCACCCCCCCCCCCCTCTCCCCCCCCCCTCCCCCCCTCCCCCCTCTCCCCCCCCCCCCCCCTATCTCCCCCCCCCCCCATCTCTCCTCCCCCCCCCCCTCTCTCTCTACCCCCCTACCCCCTCTCCCTCTCCCCCACAGCCTCTTCTAATCTATCTTACAAGTCTCTGTTTAATGCCTTCAACATTTTCCTTGCCCCAATTTAGGATTTAAATTTGTGTACCACCTTTTCCTCAACTATTTTTAAATACCAAATCACTAACCTGCTCTTGTAGCATGGTATTTCTGTAGCTGGTCTAGTTGAGAGTCTGATCAGCCGTGATGCTTTGGCAATTCAGTAATGTCAAGCATTCATTAGTTAGATTGGCTCTTGGATGATTACCACTTGGCACATTTGTGTCACAAATGCTACTTGCCACTTATACATACATACATACTGTATACACTTATACACAGGTATGACTCCAACCATTGGAATGTTTTTACTTCACATTTTTATCAGGACATCTTAATACCGCAGTCTGTTAAACATTTTTACCACAGATCTGGAATTCAACTTTGAATAAACCATTGGACAAAGACTGTGATGAGGTTAGGAGTCAAGTGGACTTGATATCACTTCTTCCTTTTCCCATCTCTCTTCCCCATTTTTTATTCTATCCCTTGAAATCTCTCTTAGCCACGTTCAGTAGCGTGATTATAGAATAATTAAAATGAAGTCATGAAGTTATTGAAGTGCAATACACAATGTTTCTTAAACAGTATGATTTTAACCAACTAAACATGTAACGTTGACATTAATTACTATCTCAGTATGGTGCATTTATCATCTCCCCTTCTGAGTAAAGAATACTGATTCTGCTTTGCCTAATAGCACTAAACATCCCAAACAACTAATATGAGAGACAGTTACTGTGCAAATCACATTATGCATGTGTCTGCTCTAGGGCACAGTTAAGCATGATTAGCTTCCTTTGATCCAGTGTTCCTTTGCTTCAGCTGGCTAATTTTCAATGGAAATTTTCAAACAAGCCGTTTACTTCTTCCAGTTTGTGTTTTTTCCTTATAAAGTCTTACCACTTTATATCATTCCGTAAAGATTATATCTTATGCATGACTGTTACACACAAGAATAAAAATATAACCCAGTGAAAATTTAAGATGCTATGCCAGTTTCATGGTATTCTGAAAGTTGTGGAAATGTATTGATAACTTGCTCATTTACTCTGATAAAGTGAAAGAACTCTTAAAAACTACGAGTAATTTCCAATAGAATCTGATTATAACTGAAATCTTTAGCAACTAAGTGTACAATATTATTGATTAAAACTCAAGGTCATAGGGTCTGAAGAAGGGTTTCGGCCTGAAACATTGCCTATTTCCTTCGCGCCATAGATGCTGTGCATTTCATTTCGTTGTCTCTGTACTGTACACTGACAATGACAATTAAAATTGAATCTGAATCTGAATCTGAATCTGTGCACCCGCTGAGTTTCTCCAGCATTTTTGTCTACCTTCGATTTTCCAGCATCTGCAGTTCCTTCTTAAAAACAACATCATAGGGCAGTAAATAGGTTTAGGCATAACATTTATTGACAATTTGTAAACTACAGTACAATATACGACAGAATTTCCAAGTATGCAGTAAAATAAAGTTAGTTTTATCAAAACATTTGATTAAAAACATAGAAGAGTACAGCACAGGAACAGGTCTTTCGGCCCACAATGTATTTGCCGAACATGATGCCAAGATAAGCTAATCTCATCTGCCTGTGCATGATCCATATTGCTTCTGCTCACTGTATATCTATGTGCCTAACTAAATGCCACTTAAGCACCTCCACCTTTAGTATCTGCCTCCATCACCACCCCTGGCAGCACCTTCCAAGCGCCCACTATTCTCTGTGTAAAATAACTTCTGATTTCTTTAAACTTTGCTCTTCTCAATGCACTTAATGCTGTGCCCTCTTGTCTTTGATATTTCCACTTTGAGAAAAAGATCCTAACTGTCTACCCTATCTGTGCCTCTCATAACTTTATATAGTTCTATCTGGTTTCCTTCAAGCTCCGGTGCTCAAGAGAAAATAATCCAAGTCTGTCCATTCTCTCTTTGTATGTAATACCCCATAATTCAGGCAGCATGCTGGTACATGTTTTCTGTGCTTGCAATGTTCCCATCATATGAATTTTACTAGTGAATGTACACTAGTATGGGACAACGAAGCATACTGATTGGAAAGTGGCTGGGCTGTTAGTACAATGGGTTAAATTGTCAATGTTAGCATTACAACAATATTGGTACTTTCACCCAGAAGCTAAGATTATTATTTAGTCGTACAATATTATTTTTAACATAAATGCGATGGATTACATTAATTAACCTGTTGTAGATAGCATGTTAAATATGATGTGCTGCTAACATTGTTTCTAGTCCACTGTACCCACCCACGTATCTGTACCTACCTTTCCCAAGCCAACTGATCCTGAGCATTGCAGATGTGAGGTTCCTAATGAGCCTCAGGCTGTCTATTGTTATGATCCCCTCCTCTCCCATAACTTCCAAAGACACTTCAGAACAGTTTTGTTTTAATATTTAAATTAATATTCTTAATATACTAAATTATATGTAATTGAATAAAATATTAAAACTTACTTAAAATGTAAAACTGCATGTAAATAAAGCTAAAGAAATTAAATGAATGCCTTTTTATAGGGGGTTGCAAGTCTATTCAAATGAATAGATTCACTAACTGTGTGCCATCTAGTTCCAGCATTGCAGTAGGAAATCCAACATTGCCTCTGGCCCCCAGCTGTCTTTGAATTTTGAGTTTGGGCAAGTATGGGTGTAAGTCTAAAAGAGCTGATCCTTGAATGGGTTACAGCTGCCAGTTGTCTATTAACTCACCAGCTGTTGGCCAGCTAACTACAGCACAATATTTTGTTTAGTTTCTATTCGGCATGACTAATGCCTTTAAATCTATTCCACATTTCCTATAAAGTATCATTTCATACCAGTATAATTGGACAGTAAAATTCACCAATAATCAGGATAATTTGTGAAATTATTAAAAACGGCCAATTTTAAGAAAAAATGTATAATGTATAAATTATAATATTAAGGTGAGAGAGTAAGCTATCAAAAAATGAATGATGTCTTGAGTTAAATTAGTTCTTCATCAATGGAACAATGGGATCTGATTGAAAATCTGCTCAATTGCATAAACTCTTCCTTTCTTGATGATTGTGAATTTGGTTTGTATAAGGTCATAAGAAATAGGAGTAGAATTTGCTCATTCGGCCCATGAAACTACTAGACTGTTGTTTAAAAACCTATGAACATGAGGGGAGAAAACATCCATACTTACCCACTATGGACCGCTCTCTTGTCACACCATTTGTAAAGCACAAGACAGGCACGTGATGTAATACTCTCCATTCGCCTGGATGAGTACAGTTCCACCACACTCTAGTATCAGAACATCATAAGGTCATAAGAAATAGTAGAATTTGGTCATTCGGCCCATGAAGTCTACTCTGCCATTAAATCATGGCTAATCTATCTCTCCCTCCTAACCCCATTCTCCTCCCAACTTCTACACTCAACACTCTGACTGATAAAGGCCAATGTGCTGAAAGCCTTTTTGATCACTCTATCTACTATGTACATGCACTCCAAGATCTCTAACACTCCCCAGAGCCCTACCATTCACGGTATAGGTCCTGCCCATGTTTGACCGCAAAATGCAACACCTTACATATCTCTATTAAATTACATTAACCGGTCCTCAGCTCACCTGCCCAATTGATCAAGATCCTGCTGCAATTTTGACAATCATCTTCACTATCTAAATTACCCACCCACTTTAGTGTCAAATGAATAAATGGAATAAACAAACTACAGAGCGGAGGTGCAGAACCTGGCGGACTGGTGCTCGCGTAACAACTTGTCCCTAAACACCTCCAAGACCAAGGAGCTGATTATCGACTTCAGGAGGACACAAAACGGGGAACACGCCCCAATCTCCATCAACGGGGACAGTGTGGAGAGAGTGTCCAGCTTTAGGTTTCTGGGCACACACATTTCAGAGGACCTCACATGGTCCACCAACGCCTCTGCGCTGGTCAAGAAGGCACAGCAACGACTGTTCTTCCTGCGAACATTGAAAAAGACTGGTCTGCCCCAACAGCTGCTGACAACCTCCTACCACTGCACCACAAAGAGAATACTAACACATGGCATCTCTGTGTGGTATCTCAGCTGCACGGAGACGGAGAGTAGAGCTCTTCAGCGCGTCGTCCACAGAGCGCAGAAGATTATTGGGACACAGCTACCAGTCTTGGAGGGTATCTACTACACACGGTGCCTCAGGAAGGCCGTCAGCATCCACAAAGACTACTCACACCCTTGTAATAGTTTGTTCAAACTCCTACCTTCAGGCAGATGTTACAAGGCCTTCTATGCCCGCACCTCCAGACTCAGGAACAGCTTCATCCCCAGAGCTATCGCTGCTCTGAACCGGCCCTGCTGAGTGCCCCCCACCCCCATGAACTGTATTCACGCACATCGACCCGGCACAGACTTATTTGCATTTTAGACGTTTTACTGTTTTTTATTTATTTTCTTTTTTTTTCTTTTTTTTTTAGTAAATCATCTTTTTCGGGGTATCTAAATCTTATTAGTTGTTTAAGTTATGACTATCAGATAGAAGCTGCATACCCAAATTTGGTTGCACGTATGTGCAATGACAATAAAATATATTATTATTATTATTAAGATGGTTGTTGTACTACCACTTTACAAATTTCTAGTTAGACCATATTAAACAGATGTAGTTAGATAACGATCAAGCAACCTTCAATATTTTGAGCACTTGTTGGAAGGATCAATTCACTTGGAGGAATTGTAATATTAATTTACCAGAAAGATCGCAAGGGTTAACTTACAAGGAGAGATTACACAAACTAGAGTTAGTATATTCAACCGGAATTTAAAAGGTTGGAGTTCGATACAATATTTTCAAAATATTAAAGAGAACTGATAGATCTATTCCAGCTGATCGTAATGTCTGAACAAGTCAAGTCAAGTCAAGTTTATTTGTCACATACACATACGAGATGTGCAGTGAAATGAAAGTGGCAATGCTCGTGGACTTTTGTGCAAAAGACAAACAACCAAACAACAAAATAAGATAACTAAAAACTTATAGCAAAACGTGCAAATGGTAGACGTTTGGAAAACTGATGCAGATGGCAATTGACAAGACTGTTGTGAAATATGAGAGTTAACTTTTACTAACTAAAGGTATTAATCGGTCTGATACATGGCCCAATATAAAGTTTAGATGATAATAATAATAATAATAATAATAAATCCTTTATTTCGAACAGACTAAAAAATAAAAAGCAAGTATGAAACAGCATACAAAAAACAAAACAAAAAAACAACAATATTTATAAAGTGTCATAAACAATATTTATAAATAAATGAAATCGTATGTGTCCGAAAAGTAGCAGGAAGAAGCCAAAGCTTATTAATTCCCATCCCTTATTCAACTGCTTATAATTATCTTATACAAATTTAGCAGCTATAAACACCTATTTCCATATGTATACCAAATTATTTACATTTATACACTAATCAAATATTTGCAAAGCCATACAAAAAAAAGAGAGAAAAAAAATAGAAAAGAAAAAACAACCATAATTTCATTGAAAGGCACAACAGAAGAGCTACTGATTCTTTTCTATGTTTGGAAGTATGAATGATACATACTGTATTTCAACAGGTTACAGAGTTCTGTTATAGGACCCAGATAGACTGGGTTTCAATGCAAAAAAAAAGGCACAAAGTCCTGGAGTAACTCGGCGGGCCAGGCAGCATTTCTGGGGAACATGGGTTAGGCGGTTTCGAGTAGGGAGCGTTCTTCAGACTGAGAAGTGATGTCTTAGGTCGGGACCCTTCATTAGTCTGAAGAATGGTCCTAACCTAAAATGTTGCCTTTCCGTGTTCTCCAGAGATGCCATCTAACCCACTGAGTTACTCCAGCACTTAGAGTTTTTCTTGGTGTAAGCCTGCTTCTGCAGTTCCTAGTGCCTGGGTTTATATGCACTGCATTTGAAGTCCTGCAAGCTCATATCAACAGTTATGGAGGCCTCAATCTTCATCTTCTTAATCCTAATGGGATAGAAGACAGATTGAGTTCCTCTAATGATTTGTGGTTACTTCTTATAGCTCCTATCTTATTTCCTCCCCAGATACACCAGCCAGCAATATACAAAGTAATGAGCTGGGTGAATACTGGAAGAAAAGGTTCTTGGTGGAACCTGTAAAAGAATAAATTGCCAATCCAAGAGTCAGGAAATTTTGCAATTATAATCTACAGGTTCTGCATGCAAAAGAAGGATTCCTGCAGGGCATCAAATATATGTTCAGACGTTGGGGATGTGCAGCAGATGGTGGGTCAATTGGAACAGTCCACGACCTGCATCCTTGACATTATGATAGATGGCTTCCCAGGACCACAGCTCCCCAAGAGCATGTGGCCAATCTGCAGCTGTGACCCTCACAGTAGAGACCCTCAAGGCAATCACAGCTTCTGTTAGGATGTTCAAATTGCAGCTGTAGAGGCCTAAGGCATCAGAGTAGAGAAAGCAGTTGTACTTTACAGCTTCTATAAGCTTGGAAAGTAATTGCAGATAATCATCTTACTGAACTTCATTAATCTGATTTGTACCATTACGTCTGTCTCCCTCCAGTTCAGTAAGCCTGCTGAGTGAGTATTTGCCCAATGCCAATGTCACAATTAATATATGGTGATTACCTTTGAGGAGTGAAATTTCTGTGGTTTTGTACCAAACTTCTTTGATATATGCATACATGTCAGTGAGAAAACAGAATAAGGCTGCACATAAAGCATTTAAGATGGCTAATATAATGTAAATCAACATCATTGATATTAGTGCATAAAAAGAAGGAATATAGACAGTACTAGAAATATGTAGCAGGTCATTCAGCATCTGAGAAGAAAGAAGCAGAGGTAATGTCAATGATTGTTTATCATAGCCAGGAAAGTTTATCATCAAATATGTTTTAAGTTGCAGAGGAAAGGGTAGGGTGGAGATATCAGTTGGGAATTCCTGTGGTAGGTTGGAGACCAAGGGAGACAGAATGAGATAAGTGGCGGTAGACCGATGAAAGCTTGTTAATCACAGCCACACGTCAGAGGAGAGGAGATGAATGAAAACCGAAAGAAAATAAACAGTGTTGTGCATCTGGGAGATGCAAACCACGGCAGATATTAGAATACTGAAATATAGACGAATACCAAAATGGTTCTGCAACTCCATCGGAATCTGTGCAAAGAGGAAAAACAAAACACACTTTACATGTTAATTACATTTTATTAGAACTGAGTGATGTGATCTGCAGAGAAAATGCTAGACATCGTGCCCTCTAGTCTCCAAATCCCAATTGGTATGCAGCTCCAAATGTTTGGGCACTTTGATAATAATATGGCTATAACAATATGTTACTGGTTTCTGACGGCTTCCATTAATCAGGGATTTTCCCGTGTTCATCTATGGAAGAGATAGATGGCATCAGAATTGACCCCAGGATGATTTATGATTGGTACAGCCTAACTCTACGGCTTATCTTTGATTATTGGAAGTTCTACATGTATCTTCTGAATCATTGAAAATGTAGACTGCGCACTTGTTATTCATGATGGCGTCCACTGGCCATTGCTTAATAATCAATCCAACCGTAAACAGAACAAGTATCAGCCTTGCTGGATACTTATGCTTTGGGATAAAGGGCAAACGTGACATACTTTCATGGAAGTGAGTGCAGAAAAGGTTCACTAGGTTGGTTCCTGGGATGAAGCGGTTGACAAATAGAAAGCTCCCGCAAAGTGCTGCGGAGCCGAACGATGATGGACCCATTGACCCGCCGAGAACAAAGAAGTACCCAGCGGGCCACCCGCACCATGTGCAGCGGCAGGCCAGGTTCGCCGCCATGAAGTGGACCTGGCGGGCCGCAACGTGCAGGGAAAGCTCAGACACCGTTGAGCTCAGCCCTGTAGACCAGTGAATCAACGGGGAAGGAGTCACAGGTGACAACAGATGCGAGGAGTTGGCTGGAGAGGGCCTCCAGTGCCTTCAAGGTTGGTTGTGGAAGGCGCCCCTTGGGACGCAAAGGCGGTTAGACGAGGAGAGGAATGTCGGTTTTCAGGCTGAGCCAGTCGAGGGCGACGGAGGAGGCCTGGGGCTGACCTGGGCTTACCTGGATTGGGGAGCATCCAGTACATCCAGCATGTGGACTTTGGGACTTTTTCTTTTTGTAGATGCTGCCAATGTATGTGACTGTGTATGTGTAAGCTATGCAAAAAAGAATGCGCATATATGACAATAAAGAACCATTGGTCCATATAAAGAAAGGACAGGTAAATTGGTCCATATTAATTGGAGTTTTAAAGGGTGTGAGGTGATTTAACTGAAATATTGAAGTCCCTGCGGGGAATATGGGGAATATTGAGAGAATGTTTCCCATTTACCTAAGATCTGGGGCATAGTTTCATAAAATGGGGTCAGCTATTCAAGGCTGATGTAGGAAAGAATTTGGTTTCTCAGCGAATCCTGAATCTTTGCAATTTTCTCTCTCAGATAACGAAGGAGGTGAGTTATTGAATATATCAAGGAGGGATTAACAGTCATTTAAATTACAGGTTGTCAATGGGAATGGAGAACGTGTGGAAAAGTAGTGTTGAGCTGAAGACTGGATCAGCCATGAATTTATTGGCTACTCCTCATGTTTTATTTGTTCTTACGTTCTGTGTCATTTGGTCTTTTGTTCTTGCATCGTCTACTTCAAACATCTACCAATTTATATTCTCCCTCTAATGACAAAATTGCAAGCTAACCCACGTCTGAAGAAGGGTCCTGACCTGAAATGCCGCATATCCATTGCCTCCACAGATGCTGCCCTGACCCGATGAGTTAATTCAGCACTTTGTGTTTTACTCAAGTTTCCAGCATCTGCAGTTCCATGTGTCTCAACTCTACTGCTTTCAAGATGCTTCCCCTTTGAATTGCTTGCTTAAGCCAGATCCAGTAGATAATGATAATTCTTCAGCTGACTGTAGTGTAATCTCAATTTAAGTTTACTATCATATGTACAAGTACAGTTAAGTAGAGGTACAATGAAAGTATTACTTCCAGCAGCTTCACAGGCATATAGACTTAGACAACACACAAAATATAAATTACAGGTAAATTACACAAGACAGTAAAAGGAACAAGACTGCACAAACAAGATATTGCTGCAAAAACACAATGAGAAATAATATCCATTGCAGTGCAAGAGGTGGCCTGTAGCATTCTGTAACCAAGGTGGGATTAAGGTTGTGCAGGACAGTTCAAGAACCTGATAGTTACAGGAAAGTAGCTGTTCAGGCAGCAGCAAGAGGGCATGGCTTGGATGGTGGAGATCTTTGATGATGAATGACGTCTTCTCGAGGCAACACCTGATGCAGATGCTTTTGATGGTGGGGATGGCCGTGGACAAAGCTGAGTCCACCACTCTCTTCAGCCTCTTCTTTTAGTTTACTTTAGAGATACAGAATGTAAACAGACCTTTCGACTCACCACAGAAACATGCCCTTCGACCGTCGATCCACGCCGACCAGCAATCACCCTGTACATAGCATTATCCTACACTCTAGAGACAATTCACAAATTTTACTGAAGCTAATTGACCTACAAACCTGTACATCTTTGGACTGTGGGGGGAAACCGGACCACTCGGAGTAAACCCACATGATCACGAGGAGAATGTACAAACTCCGTTCAGACAGCACCCATAGTCAGGATCGAACCCGGGTCTCTGGCGCTGTAAAGTAACAACTATACTGCTGTGCCCGAAGGAAGAGAAGCCGAAGCCAAGAAGTGGAAGCCAAGATACCGAAAGTACACCATGCCGAAAAGCCAAGATACCAAAAGTACATCACGCCGAAAGGATACGAACCCGAACGGACATCACACCACAAAGACAAGAAGCAGAACGGACATGACGTTGAAAAGCCGCTGAGCGGACATGACGTCTCCGGAGACGGGATTGGTCCTAGACCTTGTCAGCGATTGGTCCAGACCCCGCGCCCATCACATCTCTGGCTGGGGTGGGGGGAGACGGGAGGGTGGGGGGGAGCTTGAGCTTGCGTTTGTACAATGGTGGCAGTGACTCCAAGCTGCTGCGATTGACACAGAGGCCGTGATGTAATGGATGCCGCGGAGGTCTGGATCTATCGCTGACCTTTGTCGATGACTGAAATGGTGTTGGACTAATCCCGTTCCCGGAGACGTCCAAGGTACAACAATTGAATTATTTCAAAATGTAACAAGGTACAACTATTCCTGCAGCCAATACAGATTGTTTAAAGTATTTCCTACCTATTTATCATTTCGGCTTCATGTACGTTAGGCGTCAGATTGTTTTTCGGCTTAAAATCTGACGGGGAACGAACAGGATGTTGAAAAGCCTTTGAGGCAATTGCAGCAGCATGGCATCACTGCCACCAGTTTACAAACGCAAGCTCCCCCCCCCCCGGCCAGTGATGCACATAATTGTCTCTGTGGCAATCACAGCAGCTTGAAGCTCCCCCCCACCCTCCTGTCTCCCCCTAGCTAATGATGTGATGGATGCGGGAGGTCTGGACCAATCTCTGGCCTTTGTCGATAACTGGCAAGGTGTCGGACCAATCCCGTCTCCGGAGACATCATTTCCGTTCGGCGGCTTTTCGACGTCATGTCCGTTCTGTGTCTTGTCTTTGTGGCGTGGTGTCTGTTCAGTTTCGTATCCTTTTGGCGTGATGTACTTTTGGCTTTGTGTCCTTTTGGCGTGATGTACTTTCGGTACCATGGCTTTTCGGCGTGATGTACTTTCGGTATCTTGGCTTTCACTTCTTGGCTTCGGCTTCTCATCCTTCGACGTCCCGTCCGGGTACCGCTGTGCCACTGTGCTGCCTCTTCTGTTCCTTTGTGTTTGAAGTACCATACCAGGCCACGATGCAACCAGTCAGGATACTTTCTAAATACATCTGTAGAAGTTTGTTAGAGTAATCGATGACATGCTGAATTTCTTTCAACTTCTGAGAAATTAGAGGTGCTGGCTATCTTCCTCAGATGCCAGGGACAGGTTACACAAGATGTTAATGCCAAGGAATTTGAAGCTGCTACCCCTCTCCACTGCTAACCTATCAATGAAAACCAGCATGTGATCTCCAAACCTTCCCTTTCTGAAATCAATGATTAGTTTCTTGGTTTGTTGATCTTGAGTGAGAGGTTATTGTGGCACTACTCAACCATGTATCCTATCTCTCTCCTGCATGATGGCTCATCACTGCTCATTATTCGGCCAACCACTGTGGTGTCGCCAGTGAAATTGTAGATTACATTGAAGTTGTGCATAGCCACACAGACATGGTTACATAGAAACCCATCAGCTGGAATGGTTATATCTATTTCAACGTGACAGATATGCCTGATATTCAGGTGGTTAATATGCGCTAAGTTTTTAATTATTTTACCCTCTGGTAATTTCTCACTGGTTATAATAACATAGATTCCATGGATGACCTCACTTTTATTGCAGCCAGCTATTGAGTGTGCCCATCTCTGGAAAGGTGCTGGCACAGTGGATCACACAAGAAGAAGCCAACGTGATCGTCGGATCATAAGGATGGAATAATACATACGAATACCATACACAATCACCGTGAAACTGGCACCATGTAAACTACCTGTTGAGTTGCTTTTTGTCTGTCGCATACATCAACCTTTCCTATGGAGTTATGTTCCTGTGGTCCACTGCCACCCAAGCATTCTTGCACAGAAAGCATTTTGTAAATATTTATAGTATGTTGCCGTTTGGGTGCTATGATGGGGTAGTCCTCTTCATCTGAAGATGATTCCATCCTGTTGAAGTTGCATCAAGATGGTTGTCCAGTATGACTCTTCTTTGCACCATCTCCAGAGCTCACCATTGCAACATCTATACAAGAAACTGCGGCCAATTTTAAAGCTGCAACTGACGTTTTGTATCACTGCATGTTCCAGTCCTATGTTTCATGTAGGAAATGTCAAGTTTCTGGAACAACCTCACAAAAAAACAGACATATTAAATACACAAAAGCATACACCGATACATATGTCCTTAAAATGCCTTTGATTATATGGAGTGGAGGACAGGTTCATATTCTTGCCTTAGTTTGTGTGGTACTATTAATGCTGTATCTGAGGAAATATGCAACATTATTGTTTGTGAAGTATTCACATATTGTTACCATCACAGATTTGCATTTACTCTTTGTGAGGTCGTGATTTCCATCAATACTACAAGATAATTTAACCTCTTTCTACAAAAGTGTGGTGGTACCACAACATGGTCAGGGGCATACCTGTTCTTAAGCTATCTCTCCGAAGAATTTACAAGTTCTTCTCTACATCTAAATGCATCAGTTCAGAGGAAAACCATTGGCAATCTTTTAGTTGCAGTCATGATTCAAGACACTAGTGTGATTTATTTTGAAATAACACAGTCATGGGAACCAAAGGAAAAATTAGAGCTTAATACAGCAATGATTTAAACCCACTTATTTTAACATTATGTTGTTTTTTAGATCAATTCCATCTAGTCATGATGGATTCTCTCAGCGGTTTGAAACCGTCCTGCATGTCTCCACAGTATGAGACTGTCTGAAGGATGTGTTTGTGTCGCTTTAGATGCGATTGCTCATCACCCGTTCTAGTCAATTGAAATCAAAGAACAATATTGCATTTGCTAGCTCCTTTCATGTTCTCAGCCTTTCCCAACACGTGGTGCAACAAAATAAAAACTTTAAAGTATTATCACTTGTGTAAAACAGGAAACTCGGCAGCTGGTTTACAAATAGCAATTTCACAAAACAAACAAATTGTTAACCTGCTGTTTTTAGTGATGCTGGTCAAGGATCAATTTTGGGTAGGTTCTAGGGAGAACCTCTCTCTGTTCTTCTTCAGATTATACCATGAGATCTTTTACATCCACCTGGATTTCCGTTTAATGACGCATTTGAAAGCCAGCAACTCTGACAGTGCAGTATTCCCTCAGTACCACAATGATGTGTCAGCGTAAATTATGCGCACAAGTCTCTGGAAACAAAAAAACTTCAAATGGGCAAAAAATAAGACATAGATCCGTGGTGACTGTTCCCTGCCAGATTTCACACATCATCACATCCCATTGGCAACCATTTTTAGATTATAATGAGTCTGAAATTGTCCCCTCACTTAAATTGCAGTACGAAAATAACTGGATTCAAAAACAATAATAATAATAATAATAATAATAATATTAATAGTAATAATAATAATAATAAAATAATAATAATAATTATTATATTAATAATAATTATTATTATTATTATTGTAATAACGATTATTTACCTGACAATCTAACAATTCATTTTTTCAGGTGATAGACCAAGGCACTTATGTTTCAATTCAGCAAAGGTTATGTACTTTAGTGTCTATGTTTTTGATGTTTATTTTGCTGAATTACCTACTGTATTTGTAGTGTCAGTGACCAGAGTGATAGATTTGGGTTTTTTGAGAGAGGTTGGCTGATCGCATTTCACTCAAAGCTCTGGACAGCTGTCTGAAAGAGCTGACCTTTGTCACCAACTCCTGGGCTAGATTCAAACCTACCCCTTTACATGTGAACAGCAGTATCAGACTGTTTTCCACGGGTAATAACACCAAGTGATCCATAGGAAGAACAATGCACTGTTTTAAATATAGCTGAAAATAAAGAAAGATAAACTGTTCTGATATGCACAGGATGGCAACTGCTATCAGAGCAGCCGGCTCACAGCATCAGTTCCATATATTCTGGGAGATTGGGGGCCACATTAATTTTTGGTGATGTCTGTCCCATGTGAAAATTAGCAGTCCTAGCACTGTAATTTGTCTTGAGTGAACGCTGTTTTCCTCAAGAGTATTTGAACACCTATATATTCATCTTGTTTTAAAATGGCAATGCTCAAATGCCATGAGATTTTGTTTACTTTGTTCTTTTCTAAAACAGCATACTGCAGCAAAAATATAATCAGAAAATCAATTACAATCATTTTCAGTCCTAAAGCATATTTATTAATTAATATTAATTTGATTCTACTGTTAGTTAATTTGGTGGGTCCCACAAATTGCCAAAAAATATTGTGTATAACAGAAAATCAATAAAAAATAATTCTATACTAATGTCCAAAATTAAACATTGGTAAAGGTGACAAATTAAGCTAAATATGTTAGCCTATTTTTCCCAGATTAGGTACAATGGTAAATAAATGTTAGAGTGATAAAAGTCAATTTTAAATGTGCTTTTGTTTTCTTAAAACCATTTGAAAAAATGTTTATGGCATTAATGTTCTGGAGTAAAAATACAATTGCACAGCTTCTTTTTAGAACTGTTTTTTTAGTACTGACTTATCAAGAGAAAATAATATTCTAATCGCACATCATATAATTCAGAGAAAAAAAGTAGGAAAGTGAAAAGATAACTGATAAAACCTTAATCTATTTATGCAGGAACAATGATACACAGCAGTGGCCTGTGTTTTACATAAGGTATTACTTAGATTGGAAACATGCTGATATTGTAACCATGGAAACAAACCAATTTCTTTCAGCTTACAGGCAGAAGCAGGAGGTAGAAGGCTGATACTTGCCAACTCATGCTGAGGAGAAGAGAAAAGGTCCAAATGTAACAATCATTGATATCTAGGTCCAGTGGTTACCATATTCTTATAGACATTGGCAGAACTTTCAAATATTGCAGTAGGAACCAAAGATTTCCATCAGTTAAACCAACTGGTTGTGTAAATACGTATCCATAATTATTCATCTTGAAGAAGGGCATTCATGATAGTCTTTTATATTCAAGCATGGAAATACATCATCTCATTACAAGCTGTTGGTTTAGTTTAATAAGATAACTAACAAAGTAATTTATTGTAGAACCATGAGCTGATTCTTATCTGTTATAACTACTTCAATATCGATTTTTCTATTGATTTTTTTAATTTGTGAATATATTTTAGCAGTAGGCCTTGATTATAAACATTAAATAAAGTGTGAGTTAAAGGTCAGGGGTAAAATAAATACTGACAAACCCTTGTCATCAAACATCCAAATCAAGGCCTCATGCACATGGTTTATTATCACCTGTTGCTAGATATTTACATAGAAACATAGAAAATAGGTGCATGGGGAGGCCATTTGCCCCTTCAAGTCAGCACCGCCATTCATTGTGATCATGGCTAATCATCCCTTGATTCCACTAGCCCCTAGAGCTCTATCTAATGGGCCTGTCCCACTTAGGCAACTTTTTAGGTGATTGCAGGAGACTATGCAGTCACCACATGGTTGCCATATGTTCGTGGGTGATTGCCGGGGATTGCCTTCATGGTCTTGAGGAGTTCCCGCATTCTGGAAACAAGTCGCGGCCTCATTATGGTCGCCGCAAATTTTTCAACATGTTCAACATTTTTCAACATGTTGAAAAATTAGCAGCAACTAGAATGAAGCCGCCATGGAGAGTAACGAGAATTCTCGTGCCGTAGGTGGGTCGCCAGGAGGTCCTAGTGGGTTGCCAGGAGGTCGAAGTTTCTCATAGGTTCTCGTAGGTTGTAGCTGGTGCTGACTGGTGAATTTCATTGACTCATTGGGAAACAAAAAGGTAAGCCGTAGTTTTCAGAAGCAAGGATAACCGACCAGTAATGTTAAATGTCCGCCGAGCTTCACAGCCGTGTATCTCTGGCTTCTTAAAAGTTGTCTCCACTCATTCTCCCTCCTTCTCCACCCTCTTTCCCCTTCCCCCTTTTAAAGGACTTACCGTACCCTGTGCTTTAGCCGTCTTAATTACAGCGCCAACCTTCCTGTTCACCGCGGTGTGTGTCTGTATCACCTTGGCTTTGCACTGTGTGAATTTCACTCAGACAGTGCTCTCCCCACTTGCCCTGTCCCCTGCCTGCATAACGGGCTGGTGAAGGAAGCGATGTGTGTGTGTTCCACTCTGACAGTCGCCGGCACCTGAAAAATCGCCTAAGTGGGACAGGCCCATTACTCTCTTTTAAATGCATCCAGTGAATGGCCTCTGCTGCCTTCTGTGGCAGAGAATTCCACAAATTCACAACTCTCTGAGTGAAAAAGTTTTTTTCGCATCTCAGTTTTAAATGACCTCCCCTTTATCTTTAGACTGTGGCCCCTGGTTCTGGACTCCCTCAGCATTGGGAACATTTTTCCTGCATCTAGCTTGTCCAGTCCAAATATATAATTTTATATGTTTATGTAAGATTTTTTAATTTTATATGTTTCTATAAGTTCTATTGAGACTTGCATCATTTGTAAGTATAAACAAACATTTGTGAAAGTAAGCCACAATCAAGATTTACAATATTCATTTTAATTCATACATGGTTGTGTCCATTACTGTGCAGTGACTGTACGGTATAATATTGTTTTTTTTCATAATCTTCTAACTTCAGTTCTAAGAAAATACAGTGATTTTTGTTAGGTTTGAAAACTGTATAACTAAAAACAACTCAAAACCAGAATTCATCAAAGTGTTTTACGAACATAATTGCATAATGCATTGTTGCTGAAATACTGTTATCTTAAAAAGTAGGATTTATATCATGGATTACAAAGACAGCAATTTCATTTTCGGTTCCTCTGAAAAAAGACCCCAAATATGCACATTGATGTTGAATACATCCAGACACTCATGTGCGGTTGAAGGACGAGAAGCCTAAGCAAAGAAGTCGAAGCCAAATAGCCGAATGGAAACAAAGCCGAAACGCCAACGAACCTAAAGCATATGAAGCCGAAATGCAACGAACCGAAAGGGCGGAACGCCGAAAATCCAACTGACCGAAAGGCTGCGTCGCCTAAAAGCAAGCTCACCGATTGGCCGCTCTGCCGAAGCGCCACCTAACCGAAAGGCTGCGTTGCCTACAAGCCAACTAACCGAATGACGCTCTGCCGAAAAGTCAAATAATAGCTTGTGTGGGAAATGACCCCCACCCTCCCGTCTCCACCCGCCAGTGATGTGATGGACGCGGGGGTCTGGCACAATCGCTGACAAGTTCCGCCCCCCCGGCGATGTCATGTCTGTTATTTGACTTTTCGGCAAAGAGGTTAGTTGGCTTGTAGGCGACGCAGCCTTTCGGTTAGTTGGCTTTTAGGTGTCCTGCCCTTTCGGTTTGTTGGCGTTTCGGCTTCGTATACTTTTGGTTATTTGGCGTTTCGGCTTAGTTTCCATTCGGCTATTTGGCTTCGACTTCTTTGCTTCGGCTTCCCGTCCTTCGATGCCACGTCAGGGTACCCCAGACACTACTTTGGAATTTTCAACTATGTATAACTGTCCGTACATACTGTTGATATGCGGCTCTTCCAGAGGCAGGAGTGCCTGTGAGGGCTGCTTCTGCATGGCTTAAAGGAACATTCCTGAGCAGGACCAAAGTTGTTGCTGTACATTGATCCTCTTTTGGTTACTTACTCACAGGTTTTCTTTTGCATTTTCTTTACTATCAGAGTCTCAACTACAACACCATCCAGCTCAAAATCTGCATCCAAATTCCACCCATCAATCAATTGAACCCAAAAGTCAAATAAATAGCAGACATTGCGAATGTACAATAAAAACTGAAAGTGCTGGAAATACTCAGCAGGTCAGGCCGCATCAATATGACATGTAACAGAGTTAATGTTTCAGATCAAGAGTCAAGAGAGACAAGTCAAGAGTATTTTATTGTCATATGTCCCGGATAGAACAATGAAATTCATACTTGCTGCAGCACAACAGAATATGTAAACATAGTACATAGTAAACAATCAAAAAACCTTCATCAGAATTGGGAAGGTGAGAAAGGAAGGGATGTCTCTCAAATGTAAAACCAGGATGACTAGGGCAGAATATATCATTAAAAGGTTACCTGGCCAATTGGAAATAGGAGCAGTCAGAGAGTGAGAACATATACAAAGAGCATACACAAAGGAATATAGGAGTTGCAATATCCAGAGTAGGACGGCATGTCCAGCATGTCATGCTGAATATGTCCTCCAATTCCAGAGAGATAAATAGGGAGTAAAAGGGATTGTTTTTTCAAACAAGTGTTACAAGTGCAGGGTATTGCATTTTGGCGACTTAAACCAGGCCGGGAGTGTTATTGGCAATTACATGGCCCTGTGGAGTTTTGCAGAACAGAGAGACCTTGGGGTGCAAATACATTGTTCCCTGAAAGTGTCCACACAATTAGGCAGGGTGCTGATTCATCAGTGGGAGTTTTGATAGAAGAATTTGGACATTACATTACAACCATTTAAGACATTGGTAAAACTGCATTTGGAATATTGCGTACATTTCTGGTCATGTTGCTCCAGGAATGATGTGATTAAAGTAAAGAGGGTATGGACAAGATCCAGTAGTGTGTTGTCAGGGTTAGAGGACTTGAGCTAAAAGGGGAGAGTAGACCGTTTCCCTGTAGTGACAGAAGCAAAGGGGCTAACGTACAGAGGTTTATGAAATCATGAGGGTCATTGATAAGCTGTAGTCTTTTCCCCAGGGTAGGGAATCCAAAACTAGAGGGCATAGGTTCAAGATGCGAGGGAAATAATTTAAAGGTGGCCTGAGAGACAGCTTTTTCACATAGAAAGTGATGGATATATGGAAAGAGCTGCCAAATGAAGTGGTGGAGCTAAGTATAATTGCAATCGTTAAAAGACATTTGGATAGGTACATGGAAAGAAAAGATTTATGGGATATGGGCCAAGTGCAGGTAAATGGGACCAGCTCTGGTTGGCGTTAGCATGGTTGAGTGGTGCAAAAGGGCATACTTATGTGCTAAATAATGTTATGACTTTAGAAACAAACATGCTGAGCTAATATCACAGATGGACATTTGATGCAGACAGAGAAATCCTACAGAGGTGTATACAATCATGAAGGGCATAGTTAGGATGAATGCACATAGTCTGTTTCCAAGGATAGGGATAGGTGGAGAGCACAGGTTTAAGGTGAGGGGTGATAGATTTCGTAGGAACCTGAGGGGCAACTTTTTCACACAGACGGTAATAGGAAAATCAAACGACCTGCCAGAGGAAGCAGTTATGACAAGTACAATAACAACATTTAAAATACATTTGGACTGGTATATGGACAAGGAAGATTTAGAGGGATCAATGTTGGAAAATGGGACCAGCTTAAATGGGGCACCTTGGTCAGGATGAGTGAGTTCAGCGACAGTTTCCAAACTGTATGACTATGACTCAAAATCAAATTATCTGAAGTTGGAGAATTCAGCATTGAGTCAAGAAGGCTGAAATATGCCCAGACAGAGGATGAGACAGATAATAATGAGACTTTAAATCTCCATCCCACTCTCATTTGACTTAATCGGTCAGTGGCCCCTTGTGCTGTAACAATGATTCCCAATGCAAGCTTGAGGAAAAGCACCTCATCTTCTCTGCCTGGCATGACTTCCTACACAGCATTTTGCAACTCTTACTTTCATTTCTCAATTTGTTTTGCATACGTTAGTTCTCACTCTCCAACTATCCCCATTGTCTCATTGACCCGATTAACCTTGGTTACATCATATCCTCACGATAACCCCTGTGTTACCTTATTGGAGACATACCCCGCCACACATCTGAATAAGCTTATTTTCTTTCCTTCCTTGTCCATTCACTCCACAGATGCTGCTTGACCCGCTAAATACCACCAGCACATCGTGCTTTGCTAAAACAATTAGCATCTGCAGTCGCTTATGTCTTCATCCAGATCTTCCTTGACTGATGCACAACACTCGTCCTTAACACCTCTCCCCTCAAAACTGTCAGGTTCTCTCAATCCTCTATAACCATTCCGATTTCAGCTACAACTTTAAACTGAACTAAGTAATATCACACATGCCATGAACCTCTGGTGCTATGGAATTAATAAAGTATGTGCCCATAACCAAAATGTTTGTTGTTATGTTGCTGATCAACTGTTTTCATATTTCTGTAGGATGCAAGAAAACCCCAACTCTGCACATTTTATTTTATTTTGCTTCAATAGTAAATGAATGGAATCTAAACTGAGTTACTTATGCTGTATTTTCTTCATGTATTCCTCTTACATGTGCATTCTTAATGTAGTTCTGGATAAAATATTTGAAGAGTGCCGGGCATAGGCAAATTGCTGGGAATAGAAAAAACATATACATACACAACTGAAACTATAATAGTCTGTTTTTAGAACTTTTGGGGATTAAATATAATTTAGTTTAGTTTATTGTCATGTATACCAAGGTACATTGAAAAGCTTGTTTTTGCAAATAAACACTGCTGTTAATACATTTATACCTCTCAATACATTTGCAACTTTTAAATTAAAAACAATATCTTGGTAGCTTGTTCTTGTCCTGCTAAGAAGCTGAAATGGAAGAAAACAACCAGACCCTATTTTTTCCAATCCTTTCAAATAGGATTTTATTTTTGGTTACCTGATGTATTTACTAATGTTTCTAACATTCCGCCATAAAATGATGAAATTCTAATCTGTTTTTCTAATTAATGTAAATTGCTTGGTTTAATGGAATATATTTTATATGATATAACAATTCAGCTTTTTCTAGTATTCAGTAAAAACATTTGGAAAGTAGGAAGTTCTTTTCACACAAAAAATCAATCTACCTCATGAATCTTACAACTTTCTAAGAGAACACAACCCTGTTTCCAATTCAAAATATTTAACACACGTGAGTGTATGAAGTAGGTTATTTCTGCATCAACATCGGCATCAGCAAGCCCAATGGTATTTAGAACTCCTCTGACGCTCCACCTTTTCATGTTGGTTAAATCTGTTTATAGAATACCCCCAGCTAAGTGTCTGGGGTGTAATTTGAAAAATCAACATACACTTTAATTAACATTTGGCAGTCTTCCTAGAATTATATTGTTTACACAATACCACACCTTTATGTCATAACCCTTCTGTTAAATTCCATACATAATTTAGAATCTTGTATTAAAACATCGCAACTTATTCAGGGTGTTGGGTAGCATCTGCAACATGTTTTTTTAATGATATTGCAACAATTAACCAAAACTCAATCCCATGCTCTTCTTTTAACATCTATTCAAGTAGGTTTTGCATGTTAATATTTGGTTCTATTCGTATCCTGAATCTTAGAAATAATATCCCCTCACCCCTCCCTCCAGAATACAAATCTATTTCTGGAAGATTGCTTCTTTGTGGCCATGTACTGATTGCCTAATAATCATTAATCTCCAATATTCCTTTATCATTGAAATAATTTCCCTTGGTTTCTGTTGGTTTTTATAAACTACTATTGTGTCTATTTCAGCAAACGTAATAAATAGAGAATACACAAGAGGGACAATGAAGTAGGCAGTTTATTCCACGAGTGAGAAAGACCTAATAACTCATGAATGACAAAGTCACTAGTGAGTTATTAAAGGTCTTCTCATGGGCCCATTGCATCCGTCAATGTCGCACGGGCAGCCTGTGAAATGGGGTCAGACTGTTGGTGGGTGGGAAAGTGCAACCACACTTACTCATCCCACCCACATTGAAAATGGCACCTCAGGCAGGATGGCAGGTATGGCTTTCTGCTGACTATAACAATTTGCATTTATGTAGAACCTTTAACATTGTAGATATCTCCAAGGTGCTTTTGAACCATATTAAATACACAGCTACAATTATTAAATTATGTTGTCTAGTGGGAAGATCTACGTACAGGAATTGTTTGCTACTGCTGGCAAATATTTTTGTTTAAAGTATATACTTTTGTTTAAGGTATAATTTGATAAAATAATAGTCTTGCACTACTTAAAAATGCATGATTCATCTTCAAGTTTGTAAAATGGTAAAACCAGCAAATAATTCATGTTCACAAGTTGTAGGAGTAGAATTAGGCCATTCGGCCCATCGAGTCTACTCTGCCATTCAATCATGGCATCTCTGCTTCCTAAACCCATTTTCCAGCTTTCTCCCCATAACCCGTGACACCCATTTTAATCAAGAATTTGTCTATCTCTGTCTCAAAAAAATCCACTGCCTTGGCCTCCATAGTCCTCTGTGGCAATGAGTTCCACAGAAAAACTACCTTTTGACTAAAGAAGTTCCTCTTCACCTCCTTTCTAAAAGAGCGCCCTTTAATTCTGAGGCTATGACCTCTGGTCCTAGACTCTCCCACCAGTGGAAACATCTTTTCCACATGCACTTTCTCTATGCCTTTCATTATTCTGTAAGCTTCAATGAGGTCCTCTCTCTCAGCCTTCTAAACTCCAGCGAGTACAGGCCCACATGCTAGCCCAAAATCTCATTCCTGGAATAATGGTATTACATGCAGGGCACAGCTGTGTCATGCTGTACTATCAACTTAATGCAACAGGTCAAATCAAAAGATGTTATAACTCTTCAGTTTGAACCACGTAACTCAGTTTTGTTGTCTTTCATTAATTTCTGTTCAAAAATATTAGCTATGGCTATCAAATAAAAAGTAGAATAAACTACTATCACAAGCCCTCATCAAATATAATTACATATGTTTTATGAATTGACACATCAAATTTCACATTCATATTGAAAGAAACTTGCATATATGTACTTTATTTTGAACTATACAAGAACATTTCAATAATCTCACATCTTTGGCAAACAAGCAGATTTTATGGACTATTAGATATTCCTCCTAATAATATCCCACATATTCATATTTCACTTTCTTACATGCTAAACTGTAGTATAATAAATTATCCAGTAAACCCGGTGAGTTTAAAAGGAGCACAGTTTTCCCAACTACCAACTATCATCTGTGGATCAAGCTTATTACTGATCTGTCAGTGGGAGATTAATGAATCACGAGATTCTATCAATTTTGGTTTCTTACCTGTGCAAAGTCGAAAAAAGTGGGATTATGTTATATCGTTCGCTGCAAGATATCTGTAGCCGCAGTAATTATGTGTCTTCAGCTATGTTTTAATGATGAACATTGGGATGTTGATGTTGGGGGTTTCAATTTGGACAATGCCATTCAAAAGCAAGAGGTGCTTAAACTCTTGTTGAAATAGAATAATGCATATTTCGTACATGGTGTAGTTGCTACTTGCTCCGTATCAATTCATATTTAAGGTTTGCAAATTGTCTCCAGAGATCCCCACTCATGATGAAGGGTATGTTGTTGCTTTTAAAATGGTTACCACAAGAATATTGTCATGAGGAGATTTCAAAATTATGAACTGGAGCTGAGATAGTTGACCTCTGACAACAACAACAACCATCTTTTCTTATGATGGCAGAACTCAAGTCAATTAAGAGTTTTCCCCTGGTTTTCCATCAGCTAGAGTTGCGTTCAGCCACACTCAGTCATATGCTGCCTTGATGTCAAGATCAGTCACCCTATGGGATTGAGTTCAATTGTCCATAAAATCATGGAATCATGGAATCATAGGGATTTACAGCACAGAAGAAAGGCAGTTGTCCAAAACAGACTTTGGGTTAATCCTCATCCCTGGTCTGCAATTTATAATGTTGCATTGAATACCTCTTCAAATGTTCACCTAGGTACTATTTAAATATGATGAGGGGTTTGGCTTCCATCCCCTTTTCAAGTAATTAGATCCAAACCTAGACCTTTAGTTGAGTGTAATCATTCTTTCTCTACTCTCCCTATAATCCTTCTACTAGTTAATTTAAATCTATGCTCTCTAGTTATGGGTTTTTTTTTCTGCTAAGGGGAATAGGACCTTTATATTTATCCTCCAGAAAAATATGTTCAGAACTAAAAGCAGGTAGGTCTGTAATAATTTTGCAAAATGGTGAGCGTAAAGTGGACCTTCCTTTCTCTGTGAATCAAGTGATAATCAAGCGTTCCACCATGTGTGTGCTTCAACGGCCTATACATGTTGCGATTTTCAGATAGATATTATTTACCTGGATTAGCATGGTCTTGTCACACACAGTAATTACCCACAATAACTCCACACCCATGCTTGCTTTGTCCTGATGCAAAAAGCCTATCTGAAGCAACCAGAGTCCTAAGATAAAGGCCCTGAGCAGTTGGACTGTCCAGAATAATGCATTGGCTAAGCTACATCCTTAAACTCCCCTGATACCATTAATGGCTGGTATTCAGAAACATTAAGAACAATTCATTAAAAAGTTTCTACACTTTGTAAAAAAAAAGTAAAATACTTAAAATCAATTATAAATTCCATTTGAAGAAGGATCCCGATCTGAAATATCATCTGTCCACTTCCCTCCACAAATCCTAGCTGGCCCAGAGTTTCTCTTATTTACTTTCTTCTCATCTTTTTTCCCTGCAGTCTTAATTGAAATCATCAGGTCTAAACAGATGCCAACACCAAGTGCCCCCATTTAAATGCCAGTCCTATCTGTTAGCCTTTACCAGTAGCACCGAGGCTAATTATTTACTGATAAAGATATTAGTAGTTTAACTCTTGAGTATTTTATATATGGTCAATATGTTTATCTCAATTCCTTATA
The DNA here is from genome assembly GCF_028641065.1 of Leucoraja erinaceus. NCBI lineage: Eukaryota > Metazoa > Chordata > Chondrichthyes > Rajiformes > Rajidae > Leucoraja > Leucoraja erinaceus. The sequence goes on along the minus strand of NC_073384.1, from coordinate 54,306,956 downwards.
GATTTCTGCCATTTAGCCATCCAACCATATTTAAAACCTATGAGCCACTCCTAAATACTAGCACCAGATATGGACCAATTGCTTATGGAACTAAGCATTTCAGAGCAACAGAAGATACACCAACCATGAATAAGGTAGGCAAGCTACAATGCTTCACTGTTTACTTTTTATGTATCTTCCAATGGTGGTGGTGATGATTCTTAAGATAGAGTTTCTTAACATCTATATACATCATTAAAATGAAATTTAATAGAATTTTTGAAATATGATTTAAAAATCAGTGGATAAGTATTATGTCTTGTAATTTCAAGTTAGTTATTGGTTTATTGAAAAAATATTTTTTGTTAGCAATATCCATAATTTTAAAAACATGAGTTAGAGAGGAACTCGTATTTTTAAATTTGATATTTAACAACTAGCATCATTTGAACCATGCATTTTCTTACAGAAAGAAAATATATAATGTGCACACATAGGCATGTATGTGTGTGTGGGTGTACACACATTAACAAGGTTTTGGAGCATTCTTTAAAACCAATTTGGGAAAGAATGAAATAATCCAGCTAACAATATGCAGATATTCGTTTCACAGCATCACCTTTACTTAGTGACATGCATAACATTTCCCACTTAGCTAACTTCAATTCAATTAAATTCAATTCAACTTTAATGTCATCGCACAAATAAAAGTATCAGTACAACGAAATGCAGTTTTGCGTCAGTCCGTAGTAGTTGTACATAAAGAAAACAAAAAAAATAGAAAGAGGGAAGATACAGAATAATCAAGAAATACAGAATAATTAAACAATGGGGACGGAGGAACCAGAGAAAATCTATCGTCGGGACTCCGAGTTCAGCAATGTTTGTGTTGTTGTAAAAGCTGTTCTTCCTAAACGTGACCTGAGGCTCCTGTACCGGATGGGAGGAAAACAGATGGTTGGGGTATGAATAATCCAGACACCGTTTTCGAACAATGGCATGCAGCGCGGTTTTTCATTGTATGCCTTCCTGTTGCAGCTGCTGTACATACCGTGAAGCAGGTGGTCAGGATACTCTCTATGGTACAGCGGTAAAAGTTGGTCAGGATCCGGGGGGACAGGTGGGCTTTCTTGAGCCTCCTCAGGAAGTAAAGGCGCTGCTGTGCCTTTTTGATCAGCTTGGAAGTGTTGAGGGACCAGGACAAATCCTCTGAGATATGTACTCCGAGGAATTTATAGCTGGAGACGCGCTCCACCTCAGTCCCGTTTATATGGATGGGGGTATGACTGCCCCCTCTGGTCTTGGTGTTTATTTGACAATATATATTTGATTCAATTCCAATAATCATTTGAAGAAAGGCACAAAAATGAAAGTCATCTTTTAGTTAAACAGAAATTTACATTCCTGATAGAAAACATCTCAGGAATGTTTTGTTGAGAATATCTTTCAATCTGCAGCCATTCATTATTATGCTAGTGAAATGGGGATTTCTAAATTTAGAGAATTTTGTGTTTGATCTTTGCAAAAATATACCTTAAATGTTTTTATCTGTTAACAAATTCATTTGCACCTGCTTTTCTGATTGAAAACTAATGCAGAGAAGATACATAAACAGAACACTTAATTTGCCACAATTATTATTACACATCACTATTGTTAAACAGCTCAGCATTTCACCTTGCATGATACACTAAAGTTCCACATAGTATCTTGCTTCATGAATACCGAAGATCTACTGTATTTGTGTAAGTGAGATGTTGCTCACAATCTTATAAAATAAAAACCATGGATAAATATCATTCAGGTATTGCAACTTATAAAACCTATTCCTGTGCTTGCACGTGTCTATGAAATCTTATACTTGAATGATGAGAATGGTAGCGGTGGGGCAGCATAGTGGAAAACCATAAAGTATTTGTTGGAATTTCATTAATATATTTGTTGGAAAACTCAGATTAATTTGCAGTGATCATTGTTCAGAAATGATCAAATTGATATCTATGAGCAAAAATTATTTACATTAAAATACTTTGCTTATTAGCTGTGAATTGTATAACAAATACAAATGTAAGTTGGAAACTTTTTTCCCCACAAAGTATTGAAATTGTTACATTTAAACTTGATTTTAACAATAAGCAATTAATTTTATAATGCCAGAAGCTGCTTACAATTCTCATATTTCTAACATCATTGTATTTAAATTAAACTATGTTTCTTTCAATTGTATTAGTTGCAACCATAAACTTCATGTCTTTGTTTTTAATTCTTGGCATGAAAAAAAGAGCTGGGAATGTAGACCAGTGGCCAATGTGATGCAGAGAATTGTGAATCTGTGGAATCATCCAGAGAGTTGAGAATCTATGGATAACTCTGCCACAGAAGGCAGTGGGGACTAATTCACTGGATATATTCAAGATATGGCTATTAGGGCTAATGAAATCAAGGGATATGGGGAGAAAGCAGAAACAGGGTACTGATTTTGGATGATCAGCCATGATCATATTGAATGGGGGTGCTGGCTCGAAGGGCCGCATGGCCTACTCCTGCACCTATATTCTATGTTTCTATGTCATTGATTATAAAAAATATATACTGGTGCAAAGTTGGCTGCTTCAGCTAAAACGTAAAGTTCTGTAAAAGTTTTATTTTAAAACCAATCTTTTCTCACCAGCATCTTTTCTTACGAAACTCTAAACTCGTGAAACATTGCATATTGAAAGATTCCAGTTAACCATTCGCTGAGGGAAAAACATAAAAACAAATCAGTAGAAAATTATCTCAGTAGATAATGTAGAACATTAAGTCAACCTTTCTTCCTCAATAGTTCTAAAATAGAGTGGGAAGTAGAATTGATCATGGATTTAATGTTGCAAATCCCTGGGTGCAGAAACATGGGTGCAACTATGACTGTCTGCCTATTGCAGTCGATGATTGAAACTGCTGTCAGTAGCATCCTGACAATAATGAACATTCGGCTTAACGACCGTGATTATGATTATCAGAATTGATGTGCAAGTGCAATGTGCAGGGATCATTACAGCTGAACTTTACAGCTGTGAAGCAAGCTTTGGTTATGGATAATTGTACTTTTACATGTTGATTGAGATGAAATATGCTTTCAACAGACAACATTATATTATTCTTCAAGGCCCCATTCAGATTTTAATCTTTGCAATTGTCCAGGTAAAACCACTATTACTCTAACACTTATTTTGACCTGCAAGCTCAAAGTCCTTTAAGCTATTCCTTTGGAGCACTAAGCAAAATGGCTATGTAACATTTACCCTTCATCCAGTGTAGTAGAGACACACACTACTATTCAGATGTTGATTTTGCACTGACTGAGTTTTAAATTGCTCCCTCTGCATAGTACACTTTTGGTCTTCACTACAACAGTGGTTCAAACACATTGCCTAAGATGTACCCCAGTTGCATATGATTTCTAACAATTCATATTGAAATAATCATAATTGAAAGCAATGGCTTAGAAAGAAAAAGTAATTTAATGCTGAACTACATTGTTCTGTGCATAAGTTTAGTGTAGAATCTCTAAAGTCTAAGTCAATTGGTATTTCTATTCGTCGACACAAATGTGACAGTGATGGTATGAAAATTCAATTTAGAGTTAGGCATAATTATCAACCAAAGGTACACAAAATTGCTGGAGAAACTCAGCGGGTGCAGCAGCATCTATGGAGCGAAGGAAATAGGTGACGTTTCAGGCCAAAACCCTTCTTCAGACCACACACTTATCAACCACACTGTTTCATTAAATTTATGGCTTTCATTGAATTTTGTACGAATGTTAATAAGGAATTGTTAATATGTTTTCTTTTTGTTCCATGATTAAGCATTACATATTTATTCAGCAAAAAGAGGAGACATCTATATTTGTTTAAGCTGTTGTCAAAGTATAAATGTTAGCTCAATGGTTCATCTGGGATAGTATTGTAATGCAATATATTTTGTAAGTATTGACAGTGTGGTCATTGGACACATTGACAGGTTAGATTAAGTAAAAATCCATGAATTTGTTTCATGAGTTACACTTTCAAAAAGCTGGCAATTCTAAGTCTTAATTCACACACAAACAAATATTAAATATGTGGATGATGAGGAGTAAATTTGAAGCAGCCGCATGCATTTTGGATTCTTTGATAGGGGCAGAAAGCTTATGTTGCACTGACAGACCAATGGATGAGGAAAACCTTTCAGAAATAAGATATGTATTTTTCAAAAAGAGTGTTAAAACATGAAGGAAAAAGTGATTATGGAGTCGCATTTAGGGTTAGAGGTAGAGAATAACAAATTGGTTTGAATCCTGGTTAGGAGAGACGAAGTAGAGTGGGAACTAAAGGGTACCCAGACGGGACGTTGAAGGACGAGAAGCTGAAGCCAAGAAGTGGAGGCCAAGATACTGAACGGGCACGACGCCGAAAAGCCAAGATACCGAACGGGCACGATGCCGAAAGGATATCGAAAGGGCACGACGCCGAAAGGATATGAAGCTGAATGGACACAACACCAAAAGATACAAAGCCGAACGGACACCATACCGAACGGAAAAGACACAGAACGGACATGACATCGAAAAGCCGCCGAATGGACATGACGTCTCAGGGGACGGGATTTGGCCGAAACCTTGTCAACGATTTGTACAGACCTCCGCGTCCATCACATCACTGGCCAGGAGGGAAATGGGAGGGTGGGGGCTTGAGCTTGCATTTGTAAAATGGTGGCAGTGACTCCAAGCTGCTGCGATTGCCTCCAAGGCAATGATGTGCATCACTGGCCGAGGGGAGATGGGAGGGTGGGGGGGGGGCTTGAGCTTATGTTTGTAAAATGTTGGCAATGACTCCAAGCTGCCGCGATTGCCACAGAAGCTTTCAACGCATGTTCGCTCCCCGTCAGATTTTAAGCCGAAAATCAATCTATATTAAACACTAAAACACTTTAAAAAATCTATATTTGCTGCAAGAATACACAAACAAATTTATTGATTAACTATTTTAAAATATATCAAGGTACAACAATTTAACTATTTTAAAATGTACCAAGGTACAACAATTTAACTATTTTAAAATGTAACAAGGTACAACAATTTAACTATTTACGAATAAGACGTCGACAAATCTCTGTGGCAATCGCAGCAGCTTGGAGTCACTGCCAGCATTTTACAAATCCAAGCTCAAGCTCCCCCACATCCTCCGATCTCCCCCCCGGCCAGTGATGTGATGGAAGCGGGGGTCTGGACCAATTGCTGCCAAGGTCTCGGACAAATCCCGTCCCCGGATACGTCATGTCCGTTCGGCGGCTTTTCGATGTCATATCCGTTCTGCGTCTTGTCCTTTCGGCGTGGTGGCCGTTTAGCTTTGTATCCTTTCGACCTGGAGTACGTTCGGTATCTTGGCTTTTCGGCGTGATGTTCGTTCAGCATCTTGGCTTCCACTTCTTGGCTTCTGCTTCTCATCCTTCAATGCCCTGTCCGCACATGAACTAAAGAGAGCTTAAAGTAACCTCTGGATTACTTTTAGTGCCATGAGCAAGTCGGTATAGGAATAAAAGGATAAATCCAATGATGGCATGTACATTGGGATGGTGCAGGGGAATTTCTTTAAGTTCCTGGAACATTGGGACTGTGTCAGGAAAGAGTGACCTACACTGGAATGGGACCAACATCCTAGTAGGGAGATAGACACAAAATGTTGGAGTAACTCAGCGGGACAGGCAGCATCTCTGAAAAAAAGGAATTGGTGACATTTCGGTTTGAGACGCTTCTAGTACGGAGGGGTGCTGGTGCTATTAGAGAAGGTTTAAAGTGTGTTGGCAGGTGAATGGGGCTCAGAGTAGATGTTCAGATGGGAAGATTCAGTCACCTAGAGAAGAACATTTTAGTAACTAGAGAAGGCAGAGCAGGCTAGTAAATGCACACGGGGGAATACTAAAACAAAATTATTTCTATTTTAATACAAGGTCGAACTAGTAAGGTGGGTGAACTCAAAGCTTTAATTAAAACATATGACTGGACTTTGTTGCCCCTACTGTCATTGTTGAAAGATAGGCAGGACTGATAATTTAGTATCAGTAGGTTGGGAGTTTTCAGGTGAGATACAGGAGCATTAAAATGGGACATGGTATTGCACTGTCAGCCAAGAAATGCATTATTTCAGTAATGAGGGAGGATAACTTTGACGGCTCCTCAAATGAGGCTATGTGGCTAGAGATTATGAACAAAAAAGGGTATTGTCACTTAGTTGGGAGTGACCAACAAACAGTTAACAGAAATATAGATCAGATACATAGGTAAATTACAGAGAGGTGCGGAAAAAGTAGTGTTATAGTACGTTAAAACCAAATATTAATAGTGTAAATGGCTCAGAAGTAGCAAAGAAGAGGTTTTTGGAACAATATGTAGTTAAACCAATGAGGGAAGAAGCATTATAGGATATTATCTTGTGAAATGTAACCGATAAGGTGAAGAGATTGTCAGTGAGCATGCATTTTGGACATACTGACCGTAACTCCATATATTTCAATACATTTATCTATCCTTTAACTGGCTTAAGATTAGATAAAGAAGGATCTTTCAAATTTTCCATTCATTGCTGATCCAATATTGCCCTTGAGAAAATAGTAGTGAGCCACCTTTTGACTATCAGTGAAGGTATTCCAAAAGTACTGTTTATGATTGCATCAATGTGCTGGGTCCAGGACAGATCTTCAGAGATATGCACGCCCAGGAATTTGAAGCATTTGACTCTCACCACCATTGTTCCATCGATCCTCATCCTTCCACTTCCAAAGTCCACAATCAGTTCCTTGGTCTTACTGGTGTTGAGAGCAATGTTGTTGTTCTGGCCCCTTTTTGTCAGTCGATTGATCTCCCACCTATATTCTGACTCATCACCATCTGTATTTCAACCAACAATGATGGTATCACCAGTGAACTTGAAGATGGAGTTTGAATTGTGTCCGGCTACACAGTCGTGACGTTACAGTGAATAGGGGTCTGAGCACGCAGCCTTGGGGTACTCCCATGCTGATATTGATCGAGGAAGAAGTGTTACTGCCAATTTGTATAGATTGTGGTCTGTTAATGGGGAGCAGTAACCAGTTGGAAGGGGATTTTGGTTTTGAACACTGAGCTGTAGTGGTCCATTGCAGAGTGGAAGCCAGTGAGATTGCATCCATCATTGACCTGTAAGCAAATTGTGAGGGGTCCAGGCTCTTGCTAAGGTAGGAGTTGGTATGCGCCATAACCAACCTTTCAAAGCACTTAATCACCACAGATTTAATGCCATCGGTTGGTAGTCATTGAGGTGCGTCACCTTACTCTTCTTGGGAAGTGGTATTATTGATGCCCTTTTGCTATTGAAGATGGTGGGAACCTCAGACCTCTGCAATGAGAGGTTGAAGATGTCTGCATATACTCCAACCAGTTGGTCTGCACATGTTTTAAGAACACAACCAGGCATACCATTACGTATATTTTAGCCTTTATGATGGCCTTATATCTGGTTATATCTGGATTTTTTATATAATTGTGTATAACATTTTGTATAACTCCTGCCATTCAGGGATCTCTGTGGCAGTTAATAGAAATATATATTTTGTCAAAGCTAAATCAGTACTTCATTGAGAATCACCAGATTTGGAGAGAACCTAATAATCAATATTATTGCTTAAGCTTTCTGAATAATTTGGAATTTTTACTTTTATTTGCTATTTTCTGATGTTTAGAACCTCAGACATAGAAATTTTAATTTTTCAACGTACATCTTTTTGTTTTAAATTAGTAGGGCAGTACAGTGGTGCAGTTGGTAGAGCTGCTGCCTCGCAATGCCTGAGACCCAGATCCGAGCCTGAGCTCACATGCTGTCTATGTGGAGTTTGGGCGTTCTCACTGTGACTGAGTGAGTCTACTCCAGGTTCTACAGTTCCTCCCACATCCCAAAGACTGGCAGGTTTATAGATTAACTGAGCTCTGTAAAGTTTTCTCTAATGTGCGGGGAGCGGATGGGAAAGTGGGATAACGTTGAACTTGTGTGCACAAGTGATCAAAGGTCAACAAGGACTAGATGGGCTGAAGGGCCTATTTCCATGCTGTGTCTCTAAACTAACCTAAACTAATATAATGGCAGCTAATGTAAAATAATGTTTAAGTATGTTCTTAAGTTTTTACTTCAGAAAGTTGCTTGAGTTTGTTGATGAATGTCCAGCATTGGTATATTTCACTCTAATAAATCATGGAGAATACTAGCTTAGGAATCTGGACCAATCTAGGTACAAATGCCATGTCCACCGCAAGTCATGGATTGGTCAAATCGACTGTTCCTCTGTTGCTGTTATTGACAAATGAGTAAAAATATAAATTTAACATTGGTAGTGTGGCTAATTATGCTGGTTGAGTAAAGATTTTGAAGATCAATGACTGGAGCTCCACTTTATGTACATATTCACAGGGTTGATATGAACTCCTGTTTAAAAAACAATCCTATGTATTGTACATCTTATGAAAGACTGTTTTTCAGCTCATACAGTGAAGCCCAAGTCCCCAGGATCTATTCTGCAGTTTAATAGCAAAAAAATGACTTGAGTAATTAAGTGATTGTTATTATTTCTTTACTGCACTGTCCTGATAAGATGGCTGACGGCCAACAGGAATTTAATATTAGTGATTGGGCACAGGAATTTGAATTATCTGACCAGACTTTAGTAGCCCTTAGGGAGAAGGGGTTCTCTTCAAAATGAGCATTTTCTAAATTGACCCCTGAGATGATTAAAAAGGAGTTTATTAAGTCTATTACTCTGGCACAACATATGCTGTTGATTGATGTAGGAGTTGCTTCATGATCTGTTAGCCAATTACCATTGAAGCAGATTGTTGAGGCAGGTGTTTCCTCCATTTCTGTGGGGATTTTAAAGGAGCAGTTATATTCTGCCTTCAAGTTTTATTGAGATTTTTTAGTTACACTTTTCAATTGAATCTTGCCCTGTTTTAATCAATGGCCAAATGTATAGAAATCATTGTCATATTTATTAGACAACCAGTTCCAACATACTTCAGCAATCTGGCTCCACAAATCCATGACAAACTAATTGATCTACTAGATGGGCAAATAAATCACTTTATTCCTGATGACTGGAGTTGCAAATATTGTAAATCTACTGTCTTTAAACATATTGGAAAATGCTGAAACATTGATGTAATTATTGTAGAGGTTGTAATGTGCTGAAGATTGTTTTATATTTGCCAAAAGGATTTTAAATGTGTAGCGATCAACTAAGCACCAATATAACTCCTGCCTTGCCAACACCCTCCCCGTCCCCCTTCACTTTTACCCCAACCAAAAATCAATTAACCATGGCATATTTGTCTTAAAGCTGTATCTTGCCCCATGATTTTAAAAAAAGCACTATTATAATTCTAAAAAAATTACAGCAACAAATTATTATCAACACTTAGACATCTTTTTATCTTGTTTAAAATTTAGTGCAGCATTGGCAGCATTAGATATTTCATGGCATAAAAGTCACAGATTTAAGCAAATGACTAATATTCTAGATTAACCTGATGTAGTTGTTATAGATTTTACTCATATTGCTTGTGCTTGCTGTTTGAGGGCCCTACCAATTTGAGTACAATTAACTTGTGTATTCCGATTAATTATCAGGAGCAGATTTTTGAATTCAGCTAATAGTGATTCATATTGCCCCGTTCCAATTAAATTTTTTAAGACATATTTAAGCACCTTATTCTAATTAATAGATTTGGTCATAACTTTCAAATGCATAACTTTCTCAGGCCAAAGAGCTAAAGCAAAATGTAGGAATAATGCGATCATGTAAAAATGTACTGATTATCCAGTAAAGTACAATTGCTACAGTGGTTTAATAAACGCCTTCAAGTAAGTGATTGGGACCCACAGGAAGCTAGTTAAAATTAAAATGATTAATAATTTAAGTTAGCTAAAGAAAAAGTACAATTTACTTGTACTTTTACATTTAATAAACTGCTAACAGCTAAAGGCCAAGTCAAAGTCAAAGAAGGTATTGTGTTATTCTGATAACACCTGAAGATGAGATGTTTGTAATGCATTTGATAAGACTTGTAGGTGAAATAGGTCAAAGAATCTCCTTTATTTATTTTCTGCGCATGCTGAAAATTTACCAATAGTATGAGGATATCACGGGATTAAGAATTTAATGAAAGTGGAAACAAAATTTGAAGTCAAGGGGATCAGGAGTGAACTTCTCTAGGTGCTACATGTTCAAGATTGCACGGTACTCAACTGCAATTATTGAGTCATGAGGTAGTCCCATACCTAGCAAGATCTGCACAATGTCTAGGGTTGGCAGAATAATACAAAGGATACAAAGATTACAAACAAAGTATACAAAGGACATTTATTATCACATACACAAATTGGTGTAGTGAAATTTGACTTGCCATGCAGCACACAAATAAAGATAAGATTCAACATTAAAGAATTTAACAATAAACATAAAAACATCCCCCCCCACAATGGTTCCCACTGTGAGGGAAGGCACAAAGTCCAGTCCCCATCCCCTTGTTCACCCATAGTCGGGCCTATTGAGGCCTCTGCAGTCGGCAGCCCGATGTTTCAGGCCCTCTCGCTGGGTGATTGTACTCCGGCATCGGGAGAACCCTCTCAGCGGCTTGGGACAACTGGAACGGCCGCTTCCTTACTGGAGACCACGGCTTCGAAGCCAACAGGCCGCGCTGGACGAAGCTCCACCACTGGTGATCTCGCCGAGAGATCCCAGACTCCTGATGTTAAAGTTCAGCGCTGCCACCCGCAGCTGGCCGCTCCACAGTCCCGCAGCTCCACGATGTTCACCTGCGGTCTCAGCATTCCGGAGCTCCAGCGCGGCGACCCGGGCAAGGCATCGCCCGCTCCGCGATAGCGCTCCAGCGCTGTGCCGTCGCCAAAGCCGTGGTCCTCAGGAAACGCCGCTCCAGACCCGTTGGTAGGCCGCGAGGGTGGGTCGAAGATGCTGCCAGTAGAAACGCCGCCTCTCCGACCGGGTAGGGACCAGGAAGAGTAGTTTCCCCCCACTCCATCCCCCACATAAAAAAGAATAGACCTCCAAACAAAACACTATTTAACACACTAAAAATAAAAGAAAGAAGTGAAAAGACAGACAGCTGCAGGCTGGGCAGCCACACCCAACTTGACAGCGCCCCGGTTGTAGCAAGTAACATATATAGAAATAAATATCAATGTCTAATGCAGAAATCCTCACCATCAGTTTTTGAAATTCTGCAAACAAACAGTCGTAAATCACAATCAATATTTTAGGGATGGCCATTGATCAATATCACATAAATACTATAGCTGAAAGAATATTTGAGTATTCCGGTACTGCAGATTTCATGATTCCCAAAATGTTTCCATGCTGACAAGACAAATAGGAATGGTGAAGGAATACTTTCCATTTCCCCAGATGGTGCATTATTAGGACAAAGCAGCACACTACAACCCTGTATGACTTTGGAGTATGGGAGGGAACAGGAGGGCACAGAGAAAACCCACATGGTCACAGGGAGAATGTACTGACAGCACCCACAGTCAGGATCGAACCCAGGTCTCTGGCGATGGAAGGCAACAACTCTACCACGGTTCCACCCCAATCCCCAAAGTGAACAGACATCCATAGGTTCAGAAAGGAGTAGATTAGAATGATTAAGAATGGTGGAGACATTGAATTTATCAAGTTAATGATGAATAGTTCTGTAAAGGGCCAGAGATCAGAGGAAGGGATATCTGAAAGCAGGGGAAAGGGTCTACCTTCTGGATAAAGAGTCCTGGTAAGAAGAAAGGCACTAGTGAAGGTGGTGGAAAAGGAGCTCAACATCATGCATGCTCAGAATTCATTGAGATGAGGACGTAGGAGGATGAAGTGGAAGTGGAAGCCATTGCTGATTATTTGAGATCGAGGTTTAATTAGAAAGGATACTTGAAAAGTGAAATTTAAAAAGAAAATGGATCAGATCATCAGACAATCAGACAGAATCAGTGGAGGCAGAAACAAGTTTAAGCCATTTCATGTCAATGACCTTTCATCAGAACTGGTCAACTGAAAGATTAAAAGACCATTGACCTAACCTTATATGTTACTAAAAGTCTGATCTTGACCACTTCCTGTTGTTCTGTATATTGATGTTAGAAAAAACGCTGCCACTTACGGCTGTAATTTTTGGCCACCTTACTCAGAGTCCCCCTCCGCTGCACAGGACAAGAGGATTTTTCCCATTGATGAAAATTAAAAGAGTTATTAGTGTTTTAAAAATCTTGAGATTCTCTCTCCTGAAGGCCACGCCCCTTCTGGAGGGACTATAAAACCCGGAAGTATTGAGTGCCTCAGTCAGTCTCTGCAAGATGGGGGGAGCGAGAGGATCACGTCTCTCAGTCTGAGCTGTGAATAACACTGAACACATGTCTACTAAACTGTGAGTGGTTTTACTGACCGGTCAGTGCCCTTAATGTGGTTTCAAAATATAGTTTGGAAATGCTAAAGCTGTTGTTGCCTTTGGTTTGGAAATGCTAAAGCTATGTTGCCTCTGGTTTGGAAATGCTAAAGCTGTGTTGCCTTTGGTTTGGAAATGCTAAAGCTGTGTTGCCTAATTAAAGTTGCCTTGCCTAATTAAAGTTGCCTTACCTAATTAAAGTTGCCTTGCCTAATTAAAGTCGCCTTGCCTTCTATATAATTAAAAGTCTAATCTTGACCACTTCCTGGTTGCGCTTTATATTGATTTTAGAAAAAACTCTACCATGTATGGCTGTGACTTTTGGCCATCTTACTCAGAGTCCCCCTCCACTCATCAGATGCTGAGGATTTTTCCCATCGATGAAAAATAAAAGAGTTATTAGTGTTTAAAAAAATGTTGAGATTCTCTCTCCTATCAATTATGCCATGAAGGCCACGCCCCTTCTGGTGGGGGGGGGGGTCTATAAAACCGAGACGTGTGGGCATGGCTCAGTCTCTGCAAGATGGAGAAGGGAGGTCATGACTCTCTGTCTTTAGTGGCCTTGCACCCTGCTTGAAATGGTATGCAACGGCACTTAAATTTGGTGTCATTGCACCCTGCTTGAAGTGGTAAGAAACTGCACTTGAATTTGGTGGCCTTTCACCCTGCTTGAAATGGAATTTTAAGGAATAGCCGTGACTCAACTGCCAGCCCACCAGCCGTGAGTGAGTGAGCTGCCAGCACAACAGGCTTGAGTGACTGAGCCGCCAGCCCAAGAATCCATTCGGCCCACAATGTCTATACTAGCCGTCTGGAAACCAGTCACTTCAGCCCCCAACACCCATACTAGCACTCCAGAAAGCCCCCCCAACTGACCACCAATATTGGAATTGGTGAAGAAGTGGAATATTGTGTTGGGGGACCAGCCCTCCCATGTGATGCTGGGACCCAACGGGTTCCACTTGGTCTAGTTACTAACTATTTCCTTCTCTGGACCTGCTGAATATCTCCAGTATTCTCTCTCAGATTAAACATCCAGCCTGGTCTTTCTTCAAACATAACGATCCTGCCTCCTCTTAACAAAACTCCATCATGAGCTACAAAACATCTTCCCCTGCATTCCACAGTACATCGTGTAACATTTTTTTAATTGTCTCCCATTTACCTTTGTGTTGATAGGGTATTAAAGATTGTATGGAACATTTTGTTTTCTTGTCTACTTCATCAATTGTTAGAATCTCTGGGAGTTGCATATTGTGCAGTAAAGCTGATGAGCTCGTCCGTCAAGTTTAAAGAAGGACTCCCAACAGAGGCTGGGTTTGGACATTGTGACACTATCTGATGGATTTTCTTTTCCTGCACAAATCTATGCAGTTGCAATATCAAAAACCACCGGTTCTGACGTAAAGGATTTGACGTTGGCTTTCAAAGACAGGAACAGACAAATTCAGAGTTTGTGGTCTTTACAAATATTGATGGATTGTATTCTCCATGCTATTGCAAGTGCCTATCATTCAACCTGATTATAAAGCTGCCTCAGTTGCTTTGGCTCAGTATACAGTTCCTGTTTCTGAGTCAAAAACATTGTAAATGAATCTACTGTACCCATGTTATGAAAGCACAATCTACGGTATTACTCTATGGTAGTGAACAACTGTTGCCTTGATGGTGCTGTAATCCTTTGAGAAAAACATCAAAAAAAGTCATTCTATCTATTCAGGTGGGTATTAAATGATTTAAAAAATATTCACAAAACAGAAAGGACTTTTCCAAACTTGGGGTCAATATTGTTTCCTCAAATAACAATTTAAAAATAGTTTAATTGTGTTACCTGCATACTCACTTATTAATAATTGGTAGAGCATAGTGTATACAAAAGGATATTATTTTTACTCGTATATATCTGCCGTTGTGGAACAATTTCCTCCCATTGTCCTCACTGGGAGATTCTGAATGCATAAGTAGAAGAATTTTTAGTCTGTACTTCTTCCCAATATAGAGAACAATGAAGTCCCTGGAAATTAAATCATTAATTATTGCCAACTTTAATTTCCTACTGGATGTTTGCATTATTTACAACCAGTGACTGCACTGCTATTGTGATAATAGCGTTGAAACATCCAGTGGGTGTGATCATCCAAAGCAAAGTTCTCACTTACCTGATCTCTTCTGAATGTGTCGTGTCTGTAATTCTTCTCCTCTGCTTTATTTGAAGGCTGTTGGTACTTTATGACTGAAAAACAGACCAAAAATAAACAAAATGATTTGTGGTCGTATTGATAGCAAAACTGTCAACACTTGTGATCATTACTTTGTCAAAGTGACAGCAACGTGAGGAACTGGAAATACATTCAAAAGGTTGATGTGATGTTGAAATACAGGCTTACCTACAGCAGAGAATTTTCCATCAGATTTCTGGATCACTTAATGCCCATGAGGAAATTTGCTTCATTTCTCATTGATATTTTATTTCCCTTTAGCAAATATTTAGGTATAAAACTCCCCCACTTGGCTAAAACCTTTAACCATTTTTCCTTCAACCTCATTGTTTTGGTCAGACTGCTATTTGCTATCCTCTGCCAAATATCATGACGGGCCCTGCTGCTGCATTGAGGAGATCCCCCAAGCCTGAGGCGCTTGAGGCAGGTGATGCCAACCTGTCCAGGAAATCTAGTTAGATCTGTACAAGGCCATCAGGGTCACCAAGGAACAATTCTAGACCAAGCTAGAGTCCCAGACTAACCATATAGAAACCTATCAATGGCCACAAGATTATGTCAAGCTACAAAACAAAAGTTGGGCAAAATTACTGGCAACAACATATCCCCCCCCTCACAATCTTAATGAATTCTATTATCATTTTTAACGGAAGGTCAGTAGAGTGATGTCATTAGGGCGACACAGTATTGCAGCGGCAGAGTTGCTGCCTTACAGCACCAGAGATCCGGTTTCAATCCTGACTACAGGTGCTGTCTGTACAGAGTTTGTACATTTTGCTTGTGGCCACATAGGGTTTCTTCGGGTGCTCCGGTTTGTATCCACAGTCCAAAGGAATACAGGTTTGTAGGTTAATTGGCTTTGGTAAAATTGTAAATTGTCTCCAGTGTGTAGGAAAGTGCTAGTGTACAGATGATCGTTGGTCATTATGGACTCGGTGGATGTAGATTGGTTACTACACACTAATCAATTGTAGTCCTTATTAGTAGAACCTCTGCCCACCATGCGGTTTATATTATCAGAACTCAGCTCATGCTGTTAGTCGAATTGCTGCTACGCTTGTTATAACAACATGCTGAAGTATACTGTAAGTTAACTTTAATAAACAATGTTGTACCATGTTCTGTGAATGACTGACTCATTTACATGGTGGCAGAAGTGGGATCTGCGAAAACAAACTTTTGGCAACCAGAACAGAGAACACAGATGCGCTGTCTATCTGAGCAGCAACTTCCTCTACCATTCGCATCGGGTAGTGTGGGCGTTTGATCACTGTGTTTAGGTCTCTAGGGTTGATGTAGATTCGGATTTCTTCCTTTTTTTCTTTGTTGCAACCACCATGGTGGAAACCCAGTCGGACGGGTCAGTAACCGTAGCAATGACACCCAAGGTCACCAGCCGCTTGAGCTCATTGTATACTCTGTCGCGCATAGCATGCAGGATGCGGTGTGGTGCTTGGACCACAGGTGTAACATTTCGATCAGTGGCGATATTGTACTTGATGGGCAGCTTTCCAAGCTTGTCGTCAAATAGTTCTTTGTATTGTGAGAGTATCTGCTGAGTGGAGCCCTCAGTGGGAGATAATTAATGGACAGCAAGACGAAAGGAGACCAGGCCTAGATCCTGGCATGCGTTGATGCCAAGCAAGGGTTGCAAAATCCCCCCGAACAATGAAAAACTTCAGTTTGTGACCTTGAGACTCCACGTCGCAATTCAATTCAGTTTCTCCAAGTGGCAGCATACCTCTTCCCCCATAGGCTCGTAACGTAGCCGTAGTGTTTTCAATATGTTCATTGCTACGAATTTGTTTAAATTCAGATAAAGACATGACATTACATTTCACACCAGTATCAATCTTTGCAAGCACAATGTTGTTGTTAATGAGGAGAGAGACTTCAGGGTCAAGTTGCTTGTTCGTGAAAGGAAGCATGGAGTGAGTGTCGGAACCGTTATCTTGACTCGCAGGGAGGAGAGCAGGAGATGGCGCTTCCAGCTCTTGGAACTCGTTATCAGTAGGTTCATGTTTTAACAGGTGGTAATTTTGCCTTGGGAAAGATTGAGCCATGCGAGAGCGGCAACATTTTATAAAGTGGTTAAATTTCTTACAATAGTGGAAAATTTTACCACATGCAACACAGAATTCGTGGCCTGGAGCGTGAGAGCCATTACAGTTGCAACTTAAGGATTTCAAAAGCTCTTTGGTGCTGTGGGTACCAGGTCCAGGCAGTGTCCTTGTGAGTCAGTTCCCGCAGGGGGGCAGATATGCCGCTGAGTTTGGGAATGAATTTCCCCAGGCCATTCTCAGGGCTTGTTTCCGCACTGTATCTCTAAAGTCTAAAGTTAAATCTGACCCAATACATGGTCACCATCTCAATTATCAGATCAGTCTTCTTGGAAGTGAACACATGGAAAGCAACTGGAGTCCTCGGCTGTGTCTTTAGAACTTGTGTGAACCAGCTGGCGGGAATATTTACAGATATCTTTTACATCTTCCTATCCTAATCTGAAGTTCTCACCGGCTTTAACAAGAAAACTATCATCCCAGTGTCAAAGTAAAACCAGATAGCATGTCTTAATTACTACTATTTAGTGGGTCTGACTACAACTATAATAAAACATAGAGCAGAAGAACAGGCCTTTCAGCCCACAATGTCTGTCCAAAACATGATGCCAATTGCAACTCATATCTGCCTATACATAATCCATATCCCTCCATTTCCTGAATAGCCATATGCCTATCCAAATGTTTCTTAAATGCCACTATCAACCAAACGCCTGGCGGCGCATTCCAGGCATTCACCGCCCTCTGTGTAAAATATTTGCTCTACGCACCTCCTTTAAAACTTTGCCTTTCTCAACTTAAAGCTATGCCTTCTAGTCTTTGATTTTTCTCCCTGAGAAAAAAGATTCTGGCTATCTACCCAAGAAATGCTTTGAGAGGTCACAGCACACAGAACTCACGCTTCCCAAAGAGCCGAGTAATTTGCCTATGGCTGCAACAGGTGCACAGCAGACATTATCTCCCTGGCCCTACACTCATCTCTAACAAATGACCACCACGTCAGACTATTAACAATAGCCTCAACACCAAAATGGGCCTGTCCCACTTAGGCGACTTTTAGGCGACTGCAGGAGACTATGCCTTCGCCACATGGTGGCCACATGTTTTTGCGGGTGGTTGCCGAGGAGTTGCCTTCATGGTCATGAGGAGTTCAAAAATTAACGGCGACTAGAATGAAGCCGCCATGGAGAGTAGCGAGAATTCTTGTGCCGTAGGTGGGTCGCCAGGAAGGCCTAGTGGGTTGCCAGGAGGTCGAAGGTGCTGACCGGTGAATTTCATTGGCTCATTGGGTGTAAAAAAACGTAAGCAGTAGTTTTCAGAACCAAGGATAACCGACCGGTAATGTTGATGTCCGCCGAGCTTCACAGCTGTGTATCTCTGGCTTCTTAAAACTTGACAATCACCAGCAGCCGCCTGAAAAATCACCTAAGTGGAATAGGCTCATTAGTCCAACCAAACTCATCTCCAAACTCCTGCGCCTGGGACTCAGCAACCCTTCTGCAACAGAATCCTTGACTTCCTGACCCAGACACTGCAGTAAGGACAGGGGACAAAACATCATCCGCTATAATTCTCAACACCTATCCTGCATGGCTACATTCTCAGCCTCTTACTAATCTCCGTGTACATTCACAACTATGCAGCCAAATTCTGCTATGAGTCCATTTACAGGTTTGCAGATGACACCACGTAGATCTCAACCAATGAGGAGACGGTGTACAGAACGGAGATAGAGAGTCATAGAGTAGGTGTGACTATCACTATCACTATGACCAGACGCTAAACTGCATTTTGTTGTACCTATATTTGTATCTGTGCAATGACAATAAAGTTGAATTGAATTGAATTGTTACAAAACTTACCTTCAGAGGCGCTACAGTTCTGCCACTGGCCGTGTGCACGACTTTGGCTCCTTTGAGAGGGGGGTGGGTTTAAAATGCCGTTTTCTACAGCCTGTTGAAGTCGATCTTTGTCAGGCTGTTTAGTTGCTGAAGAAAAATCGATCCGACTTGCGTTTTATCAAGTTTTTGAAAAACATCGCTGTATAAATTAATAGCAGGAGTAAAATAAAAATCGTCTTATAAAGCCGTCAATGCCGACAACGGGACGGATCTCACGTACAGGACAAAGCAAGGTAAGCCGTGTATTTCTACATATACACATGCTTCTTAGGATGCCTTTAATCAAAATTTCATGTTGCGAAAAGGTGATTTAGGCCCCATACCGGCAGTGTTTTTTCCTGACGATATGGGGTGTAAATTCACCGCAAATGCAAAGTTCCAAAGATCACGTTCCACAAAATCCCACTCGCAAGATGATTTAAATGGTCATTAATTTACGGGAATTAAACACTAAATTCCTTCCATTTGGCCTACAAATTCATGACATTGAGATTTTAAAATCATGTTATATTGTGAATTATTGTGTGAATGTTATTTGGACACTTAGGCTATTTAAAAATGTTAATCTTTTCTTAAGAAAAAGGTAGATGTTTAGATCTAGTAATTGAATTTTGCAATTAGCTACAATTAGATAACTAACTAATTATATGCTTTAATTTCAGGCCATTCAAGTAAGATTGTTTCATATTTGTTTCAGATTGCTTCAATCTATAATAACTGAATATTTATTTCAGTTCTCTTAATTTTTAAGGAAGTTATGGGCTTTTGACTGTCCTCGATCACAGCTTTTGTGTTAAGTCAATGGAAAAGCAAAGGGAACAAGATGTTAATTTCCGAGTATGAGAATGGCCATAACTTTTTTAATACTGAAGATATAAAAGTGAATTCAGTGTCAAATTAAACTTCTTTTTATGCTTTATCTGATGGGATAAATTGCAAACTTGATTTTTTTAAATCTCAAAATGTTGTACCATTGCTACATAGAGTCTCAACAAAACTAAATAGAGTGACACAGTGTGGAAACAGGCCCTTTGGCCCAACTTGCCCACACCAGCCAACATGTCCCAGCTACAGTAGCATGGTGTCAAGAAGCAACCTCTCTGTCAATGTCAGCAAAAGGAGGGAGCTGGTCGTATTCTTCAGGAAGCAGGATGGAGCACATGGCTCAAGCTGTATTAATGGTGCTGAAAATGGTGATTACTAGGTGTAAATAACACTACCAATTTGTCCTGATCCAATCATATTGATGCTATGAACAAGGAAGCACACAAACGCATCTACTTCCTCAGAAGGTGAAGGAATTGTACAGATACACCACATAAAGCATCCTCTCCAGGTGCATCACAGCTTGGTATGGCAATTGTTCCTCCCAATTCTACGAGAAAATGCAGTTTTGTAAATGCAGCCCAATCCATCATTAATCCAGGCTCCGTGTCCCCCTTAACTCCCTGCCCCCCCCTTCCCCCCCCCCCCCCCCCCCCCCCCCCCCCCCCAAACCCCACCTCCAATCAATTTTATCTGTATTTTATGTTGCCGCATCGAACATAATCAGTCCACTCAAATCCTGGTCATTCTCACTTCTCTCCTCACCCTCTAGGTAGAAAATTAAAAGACTTGAAAGCACATACCACTCCTTCAAAAATAGTATCTCCTCTGGTGTTATCAGACTCTTTTACTGACATTTCATGTGCTAAGTATGAATTCCCGATCTTCCAATCTCCCTTGTTGCGATGCTTGCACTTTTTCTAAATTATCCACACTTTCTCTGTAGCTGTAACACAACATTCTGCACTGTTTATTTTTTTCTTTTGCACAACGATATATTCATGTAAGTCATTATTGTTCTGGACAACATGCAAAACAAAGCCCCTGTACTTCAGGACAATTGACAATAATGAACCAATACCAACACCTGGAAGTGTTTCTTACATTGTTAGCTGTAGCTAGGTGAGAACGAAAAGCTGTGTGGGAGAGGGATGGAGAGAGAGTGAATGCAGGGGTTACTTGAAGTTAGAGAAATCAATACTCATATTCCTGGGTTGTAAGCTGTCCAAGCAAAATATGAGATGCTGTTCCTCCAATTTGCATTTAGCCTCACTGACAAAGGAGGAGGCCGAGGAGAAAAAGGTCATTGTGGGAATGGGAAGGAGAATTAAAGTGTTCAGCAACCGGGAGATCAGGTAGGTCCAGGCAGACTGTGCGAAGGTGTTCAGCAAATTAATTGCCCAGTCTATGTTTGGTCTCACCGATGTATAAGGGTCCACATCTTGAACAATGGATACAGTAGATGAGGTTGGAGGAGGTGCAAGTGAACCTCTGCCTAACGTGAAAGGACTGTCGGGGTCCCTGGACAGAGTCGAGGGAGGGGGTATAGGGACAGGTGTTACATTTGCTGCAGTTGCAGGAGAAAATACCTGGGGAGGGGGTGGTTTGGGTGGGAAAGGATGAGTTAATCAGGGAGTTGTGGAGGGAACGGTCTCTGCAGAAGGCAGAAAGGGATGGAGATGGGAAGATGTGACTAGTGGTGGGATCCCGTTGGAGGTGACAAAAATGTCAGGGGATTATGTTTTGTATGCGACAGCTGATGTGGTGTATGGTAAGGTCTTGAGGGGACTCTGTCCCTGTTGCGACTAAGGGGAGGGGGGGCAAGGGCGGAGCTGCAGGGTACGAAGGAGACACTTGTGTGGGCCTCATCTGTGATGGAAGAGGGGAACCAACGACATCAGTTTCAGTGTGTACGAAGGAACTGCAACTTCCTACACCAAAGTTGTTTGGTTTACACCGAAGATAGACACAAAATGCTAGAGTAACTCAGCGGGTCAGGCAGTATGTCTGGAGAAAAGGAATATGTGACTTTTTCGGGTCAAGATCCATCTCAACGTCAGCTTTATACAGGAAACTTGACAGTGCAGTAATGCGAACCTCACAACTGAAGTTCGTGATTTTTTGCAATTTTGGTCAACATTTGGCTGACCCACAATTCAATTTTGATGTCAGAAATGACACTGAACAATTTCTAAGCCTTATCGTCTGCAGAGAAGAGGTTAGACAATGAAATTCAGATAATTTCAGTGATAGCTTAGCCATCTGTTAGATGCTCAGCTGTAGTTTTGGCATATGGAATCAACACACAATCAGTGAATTAACTCGAATGTTTTATGCACTGTTCTGAATATTAAGCCTTGTTGAATGAGATGAGTGTTTCAGTGGCATACTCAGAGATGATTATTGTTGAACAAAGCACAGAAACCAAATTTTAAATGCATGGATTCTCAGTCCATCAGATTAACTTGTGAACATTCCATTGTTTTTAAAATAATAACTTAGATTTTTAAGATTTATCTATTGATATATCAGCTTGCATCTTAATCCTTTGTATATTTCCCAATCACTGTTTCACTCATTGTAAAATGTCTCACATATTGTAATAACCAGATTATTTTACCTCCTTACATGCTATCTGTAAAAATATGATTATCTGCTACTTGACTTGTTGTCAGACCATGACAGGAGGATGGTGTAATTTGCCCTGCCATATAAGAAAAGAGAGTCTGTATCACACAGCAATTAATCTTTGAGGACAAGTGATTTTAAGGTCAGCATTGAGTACCATCTTTCACCACCAACTGGAAAATCTGGGCTACATTTTTGTTTTTGAAACATTAGTGAAATACTAATTTCTTGTACAACTTCTAACCCTGTAACAACATTATAGAAACATGCACTTTGAATTATGTACTTCCTGTGCATGTGCTTTTGTTAATACTCATTAAAATTGTCAAAGTCCATCAATCCTATTGCACAACGTACAATATTTCAGGTTAATGGGTTAAGCCAACAAATAAAAAAATCTTGAGGTAACAAATCAGATTTTTCAAATTCTGCTCATGTACACTATGTAAGTGTGTGGAATAAATAGTTCCTAAACATGGCAGATAATTGAGCAGCATCATGCTACTGCTACAACATCAATGATTATTATTTGTAGGATATGTTGAACCATCTGAAATTTAAATAACCAGATTCTAACATAAGGTGCAAGTATTCTTGCATAGAGGCCGGACATCAATGTAAAGGAAAGTTAAAGACAGATTATCGCGCAGCGGTAAAGTTGCTGCCTTACAGCGCTTGCAGCGCCGGAGACCCGGGTTCGATCCCAACTAGGGGTGCCATCTGTGTGGAGTTTGTATGTTCTTCCCGTGACCACAAGGGTTTTCTCAGAGATCTCCGTTTTCCTCCCACACTCCAAAGACGTACAGGTTTGCAGCTAAATTAGCTTGGTATAAGTGTAGATTGTCCATTGTGTGTGTAGGATAGTGTTCATATGCGGGGATCGCTGGTCAGTGTGGACTTGGTGGGCTGATGGGCCTGTTTCCGTGCTGTATCTCTAAACTAAACTAGACAGATATCATAGTAATTAAACAGATACAAACCTAGGCCTCAATTTATTTGTTTTGCTTTTGTTTGGTTCCTTCATGGCTTTCTCTCTCGTTTCTGCCCAGCCCTGCACATCTGTTTCATTATATCATAGAACCATCCTTTAATTTTCTTCTTCTTGCGTATGGCGTGCACAGCCCAAAGTTGTAGGACAACTTGTTCTATTTGATCTTATTTGATTGTGCACGCCGGGTTGATTGCATTCGTCGAAACAGGGTGGACCGCGCAAAGGTTGCAATCTCCCACCCCATCCTTAAATCTGAATTCCTTAGTCACTGACATTCATAACTTCTCAGAAGCAGATTGTTTATGTTATTTAAATTTCAATCTGAAATTCATTCTAATTTCAGTCACTGTATATGACAAAACCTTAATCAAACTGGGGCAATTGGTAACTGGGAAGTTCTCTGTCCCAAGGAAGGTAAACGTAACAGAATCAATATTAATTCAAAACTGCTGCATTTATTTTGAAATTAATTGTCACAATGTTACTTCTCTCCTCTGTGAATCTCTGGAACTCTCTGCCACAGAGGATGTTGAGGCCAGTTCTCTATATTTAAGAGGGAGTTAGATGTGGCCCTTGTGGCTAAGGGGATCAGGGGGTATGGAGAGAAGGCAGGTACGGGATACTGAGTTGGATGATCATATGATTTGAAAGGCTCGAAGGGCCGAAAACCTAATTTCTATGTTTCTATGTTTCTCAGCAAAATACATACGTAGCTGCATGCTATATTTAAAACTAGAAAAAAACATATTTTAGTATCTGTTCAAACATAAGAACATATGAATTGAAATTGGAAATTGCTGATAGATTTTTTCTAAGTTTGGGATTGGAAAAGGAACAAGATACTTCACAGCAGAAAATATGTTTCTCCACTACTCAAGGGTACCTGTGTAGACAATTATATTTTAAAAGGTAGGAAAAGTGGGTATTAGCTTGATGGGATGGATTTTCTTTTTGAAAAGGCAGGCACCTAAGGAACCAGTTGAATATTGAAATAATGGTGTGCATTTAATGATGATGTAATATAGCCTTACTAGACGGTTTGTCTAGTAAGGCTATATGGGTGGAGCTGAGGAACAAGAATGTATCATTTAAAAATAAATTGTAGGCATATGGATGAGAAGGGAAAGGGTTATGGTAATGCAGGCAGGTGGGACTACAAAAATGTGGCACGGACTCACTGTTTCATGCTGTAATTGTTATATGGTTAGATGGTAAAAGGGGCAAAATGTTGAACAGAATGTGTCACTGATGTAAACTGACAACTTTGGTGGATTAATGGCACATTAAGCACCCCATCCCAATTCAAAAGTGAGATACTAAACATTGACAATGTGCAATGGCAGGAGATTGGAAATTTTCTCCAGGTTTTGGCATGTTCAGTATGCTGATTATTATTGATCACCTCATGCCAATGGATTAGCAAAGATTTTATTTGGCTTCTTAAATATTCTGGTCTGATCATAACTCTTTCTCACAGTAGCATATCCATATTTTTCACATCACCTTAGTAAGAAAGAAGGGAATCCTCATGTCGCTAATGATGTATTTCTTAGATTTTTAAAATAATCTTATATCTTTATTCAGCAGCAAAATTAGAGTCATACAGCACAGAAAATGCCCATTTGACCCAACTTGATCATGCCGACCAAGTTTTCCTATCTACGCTAGTCCCACCTGCCCGTGTTTGGCCCATATTCCTAAACCTTTCCTATCCATGTATCTGTCCAAATGTCTTTTAAACCTTGTTATAGTACCTGCCTCAATTACATCCTCTGGCAGCTCGTTCCATATACCCACCATCCTCTATGTGAAAAAGTTGCCCCTCATGTTCCTTTAAAATTTTTCCCCTCTCACCTTAAACCTATGTACTCTAGTTCTTGATTCTCCTACTCTGGCTAAAATACTTTGTGCATTCACCCTATCTACTCCCCTCATAATCTTATACACATCTATAAGATCAGCCCTCACCCTTCTGTGCTCCAAGGAATATAGTCCTGGCCCATTGAATGTCTCCGTGTAGCTCAGCCCATCGAGTCCTGGCAATATTCTTGTAAATCTCCTCTGCACTCTTTCCAGCTTAACAATATCCTTCCTATAGCAGGATGACCACAACTGAACACTATACTCCAAATGTCTTGTGCAACTTGATTAGTACGGGTGTCCGAGTTTGTGGGGAGAAGGCAGGAGAATGGGGTTAGGAGGGAGAGATAGATCAGCCATGGTTGAATTGCGGAGTAGACTTGATGGGTCAAATGGCCTAATTCTACTCCTATCACTTATGATCTTATGATCTAACTGTAACATAATATCCCAACTTTTGTACTCAGCACCTTGACTGATAAAGGCCAATGTACCAAAAGCCTTCTTGACCACCCTATCTACATCTATAAGATCTATGTTTCCTGATGATACCACTGTTTACAGCCAGATCAACAACAACAATGAGACAAAGTGCAGAAAAAAGATCAAAAATCTTGTGTCATGGTGTCAGGACAACAACCTAGCCTTAAATGTCCTTAAGACAAAAGGGTTTGTTGTTCACCTAAGAAAGTGAGGAACAAACCCAATCTTGTCTTCATCAACAGAGCTGCTGTAGAAATGGTGGACAGCTTCAAATCTCTAGGTATATATAACCAACAACCTAATATTGTCCCTTTGCAATGATCCCCTGATTATGAAAGCATATCAGCACATTTAGTTTCTTATCCACCTGAGAAAATTTGACATGACAACACAGATTCTCTTGAGCAATAGTAAAAACATTCAGATGGGATGCATCCCAGCCTGGTATGGCATCTGCTTTACTCTTGATCCCCTGAACCTGCAGAGAGTGGTGAACACAGCCCAATGTCACTTGTCACCTCCTTCCATCCACTTCATCTTCACAGTGCATTACATAAGGAAGGCTGTAAGTAACATCAAGGGAGTCTGCCACCCTGGCTATTCCCTTTTCTCTCTTCTACCTTTTAGGAAGAGATACAGGAGCTCGAATGTACAGACTTAAGAAAAACTTCTTCCCCTCTGCAATCACCTTTTTCACATCCCCTTCACAGAGCTACTGTCACAAACTCTCAGCTCTTATTCCTTGTGTTTAAGAGGGAACTGCAGATGCTGGAGAATCGAAGGTTACACAAAAAATCTGGAGAAACTCAGCGGGTGCAGCAGCATCTATGGAGCGAAGGAAATAGGCAACGTTTCGGGCCGAAACCCTTCTTCAGACTGATCGGGGGCGGGGGTGGGTGGGGACAAGAAAGGGAAAAGGAGGAGTAGCCAGAAGGCTGGGGGATGGGAGGAGACAGCAGGGGGGCTGAGGAAGGGGAGGAGACAGCAAGGACTAACAAAATTGGGAGAATTCGATGTTCATGCCCCCGGGGTGCAGACTCCCCAAACGGAATATGAGGTGCTGTTCCTCCAATTTCCGGTGCTGCTCGCTGTGGCCATGGAGGAGACCCAGGACAGAGAGGTCGGAGGCGGAGTGGGAGGGGGAGTTGAAGTGCTGAGCCACCGGGAGGTCAGCTTGGTTATTGCGGACCGAGCGGAGGTGTTCGGCGAAACGATCGCCCAACCTCCGCTTGGTCTCACCGATATAAATCTGCTGATTCCTTATTCGTTATTATGTTGTTGTACTTTAATGTATTTTTGCAGTACTTCGGATTACACTACAATCTCACACCATACTGCTGTTTTGCACTTGTCTTTGCAACTATCATTGTATTTATCACTACAGATGCTCCCCAATATACACAATAGGTTACTTACGTAAACTTGAACTCACGTAAACAATTCTGTACTCAGTACCTAGTACAATCAAGGTAGTTTGTAATTTTCACAACAGTGTACGATCATTCAAGTTTACATTAGTAACAAGCCAGCAATGCAGTTGTGCTAACCCAGCATGCTGAGCGCAGCAGAACGTGCCCCAACAGCAAGACGGGACTCGGGTCTACAAGTAACTTGAGTAAAACACAGCGTTGGTTTGAGTGAGGAGAGATTCAGGTTTTGTCAAGCATGTACAGAGGGATTTCTGCTGGATTTCAATTCATAATTTCAGTGAGTTATTTTAGGCAGGGGATGGAAACACACACAGAGTTAGTGATTCTGATTTACATAAAATCCGACTTATGTAAGTGTTCAAGGAACGTAACCTTTACGTAAGTCAGGGAATGCCTGTACTATATATTTACTGTTTGCCGTTTGGTTTCACAAGGAATTTCATTGCACCCTGGAGTCTTTGAAAATAAATTGACCTGAATCTGAACCTGACTAAAATTTCCTCGTGTTTTTATGACATTTAACCCCAACGACAATTTTTGAAAGTATTTTCTGTATGACGTATTGAGCTGTACTTTTAAATTCAGAACATTCTTTTGGTCTCTTGCACAATGCAGTGTGAAAAGATATGACATAAAATATAAATTGAAGAACTGCAACCAATTGATTCAGTCGATTTATAGCAGATACTCGTGCAAAGGTCCAAGAATCATAAACAAAACATTTTTTTGTTTTTGTTTTTGTTTTTGTTTTAGCTTCAGCACAAAAATTATCATCCCTGTTCACAATTATTTGCCACATATCTATCAGGGACTAGTTGGAGATGTGAAAAATTCAAATTCTTGGTTCTCTAATTTCTCAGCAGGCAAACAAAACCCCTTGATGATCATCATCTACAGCTTTAGAAAATAAATTGATTTCTAAAGAGAAAATTAGATGGTACTTATTATACTGTCTAACTAGCAATCCAGTGTCATTTATCTGTCGTGTGATGAATGCCTTTCTTTTGTCTACCTTCCTCATTTAACAATGTGTGCCGTGAATTTGTGGCACAGAAGGGATGTTTAGTTTTAATGAATGTGCACTGACCGTCGCTCAAACCTCTACTCACAACAACATGACAATGGGTTGAGTTTTGTATGGCTGGTTTTAAAAGGAAAACCAACAATGATTTTTTTGAATGCTTTTTAGATTAAGAGCACCAAGCACTCTGCTCTTCCCATCTACTCATAATAAAGAACCTGCTGATGTTGATTATGTAGCTTTCATCATTTACTGAAGGTTTATTGTACATTATATATTTCTTTCAATAAAACACCAGCAGCGCCATTACAAGGAAGGTCAACAGATAGCGAGCTTTGTAAAAGATGTTCTAAATGGTTTCTCAGAGTTTTCAAAAGAAATATGAAGACTGTTAGCATTTGCTTCATTAGTTTGTTGTAACAGCATCCTAGAAGTGTAAAGAACAGGAACAGGCCCTTCGGCCCACAATGTCTGTGCCAGACACGATTGCGTTAAACTAATTTCATCTGCCTGTACATGATCCATTTCCCTCCATTCCCTATCTATGTGCCTATCTAAAAGCCTCTTAAACACCACTGTTGTCCCTGCCACCACCACCACTACTCCTGGCAGTGCATTCCAGCCACTCACCATACTCTGTGTAAAAAAAAAAAACTTGCCCCATATATCTCCTCACAACTCTCACATCTTAAAGCTATGCTTTCACCTTAAAGCTATTTATTGACATTTCCACCCTGGAAATAAAATTCTGACCATCTATGACCTAATTGAATTGAATTGAATTGAATTGAATTTCCTTTATTGTCATTCAGACCTTACGGTCTGAACGAAATTTCGTGCCTGCAGTCATACATACAATGATACAATAATAACAACAATAAACACAAATTAACTTCCACCACAGTGAGTCCTCCAAACACCTCCTCACTGTGGTGGAGGCAAAAATCTTAGGGTTGCAGTCTCTCCCTCTGCTCCCTCTGCGCTGAGGCGATTCCCCACCGGGCGATGGTACAAACATTTGTCAGGTCTCCCCTCAAACTCTGGCATTCCTGAGAAATGTGGTATTTCTCTTATACTTAGAATATGTTCACTAAAATAGCATTTTAATTTCACTGGCAAGCCAATTAATAAGTGTTTCAACATGAGAATGAATCAAGTATCTGCAAAGGGTTTTATGCCCATCAGTAGGTTGTTAACCAGGAGCAGCCACACTGAGAATAGAAAATGCTGAAAACACTCTGCAGATCAGGCATCATCTGAAACAGTTAACATTTCAGTTCAGAGATTCCCAGTTTAGTTTAGTTTAGTTTAGAGATACAACCTAAACATGCCCTTTGGCACACCGAGTCCGCGCTGACCAGCGATCGCTGCACATTAACACTATCCTACGCACACTATGGAAAAATGTACAACTATACCAAGCTAATTAGCCTACATACCTATACGGCTTTGAATGTGGAAGGCAGCCAGAGCTCCTGGAGAAAACCCATGCAGGTCATGGGAGATCGTACTAGCACCATACAGACAGTACCTGTAGTCAGGATCGAACCTGGGTCTCTGCCACTGTCGGGCAGCAACTCTACCACTGCTCACCTGTACAATTCATACAAAGGAATCCAACCTGAAAAAAAGAGAGAGAGAGAGAGAGAGAGAGAGAGAGCTTCACCCTTTGGGAGTTTTTCCTCTTGTCCTATCCTTTCAATCTCTCTCTATAACTTGGAAAGAGTGTGTTTTCCTCCTTTCCTTGTTCTGATAAAGAGGCTTTAACCTGACATGTTAGCTCTGTTGTGTCGGAAGGAACTGCAGATGCTGGTTTAAATCGAAGATAGGCACAAAATGCTGGAGTTACTTAGTAGGACAGGCAACATCCCTGGCGAGAAGGAATGGATGACGTTTTGGGTCGAGACCCTTCTTCAGCTCTAATTTTCTTTCAAATATCCAATACTTAAACGTGTTTTTGATTTTCATTTTGCAGAGGTTGCTCAGGCTTTGCAAGTCAGAGTGAACCGTGCAAAGTTCAAACTGATATATTGAAAAATAGCTGCACTGTTCTCTGAACCAAACGCTGTACAAATTTAAAGATGGATGAGGAATTGTAATTAATAAAGGCTTAGTCCATATAATTTGAATTTACAATGAAGAAAATGTTTAAATTTGCAATTGTTAATTGGAAGACTGGAGAAAAAAAGGTGCGTTTTAATTCACTTGATGTGAAACCTCACACACATTTGCCTATCTTGTGGTAATTTAGAACATTAGTATAATTCTAATTACACAAAAAGTAGAAAACAAATACAGGAGCATTTTTTTTTTAAGTCACGGACATCTGAATGCAAAACTCTACACACCAGATTTAAAGATTCACTCAATTTCACACTATTTTGCTTACAGTTCCAATATCTACATTTCACTGCTGATGTTAATGAGGATTCAAGTAGCAATTGCTATTAGTTTATGTCAGATACCATAATGGCACATTGCACTACATGCATTATTCCCTTCATTGGTCTTTGAATTGAAAACGTTGTAAGGTCTAGACTTCCAACTGTTAGAATTGGAATTTGTACAGTTGGAAATATTCTGAAATTGTATGCAGTACATTACAATAATGATTCAACAAATTTCCTTTACATTATATTTTTATTACTCATTTGATCAAAACCTACTTTAATTATTATTGG
The DNA here is from genome assembly GCF_028641065.1 of Leucoraja erinaceus. Classification (NCBI taxonomy): domain Eukaryota; kingdom Metazoa; phylum Chordata; class Chondrichthyes; order Rajiformes; family Rajidae; genus Leucoraja; species Leucoraja erinaceus. The sequence goes on along the minus strand of NC_073384.1, from coordinate 54,276,385 downwards.
AAATTATTTTTGAGCATTCTATTACTTTCGATAAATATTTTTGTGAAAAACTTATTTATCTGGGATGCAGAAAATCAGAAGAGAAAGGATAAATCAGGAGGCAGTGATTTGGTGGTGTTTATTTTTGAGTTTGAAAACATCGAAGCTGAGGTGGAATAATTTTCATAGGTTTGAGATTCTAGAAAGAAGACCTTAAAATGTCATTTTTTATCACATTTTCAAACTGTTACAGAGTCATAGAGAGTCATAGAGTGATACAGTGTGGAAACAGGCCCTTCGGCTTAACGTGCCCACACCGCCCAACATGTCCTAGCTACACCAGTCCCACCTGCCCACGTTTGGTCCATCTCCTTTCAAACCTGTCCTATCCATGTACCTCTCTAACTGTTTCTTAAAGTTGGGATAGTCCCTGCCTCAACTATCTCCTCAGGCAGCTTGTTCCATACACCAACCACCCTTTGTGTGAAAAAGTTACCCCGCAGATTCCTATTAAATTTTTTCCCCTTTACCTTAAACCTATGTCCTCTGATCCTTGATTCACTTACTCTGGACTAGAGACTGTGCATCTAAACGATCTATTCCTCTCTTGATTTTATACACCTCAATAAGGTCACCCATCATCCTCCAGCACTCCAAGGTATAGAGTCCCAGCCTACTCAACCTCTAGCCCTAACAACATCCTTGTAAATCTTCTCTGTACCCTTTCCAGCTTGACAACATGTTTTAATGTATAATTAGTTCCCGATAGGGGATGAAGATTGCAACCTGCACGTAGTCCGCCCTGTTTCGACAAATGCAATCAACCCAGCGTTCTCAATCAAATACGATTGAATAGAACAAGTTGTCCTCCAACTTTAGGCTGTGCACGTCATACACAACAAGAAGAAGAAGCTCCCGATAGTAATTTCCTGTTTATTTTATATTTATAGCCCACTTTCTAATCACAGTGAAAGAAATAAATAATTAATGATGAATGTCTCAGGGTGAATAAATAAAGACATGCAGTCAGTATCCATGCAGTTGAGGTGCTGGTTCCCCCACCTGTTCTGTCGAGTACTGGTGATTTAGCAACAGGGTCCTATGACAGTGTTGAGTACATTGTACATGTAGGGGCACCTGTATGGGGCAGCCTAGTGATAACTGAAAAATCACTCAACTTACTATAGGCTAGATATTTTCAAGAGATCCTTTGCATACCCTCAGAAACATACGCATTTTGACGCAACTTTCCAAGCATACAAAAATTTGAAATTAACCGTTTAAACAACTTAAAACACAGAACTTTCAATGAAACAGCTTCTCAATTTTTACGGATGAGGAACATTCTGCAAGACCCATCATTTTGTTTTAAATTTTAAAAATCTGTATCTCCCATGTTCTGCACTACCATTTATTTAAATTTTATTATATGGGCATTTCTGACGAAACAATTTATAGTCGATCGCCAGTTAACTGGGAGGCATTAAGGGATCAAACAATTGTATAGGATCAGAGTTACTTGTAGCCTGGAAAGGAATAGTTATAATTCCCTTCATTGATGAACATTAATGAACCACTTTGACTTGTAACTAATTCTAATTTTTCTGGTACTAGTGCACAGTCAAATCTTTTGTCTGACGAAGGGCCCTGACCTGACACGTCACCTATGCATTTTCTCCAGAGATGTTGTCTGACCCGCCAAGTTGTTCCAGCACTTTGTGTCGATCTGTTCATTTTTTTGTTCAGTTTCTTAACTTCACAAGTTGGGGATCATGAACTTACAACTTTTGCTTCCTTTTTCATTTGTGTCTTTACAATAAGTTCTCCCGACATACCTATTGGTATTTTCGGTGGGTAACATTAGATAAATATCATATTTTTTATTTGTAATTTTACCAATTTTTTTTTGACAGTGCACCATATCATTGAAGTTCTTGTATGAATCATACAAGACAGCAATTTTCACAGTACAAAGCAGGTGTGCTGGAAAGCCAATTAGTTATTGTATAATCAGATAATCAGCACACTCCAGCCTGAAAACTATTTTCACAGACATCACAGTCCACCATGTCACTGTTCTAGTACTTTATGTAATGTGGGCAGACAGACTGACAATCACTACGCAGGCTCACATCTACTATAATTAGCCTTTTTGTTAATGTACACTAGATTAAAGCCTCTCATCATTGCTTTTCAGAAGTCTGAGGGCCTGCATTTTGATGTTTGTGTTCTAAGAGAATTGTCAGCACCAGCTCTAACAAATTGAAACACCAGGCTAATTATGGTACCTAATGAAGTGTGTGGAGTGGTTACAGCTCACTGCAAAACTGTTCCTTCGGCTTGGATTAGACTTTCATCAATCACTTTTTTTAACTGATCCAGAATTGCTTCTGCTGCACTTGGCATTTTAATGCTGTTTCTATAATTGCTTTCAGAGCTAAAGCTATTTTGAAATATTATGTGTGCAGAACTGTATTTGGAGATTCTAATTTAAAATATCATTTCATTATTACTAACATCGGCTGATCAAGTGGTGAATGATTCATGAAAAAAGTATCAAAATTAAATAAAAGCTGTTTGATATATTGCCTTTTTACACACTAAATATATTTCTTATTCTTATATAAGCATTTTAGCTGTCGCACTTCATAATTATCCTAATGGTACAATTTAAACCTTACTATCTATCAGCTACAGGGAAAAAATGACTATTTCAAAGTTGCCAAAGTGGATTTGAAAATAAATTATTTTAATTCAATATGATGCAACTATTCATATTGTTTGTATCACGGATTTTAATAGCAGCAGTTTTGTCATCATCTCCATAAATGGATGACAAACCAGTCGATAATTATTCTTTTATGTGATTTAGATGACTCTGGAAAGTTATTATCATGGCCCAATCTCATAACAAATTAGAGTTGGCGGTTATGGTATTATATGACTTAGCAACTTGGAAGTGACATACAGAGTAAACTTTCAAGGATATTTGTATAAATAAAGCACTTGAAATATAGTTTCTAAGAACCTGGAATGTAGCATTATAGAATAGTACAGTGCTGAAGGAGTCTACCTGCTTTGATGATCAATTCACTCCCTTTCCTTTAGTTATATCTCTATCATGTTCCTCTGTCAGACATTTTAAAGCCACTGTCTATATTCACCTTATTATGCAACACATTTCAAATTTTAGCCACTAAGTGCCATAAAATGATTACAGAATAGAGGCCATTCTGTCATAAATTTTATATCAGCCATTTCAATATCAATCCATCAATCCCATTTTGCTGGTCTTTCTTGCATATACTTCTGCATATGTCTTCCCACACATATACTTTCCAATTACTTTATGAAAGCCGCAGTTAACTCAGTATTCACAATAGTTTCAAGCAGTGTATTCAAGTTTATGATATTCACTGCTTAAAAAAGTTTTTTCTCGCAATGCCTTCTTCTTCTTGCGTATGGCGTGCACAGCCTAAAGTTGTACGACAACTTGTTCTATTTGATCTTATTCGATTCTGCACGTCGGGTTGATTGCATTTGTCGAAACAGGGTGGACCACGTGAAGGTTGCAATCTCCAACCCCCTCGCAATACCCCTTGATGTTTTGTCAATCCCTTTAACTCTGGTGTCCCGTGGCCTTGACCTCTCTGCTAATTAAGCAGTTTCCCTCTATCCTATCTAAGCACGCTATGGTATTTTCACCCCCCTGTCAAATATCCTCTCAAGTCTCCTCTGTAAGGGAGACAACCCTGTCTTCTCTAGACCATCCTTGAACCTGAATTTCTTCAGCCCTGAAGCCATTTATTACCGTCCGCCACAGAAAAAAGGTCTTCCTGTGAACTCTTGATGTGAAAAAGTTGCTCAAAAGTGTCCAGAGTTGTGAACAATAACCCAGAAGCAGTTATTACCGTGGTGCCCAAAGAACAAATTATAGGCACTCCACGACTTGCATTACAGGTGACTTATGTAAACTCACACTTACGTAAACAAATCGTGAATCCACTGCTTTATTTCTGCATTGTCTGTCTCAGTAGTCTTGGTAGCAACTTGCTACTGCCGTCGCATGCAACCGTTTTCAGATAGCTGTTCTCGCGAATGCTCCCACGTGGTCTCCATGTGGGAGCTCTCACGTGGTCTTACGATTTACATAATATCTGACATGCAAGGATCCATGGGACGTAACCCTTACGTAAGTCGGAGAGCGTCTGCATTTTCAATTACTATACATGGCATCTATATGGTGACCTGAACTGACCTAATAGTCTGAAGAAGAGTCTGGACCCAAAACTTCACCCATTCCTTCTCTCCAGAAATGGTTCATTCTCTCCAGAGCTACTACAGCATTTTGTGTCTTTCTTCGGTTTAAATCAGCATCTGCAGTTCTTTGCTACAGATGTGCTTCAGAACCTTCGCTTTCAGCGGTATAACTATTACAGCCTAAAGATGGCTCTGCTGAATGGTGGTCTTTCTCAATACACACCTCAATTAGGAGGATCAGAATGCTTAAGAAGGTAATTTGTTCAAGGTGGGAAATGTTTCAGTAGGTCTTGGCTTAATGTGGTAGGTAGGCGGCGCGGCTCTGGCCAGCAGCGGCCTCTGCAGCCTGTCCGTGTTTTTATTATTTTTTGTCTGTGTTTTTATGAGTTTTTGAATTTTAGTAGATGGTGTGTGTGGGGGGGGCGGGGGGTGGGGTGGGACAGGGGGGAAACTTTTTGACTCTCCCTGCACCACTGTATCGCGGTCTCAGGTGTCGTTGAGGCCGCAACGAGGAGCGGCCTAACAGAAAAGCCGGGGACTCAGGTATTTTCGCGGAGCTGGCCGAGTTTGGAGCGGTGGATTGCTGCTATGCTGATCAAATGTCCTGACCGGAGAGTGATGTCAAATGTATGCGGAGCTTCACCTCCCTGAGTAAGTGACCGCTTTTCAGGGCTCCTGCAACGGCGACTTTCTCCCGCCCGAGTTGCGGGGTCGAAGAGCTCCTGGAGCGGGGCCTAACAGCACTGCCCCGCGCGGCTGGAATGGCCGCACTCAATGCGGCGCAGGGGCTCCAACATAATGGTGCCCATCAAATCTGAAGCCAACCCTATGACTTTGACTTGATTCACCTTTCAAAGCATGTGAATTTTATGCAAATGAGTGTTGTGTCTGTCTAGTGTGTATGTATGATCAGGGGTCCAACAATTAAATTGGACTCTTGATGATAGAATGAATTTAGTAGATGGCACACAATACTACCACTGTATGCTTTTGATAGAAAAAATGTATTTTAAGTTTGCTGGATTGATTACTGATCAAATGTCCTGAATGATGTCAAATGTATTTGGAGCTTCACCTCAAGTGAGTAAGTGAAGTTTTTCATCACAGGTAATCAGGATTAATTAACATCAATGGGGCAGTTCACATAATGGTCCCATCAAATCTGAAGCCAACCCAGTTCTTATTCACCATTCACATGAATTTGCAAGAGTGCTTGTTAGTATGTGATCAGGATGTGCTTTCAAAGGATCTTGGCTAAAGTGATGAATGATATATGAATGAGTTTGTTATATATCACTAATTTTATCTTTGTTCCAACGCTGAATACAACATCTTTGCATTCTTTAAGAATAAAGCTGCCATTCTGTGCCGCACTGAAGGCCAACACAAACTCTTTACAAGAAATCCCCTACATCAAGCTTACATATAAATGTTGTTCACTTTATACAACTTCTTTAATCGGATGTTTTCAACAGAATATCAGATTTCTTGGGATCTATCATGAGCTTAATGTAGAAAGGTATGTAGTATTGTTATTGGGGAAGTCACGCACACAAACATGCTTGGACCTTATGTCATTAGATTAGTATATAGGCTTTTACTTAATACTAAATATCCTCTTTTTCTTTGAAGATGTATATTTGAAGATGGAGATGTAAAAATAAAACCAAAAAATGCTGGGAAAACCCTCAGCAAGTCAGGCCGCATTTGTGGGAAGAGAAACAAAGTTAACATTTCAGCTCAAAACTCTTTATCAGAATTTGTTTTAGCTCTCCAGCAGTTGTTTTAATTTCCATTGATGTGTATATTTTCACCATCTGTACATTCATTTTACACTACCTATGTTTGCCATTTCTGAAATTGCATTTTCCTGATTTATGCTACTGATCTCCACATTTACAGGCTTTTTGTTATCTATAAACCTAAAAAATTATGAAGGCACATACATATATATACACACATGTGCACACACACACATATATATATGCATGTGTGTATATATGTGTGTGTCACCTGGTCTTCATAATTTATGAGGTTTATAGATAATAATTATATATATATATACACACAGGTGCACAACCTTTTATCCGGTGTTCCAGAAACCGAAAAGCTCCGAAAACCGGCCATTTTTTCCAGATGTCGTCTGCGCACCAAAGCTCGCGTTTGGCGCCAAACTTGACCCAAAACGACCCACGGTCAACCCAGGTCTGTACTACTGTAGCGGCTGCCTCCTCCCTGGAGACCGGGAGACGCTTAAACATCTGTAAATCATTGCTTAAATGTTAGTCAGTTAGTTTGGAGGGCTTTTATGTGAAGGGGGGTGAAGGGGTAAACTTTAATTCTTAGTCCCCTACCTGGTCGGAGAGGTGGGGAGCGGTCAATGCCTTACCGGGTCGCTGTGCAGTAAGCTCCGCAGCGCTGTGGCCGGTGGGGCCGCGGGCGGCGCCAGTTGTAGCTCCGACCCCGGCAACTCTACCCCTGGCTGCGAGGCGCTCCAAATCCAGCGCGGCCTGCGGCCGGACGCCCCAGCTCCGCAAATGTCGGGAGTCGGCAGCGTCGCAGCGCTGGGAAACCAGCGGGGAGCAGGCAATGCCTTACCGGGTCGCCGTGCGGCAAGCTCCGGAGCACTGTGGCCGCCGACCCAACGTTCGCGGAGCGTCGCTGGATTTGGAGCCGCGCAGCCAGGGGTAGAGTTGCCGGGGTTGGAGCTCCAACCGGCGCCGCCCGCGGCCGGACGGAGCCCCCAGCTCCGCGGCTCCAAATCCAGCGACGCTCCGCGATGTTGTGTGTCGGCGGCCACAGTGCTCCGGAGCTTGCCGCAATCCCAGCGCTGCGACGCCGCCGACTCCCGACATTCCCGGAGCTGGGACGTCCGACCGCGGGCGGCGCTGGATTTGGAGCACCTCGCAGCCAGGGGTAGAGTTGCCGGGGTCGGAGCTACAACTGGCGCCGCCCGCGGCCGGACGGAGCCCCCAGCTCCGCGAGGTTGGGAGTCGCCGACCAGGTAGGGGACTAAGAATTAAAGTTTCCCCCTTCACCCCGACTCCACCACCACCACATAAAATCCCTCCAAACTAACGGACTAACATTTATGCAATGAGTCTCCCGGTCACCCGGGAGGAGGCAGCAGCTCCAGACTTTTCAAGCCGCCCGCGCTACCTGCCTAATCTACGCTAAAAATCTTCCATTCTGAAATCCGAAAATGTCCGAAATCCGACAAGTGTCTGGTCCCAAGGCTTTCGGATAAAAGGTTGTGCACCTGTATATCTTAATCCATTCTATTTTATTTGTGAAAATTAAATTCTGAGCCATATTAATGGGCAGTAAGCATAGACGTTTATCTTTTAACATTACTACTTTTATAGCCATTGACAAGATTCATTCCACGATAGGAATAATACAATACACATTTAAGCAAAAAGGAAATAAGCAGTACATAATAAGTTACTATACTACATCAGGAGTAATGAGTAATGATAAATCCTGTTGCTACTTTAAAGGTGTGCATTCGCTACTGTTTTCAATCTTCAATCTCTGATGATTCATATGAAGGGCAGAATAATTTTGTGACAATGAAAGGTGCAATTGATCAAGGAAATTTGCACAGATATTTTGTGAACAAATAAATATCTGCCCTTTTGTGTGGCTTTAGCAGCCCCATGACTTCCAAAGCAATTACATTCAATAAAATTCTTATGTATTAATGTAAGAATAATGGAAATCAATTTGTGGGCATGAAGATTCCATTAATCACAATTTAATAATGATAGGTTAAACTGTTATTTGTTGATCCTTGTTGAGGGATAAATGTTGGCTAGAATACCAGGATAACTCCTGACCTTTGAGAGAATGCAATGAAATTGTCTTTCATTCAAGATATAGCACTCTAACTGTGCTGGGCGCCCACTTACAATTCCTGACCTTTGAGAGAATGCAATGCAATTGTCTTTCATTCAAGATATAGCACTCTAACTGTACTAGGTGCCTACTTCAATGTAAAGTTTGTTGTAATAACGTGACTAAAAACGGTAATGCTGTGAAAAGTCTAGGTTTTGATGCCTCCATCCTGTGACTGTTCTATGACATTTGAGTGGATTAATTAATACTTCATTACTTCCTACAGCAGCTGCTTACTGCAGCTCTCTGAGTGAAACTAGCATGATCTTGGTCCCAGGCATAATTTAAACAGATTCTCATTTGTGCTGTGCTTGATCTCCAAACCAGTGGAAGAGTGATAGCAAGATCATGGGTTAACAGGCACCGAGTATTTGACTTGAACTTCACATGCTGGTGTGTTTTGCTATTCTTCTGGAATCAAGTATAATCCTTGTTTTGAAACCCCTCTCTCCTGTAAAAGTTATTATTCTGCTCATAATGACTCATACTCCCCATATCTCAAATTACACTCAATGCACATAACATGCCATAATTATCCAAAAAACAAAAATGTAGTGCAATTTGTTCATTATCGAGGTGACTTATATTGCCTCTTCTGAGCTGCAATTCATAGTAAAGATGGTCAAAGAACAAACTAGCATGGCACCAGAAAAAACATACATTGCACTTGTGTGAAGGGTGGAGCTGCTGTGCTTAATGTCCAAATGGGTACCATCTCAACAGGACATGAGTGCTGTCACACTCTACTGAAGGTTAATATAGTTTTGCATAAGTTGCCAATAAAATGCAGGCATTAAACAATCCAATTTCTGAGTTTATAAATCTTGCCCCTTTCTGAAGTTAGTCACTACTGAATTAGGCAGGTGCTGGGTGTCTTTGAGTGAACCCATAAAAATAGAAAATGGATGCTTCTGCCTGTGCTTTTGTAACATAAACAAAGCCATTATAGTGGTGAAATGTGATACATGGTGTGTGGCATGAGTTCCAGCATATTCAATGGCATTGTTCTTTCCCTTTGAGTTTAGGAGATTGGTGGTGTAGAATAGTGGTAATATTGCATGATTTAAAGTTTGCTTTAAATGATTTTAAATTATAGCAATGTGACATCAAAATGTAAGACTATCTGTGTAATATGTGTACATAGAATTGAAATAGAGCTAAATGTGTACATTTAATTGAAATACGTATATGGTGAATATACATTAAAATAACTATTCTATTTAAATTAATGTTAATTCCTTGATTCCCTTATTGTGTCCTGCAACTCCTCCTGGCATCTGCAAAATGTTGAAGAACAGTTGTTTCCATGTCAATAGCACAGTCAGAAAACAGCTGTGCTAATGATTGTTAAAATAAATATCCAAATGAAAGTGGATGATGTAATGGTTTAGCATCAATTTTTTATTCCTCTGGCACCTCTGGATTTTAATTTAGCCTTGACAGACAGAATAAACATCCTCTCAACTTGTCAATTCTCATATCCTATACCTTTAACAGATTGCTTTAACTTCCCAATGAAAACCCAACTGAATTGTTTGCAAAAATGTGTTGCCATTCAATGGTGTTTACTGTTTATTAGCTGATTTTTTGGCATTTTTGACATTTTAGTTCACCATTTATAGTTGCATTATTTGGAAAGATATAGTGGATTGGGATGGTACTACCGTGCAGTGGATTACGTTGGTTTCCTCGCACAGCTCAGTGTATGATGAATGCACTGTGAGTTCAACAACTCTGTTTCATTGACTACTCAGGGGGACATTGTGAGTCCGTGTGGTTAAATGGATTTGGATTTCATCCTAAAGCACGCTTTAGATAATATGCTACTACTAACTGATTGTTTCTTTTTAAGCTGGTCTACCAGTTCCTTGCGTGGAAAGTGGTGGTTTCAGATTGAATGTTCACAATTAGACATTTATCAATAAATAATTTATCATCTCTTTAGTGTTTTATTTCTCTTACGAATAAAATTCAGAAAAAAATAATATTTTGTTTGTATTTTAAGCAGTCACAGGCATAGTAAGAACCAAGAGATCTCTCTGACCTCCACATACTTATAGCTATTAAAACTGAGGTCTGGCTAAGATTTCTGTGAGTGCCTGGTCAAACATGGAAGCAGTGAATCTCTGAACGTTCTGCACCACAGGAGTCCAACAACAATGCTCAGTATGACAAAGACTTCTCAGTATTACACTGGGAATTGCCAAGTGGTGCCTGAGGCAGATCTGATCTAGGGCAGGGTATAACACAAACTTGATTTCATTTGGGATTATAGAGCACATGGAAGAGCAGATCAAAAACAGAATTTGCTTGTTCCTTACTTTCCACACCACCTGGATCATCCTGCACAATATCACTCGGCTTCAACAGATACTATCATGAGATACCTTTCCCTACTTTTCCCTTTCAGCATTTGAATGAATCACTCGCTTCATGGCTTCCTGGTCCCCCTTGTGTAGCACGTTCCCATGAAATTGCAGGAGATGCAACACCTCTCGTAATTTCTTCCTTTCCCTCCTTCAAGGGACTCAACAGTTTTCCCAGGGAAAGCAGTGATTCAATTGCACTTTTTACAAATAATGTACTGCATTTGGTGTTCAAAATGTTGTCTTCTTCGCATTGGGGTAACCAAATTCAGAGTGGGCAATCACTTAGCAGGAATAATGCAGAGTTGATGGTTGATGTGGACTCAGTGGGCCAAAGGGCCTGTTTTCCAATCTGCATTGTTCCATCCATTACCTTCCCCATTTTTACAGCTACCTGGAATAACTTGTTCTCTCTTTCTCAGTTTTGACGAAAGGTCTTTCAACTAAAACATTCACTCTTTCTCTTTATGTAGGAAGGAACTGCAGTTGCTGGTTTAAACCGAAGATAGACACAAAATGCTGGAGTAACTCAGCAGGACATGCAGCATCGCTGGAGAGAAGGAATGGGTGACGTTTCAGGTCGAGACCCATCTTCAGATGAGGAAGGGTCACCCATTCCTTCTGAAGAAGGGTCTCGGCTCGAAACATCACCCAACTCTTTCTCTTTCACAGATACTACCTAAAATGAAGTTGTTTTAAATGATAGCATTTTCTGCATTTATTTTAGATTACCAGCATCTCTAGTTTTTTTTTTAATTACTAGAATATTACCTGGGATGGAGTGTTTCATTTATTGGCAGGGACCAGTTAGATGCTTTTTATTTACCTTGTAGTGGGAGAACCTGATTGCAGACCTGATTATATTATGCAAAATTATGAGAGGCATACAAATGGTAGATAACAAGACACTTTGCCTCATAGAAGAGGTGTCTAAAAGTAGAGAGCACTGGTTTAAGATAAGGGGTAGAAGAAAGTAGAGATGGAATCTAAGGAAGAAATGTATCATCCAAAGGAATCTGCAATTCACTGGCTAGGGCTAATTCATCTTTAATTTATCTCAAAATATAATGCTATGTCTCAGGAATATAAATTGGAGTACTGTCTCACAAATAGTATTGTTGTTCCATATTGTGTCAAATGGGCCCAGTAGTGCAGTTGGTAGAGCCACTGCCTCACAGCACCAGACACCCAGGTATGATCTTAAACCCAGGTGCTGTCTGTGCAGAGTTGTCACATTCTCCCTGTGACCGCATGGGTTTACCCCGGGTGCTCTGATTTCCTCCCCATCCCAAAGATGTGTGGGTTTATAGGTTAATTGGCCTCTGTGAATTGCCCCGAGTTAATGAGAAAGTGGGATAACATAGGATTAGAGTCAACGGGTGATTGATGTACGGTCTAGACTCAGTGGACCAAAGGGCCTATTTTCATGCTCTATCTCTAAATTGAAAAATTACACAATATATAAAAGGAAACAAATAAACTAAGTTTATATTTTTGCAGGAGGAAAGGACATTTACAAGCATACTACAGAGAATAATTATTTTCCATTTTTCTAATTATTCTTGCAAAACAAAGCAATTGGTGGAAATCAAAGTCAGGCAGCATCTATGCAAGAGAAATGTTAATGTCTCAAGTCAATGACCTTTCTTCAGAACACTGAGTTCCTCCAGCAGTTTTGTTTTGTTTTACTTTGTGCAGTCTTGTGTGTATTTGTTCCACTCTAGCTGTTTGCTCTTACAACTGGTAGAATACAACAATTGATTTTGGATTCTCTGATTGCCTAAATCCAAAAGCACCTTGGGGACTTCATTCTTACACCTGACATACAATTGTAGCTCAGATTCAAAGAATTGCCAATTTTGCAGCCAAATCATTTACTTAATCGACCCTTTGTAAAATGGTACAAATAGAATTATAGAGTCATAGAGTAATACAGAACAGAAACATGCCCTTTGGCCCAACTCATCCATGCCAACAAAATATCCATCGCAACTATTCCTGACTGTGTTTGACCGATCTCTCTAAACGTTCATATCATGTACCTGTCCAAATGTCTTTTCAGTATTAATGTAACCTCAACCGCTTCATCTGGCTTATTCCATATTCACAACACCCTCTGAGTGAAAAAAACTGTCTCTCAGGTTCCTATTAAATTATTCCCCCCTCATCTTAAACCTAGTTCCTGATTCCCCAACAGTGGGGAAAAGACTGATTCCCCTCCTCTATTCCCCTCCTGATTTTATTCACTTCTATAAGATCACCTCTCAGCATCCTACCCTTCAAGGAGTAAACTCGTAGCCTGTCCAACCGATCCCTATAACTCAGTCCCTTGAAGTCCTGTCAACATTCTTGTGAAAGTTTTCTGTACTTTTTTCAGCTTAATGGCATCTTTCCAAAAGTAGAGTGATCAAAACTGAACATAATACTCCATGCGTGACCTCCACAATGTCTTGTACAACAGCAGCATAACATCCTAACTTCTATAATCAATATCCTGGCTGATAAAAGCTAGTATGCCAAAAACCTTCTTTACCACCCTATATATCTGTGACTCCACTTTCAGGAAGCTATGTACTTTTACTCCAAGGTCCCTCTGTTTATTATAACACACACCTCTTGCCTTAAGCCTATGCCTTTTTGTTCTTAAATTCCCAAACATGGGAAAACGACTGTGTGTATCATAATTTTATATACCTATATAAGATCAGTGGAGTATTGCATTCAGTTTTGTTCAGCTGGTGTGCTAATGTATAGTATTGATTGTAATCATGTATAGATGCATTTACCTGGATAGAATGCAAAACAAAGTTGCTCAGTCGACATGACAATAATAAACCAATACCAGTACTCCAGGGCTCTTGCGTTAACTGGGAAAGTCTTACCCTAATTTTACTTCCCAAAATGCAACATTTAGCACTTATCTAAAGTTGCCATTCCTCGGCCCACTTATTCAGAAGTTTAATTTGACACCTAATTCACTTTCATATCTTCAATATTAAAACAGTTATGGCCATTTTCATACTTGGAAATTAGCATCTTGTTCCCTATTGCTTTTCCAATGATTTAACACAAAAGCTGTAATCGAGGACAATCAAAAGCCCATAACTTTCTTAGAAATTAAGCGAACTGAATGAAATTTTCAGTTATTTTAGATTGAAGCATTCGGAAACAAATATAAAACATCTTACTTGGATGACCTGAAATTAAAGCGTATAATTAGTTAATTACCTAATTGTAGTTAATTACAAAATTGACCGTTGTGACGGAAATAGTAATAAACACCTAGACTGCCTTGAAAATTCAAAAATGTGATATTCTCAAGATCAGAACTTTAATATTATTGTATTATATGCTGTAAGTCCATTACAGATAGGTAAATAAATTACAATTTCTAGCAATAGACCAAGTTTTTATGGAGAAGATCACTTGATATGATATGATATGCCATTTATTGTCACTATACATGTAAGTTTTTATGGAGAAGATCACTTGATATGATATGATATGCCATTTATTGTCACTATACATGTACAGTGAAACTGAAAGCTGCTCGTACTCAGTGCATACATACAATTTAGCACAAAAAACAAGAAACAGAAAAAACAAAAACAGAAGGGAGAAGGGAGGGGGGGGGGGGGGGGGGGGGGGGACGGGGTGCACAATTCTGCGGCGCTACTACTGTATATACTCAATTCTTGGTGGGGGGGGGGGGGGGGAACTACACTACATATATACACGTGCACAAAATCTGCGGCGCTACATACATGTGAAGTCAGTGAAGTCATGTGGGCTGTGAAGTCAGTGCATGTGTGAATTTGAATTCAGAGTAGTTATAGTTTTCGGAAAGCAACTATTTCTGAGTCTATTTGTCCTGGATTTGATGCACCTATAGCGCCTTCCAGAGGGCAGCAGGTCGAACAGTCCAAACGCAGAGCTGTCTTTGATGATCTTCTTTGCCCTTGCTAGCTGGTACATTGGCATATCATAATCAGTAGCATCATCATACTCCTCAGATTGTAACCAATAAGCAACTCTGTACACCTTGTTTTTCCTTAACTTTTCAATTTTGCATTGTAAACTACAAGTTTTTGCTCTTCAAACCACACATGACATGCATTTCTGCCCCCAGCTTTCCCATTAAGAATGTCCTGTAAATTCCATTTCTTAAGAAAATGATTTTTTTTAATAGCCTAAGTATCCAAATAACAAACTAATCCCATTCACACAAGAATTCACAATATAACATGATTTTTAAATCTCACTGTCATGAATTTATATGCCAGATGGAAGGAATTTAATGTTTAATTCCCATAAAGTAATCTAGAAACATCCACTCAATATAATCAAATTTATAATTTTTTTGCATCATACATGGGACTAAAACTGATATTTAGTATAAAAATATTGACTATGGATAGACAATAACACAAAATATAGACGATTTAGATGATTGTCCAAAAAAAAGAGCATTTAAATCATCTTGCGAGTGGGTTTTTCTGGAACACGATAGATTGGAATGTTGCATCTGTGGTGAATTTGAACTCCATATCGGCAGGAAAAACATTGCCGGTTCGTATGGGGCCCAAATAACATTTTCGCAACATAAAATTCGATTAAAGCCATCCCAAGAAGCAAGATTATATGTAAAATATACGACTTACCCTTTGTTTTGTCCCGTTCTTGCGATCCGTCACGTTGTAGGCGTTGAGGGAGTCAGAAGTCGCTTTTTATTTTAATCTATTTATTAAATTGTCTCGCGATTTATATATTTTTAAATCCGGAACTGAAATCCAATCGATTATTCTTCAGCAGCTAGCAGCCCGAGGACATCCGCCTTCTACTGGCGGTTGAAAACTGGATTTTAATCCTCCTGTTCATCTCAACAATAAAAACAGAGGAGAAATATTCATTGAGAACTTCATCCAACTCCTGTGGTTCTACACAAGCATGTCCACTTTGGCCTTTGATGGGGCCTAATTTCTCCCGTTATTCTTTTTTGCTGAATATACTCAGAATTATTTTTTGATTCTCCTCAATAATATATCTGCCAGAGCTGTCTCATGCCCCTTTTTTGCCTTTATGATTTCCTTCATCAGTAGACACTGCATCCATTACACTTCTCGAGGAATTCACCACCATAAACTGCCTGTACTGAACTTGAGCCTCCTTTTTTTACTGACCAGGGCCTCAGTATCTCTTGTCATCAAGTATTCCCTGCTTCTGCCTGCCTTGCTTTGCTCTGCAGGAACATGTAGACCTTGAAATCTTGCTATCTCACAATTTAAAATCTTCCTGCCTGCGAGGTTACCCTTTGCCCACAAACAACCTATTCCAATCAATTTTTGCAAGCTCTTGTTAAATACTGTCAAAATTCACCTTGCCTCAATTTAGAACATTCACTTGGGGGCCCGTTATGTCCTATTCCATTGCTATTAAAATCTAATAGAAATATGGCCATTGGTCCCATAGTGCTCCCCCACTGATAGCTCAATCAGTTGCCCTGCCCTATTTCCCAAGAATGTGTAAATGTTGCCTACTACGTAGCAGCGCCCTCTATGTACTGCCTGAGGAGCCATTCCTGAATTAACTTTGCATTCCACCCCACTTAAACACTTAGCACAATGGCAGTTCTCCGTCTACATTAGGAAAGTTAAAATCCTCTACTATGACAGGCATATTATTATTGCAACTACCCATAATCTCCCTGAAAATTTGTTCCTCGAATTCTTGTTGATTATTTGTGGGCCTATAGTACAATGCCAACCAGGTGATCATCCCCTTTCTTATTTCTCAACTCCATCCATATATCTTCACCAGATGATTCCTCTGTAATTTAATTCCCGCCAACTGTTGTGATGTTCTCCTGAAGTTAAAATGCACCTCTGTTCTCCACCTCTAACCTGCCTGCAGCACCTGTAGCGTGGAACATTAAGTTCCCTGTCCTGTCACACCCTGAGCCATGTTTCGGTAATGGTTATAACATCCCAGTCCCATGCCCCAAATTCATGCATCGTATCTGTTGGTTACTATTTTTAAATACATATCGGCACTGATTTATATTTTTCATTGTCGATTTTTATTTGGCAATCAACTCTTCAGGCATTGCTTTCTCACATTCGCTAAATAATATCCGAGTCTGTGACATACTTTGGTTTTCCAGACAATTTTGTATTGTCAGCAAATTTAGCTATTCTGCTTGCAAACCTCTCAAGGTCATTGATGATGATTATGAATAGTAGAAGCGTCGGGACTAATTCCTGTGGGACCCAACTAGTTGTAACCCTTTGATCATGTGTTTGAATCCCAAGCCTAGTTGATAACATGAACCTGCCAGCCACACTTCTGGTGTGCTATTTTTAAGAAGGAAATTTTGAGGGAAAACATTGCCTTATAAATTTATAGGTAAATATAGGTTCACAAGTATACTTTGAATGAGGGGTGCAGGGAGGGAGGGTGATAGTGATGGTTCAGGGAGAACTAAGAGAGGAAGGTAATGTGAACGCTAAAGGCACAATTAGAAATGATTTTGGAAAATTAAAAAAAAATCCTAACAAAACAAAACAACATTTTCAAAAATATGTAATACATAGTTTAAAAAAAGGGTTATATGGTGTTTGATTTATACATGAACATGCTTATGGGAATTTTGAGCTACTTGATTGGTTTTATTCTGCCTGAGCAAAAAAAAAGATGGTAATAAGATAAGCACAAGGTGACCAACATTATATGCAGGTTAGCTCACTATTCATGGGAGATGACCCTGCCTCCCATGTAGCATTGTATTTGCTTAATCAGCTTTGTCACACATGGCAGTGGTTGAAGAAAAATGTCCATAACAAGTAGCAAAAAGGGCAACTTCAGATGGGTATAAATGCAGGCCCTACCAGTTTTATAAACAATCCAAAATGAAGATATATTGATGTCTCCAACTAATTTTTGTAACCAGATCAAATGTTGTTAATGTTTATAATCCTGCCATCCTCAAATCTTTCTCTTATTTGTTCCTTAATAATCTCCATAAAACACAAAATAGTAATTAGAATTATTTACTAAGAGAGGCATTTATACATAACGGCTGAAACAAATGAAAAATGAAAAGATGTAGACGATGTGACAAAGAATAACAGACAATTTAAAACACACAAAATCAAAGTGCAGCATTTGAGAAATTACAGGATGGAGATTAAATCATTGGATTAACTTGAAAATCATCATTTTCATTTATTTTTTATTGTTGCTAGAATTGGTTATATTCACCCTGTCCTTGTAAGTGAGAGAGGTTTTGTATGAAACATTATCATATTAGTTTTTTTAGTCTTTGGTGAGTCCAGGAATTATTTTCAGGATAGTGAATTTAATTTCACATTTAATATCATTCTTAAAATTCCAATTTATTTGAAGTTCTAACTTTTAAACCTGTCAATATCCAGAAGGCTTTTTGTGTAACATGACCGGTATCAGCCTGCTAATCATAACTTTTCAGTTTTTAGGTTTTGCTGAAAATGTCATGAAAATACCAAAATGAGTGACGCAAAAGCCTGATAAAACCAAAGTCTTTTACCAGAATACTACCAGGTGTGGGTAGCCGTTGTATAATGTAGCACAGGATGTCCAACTTGACAACGTAAGGTAATTCCCATGCAATCAATTCTTAAGGAACTGTCAAAAATGCAGACATAACTCTACTGAAAATTTAAAAAAAAACTGCAGATGCTGGAACTCCGAAATGAAAACAGAAAAAGGTGGAAACTCAGTGGGTCAGACAGCATCTGCTGAAAGAGAAATAGAATTAACATTTCAGGTTGAGATTAATTCTCTTTCCACAGATGTGATATAACATTCTAGTTGGGAATTTTAATGGCTGCTGCCATGTTTTGTTAACTGTATAAATAGGTTATGAGTAAAATAAGGAAGATGGCTGAGGATTGCACTGGAAAAAGTGAAGCAGCCCATAAAAAGTGCAATTCTCAGGATTTATTAAACAAAAACCTTGCTCAAGGTGTTTATTTCTTAAATAGTTTTGAGCTATTGATCTATCTGTAGGTAATTGATAATATTTAGGCTGGGATCATGTTTGAAGGTAGGGATCATATTTTAAATAAGCATGTACACATTAGCCAAGCATAAGATATGGTCCACATCTTATTGTTGGTCATGCTCTGTAATATTTATCTTTGACTGACATCATAGCTGAGTTAGGCAATAGGCCTAGGCAATAGGCAATCAGGCTGCATAGCAAGATAACCTTTAAACCATTAAGCCCAGCAAATACTGTACATTAAATGAAGGCAGTGGTGGGCCCTTTACTCTATGTTGTGGCAATGTACATGCAGAATTTGTGCTGAAAACTAATATTTATACCTATTATGAATGATATTCTATGGATGTACATGAAAATAATAGCAAATATCATCAAATTATTCCTTGATCTTTCACTGCTACATGATTAATTACAAGGCAGTGAGAATCAACGTATGTTAGACGTGCCTTCACAAACCACATAAACAAATGACTGACACAAGTAAGCCCAAATGCTATTTAGGATGTCCATATTTTTGTTATGTTAAGTAATGAACAGGCCACATGCAGAGATTTCCTCAAGAAAGTTTTGGACTTTGACGGGAGCCAAACTATGTTAGGCAAGTTACATCAAGTTACCTGATTAGCAATTGCAAGACTTAAGGTGCAAAGAGTTTAGCCTCGTCTGTGGGCTTTTGAATTCAGTTACACAGTTGTTGTGTAGCAGCAGGCTTCAAAACACCCAATTAACACAGCCTTAGAACTGAAGGGACTCACTATTTATTTTAACCAGACTTTCAGTTTTTGGAAATAGGCTGTTTACAAATCTTGCCAAGAAGACTGCACCACTCAGTTCATGAGAGATAATTTTTCAGCTAAACTTTATTCTCATCAAGGGAAGCTTAGCAGTGACAAATAAAATAGGAAAAGCTCACACCCCTTGGCAGAATGAACAGACGTATGCATCAGTTTCTGTCAATAGAACACAATCGTTAGTCCAGCATTCTGCCTCACTGCACTCTCCTAAAAAGATTGATTTATCTGCTCTCACATTTCTTTGGGGCAAACTTTTTTTTTGCAACTGAAACCAATTAGTGGGCACGGCACTTGTAGAGCAGAATGTAGGTCAACATCAAGTAATAAAAAAGTATCGACTTTTTTCCATCTGTAAGCAGCATGAAAGGGGTGCCATGGCCTTGTCTTACATGAAAAGAGGTCCATTAATTTCACTTATTTCAAGAAAGCCTGTCAAATACTAATGCTTCCATTGCACTTTTCCCATAAAGTATATTGACACAAATCCCAGCCCTGGTATAACAGGTTTACCATATTTCAGCTGGGAAAATGTCTGCGTAATGATTTTTAATTCCCGCCTGCACAGAAATTGCCATTTAGATATCTTTAAGCTGCTTTGCTTTGGAGACAAAATGCAACTTTATTAACACGAGATGACTATCTAAAGAGAGACTGATCTCTTCATCATCACGGCTAATGGAATGAGTTGAAACGATAGCACTTGCATGACTTTCCTGGAGCTACCTGGATTCATAAGTAAATGAATGCAGTGAAAGGATTAGATCCTACACACACAATGGAAAATTGAAACTTGCCATAATTCATCAAATTCCAAAATGGCAGTTCACTTCACATACACAGCAAGTCTGTTATCGGCGTTTATTTCCTCCTTCATTGGAGAACAAGCACCTATTTTACATTAAAATTTTAAATGTTGGCCATGGTTAAATTTTAAAAATGTGACAGTCACATTTTATTTAATACTTAAAAAAAGATTATCATCCCACATGCATTTCAGAGTAAAAAAAAGTTAGGACACTGGAGGGTGAAGGAGATCTGTAGTCAGATGTAGAAACCTCATTGAAAAATTGGGATCTTTCTTTCTTTAGAAGTTGCTTTTACAAACCTCAATAGTGAAGCAGTGTTAGAAACTGGAGGTGAGTTAAAGAAATGTTCTCTTGCTTTCTATTATTGCAATAAAAGCCCCAATGAATAACCATGCTACAAAAGAACAAGCTTTCTGAAAAGAATACATACATTGCAAAGTGAAAATACTGCACACTCATAAATTAAAGTGAAAATGCCGGTAATATTCAGCAGGTCAGGTGGTATCAGTGAAGAGAGATAGAGTTAATGTATCAGGTCAATGACCTTCCATCACAATGGTTAACCAAAGCATGGAAATGCTCCATGTTGCAGTTTTACAAATGTTCTTCCACGTTAATGACCTGAAAGTGGGTTGTAAAAATTGAATGCCGTCAAAGTTGAAGAATATTAGTACATTTGTTTGACACTTGTGGAGATTCTTCCCGTCTTCCACAATAGGCCACCTACACTTGCAGTAAAGTGGTTGTGAAAAGACAAGCTATTGCTCTGTGCAGGTTATTGATCCTGTGCTTCATGCCTGAAACAAATGAAGTGAAGAAATGTGAGGATATGATCATTTCCTGAGATATCAATTCAGGACCTTACCACAAAGGCCACTTCTGGTGTAGCAAAAGCACTGCATTCCTGTAAAAGTGAAGGGTTCATTACTAATAACAATAATTCACTGGCTGTCCTTTTTGAAACATCAGCCATTCCCAAGTCTGTATTGAAGAATGGAATTTCAGACCGTGTTTGGTAATTGCTACAACATACAAGCTTAAGTACTGATTAGCAAGGTTTGACCTTATAAGAGGGCATGTTATGTCAAGCAACAAGATACAGCTGATTTAAGTAACTGCTTATTTACATAATGCTGTAATGTAGAGTTGTCAGTACTTATCAACACTGATTATTGTGCCTTTTCTACCCTGTCATCAGACACAATTCAACAATATTCCATATTTTCACCTTTCCTGAGGTAATGAAATCCTGCTAAATTATTTATTTGATCATTTGAAGGCTATTTTCTATCTTCATTCCCATTGTTCTGGATTTCTACTAGTATCTACACTATTTTAAAGACTTTTATTTGGGCCTCCTTTTCAAAGCAAAGAAACTTCGAGTTGCAATGAAAGGTGTAGGATTTGTTTTCTTCATATACAATATTGAAGTTTATAAAGTAAAATTGCTGGGCTAACGTAGGAAATGATGCTGTGAGTCTGAATGAGCTACACAGAGACCTGAGTTTTAAATGTAATGCTACAAACAGATATGCAAAGGAGACAGGGCGGGAGAAATCCCTGGGAGTCCTGAGCTCAAAGCACCTTGTGTTGTTATACGCTCTAAACACAAATATAACAACATGTGATTAAATTCAATTTGAATAGTTACAATTTACCTCAGTATGTGTGTAGGCATGGCATATGTCTTACATTTTGGCGATAGTTCCACCGAGTAACATAAAGTTATATATATTTAAAAATAGGATCTCATCTATAATTGACAAGACCAACTCTGGACATACAACCATGATTGTTATTGGTATTGGTTTATTATTGTCCCAAGTACAAAGATGCAGTGAAAAGCTCTGTTTGCGTGCTATCCAGTCAACTCATACTGTACACGAGCACAATCGAGCCATACACAAACCAACTTAATGAATAGGACAAAATAGTTTGTACAAATGGACAAAAAGTTTTTGGGGCAAAACAACCAGAAAAAAATATGGTAAAGACCAATTTTGATCTGTTAAGTTGCAAACTGACCAATATAGATCCTTCCTTGATCCCAGTCACAACAGTACAAAATATCTTGGTTCCATATAGTCTAAGTAATATAACATCATTGTTTGTACATTTGGGCAATGCGTACAAGAATGCTTTGGGATCTAGTAGTCATTGTTGGTCAAACAGAGAACACAGGTACTTAGGAAAGGAAATTGTATCCGGTTTCTAATGAGAAAAGAACAAGAGTTTTCCAGCTTTGGCAAAGGTTGCACTTTATCAGAAACGCCTTATTAAACTGGCAATTGGGTAATGTACTGATGGCTGAAGAATCAAAGGAAAGGGGGAAGAGGTGGAGCTGGATGTCTTCAACATCCATACACAGCTTCTTGCCTGGGGATGACTTCGCTGTGAGGGGGCATGTTAATGAGGAATAGCAGGGGGTTATATACTCAAAGGAGAATTATGGTGTATTTTCAGCAGATAATATATATCCTGGTGTTATGTTGTTCTTAGTTAATTTCATAATAATTAATGCTGCTTTCACATCATTACATTTAATCTGGCGTATTTCTTTGGAGAATGCTGATTATGTGTACATTGCCTTATTCACAACCAGTACAAAAATCCGTTCAGGGAAAATAAGCAATTGATTAGGTTTGGTGAATAAAATATATGATAATTAACTATGGCCAAAGTAAACATCATCAAATTATTCACACAGCAGGGAATCTGCAGAAAATGTTTCTCTAATCTGGTTTCTTTAAAGCATACTATCTTTCAAGCACAAAACTATAATTACAGTTTCATATATATGCAATTAAAATTTGCACATTTTAATTAACTTTGAAGAATCTGTGAAATGGGATCCAAGAGTCTTTGATTAGTTTAATATATTTACAAAATAACATCTGGAAAAATATTACCCACCATGATTTACAGAAAATGGATTTGAGTTTTCAGAGGCGATATGTTTGGCGAAAGTGAAATTAAAATTGCAGACAGGAAATAAATCATGTTCTAATGATGATGTATATTTACATTGATTCATTAAAATATCTGTAAGAGTCCATAGAAAAACCTTCAAAAATGCAATATGCAGAGTTTTATGATTGCTTAATTTGGTCCCATACATTAATGCATGAAAAGTTTTAAATAGTCTAAACAAATTTGTGAATCTGCGTCCAATATCAGCACAAGGGCTTCATTCTGTAGTTACGTTACAACAATGGCTGCTTTTCAAAAGTACATCAGTAGCATTAAAAAATGCATTGGGACATCTTCACCTAAAAAAAAGACCTATATAAATGCAATCCAGCCTTTTTCCTTAAAAAGCCGCCGTCACCTTTCAGGATTCCTATGCAGAGTAGGAATTTTTCACTACCCTTGTAAATTCAGTGAGTCTTCAGACTTTAAAGATACAGCATGGAAATAGGCCCTTCGGGATGAAGGGTGATCAAGTCTGTCCGCAATCACCCCATACTCTAACACTACCCTGCACACTAGGGATAATTTACTATTTTACTGGCCAATTAACCTACAAGCCTGTACGTCTTTGGAGAGTGGGAGAAAACCAGAGCACCCGGAAAAAATTGGCACGGCTACAGGGTGAATATACAAACTCCATACAGACAGCATGTGTATGGAGCTGTAAGGCAGAAACTCTATCACTGCGCCACTGTACCACACCCAAGTCAGAGTTTTCTTGCACCGAAGCATTGTTCCATCATCAAGCAGCTAATTTAATCAATTTTGTTTATTCGCTCCTAATTGCCATCGACACCCCCAGATTCCACTTACACACAAAGGTCAATTTACAATGAGCTGATTAACCTAACAAGCTGCAGGTCTTTGGAATGTGAAAGGAAACCAGAGCATCCAAAGAAAGCTCATGTGGTCACAGTGGAAATGTTCAAACTCCACTCAAATAGCAATGGAGGTCAGGGTTGAGCACCAGTCGCTGGAGCTACAAAACTACTGTTCTACTAGATGTGCCCTTTAGTTATTTATCATCAAACTTATAAAAAGACTACATTTTCCAGGTCTTGACCTATTTATTTACCTTAGCCCCTTATTTTTTAAATGTTTTCTAAATAGTTTGAAATGCTGAAAAAGGACAGTTTAGGCAGGGAGATGACTGATTATATCTTATTACGTTTCTTTTTTTTCCAGCATATGAGATAATAATTCATACCTTTTCCACACATTTGCATATTTGGAATTTCTAAACAAATGGGGAATAAGGTACACTAAAATGCTGGAGGAACGGGCAGCAGCATCTATGGAGCGAAGGACATAGGCAACATTTCAGGCCAAAACCCTTCTTCAGACTATAATCTCAAGGTTATTAATAAGCTGAAAACAAAGTGCTGCTGGAACTCAATGGGTGAGGTAACATTGAGTTAGCATTGGAGGTGGGAATGGACAGACAGCATTTTGGGCTGAGACACCTCTTCAGACTGAAGGAGTAAGCGGGAGAAAGCTGGAAAGGAGAGGTGGGGTGGACCTCAAACTCCCTCCTACCGTCACGTGTCTTTCCTCAGCACTTACTCTTGCCACCAAAACTTTACCCCATCTCTCTTTTCCAGCTTTCTTCTCCCGACTCCAATCTGAAAAAGAGTCCTGGAACAAAATATCCGAAATGTCATTTGTCCATTCCCTCCACCGATGCTGCCTGACCTGCTGAGTTCCTCCAGCATTTTGGTTTTTGCTTAACATTCCAGCATCTGCAGTTTTCTTGGCTCCATCAATAAAACTGCCTTTTTCCTATCGCTAAAAATGGAACAGAATAATACTCACACGTGATCCCTGACCTATGGTTTAGATGGGCTATTCCAAACCTGCTAAAACAATACATTGAGGGCATATGCCTTTATTTATGTATTCCTCTTCCAAAGAAAATGCTTTTTGACCAGGATGGTGAAACTGAAATATCTGGTTATATCTGCACAGCGTGGCTTTGTCAACATGTAAGGTAATGCCTAACCATGACCACCAGTTGTAGACTCCCACAGGTAAATACCAGTTACAGTCTATTTGCAGAAAATCAATTGTATGCACATTACTGAGAATGCACTCATTTGTTTACACCCTTAATTCAAACAGCCGAGTTTATTGAGTTAACTGAAAAGGTAGTTCAATAAATTGCAAAAGCAGGAATCCAAGTGTGGAAGATACAAATGGACTATTTCTCTTGTGAACATTTGTAAATCATTGAAGTGATAAGAACAAATTGAGCTCTAACTGTTGAAAGAATATTATGGATCTGCAAAACTCTAATCATTTTCCTATATTTGACCATTAATGTCATGGGAAAGAATGGTTGACCCAACTTTAGTTCATTTGTGGTTATCCTCCACTTAATTATTTGCCCAATTGCCATGGACAAAAGACTTTCCACTGGCCATCATTTACCTTAGTTCTTGAAAACTTCAATTAGATCAAACCAAACCTTCTGAGTTTGATAGAGTAAAACCCTGGTTGGTGTAATTTCTCCTCTTAATGTAGCCCTTTTTGTCCAATTCACGTTTCGGTAAATCTGTGCTTAAATCCCTCCCGTGTTCAGATCTATAAATGTCTGTAGAAGGTACAAACCAACATAGTTTTTCTCCCTGTCATACACCCTATGCATTCAATCTTATATCTGTGCCTCTCTAAGCAACTCCTTAATTTACTGGAATCAGCCTGCTTCTGCCAACATTTAAACACCATGTGCCAACATTTTTCTAAATCTTTTTTTTGTAGGTCTGAACCTCCTCATAACAACTAGCATCCTAATGAGACTGCACTGTGTTCTCACCATCTCAATATCTTTTCTACGATTGGAGTGTAAAAAAAGACACTTTTTATTACTATTTTTTTCCAAATGTCTTAACATAGTGCACCAGTTTTAAGGTCAGGACAAAGATCTTATAGCGAAGATTCGCTATAAGATCTTTGGTCAGGACTTTCCTAATTAAGTTAAGAAATGCTGAGAGTTCCATAGTAAATTGCCTATAATTACCAAATGTGAGCAACTTTGGAATTCCAACACGACGACAGAAATCCTGACAATAATAGCTAGTAGTTTTCCAGAAGCAATCCAGTTTTTGGACTGTACATAGAACCTGGTCAGTTGCCCAGTACATAAACTGGGTAAATTTGTTCATTGATCCTGCACAGATTAGCCCTAGCATAAGAACAGAAGGATTATTCATTTGAATGGACCAGAATGGCAGAGCAGAAAAGTATTGTTTCTTTTTTAATTAATTGAATTTTCTTTATTGTTTTAATTATTCAAACACATGTTGTGACTATAGAAGCATTAGTTATTTATTTTTGTTAATTGTTTAATTGACTTTTTAAAATAATGTTTGAACTTTTCCATAATGTTAGGGACTTTTGAAACATTCAAAAGTGAAAAATGGCAAGACTGGGGAGTTTGCTTTCCCTGTATCAAAGGTTTTAGGTGTTTCAGAGGCTAGGTTTATTCTGGGTCACCCACGTGATAGCCCTGCACCATGCAAGCCTCACTATTTGAGGTGTGGAAGTTCCAAATCAAAAATTCCAATTCTGGGATCTCTTTATAGTTTTTCCAAATATCAGCAAGATCACAGGCTGATTTTTGCAGTAAAAAAATTCCAGCCCCATCAGTTATTTGTCTTTGTAGCTATTAAAAGGAGCTCAATGCTGATGTAAATTATTAAAATACACATTGCACAATATTCCCATTGATTTCCTTTAGAATAAACAATAATTATAAACCTTGGAATCATTTTCAGTCTCCAACAGGTTTTGTGCCTAATTAGATTATGAACTTTTATTTTCAACTCAAAGAAGTTTCTGTTTATTTATAAGAATTTCTAGGACTTGGTACTTCACTTCCTGAAGTCTGTACTGCATCTAACTCATGAACAACTTTATGTTCATCAGATTTGGTTTATCTCATACAAATCATTTGATCTACACCAGTTCCTGTGATGATAAAAGATGACTTGGGGATACTGTCCAAAAAATGGCATTAAACCATTCATTGATTACATTGCAGTGTTTTTTTATCGAACGTAGACACAAAATGCTGGATTAACTCAGCAGGACAAGCAGCATCTCTGTAGAAAAGGAATGGGTGACGTTTTGGGTCGAGACCCTTCTTTTATCATTAAAAGCTCACTGAAAATATTTTTTCTTGAATTGAAATGCTATTATCATTCTGCAACCCAACTTAATATTTCAGTTCCTCATCAGTACATTCTGCAAAATATTAGTATTGGTGTATTATTGCCACTTGTACTGAGATACAGTGGAAAACTTTGGATTGTGTACTATCCAGACTAATAACATACATCAGGTAGTGCAAAAGCAAAAATAATACAGAATATAGTGCAACAACTTCACAGAAAGTGAAGTTTAAAAAAAGTCCCAGGGCTACAACAATGTAGATTGGAAGATCATGAATTCATCCTTAGTACTTGAGAGGTCCACACAAGAGTATGATATCAGCAGAGAGGAAACGCTTCTTGAATCTGACGGTACTTGCTTTTAAGATGTTGTATCTTCTGCCCTGCAGGAGAGAGGTGAAGAGAGAATAACTAGGGTGTGAGTGGTCAATATGTCTGTAATTTATTGCAATCTTGGACAGAGTAGTTGTCGCAGCAAGCTGTGATGCATCCAGATGAAATAGTCTCCACGATGTATCTGTGGAAATCAATCAGATGTTTGTTAAGAGATCCTTTCTGAGTCACATGTACCATTTCAGATGTAGTAACTGGAAAGACATTTGCAATTGGATTCAATCTGTATCCTATCTGCACTTACAACAGATATGTTGTATTTTTAGTATTTGGTGAATTGGTAATGATCCTTTATCTTAATTGTAGCTTTCAAAACGTTACAATACTTCTCCATGAATAAAAGAAGTATGAATTTATTTTCACATGTAATTAATTTCCGGAATAATTCCTCCAAAAATCGGAAGACTTGATTATTTTGTACTTGGGGCAATTAACAAATCATTTTGATTACACAAGCAATGATCCACTCCTTTAAGACGTTATCCAATTTGACCTTGAAAAGCTTGTGGAAGGGTTGATTACCTGAACTAATTTGTACATGAGCAGGCACTTCTGGGTGTGCTGATGTTCAGGAACTGCTGGCTATTTTTGTCAACATATATCTGAGTATAACCATAAGAAACATTATATTTTGTGAATACCTCTGATCGTGCTAACTCCATGCTTGAGTACAGTAAGGTAGATAGCAGATATTGATCATCTACTGGAGGTGACATTTTGGGTCGAGATCTTTCTTCAGTCTCTACTGAAGAGAGAAAAAAGTTAGGCTAAAGCACAAAGTCTTGGAGGAACAGTGGGTCAGGCGGCATCTGGGGAGAGCAGGAACTGGTGACATTTTGAGAGGGGACCCTTCGCCGGACAAGTTAGGCTATATAATCGAATATGTTGCTGCAGCACATGAGATAGTTCATTTAGCCCAATGTAGAGCAATTCCGAGCTATTCTCATTACCCATGAAAATGATTTTATATTTATCCAATCTCCATTTTAAAAGTCACTATCAAATCCCTCTATTTGCATTTGTTGAATGTGTCTGGATTCTGCACAGTGCAGTAGCATTTCTCTCAGTTTTCTCTGCTCCATGGAGAACAATCCAAATTCTCATATCCAATCTTGTAACTGAAAACTACCATCCTGCTACCAATTTAGGAACACAACAACAGCAATGCTGGAAGAACTCAGCCAGTCGAGCAGCACCTACATGTCAAATCCTTAAGGGATTGGACAGGCTAGATGTAGGAAAAATGTCCCTGATGTTGGGGGAAGTTCAGAACCAGGGGTCACAGTTTAAGAATTAGGGGTAGGCCATTTAGGACAGAGATGAGGAAAAACGTTTTTACCAAGAGAGTTGTGAATCCGTGGAATTCTCTCCCACAAAAGGGAGTGGAGGCCAATTCACTGGATGCATTCAAGCGAGTTAGATTTAGCTCTTAGGGCTAACGGAATCAAGGGATATGGGGAGAATGCAGGAACGGGGTACTGATTTTGGATGATCAGCCATGATCCTATTGAATGGCGATGCTGGCTCGAAGGGCCGAATGGCCTGCTCCTGCACCTATTTTCTATGTTTCTATGTTTCTACTTGAAATGTCACCTATTCCTTTTCTCCAGAGATGCTGTCTGACCTGCTGAGTTACTCCAGCTTTCTGTGTCTATCTTTGGTTGAAACCAGCATCTGCAGTTCCTTCCTACACATTGTTCATCTACTGTTTGGTTCATGTAACTGTCGTCTTCACATATCTACAATCATATGTCTTTTATAACACAGTCACCATTGGTGTTAACATGCTCAGTCTGGTCAATCTTCACAAGCTCATGATTTAGTCTAGTCTAAGCATTTTTTTCTTAGTCTAACTCATTAAAATGCTATAGTCCAGCAACGCATTTTGTCTGATGTGAGTGTCTATGCTATACACTGTTATGCCAATGTAGAAATTCACTAACATATCATTGTACCTTCCTAACAATGTGATAAATTAGGACTTCCAAACTTCGACACAGCCGATGAGAACAATCCATCTTGAGTTATCTCAGCCTTTCTACGACCAGCTGCATCTTGTCATAAGTGCAACATGTGCATAAAACCTGGTCATTTCACAATTTCACTGTGTGGGAAGAATCAATGGCATGCTGTAAGTGATTTTTGCAGTCCAATCACCCGCATAAGAAAGTGCTCTCCTTTTGAATTTTCATGCCTAATGAATATAAAATTCAAATTTAAAGTTGTGGACAAATTGTTTGAATGGTATATGTCAAATTAAATTAGAGTTAATGGGAATGTTCAGAATATCAAGCAGGCCAATCAACATTTATGAAGAGGGAAAACGAGTCAATGTTTAATCTCCGCAGATGCTACCTGATGAATTGAATATTTCCTGTTTTTCTGTCTTTTCAGCATCTGCAGATTACATAATACTGCTCAATTCAGGGAATATTTTAACCATGATTTTAAAACTTTGCTAATCGATATCAAATGGAAACAGAGGCAGATGAATTTTCCACATTGACTCTGAACATCAGCAGGGCGTTCAAAATAGATTACCTTACTAAATATATTTCCGAGTCCTATAAAGCTCTCTTGCTAGGTTTACACTCGATACTGTTCTGACTGGCCAGTGACCTGAGCACAGGCAACCATAGTTACAATACTTAGAATGTAATTCTCTGCTACCACAATACAGAGCCCTCTGTCAAAATCCAAAAAGGATCACGACCTTGCTTTGTTCAGAACTGTCTGAAGTCATCAATGCAGACAACACCTGTCAGTCAAACCTATTTGTTTAAAGAGATCCCCAAGGTGTCAATCACTTAGGAAGTTTGAATTGAATAGCATGACATGCAGAACCCATTGATCAGTTGTGAAACACTCAATGATCTGTGCGACAGCCTCCATCCAAGGGCAATGCTCACAATCAACCTGGATTATCTAGACCTGGTCCTGTGGTGTGTATCAGTTAACTGTTCCTGCCTTAACCTTGCACCGATGACCCATAAGAAATAATTGCCTTAACCTTGCACAGTTAACCCAGAGGAAATAATACAATCGAATCCAAATGCTTGTATTTTTGCCACTATTTAAAATAAATGCAGGTGGGAGAAAACATAGTAAATAGGTGCAGGAGTAGGCCATTCGGCCCTTCGAGCCAGCACAGCTATTCAATATGATCATGGCTGATCATCCAAAATCAGTACCCCGCTGCTGCTTTCTCCCCATATCCCTTGATTCTCTTAGCCCTGAGAGCTATATCTAACTCTCCCTTGGAAACATCCAGTGAATTGGCCTCCACTGCCTTCTGTGGCAGAGAATACTATTCAAATTGTTCCATTCAAATTCCAAGCCATTCCAAGACTATAATTTACTTGTTACTGTGTTAAATAAGCGCTAGTTAGCATGAATGTTCAGTTCCATACAATCAACTGTGATTTCAGTCCAAGGTTTTGGTTCAGTGATCACTAGAGCTAGGATTTTGCCATAAATGCCATGTGCCTTTTCATGCATTTTTCGATGATTTCATGAGGATAATGCCTTTTTCACGATGGTAGTGCCTAAATCAGCCTTTTTTAGCCGTTTTGCTATTAGGTTGTGCTATTTTCTCTAGTTGTACCGTGATTACAATAGCTTTTTATGTTAATGCGTTAATATTAAAGTTATTTTTAATGTGTTAACATTGTATAACTTACAAGAAAACCTTCACTACCGGGGCAAAACCCAGGGCGCCACCGTCGGTCGTTCATGCCGCTGCCCACTAGTTCAGTTTTCTCCAACATCTATTTAAGAAAGAACTGCAGATGCTGGAAAAATTGAAGGTAGACAAAAAATGATGGAGAAACTCAGCGGGTGAGGCAGCATTTATGGAGAGAAGCAATAAACGATGTTTCGGGTCGAGACCCTTCTTCAGACTGATATGGGGGGGGGGGAGAGAAAGGAAGAGGCGGAGACAGTAGGACTGGAAGGAGAGCTGGGAAAGGGGAGGGGGAGTAGGGAGAAGGGCTACCTAAAATTAGAGGAGCCAATGTTGATATCGTTGGGGTGTAGACTACCCAAGCAAAATACTCAAGCTTGCCTCCTCACTACATTTAGTGGCGGCTCCAGTCGCAAATCTGAGTTTTCGAGTGATTTGTGCAAGGCATTCATTGATGCTGGAATTCCATTGTGGAAATTTGAAAACAAATTTATGAAGTTTTTTAGAGAAATACGCAGAGCAACCTATACCGAGCGAGTCATCATTTTGGAAAAATTATGTTGACAGCAACTTCAACATTGTTGTGCAGAAAATTAAAGATGAAGTTACACGCAACAAAATATGGATCCCAATAGGTGAGACAACCGATGCTGTGGGCAGATATGTTGCCAATGTGGTCATCGGTACACTGGAGGCAGGTATTTGTTGACATCAGAAGTATAGGGGAAGTCAAACAGCTCAACTATTGCACAGTTGTTTACATCTTCACTTGCTGTACTTTGGCCAGAAGGTATAAAACACAAGAATGTACTTCTGTTTGTGACTTGAAGTTTTATTCCCCAAAATGTTGTATTTGACATGCTTAGCTCAAGGACTTCATAGAATTGTCAAGCACAGACGTAGCTTGTTTCCAAATGTCGATCACCTAGTTTCCAATGTCAAGAAAATCTTCCACAAAGTGCCGTCAGTGTGCAGTTGTTCAAGGAAATGGCACCTGAGATTCTGCTACCTCCTCAGCCCGTTTTGACATGTTTCTCTGCTGTACTCTACTGTGCTGCAAATTTTGAAAAGATAAAATAATTTGTCAACTGTTTTGAAGAAGAAGAATCTGCTGCAGTCAGGATCGTCAGCGAAATCATGCAGAAAAAGTCGCTCCACCGCGATCTTGTGTTTATTGCTTCCAATTTTGCAAACTTCCCACAAACTATTACTTCCCTTGAGAAACGTGGCGAAACATTAGTGAATAACTTGCAGGCTTTCAACAAAGTAACTGACGATCTTCTTAAAGTTCCTGGCGATGTAGGAAAAGACATATAAGGAAATTGTGAGAGAGTGATTTTAGCTAACAAAGATCTTGAAGAAATACAAAACATAGCTAAAGTTGTTCTGAAAGGTAGTTGTAATGTGCAAGATATCGATATGAATATAGAGTCTGTTTCGGGCATGCACCACTGACCTCAGCTGGGGTAGAAATAAGTTTTCACAACTGAAGCATATTCTGTCTGACAGACAGCGTATTTTAACACCAGATTATTTGAAAAAAATGGTAGTAATTATGTGCAATGGCAACTTTGGTCATTTAATGTAGTATACCTTAAAATATTATTATTTTTAACCATTTTTTGGAGGTGAAAATAAATGCCTTTTATGCCTTTTTTTGTCCATAGTAGCCTTTTCATGCCTTTTTTGTAAATTTATTATGCTTTTTTGCCTGCCTATTTCAGAGTTTTTTAGTGCCTAAACATCCTGGCTCTAGTGATCACAAAGCATCAAGTCAGGATAAAATGCACCTACAAAAGGACCATGCAGTCAGCTGGTGTTTCAATCTACAGGTGTCTTTGCCCTTCTAAGTGGTGGAAATTGCTGACTTGAATTAGGATGGTGAATTGCCACAGTGCTATGCATCTTGTACATTGTACTTTCTGCAGTCACAGTATCCTAGTCGTGAAGAGGGTGAATATTTAAGATGGCAGATGGAGCGTCAGACAAGCAGCGGCTTTGACCTGTGGCTGTTGGGGTATTTCATTGTACTGTATATTTCATTCAAGTTACAAACTTGGGTTGTTTTCCCTGGAATGACAGGCATTGAACTGAGACTTGATTGATGTATAAAAGAAACACACAGAGGAGGTAGACAGTCAGAATCTTTTTTCTCCCATGGTGAAAATGTTAAAGACTAGAGGTTTAAAGTGAGAGAGACAAAGTTTAAAGAAGATGTGCGGGACAGTTTTTTGATGCAGTTTTTTTCAAATATATTTTTTTAATATCGTTTTTTTTAATATATCTTTTTATTAGAAGCAGTGTACAAAAGTATAAACCGTGGCATATGACATAATACATTTGTTGTACAGCTTCAATGTTAATTTTTAGCTAAAGATGATAAAGAAGAAAGGAGAAAAAGCAAGAGAGAGAGAAAGTGAATGTACAAGAATAGAACTACCAAATTGGTGTAGCCAAAGAGTGCAGTAAAAGAAATAAGAAGAACGTAAAGAAATAAAAAGACAAAAACAGAAAGAAAAACAAAAAGTGATGATATACCTGCTTCGTATCTCTTCCCACCCATCACCCAACCCATAATTCAATTTAATTCCAAAATTGTGTTGCACCATACTATCCTTGTAATGAATCAATGAATGGTGTCCATGTCTTCGAAAACTGCTCTGGTTTTTCTGCTAAGACTAGTCTCATATTTTCAAGATGTAGCATCTCAGACATGTTTGTGATCCACATTTTAAGAGTAGGGGCAGATGTATTTTTCCAGAATTTAAGTATTAGTTTTTTCGCCGTTATCAGGCTATAATTAAGGAAATGTCTTTGAAATATTGATAGCTCAGGGCAGGCTTCTGATGTTCCAAGAATAATCAGTTCCGTATGGGAGTCCAGTTTTGTGTTTAATGTTTTTGAGAAATTTTCAAAAATTCCTTTCCAGAAGTTATGTAGTTTTATACAAGAGGCGACGGAATGTGTTATAGTTGTTTCTTGAAGGAGACATTTGTCACAGATAGGAGATACATTTGGAAAGATCTTATTCAGTTTAGTCTTGGAATAGTAGAGTTTGTGCAGTGTTTTTAAATTGAATTGAAGTATGTCTAACATGTCGTTGAAGTATGTCTAACATGAATTGAAGTATGTCGAACAGTTGTGTATATATAAAAGATTTTCTTCCCATCTGTCTTTTGGAATTTTTAGGCCTAGTTCCTCTTCCCAGTCTCTTCTAATTACGTCTGACGATGGGATTTCTATATTTAGAAGAGAGTTATACAAATATGATGTTAAAATGTTTGACTCTGAGTTTCTGTTTATACATTTGTCTAATATATCTGGCAGCAGAGTTTGGTAGTCATGGGTATATGTTTTCAAATAGTCTCGAATTTGAAGATATCTGAAATATTGATTACCTTTCAGATGGTATTTCAACTGTAATTCCTGAAATGACAGAAGAGTTCCCATCTCGTAGAGATCGCCAAATTTTTTAATTCCTAGTCTTTCCCAATAAGTAAAAGATTTATCTATAATAGATGGCTTGAACAAAGGTTTATTAGCTATTGGTGAGAGAGGAGATAAATTTCTTAGTTTAAAAGTTGATTTTACTTGTCTCCAGATTCGTAGAGTGCTAATAATCGAATTTTTATCATATAGTGGGTTCTTCAACTTTGTTGGGGAGAGAAGAATCGCAGCAATTAGTCATTTCTTGATATCACCCAGAAAGAATTGAATTAATTGAGCACACAAGCTTTGGTGGTGATTGAAAATACTTAGCTGCTGGCTGAAGATGTTTGCTAGTGCCATGTCCTTGCCTTTCACATCATCAAATAAAGTGAGACTAAATCCATGAATCTTTGCCCGGTTGATGTGGTTATGTTCTTTTTCTATGCTCATTGTGTGGGAGATGTTGGCAATGTTGCATTGACTAGCCAGCCATCAATTAATTAAGACAATATGGTTCAGATTTTATTTAAACAATCATTCATATTGCGATAGTATAGCTCTGACATTGATATTACAGTAAATAGGAGACAAGGATTATGACAGCAGTGTAAGATCAGCATGGATTTATGAAGGGGAAATCGTGCTTGACTAATCTTCTGGAATTTTTTGAGGACGTAACAAGCAGAATGGATAATAGAGAGCAAGTGGATGTGGTGTATCTGGACTTTCAAAAAGCATTTGACAAGGTCCTGCACAAGAGATTAGTGTGCAAAATCAGGGCACATGGTATTGGGAGTAGGGTGGATAGAGAACTGGTTGGCAGACAGGAAGCAAAGAGTAGGAATTAACGGGCCCTTTTCAGAATGGCAGGCAGTGACTAGTGGGGTGCCGCAAGGCTCGGTGCTGGGACCCCAGTTATTTACAATATATATTAACGATTTATATGAGGGAATTAAATGTGGCATCTCCAAGTTTGCGGATGATACAAAGCTGGGTGGCAGTATGAGCTGCGATGAGGATGTTATGAGGCTGCAGGGTGACGGATTGGTTGAGTGAGTGGGCAGATGCATGGCAGATGCAGTATAATGTGGATAAATGTGAGGTTATCCACTGGTGGCAAGAACAGGAAGGCAGATTATTATCTGAATGGTGTCAGATTAGAAAAAAGGGAGGTGCAATGAGACCTGGTGTGCTTGTACATCAGTCACTGAAAGTGACCATGCAGGTACAGCAGGCAGTGAAGAAAGCTGATGGCATATTGTTATCTGCTTCCGCCATCACTCCAAGCAGCTCATTCCAAGCACTTACCAGTCTCTGTGTAAAAAATACTTGCTTTGCACATCTCCAATAAACCTTCCCACTCTAACAAAGCCATGCCCTCTTGTATTTGACTATACCGTCTAGTAGTTGAATAGATTGATAGAAAAATAGATGAACCACACAAGCACTTAGTCAAGCCTAGCAAAGGTTACAGGTCCGATCATGTTTCTCAACCGGATCTTTAAGGCAATATGGCCTAGCAAAGATGAAAAAAAAGTTAGAATACTGGATAATAGTTTGAAGTTATTTTGTTTACGTTGACCAAAGCATCGCTGATGTGGAGAAGCGTATTGCTTTCATTATTTTGTGTTATTTTACAAAGTGAGCTGTACTAATGGAACTAAGTGAATCTGATCATAACAGTTGCACTGAATGTTCATTCACTGTGAAATAACATAGTTTAATGATTCGTATCTAGCCTCATCTCACCCAGTGTTCGGTTCATTGTCAGGAAGAATGAGGGAGCACAAGGGGATATTGTTGTTAGATTCTTGGTTTCTGCAGTTAAACATGGGTACATGCTCACATGGATGCCCACTTATGGTGTGAACAAGCCACCATATGCGAGAAGTGAGACACCAAACTTACAAAAGGATGGATACGTTTAAAGAAATCAAGTTCTAGTGATGTGTGACCTGATACATTTTGGAAACAAATAGAAGAATTACATTGTAAAGAATTAAAATATCAAAAATGATTTTTTTGTCAATGGTACCAGCCTTAACCTATTGAGAAGTGGTCTGTCATTGTTTTATCAATACTGAAAGTGTTGCAAGAGCAGTGATTCTGTTCTTATTTCAATAAGAATTTATGTTGCTGCTATTTCTGCACATAAGTGTGAATCTATTTAGCTATTCATAAGGGTCTGTGGTATTGCAGTGCTTCATGTATTTTTAAGAATATGAAACACCTATGAAAAGCTGTTAGAATTGAGTATTTCCATTGCATGGGAGACACGGCATTGAATATTAAGAGTGGGAAAATGCTGTGCACATTTGGCTAGGCACAGAGATCCCTGTCTCAAAGCTCCCAGCTTGATTACTGCTGGAGAAGTGATGAAAATAGCAGGCTCAATCTGGAGTGTAGATTTTTTTGGTGAATTTGTTTGTAAAATTGATTTTTTATGCGGTGGAACTCTAAATGTTGAAACAAGCAAATAAATATTCAACAGCGCCAAAAGCAGTCCTCAGAAGACCACTTGTCAGATCCCCTTCCCTGACTATTTCCAACCCTACTGTTTCACTTATCTAACAGAACATGGAGCCTGGTGACTCCTACAGAAAAAAGAGAATGTCAATGATTTTAAAGAGGTGCATGCTCGCCACTAGATAAGTGATTATGGCTTTCAAGAATCTAACTGCACAGAATTGCGGCTCTTGGAAAAAAGGCTTTGAGTGTTCTTCTTTATAGAGTTTCAGCATGGATATTTTTATAGAAGGCTGAAGCGGTTAAATAACTTTTGAAAATATCCTTATGAAATATAGAAATGCAAACGGAAATTATGTCAGCTTTGTGCGATTTGGCAAAAATATAATTTGCAGCCTCTAAGTTAATAATGTGGGCATTGAGACTAATGGATATAGGCAGAACTTCTGTTTTAATACAAAGAACTATAAAGTATAACGGGTGTCAGGGGTTATGGGGAGAAGGCAGGAGAATGGGGTTAGGAGGGAGAGATAGATCAGCCATGATTGAATGGTGGAGTAGATTTGATGGGCTGAATGGCCTAATTCTGCTGCTATTATTATTTTTTAAATGCGTTAAAATATTTTGAAAGAAGATGAGCTTCAAGTGATGAAGGAGACAATAATACTCACAAAATGACCAGCTATTGTTTGGACAAAAAAAAATCAGGATGGACATTCCTGCTCCAAAATCTGACTTGCTTTCCCACTGCCTGAACCCTTCCACCAAATGCAACTTCTTAAAATCTAAACCGAGATGCAAAGTGTATGGCTGGGAATGATATATGAGAAAGGACATTCCTGTTCAGCCCAAGGCTTTTTCATGTTCCTAAAAGGAAGTCTATATTAGTATTCATCCTGCATTCTCAGTACTATCTTAAGCACTGATTCATTGATTGATAGGTTGACACGATATTACCCAGAGGGTCAATGATTTTGAAGTATTGAATGATTAATCCACCATTTCCCTATTGAATTTAAATAGTGTTGTATGGAATACACAGCACAAAATACACCACCCGACCGACACCACTGATCTATGCTAGTGTTTAAAGTCCACAGAAGCATCCTGTCATTATAATTATTTCTTCCCACCCTACCCTACCATCTCCCAAGTCCCTTGATTCCCATGTAAGCATGAAGCCTCCCTTTAACTGAGTTAATGCTGTCAGCTACAAACTCCCCAGATGATAGAGCATTTCAAATTCTCACCACTCTCTGTGTAAAGAAGCCTTTTAAAATATGTTGTTTGATCTCTTAGTGGCCATCATATATTTATACTCCCACTGGAAGTGGGAGAAACAATTGACCTAACTCCTTTCTATTGAACTCCTTCGTAAATTGACAGACCTTTTCAGGTTACGTTACAGTCTTCTCTTTCACAGTTAAAAAGTCCCCAGCCTGTCTGGTCTTTGTTGTTTAGCTACACTCCCTCAGTTCCAGTAACATCCTGCAAATCTTTTCAATGTGTTTTGATATTTGCTACATGGGATTACAATCAAGCCGTCCACACTATACATATACAGGACAACGGGTATAATGTTCACGGCATGATAATGTCCAGCAAAGTTCAATTAAAGATAGTTCTAAGGTCTCCAATAGGGTCGATGGGAGATCAGGACTGTTCTCCAGATAGTGAGAGTTCCCTGATCACATTTGGGAAGAAACTGTCCCTGAATCTGGAGGTCTGTGTTTTCACATTTCTGTACCTTTTGCCTGAGGGGAGAGGGAAGAAGTGGGAGTGGCTGGAGTGAGACTGGTCCTTGATTATGCTGCTGGCCTTGCCAAGGCTGCGTGATACCTGGGTGGAGTCAATGGAAGGGAGGTTGGTTTGTGCAATGGATTGGGTTGCATCCACAATTCTCTGCAATTTCTTGCTGTCCTGGATGGAGCTGTTCCCAAGCCATGCTGTGATGCATCCCGATAAATGTCTTTCTACGACGATTCTGGAGAGGTTGGTGAGGGTTATTGGGGACATTCTAAACCTTCTGAAGAAATTAATACTTTGTGTGGTTTAATCAAGATATCTATAAATTTATTATTTTTATCCTTTTGCATTTTGTACTCAGCACTTTATGTGTGCTCCTCATTGCATTATCATTGTTGTGTTTGCTGCTTTTGGCAATTTATATTTTCCTAGATCACTTTGTTCATTACCCTGAAGATGGACACAAAAGTGACTCAGTGGGTCAGGCAGCATCTCTGGAGAAAATGAATGTGTGACGTTTTGGGTCTTTGCCCTATAGTTTTCTATATTGTATATCAGGGAATGAATGGCATAATATGTGCTACATCGTCATATGCTGCATTAAGTTTTACTTCCCTTTTATTTTTTCACATTGCTGGCCTCTCTATTTGGGTGCGGTTGGTGATATGTATTCTCTAACATTGTATAATCTTCTAATTCAATCATTATAGCTCCAAATCAAATCAACAAAGCAGACTCGAGACAGTTTTGTGGGACAGCATTTATGCTCATATCGAGAAATCCTCCTTGGCTTTTATGCTCTACCGTCTGTTTTGGAGGCACTTCTCAATCAATTTTGCAGACTGTCCCCAACTCTACATTTTCTGACCTGTGTCACCTGTCTGTTACATTATGCTTTTACCAAAGACCTTTTGATAGTCTTTCTTATCTTCTTGAAGTTCAGTTACAGGAAACCTCAGCACATGTGCTGCCGCCTGTCAAACAAGCAGTAAGACAAATTAGACAGAGTAACAGGATCAAGAGGAATGCTGCTGAGGTGGAACTGGGTTCTGCCATTGCACGTGTGAAAATTAGCGGTATTTTCCAGTGACGTTGCTCAGAGGCAACATGTAAATAGGATATAGGAAATAACCAATGATAAATCCCTGGGGGAGAAATATAACTGAGATCAAATATCTTTTTGTTGTCCCTATCATTTCAATGTCATCATCTGAGAGAATTGTCCTGCTCATCCCTTGGTGAATATATCCCTAGTTTTTTTTTGTTATTTATATAACTGTATAATGCTGTACTTTATACATTCTTTAGCATTTTCATACTGCGATTCCTCCTTTTCTTTCTAAATGCCATTTATGATCTGGCTTACCTCTCTCCATACACCTACTTGCTCTGATCAGCTTTAGATATTTTGTACTAAATTTCTGTGCATATAACCCAGCACTTTATATTTTAAAAACTTTAGCTAGAGTCAATAATACTCCTTCCATAAGGAAATGTTCAGTGGATAATAGTATTATTCAGTGAATAATACTTGTTTTATATGGCTTAATAAATTCAGAGTGTTTTACTAATATGCTATTTATACATTGTTCAGCAGTGATATGTTAACATTTGCTTGAACTCACTAGATTAAAAAAGACTACAATTATTTTTCCTAAAATCTTACACAAATTTTTGATTTTACACTTTATAATTTATGTTCAGAGAATTTTTATCAAATTGGGATACTGCTTCAAAGTGTACATTAGGCTGATCTGGAATCTGCAGTATTTGAAAAAATATATTTTCTTCTTTCCAATCAACTTTTGCTCAAATTTGTTCTCCACCAGCTCATCAACATATGCCCTGACATTTAATTACTAGGCTTGCAAGGGTTGTAATTTTCTTTTGAGTGGCCATAATGTAAGCCTCACACCAAGGGAACACCAGAAGGCCCTCAGTTTCCATAGCAACCGTACCAGTTATAAAGCATGAATCCAGTAAAACTAAAAATATCTAGATTTCCAAACGGAACTAGAATGAGGTCATGATTGCTGTTGTGCTACTTGCATTTATCATTAATGGTTTGACTGCACTTTGTGATAAATGTGATTAAAAGCCTCGTCGGTTCCAGAAGCAACACCCTGATTTAAGCTGTCATGGCTTACAAGAACATTCCTCAAACACACAACACAAATAGCTTCGACATAATATTCAATAATGTTTTATCAACATCTTTTCTCAAAAGAGTAAATGTTTTTTTCAATATCTAGGCAGACCGGCTGCTATGTCATTTTATTCCTTGCATGTCTCTCACGATGGTGTTCCTAGGATGCCTATTCCACCTCAGAGAACGTTAGTCCCCTCTGCTTATTCTGCTCTTCATTTAAGTACAAAGAGCAACTATAGGGTGAAGAAGAATCTGACGAAGGATCTTGACCCGAAACGTCACCCATTCCTTCGCTCCATAGATACTGCCTCACCCGCTGAGTTTCCCCAGCTTTTTGTCTACGTTTGATTTTTCCAGCATCTGCAGTTCTTTCTTAAACTATAGGGTGGATAACTTGGTAATTAACCCTCCCTAATGGCAAAACGCACGAGCTCCTAGTTAGCACCTGTCCTCAAAAGCATGGGGAAGATTAAGAACTCAAATTGATATAAAATTAGCATAACACCATAGTCTTGCAATCTGAAACCCAGTGCATCACTTTTCAAAAGATCTGATCAGGACTTCAAAGGAAGATATAAATGCTGGAGAAACTCAGCGGGTGAGGCAGCATCTATGGAGCGAAGGAATAGGTGACGTTGCGGGTCGAGACCCTTCTTCATACTTCTGATTTGATATTCAAAGTTAGATTATTAATCTTGCTCAAATTTAAACTGTGGTACCCACAATCATTTTCCTATGAGTTACTTCTTATCTTTACGTATGGAATAAAAATTATTTACCACTAATTTGTCATATTTATTTTCTTTCCACAACATGTATCTCAAACTTAAATGTCTAATTGAAACATTCTAGAGTCAAAGAGTCACACAGCGCGGAAAAAGGCCCTCCAGCCCAACTCTTCCATGCTGACCAAGGTACCCCATCTCGGCTGGTCGGTCACCTTTGCCTGCGCTTGGCCATTATCCCTCTGAAGCTTTCCTACCCACGTATATCCAAATGTTGTTTAAATGTTGTGAATGTACATGCCTCAACTACTTTCTGTAGCAGCTTGTTCCATAAATTCCCCCAGCCCCTGTGTGATAAAGTTGCCCCGCGGAAAGACAATACATGATTACAATCGAACCAACCGCAGCGTAATACATGATGAGGGGAATATCGTGAATGACATTTAGTGCAAGATAAAGTCAGTAAAGTCTGATCAAAGATAGTCCGAGGGTCCCCAATGAGGTAGATTATAGCTCAGGACTGCTATCTTCTTGTTGGTGAGATGACATCCTCAGCATGACATCCTAAAACATTCTGCCAATTTAAGTGTAGATGTTGAATGCGTTAACAGCATTTGGTTGTGCCATCTTTTAAAAGTCTAATATAGTGTTCTTGTTAAACTGAAGGCTTTAGCTTTCTACATTAGTATCTCTTGTGGAATAGACAGCAGCCGAGCAACTTTCTTTATTTTTCAAGTTTCACTGAAATATCGTGCATTTGCGTAATCTCAATGGTTCAAGGGTGCTTTTATTGTCACGTGTGCAAATGCAGCAAAATTCCTTTTCCAAGCACAGTCCAATACAGTACACTCTGACATACCGAATGTCAGCAATCTTCTCAGGAAGTAAAGGCACTGGTGGGATTTATTTATAATGGCATCAGTGAGCTGGGTCCAAGAAATATCTTCAGAGATACAGTGGCTTGCAAAAGTTTTCATACCCCTTGAACTTTTCCACATTTTGTCACGTTACAATCACAAACGTAAATGTATTTTATTTGGATTTTATGTGATAGACCAACACAAAGTGGTGCATAATTGTGAAGTGGAAGGAAAATGATACATGGTTTTCAAATTTTTTTACAAATAAAAAACTGAAAAGTGTGGCGTGCAAAAGTATTCAGCTCCTTTACTCTGATACCCCTAAATAAAATCAAGTGCAACCAATTGCCTTCAGGTCACCTAATTAGTAAATAGAGTCCACTTGTGTGTAATCTAATCTCAGTATAAATACTGCTGTTCTGTGAAGGCCTCAGAGGTTTGTTAGAGAACATTAGTGAACAACCAGCATCATGAAGCCCAAGGAACACACCAGACAGGTCAGGGATAAAGTTGTGGAGAAGTTTAAAGCAGGGTTAGGTTATAAAAAAATATCGCAAGCTTTGAACATCTCACGGAGAACTGTTCAATCTATCATCCGAAAATGGAAAGAGTATGGCACAACTGCAAACCTACCAAGACATGGCCGTCCACATAAACTGACAGGCCGGGCAAGGAGAGCATTGATCAGAGAAGCAGCCAAGAGGCCCATGGTAACTCTGGAGGAGCTGTAGAGATCCACAGCTCAGGTGGGAGAATCTGCCCACAGGACAACTATTAGTCGTGCACTCCACAAATCGGGCCTTTATGGAAGAGTGGCAAGAAGAAAGCCATTGTTGTAAAAAAGCCATAAGAAGTCCCATTTGCAGTTTGCCATAAGCCATGTGGGGGACACAGCAAACATGTGGAGGAAGGTGCTCTGGTCAGATGAAACCAAAATTGAAGTTTTTGGCCTAAATGCAAAATGCTATGTGTGGCGGAAAACTAACACTGCACATCATCCTGAACACACCATCCCCACTGTGAAACATGGTGGTGGCAGCATCATGCTGTGAGGATGCTTTTCTTCAGCATGGACAGGGAAGCTGGTCAGAGTTGATGGGAAGATGGATGGAGCCAAATACAGGGCAATCTTGGAAGAAAACCTGTTAGAATCTGCAAAAGACTTGAGACTGGGGCAGAGGTTCACCTTCCAGCAGGACAACGACCCTAAACATACAGCCAGAGCTACAATGGAATGGTTTAGATCAAAGCATATTCATGTGTTAGAAATGCCCAGTCAAAGTCCAGACCTAAATCCAATTGAGAATCTCTGGCAAGACTTGAAAATTGCTGTGAAAATTGAATAGGGGGGGTGGGGTTGATGGGAGGTGAAAGGAGGGGGGGGCGAGGGGGGGGGGGGTGAAAGGAAAGGGGTGTCCTCCTCCCATTGGAATTGTGCAATATGGTGCATACTGCAGCGAGTCTTTTAACACTTGAGTGCAATATATATGCTT
This sequence comes from Leucoraja erinaceus, assembly GCF_028641065.1. Taxonomy (NCBI): domain Eukaryota; kingdom Metazoa; phylum Chordata; class Chondrichthyes; order Rajiformes; family Rajidae; genus Leucoraja; species Leucoraja erinaceus. Next base: position 54,232,160 of record NC_073384.1, on the reverse strand, counting down.
TAAATTGGATTGGAGCGTTTTTGAAAGGGGGGGCTGTGCGATCACTGATCACTAGCCTTGAGGTTACCCGGTGAGGGAGTTGAGCAACCGAGTGTGGAGAGGGTGTGGCAGAAGGGGGTCCAAGGGTAGGAACTTTTTGAAATTTGATGTATCAAAATCGTTTTAGTGCACTGTAGAAGTATGATTTCAATGTTTTTGTATGAAGTATTTTTAAGAGGGAACTTTTTAAGGGGTAACTTTATCCACACAAAGGGTGATGGGTGTATGGAACAAGCTGCCAGAGGAGGTAGGTGAGGCAGGGACTATCCCAACATTTAAGAAAAATTTAGACTGATACATTGATAGGACAGGTTTGGAGGTATGGACCAAAAGCAGGTAGCATAACTGGGACATGTTGGCGGGTGTGGGCAAGTTGCGCCGAAGGGCCTGTTTTCACACTGTATCACTTTATGACTACATTATACCTCCACCATGCATGAATGCTTCAAAATCAACTGATCGAGTTTTATTGCCATATACTCAAGCATAGAAACATAGAAAATAGGTGCAGGAATAGGCCATCAGCCCTTCGAGCCAGCACTGCCATTCAATATGATCATGGCTATTCATCTAAAATCAGTATCTCTATCCTGTTTTTTCCCCATATCCCTTGATGTTGGTAGCCCCAAGAACTAAATCTAACTCACTCTTGAAAACATCCAGTGAATTGGCCTACACTGCCTTCTATGGCAGAGAATTCCACAGATTCACAACTCTCTGCATGAAGAAAGTTTGTCCTCCATCTCAGTCCAGGACAAGGGGTCACAGCTTAAGGATAAAGGGGAAATCCTTTAAAACCGAGATGAGAAGAACTTTTTTCACGCAGAGAGTGGTGAATCTCTGGAACTCTCTGCCACAGAGGGTAGTTGAGGCCAGTTCATTGGCTATATTTAAGAGTTAGATGTGGCCCTTGTGGCTAAGGGGATCAGGGGGTATGGAGAGAAGGCAGGTACGGGATACTGAGTTGGATGATCAGCCATGATCATGTTGAATGGCGGTGCAGGCTCGAAGGGCCGAATGGCCTACTCCTGCACCTAATTTCTATGTTTCTATGTTTCTAACTGGCCCCCCTTTATTCTTAAACTGTGACCCACGCCCCCAACATCGGGAACATTTTTCCTGCAGTTACAGAAGTGAAAATCTAGCAGGCAAGCAGGATGCTTTCTCCAACTACCCCCATTTGAAGTCCACTATCTTCCACCGTTTCTACCCAGTGCTTGGTACTTACTTCCAGCAGCCACTGGTTGTCCTCCAGGATGCACTCTCTCTCTCCTCTCAACTCCCCCCCCCTCCCTCTCTCCCCTCCATCTCTCTTTCCCCTCTCTCTCTGCCTCTCTCCCTCTCTGTCTCTCCTCTCAGCCCTCTCTCTCCCTCTCTCCTCTCACTCCTTCCCTCTCTCTCTCTCTCTCCCCCCTCTCTCTCCCCCCCTCTCTCTCTTCCCCCTCTCTCTCTCTCTCCCCTCTCTCTCCGTCCCACCTCACTCTCCCCCCTCTCTTCCCCTCTCTCTCTCTCCCCCCTCTCTCCCCCTCCCTCTCTCTCCATCTCTCTCCCCTCTCTCTCTCCTCCGTTTCTCTCTCTCTCCTCTCCCCCCCTCTCTCCCCTCCTCTTTCTCTCTCTCTCCCCTCTCTCTCCCTCTCCTCTCTCTCTCTCCCACCCTCTCTCGACCACACCTTCCCTCTCTCTCTCTCTCTCACTCCCCCCTCTCTCTGTCTCTCCTCTCACCTCTCACCCCCCCCTCTCTCTTACCTCTCTTACCTCTCTCTTTCCTCCTCTCTCTCCCCATTTCTCCCTCCCACCTCATTCCCCCTTGCTCTCTCTCCCCCTCTCTTTCACCGCTATCTCTATCTCCTCTTTCTCTTTCTTTGCCCCCCTCTCTTTCCCCATTTCTCTCTTTCCCCCCTCTCTCCCCTCTTCCCCTCTCTCTTTTACCCACCCCTCTCTCTCCCATTCTCTCCAACCCTCTCCTCCCTCTCTCTTCCCTCTCTCTTCCCTCTCTCTCCTCACTCTCCCCCCTCTCTCTCCCTACTACCTCTTTCCATCTCTCCCTCTTCATTCACCCCCCCCCCCCTGTCTCTCTCCTCTCACCCCCCTCTCTCCCCACTGTCTCCCTGTCTCCTTCCCCCCTCTCTCTCTCTCTCTCCACCTCCCTTTGCGATTCTGTCCCTTCAGCATAGAGATTCTCGCGGCAGCGGCGCTTCGGATGCTTCCGACGGCCCGGGACACTCACACTATCCGGAGTGCTCCATGGCCGAAGCTGCAGCGAGCGACTCGCTAGCCGCGCAAATACTCGTCAGCCCCGCAAACTCCCCAGCCCCGGCTCCCCGCATCTGTATCCGCCCGCTGCTTCCATCCCTCCCGCAGCCTCGGCTCTCCAACACCCGCGGACCATGCAGTTTATCCGAGTTTTGACATTTTTGTTGATCACAGAATTTCTCACCACAGAGCGTGAGAAATTTCTGATCAGCGTGAGGGCGTGAGAGTTTGCTTGAGGGCGTGATTCTCACGCTCAAAGCGTGAGAGTTGGCAGCCCTGCATATTGTGGTCTGTTGATGAGGAAGTCGAGGATCCAGTTGCAGAGAGATGCCACAAAGGCCCGTTGTCTGTAATATCTGAATGTAATTACCAGGAACAATAATAAAACTAGACATTACAATAGCATTATTTTTTGCAAACAAACCACTTTTTCCAGGTCCACAGTGTATGATCCTATTATCAAGTGGTCAGCACAGTAAAAGATTGTTATTGGTATTCTTGAAGCTTTTCTGCTTTCTCAGCATCTCAGTCCATTCTTGGATGACTTTCATAGAGAGGTGTGCTCCTTGGTGATATCACTATTACTAGTTTATAAGTGGATCATAGCTACCATCTGACACACAATTCATATTACAAGCAGTAAAACTCATACCTGATATTAAAGGAAAGGAAAGTAGACAAGGCAGGGAATTCTTATTTACCAAGGGAAGTACTTTAATATTTCAGCTTCGTTTTATCTTTGTAATAATCTTCATTCCTTGAGCTTCTCTTTAGAGCCTACGAGCATTCACTTGAGGAAGTAAATGTGAACTTGTCAATCATTTTGGCTGGAAGCAAGTAACTGTAGCATGTTCCCTCAGCACAGTATAAAGGTTCAAAATATTGTTAGGTTATTGTTTAATAATAATAATAATTTTTATCGGACTAATTGTTCTAGTGCATTGTGTCAATATTGCTGTGACTTACCCAGACATATACAGTAGAGTTACGGAATCAGAACATCATGCAATGGTAACAGCAGAGATAGAAGCCCATTGAATCTGTACCTATTGTAAGCAGGGGCAATCCAACTGATCCTATTTTCCAGTCCTCTCCTCCATAAGTTATTTTCTTCAGATACTTACCCAGCTGCCCTTTTAATGCTACAATTGAATTTGCCTCCCTCCTGGCAATACATTCCAGATCCTAATCTTATCCAGTGCAAGAACGTTTTTCCTCAAACCACTTTTAGTTCAGGTTCACACACCAACACTTGCACCACTTGATCAGGCTCATTGTCTCAAATCAGGTACCGTGATGCCTCTTTCCTTGTTGTGCCAGAATATATTGACTCAGAAAGTTTCCTGAGCACTCTTTAGAAGCACCCTGTGTCTCTGTATTCTAGTGATGCAATGCTATCATCTTCATAATCAATACTCGCATTCTCCCTCTTTTCCCTCCATCAGAACATCTTAATTTGACTTATTGAGGGATATCGTATTCATTGCCACGATGCAAAAATTGTTACACTAAAGGCCAAAGCCTTTCCCGTCAATAAATATTGTGTTCCCTGAATTCCTAAAGGATTCAACAGATTTCACATTTCAATTAAAATACGATACTGGTCAAACTTCTCAGGTTATAGCACAAATGGCAAAGTTACAACAAGTGAACCAGAAGAGACCCCATTTAAAGTTGTATGGTATTTTAGGATGAATATAATCAGAAATTCAATGGGTTACTCATACAGGGAACTGAGATAAAATACGTACATTGACAACTAACGACAAACAAGTGTCGGCTGGCGATATGGTATTAGGTAATTTCAGTTTGGCTATACAGTAATAGCATGGTGACAGTCAATAACCTACAGTGGAAGGGCAGCAAACCACTCTCTTCCATCAGCTCCACAAACTATCAGCAATGTTTTCTTTTATCATAGTTTTAGTTTTTTAGAAAACTGCTGTTCTTTGCATGAATTACATAGCTTGAAAATTACACAGTAATGTATCTGCCATCTGATAGATGACATTCATCACCCACTTAAACATTGCTCTCGTGATACACATTACCTGAAGTTGATAGGCTGAAGTCTAAAGGGGCTGTCCCACTTGGGCGACCTAATCTGCGAGTTTAGAAGAGTGTCTTCGACCTTCAAACCTGCAGCGTGGTCGACACGTGATCCTAGAAGGTCTTATTAGGTCGCTGGAACTCTCCTTCATGCTCGCAGGAAGTTCCTGAATACTCGTGGCCTCAGCTAGGTTGCGGAAAAATTTTCAGCGTGTTGAAAAATTTTCCGCTAGTAAAATTTGGTCGGCATGGTTCTTTTTAACTCGTAGTGCAGTGGAGTGGAGTCGCTATTTAGTTATAGGCTGGCAGTCTTAGGCAATCTCCTTTGTTGACCTGGCATTTTGATTGGCTCATTGGAGTTTTCAGGACCAAGGAAGACCTACCGGTAGGTAAAATGCCCGCTAAACTTTATTATACTTCTTTAAAGTGTCTTCACTCCTTCTCCCCCCCTCCTTCTCCCCCCCCCTTCTCTCCCCTTATCATCTATAAAACCTGTGGCTAATTGTGTGCCTCAGGATCCAGTGCTGGGCCCATTGCTATAGATGACAAACAGCAATGGGCCCAGCACTGGATCCTGAGGCACACAATTAGCCACAGGTCTTATAGAGATCTATAAAACCTGTGGCTAATTGTGTGCCTCAGGATCCAGTGCTGGGCCCATTGCTGTTTGTCATCTATAGCAATGATTTGAGTGAAAATGTACAATATATGATTAGTAAGTTTGCAGATTACACTAAAGTGGGTGGTATGGTAGGTAGCAAAGATGGTTGTCAAGGCTCCAAGGAGTGTTGTTGAGCAGTGGGCTTTAGGAATGCAGTACATAGTTCTTTGTAAATGGCACCACAGGTTGATAGGATGGTCAAGAAGGCCTTTGGCATATTGGCCTTCATCAATCACAGTATAGAAGTTGGGAGTTCTTATGTCTACTGTGGCTAATTGTGTGCCTCAGGATGTTGGTGAGGCCTACCAATGATTTTGGTCATTAGTAAGTTTGCCCTAAAGTGGGTGGTATAGGTAGCAAAGATGTTGTTAAGCTTTAGGAAAGGTACGACTGACATATATTGATAATAGACAACAGTGGTAGTCACAGTTTTTTTTATAGGAAAGATGTTGTTAAGCTGGAAAGGTACGACTCTGACATAGATAAGACAAATAGTCACTGTTTTTTTCAGAAATAGCTTCTTCCCTACAGCCATCAGGTTATTAAACATGACAACAAATAAGCTCTGAACCACAGACTATTATTATTACTGTACTATATTTGTTTATTTATTGAGTATGTGTGCATGCACACAACCTTTTTTCTCCTGTCATGTACCATGTTTACATATTCTGTTGTGCTGCAGCAAGCAAGAATTTCATTGTCCTATCTGGGACATACGACAATAAAACACTCTCGACTCTTCAGGGTAAAGGAGTCTGAAACTTGAGATTATAGATTTACGGTGCGAGGGTAAAGAATTTAAGGGGAACTGTAATACACGGAGGTTTGGTGATTATGTGGAACGAGCTGGCAGAGGAAGTTGTAGAGGCGGGTACAATTAGAATCATAGAGTGATACAGTGTGGAAACGGGCCCTTTGGCCCAACTTGCCCAACATGTCCCAGCTACACTAGTCCCACCTTCCAGCATTTGGTCAATATCCCTCCAAACCTATCCTATTCATGTACCTGTTTAACTGCTTCTTAAATGTTGGGATAGTCTCGGCCTCAACTATCTCCTCTGGCAGCATGATCCATACATCCACCACCCTTTGTGTGATAAAGGTACCCCTCACATTCCTATTAAATCTTTTCCCCTTCAACTTAAACCTATGTTCTCTGGTCCTCGATTCACCTAGCCTGGGCAAGAGACTCTGTGCTGGATCTGCAGAATTCACCCTATCCTATTCCTCTCATGATCTTATACATCTTCATAAGATCACACCTCATCCTCCTGCGCTCCGAAATCTCAGCATATCCAACCTCTGCCTTTGGCTCATACCCTCTAGTCCTGGCATCATCGTCATAAATCTTCTCGATACCCTTTCCAGCTTGACAACATCTTTCCTATAATACGGTGCCCAGAACTGAATACTATATTGTAATTGTACTGACTGCAGAAGCAAAGAAAGTCAACACTGACGAGTGCCAGCAAAGTGACCAGTCTTCTGGCACGAAGCATTTAAATTACAGCTGCTGGAAAAAATCAGCTATGAAATGAGCTGAAGATTTAAAATTTCAAACAAAGGATAAGAGTAAAGGTAACCTTCTACAAAGTGACATCTGTATTACCTGTGGGACTATGCAAAGCTCTTTATCTCTTAATTTTGAATAGTCCTTGAACAATTTCAATTTATCCTGTCACCTGATGATCCTGGATGGTTCCTTAAAGTCGGATTCAAAGATTAATTTACTTTAGACTTTAGAGAAACAGCGCAAAAACAGGTCCTTCAGCCCACCTAGTCCGTGCCGACCAACGTTCACCCCGTACACTAGCACTCTCCTACACACTAGGTCTATTTTACAATTTACGGAGACCAATTAACTTACAAACCTGTACGGGTTTGGAGTGTGGGAGGAAACCGGAGCACCCAGAGAAAACCCATGCGATCACAGGGAGAACGTACAAACTCTGTACAGTTAGCACCCATAGTCAGGATCGAAGCTGGGTTTCTGGCGCTGTAAGACAGCAAATCTACTGCAGTGCCACTGTGATTTCTGCAGAACCAGTACAAGAATCATTCGGTAGTTAGAATTTGCTAAGGATGTTGTGGGGAAGCACTTTTGCAGTGGTGTCTGGAGATTTTGGAGACATTCCCTTTGATGTGCTGTGGTTTTCTAAATATTAAATGAAGCACATTCTTAACCTCATGTATTCATTCCATGATCTAAAAGTCAGAGATAAAATCATAAGCCAAGTTATTGAGCAGAAATATGCACAGGTTAATGCCAAATCATCGGGCTATTTGCTCTCTGATGCACCTTCTCTTGGGATGAATGAGATCAAATACTTCAGACAGTTGGACATTTCATTTAAATGTTGTGTTATTACTGCATACTATTTTTTGCAGTTGTATGCAAGATATTTAGGGAATATATGCTCTGAATAGTTAAACAACGGGAAGCCTATTAAAGTGTAGGAAAATAGAAGTAACACTAACATACTACACTTCAGCATTTATTTTATTTTCTCTTCTGATATTTGTGTTCTTGTGAGCCTGTGCATTATTGCTTTACAATGTTTATATTAATGGAAACCTAACAGAAGAATATCAAGTAAGCCAAAAATATTAAGCAGCTGCAATACATTAGTGTCACAGTACTAAGTATCACATGTTTACAGAATCATAGTCATAGAGTGATACAGTGTGGAAACAGGCCCTTCAGCCCAACTTGTCCACACCTGCCAACATGTCCCAGCTATACTAGTCCCACTTGCCTGTGTTTGGTACATATCCTTCCAAACCTGTCTTACCCATGTACCTGTCTAACTGTTTCTTAAACGTCAGTATAATCCCAGCCTCCACTACGTCCTCTGGCAGCTTGTTCCGTATACCCACCACCCATTGTGTGAAAAAGTTAACCCTCAGATTCCTACTAAATATTTTTCCCTTCACCTCAAACTTATGTTGTCTGGTTCTCGATTCTCCTACTCTGGGCTATAAACTCTGTGTATCTACAGTACCTGATCCATTCCTCTCATGATTTTATACACCTCTATAAGATCACCCCTCATCCTCCTGCGCTCCAAGGAAGAGAGTCCCAGCCTACTCAACATCTCCCTAAAGCTTAAACCCTCTAGTCCTGGCAACAATCACGTAAATCTTCACTGTACCCTTTCCAGCTTGACAACATCTTTCCTATAATATGGTGCCCAGAACTGAACACAATACTCTAAATGCAGTCTCACCAATGTCTTATATAACTGCAACATGATCTCCCAACTTCTATACTCATTAAGATGCACAGAGACAAACCTTTCCTTGCTTTGGTGAAAGAAAGTTGGGAAATAAATGTAATGATACAATTAAGATATGTGAATGTCCGACAAGCTGCTGTGATGAATGTTTGTGAGCCGAATATTCAGAAGGCTTAAATTCAACATTATCACCAAAATCTTGGAGAGATTTTAGAAGAATAGCTTGTACTTTTTTAGATCTGGGGTAAATCTACCTACAGGAGATACTTTTAAAGGGGAAATGGGGAATTATATCAAGAAAATTGTAAAAGGATATGGGAAATGGGTAGGGAATGAATCAAAGCAACTGGCCACTTCAGAGATCCATCATAGTTGCAATAGGCCAGCAGCATCTCTGCTTTTACAATAGGATTATAGTTATAATGGGAACGAATTTCTTTAGAAATTCCACCACTTCTGACCAAAATGTAGAAGACCCCAAATGCAGTCGAAGCTTTGGAGTCCAATAATGCATAGAAATATAGAAAATAGGTGCAGGAGTAGGCCATTCGGCCCTTCGAGCCTGCACCGCCATTCAATATGATCATGGCTGATCATCCAACTCAGTATCCTGTACCTGCCTTCTCTCTATACCCCCCGATACCTTTAGCCACAAGGGCCACATCTAACTCCCTCTTAAATATAGCCAATGAACTGGCCTCAACTACCCTCTGTGGCAGAAAATTCCAGATATTCACCACTCTCTGTGTGAAAAAAATGTTCTCATCTCGGTCCTAAAAGATTTCCCCCTTATCCTTAAACTATGACCTCTTGTTCTGGACTTCCCCAACATCGGGAACAATCTTCCTGCATCTAGCCTGTCCAACCGCTTAAGAATTTTGTAAGTTTCTATAAGATCCCCCCTCAATCTTCTAAATTCTAGCGAGTACAAGCCGAGTCTATCCAGTCTTTCTTCATATGAAAGTCCTGACATCCCAGGAATCAGTTTGGTGAACCTTCTCTGTACTCCCTCTTTGGCAAGAATGTCTTTCCTCAGATTAGGAGACCAGAACTGTACGCAATACTCCAGGTGTGGTCTCACCAAGACCCTGTACAACTGTACAAATGCAACTTTAGCTACCTCCAATTACTCAGTAATTTGGCTGGGACATCTGCCCACCAAACTCATATCTGGTTAGACTTGGCATTAGTTCAACAGCTCTGTACATTCCATGCATTTAGTGCAGTTTTAATGCACTTTATAGGTGCAATCCCTTTCTAGGTTAACTTGGCCACACGTTAAAATACATTTCAAAAAACCATTGGAGATACCATTGAAATAATTGATAAATTCACATTTTATTCTAAAAATCTCCCAAATTTATTTTGGTTTATCTCCAAAATCTATTTCAAATGGATTAATTTTAAATTGCATGTATATCCAAGGGAAAATGAGTAAAACAAATTGAATATAATAGCATTGTGTTTCAGCAAAATAAATACTCCATTGTGATATTCTGCCAGTAACTAATCCACTGGCTTATTTTTGAGAGTTCACGTTCATAAATTATAGGAGTAGAATTATGCCATTCGGCCCATCAAGTCTCCTCCGCCATTCAATCATGGCTGATCTCTGCCTCCTAATCCCATTTTCCTGCCTTCTCCCCATAACCCTTGACACCCGTTCTAAACAAGAATTTGTTTATCTCTGCCTTAAAAATATCCCGCGACTTGGCCTCCACAGTACTCTGTGATAATGAGTTCCACAGATTAACTACTCTCTGACTAAAGAAGTTACTCCTCACCTCCTTTCTGAAAGAGCGTCCTTTAATTCTGAGTCTATGACCTCTGGTCCTAGACTCTCCCACCAGTGGAAACATGCTTTCCATATCCACTCATTATGCCTCTCATTATTTTGTAAGTTTTAATGAGGTCCCCCCTCAATCTTCAGCGTGTAGAGGCCCAGTGCCGTCAAACGCTCATCAGATACTAACCCACACATTCCTGGAATCATTCTTGTAAACCTCCTCTGGACCCTCTTCAGAGCCAGCACATCCTTCCTCAGATATGGCCCCAAATGTGCGCACAGTACTCCAAATATGGCCTGACCAGCACCTTAAAGAGCCTCAGCAGTACCTTACACAGTCGCAGCGAGGCTATTGTTGGAAATATTATAATATTCTATATATACTGTTGATTTGCTGTATTTTATATTTAATTTTATTAATTTAATTATTTGATATCTGAACAATGATAGCGGAAGCATTCATATTCTTGTACTTAATGCTGTATATTTAAAATAAATGAAAAAATGCCATTTGTTTATGATGTTATATTTTCTCTTTCTAGGCGTTCAAATCTGTTTTTACATCCATTCATCTTTTTGAGAAGTTTCAAAAAACATATTCCAAAGCTGGAGAAGTGTTCTGAGAAACATGAGGAAGCACATCCTGCCACGATGTGTCGAACAAGTCAGCTGCTTCTTTCCTTCATGTGTACAATAAAAAAATCCCATTGGAGTAATGAGAAAATGGTAACCTCCCACTTATTGATTACATATAATGTATATTGCAGAAAAAGTACTAACCTATTAAAAAATAAACTGGCAATGTCTCTGTGATTGAAATACTAATATATTGTTATGTTGTTTTTTTAGTCTGAGTGGTTTTTTGTTTTATTAAAGGAGATGACTTCTCCCGCCCTAATTTTCCTCAGTATAGGTAAGGTTGAAACCAGAAACTGCAGATGCCAGTTTACACAAAAGGACACAAAGTGCTGGAGTAACTCAGCGGGTCGGGCAGCATCCCTGGAGAACATGGATAGGTGACATTTCGGGTCGTGACCCTTCTTCAGACCGATAAGGTGTAGTATATGAAGATCTCGACCCGAAACGTTACCCATTCCTTTCCTCCAAATATGCTGCCTGTTACTCCAGCTTTATGTGTCTATCTGTAGTATATGTCAGGTTGTTCAGCCTCTCTATACCGAGTCAGTTAGTGAGAGAGCAGCATTTAACACCGTTTGTGGTAAAGTAATTTTTGAATATGACAGATTCTGTTAATCAGAATTGCTACTTTTTCCATGATCTCATATTCAGAAAAAATGCAGGTAAATGTTACTTTCCAGATAAAATGTAATAGCATTTGTGTGTACCTGGCAATTTGGTAATTATCTAAAATGCAGACTATTCAAACATGTTTACTTTTGCACAAGGGAGAATTTAAACAGATTTTACTTATGCTTATAAAATTTGATGAACATTTTGATTCGCAAAGTAGATGCATTTGGATCAGAATACAAACACATAGACATTTACAACGATGTTGCCTGGACCTGAAGGCTTGAGGTTTAGGGAGAGATTGGGCAGGCTAGGACTTTATTCCCTGAAGTACTGGAGGCTGAGAGTGAACTTTTGAAGGTATATAAAATCATAAGAGAAATAGATGAGGTGAATACTATCCCAAGGTAGGGGAATCAAGAACCAGAATTTAGAGATATAGAAACAGGCCCTTCGGCCACCGAATTCCCGTCGACCAGTGGTCGCCCCGTACACTAACACTATCCTACACACTAGGGACAATTTACAACTAGAGGGCACAGGTTTAAGATGAGAGGGGAAAGATTTATTAGGAATCTGAGGTGCAACATTTTCACACAGAGGGTGGTAAGCATATGGAATGAAGTAGTTGAAACAGGTACAATAACAACATTTTAAATAAATGTAAACAGGAACATGGATAAGAAAGGTTTAGAGAGATATGAGGCAAGTGCTGGCAAATGGAACTAGCGTAAATGAGGCATCTTGTTCAGCATGGAAAGGTTGGATGAATCACCTGTATGCATGCTGTATGATTCTGTGACTCCACAACTACATAGCAAACTTAGACCATTTCTCTCTTGTCAGTAGAAAGATACAATTTATCCCCATTGCAATCAAAATATAAAATTTTAAATGAAGCATAATGATTCACTTTACAATGAAATATCTATCAGCTCAAACACTTCAACTACCTTTTAAAAAAAAAACTTTAGTTGAGAACTTCAAAATAAACTGTTGAAGAATATAAGAAAAAGATAACAAGTTAAAATGACATGATTATTTAAGTACAGGTGCACAACCTTTTATCCGAAGTTCCAAATAACGAAAAGCTCTGAATAGCGGACATTTTTTCGGTCCTTGAAAAAAGGTCCTTGAAGACGTTCACCGAGGGCGGCCCGCAGAGGTGACAGCGGAACCTCCGGTCGGTCCTCGAAGAAAGGGGAACTAAATCCCCATTCATAAAAGAGAAGGTGAGGGTATATTGCGTGGGAGGGTTAATAATTGACAAACTGCTGCTGCCTGCCCGCTGAGTTAAAAATGTTCCCACGGTAGACACGATACACAGTGTATCGTGAGTCTTGCGTGGGAACTTTTAAACTCAGCGGGCAGGCAGCAGCAAATTGTCGCTCCCTTCAGTTTCACCCCACTTACACCCCTCTGCTTCCCAGCCATGTGTGTGACCCCTCCCCTCCCCTCTCCAGCTCCCCGCCCATTGCACCGGCGCGGGAGCTTTGCACTGTCTTCACGTCGGAGCCAGTGCCAGTCACCGGAGACGTCAGGACCAACGGGACACCGACCCCCAGGCCCACTGCAAGCACGGAGATCCCAGAGACCCACAGCCAGCAGCAGCCCAGCCCCGTTCCAATTCCAGAGGAACACACTCCCCGTAGGGACCGAAGCTGATGGTGTGCAAGGTGCGTCTTGGTCTTGGGGTTGCGGATGAGGGGGCGCAGCTCGGGCTGTGACGTCTCCGGCCACCCCCCTGTACAGGAGCTGAGACTGGAAACTGTGGGGTTGTTTGCAGTTGCAGAGGGAGGGGGCAAGGGCGGTACAGTTCCCAGTCTCAGCTCCATTCTAGGGGATGACCGGAGACGTCAGGACCAACGGGACACCGACTGCAAGCACGGAGATCCCATAGACTCACAGCCAGCAGCAACTCTAGCCCAGCCCCGCTCCAACTCCAGAGGAACCCGGGTTGCGGATGAGGGGGCGCAGCTCGGGCTGTGGGCGAACTGCCACTTGTCGCCGTAGCAGCCCATCAGGGAGCGGATTCCTCTGGAGTTGGAGGGACAGGGAGACACAGCGGCTTTTGAGAATGGTGGGCAATCACTTCGAAAGTTCTGCCCACACAGTCAGTACACCTCTCCTACACTTGTCTCCCGCACTAAGATCATCTCGCAGAGAATGATCCCAGCCTAACCCTCCCTATTCTCTCCTATTCTGCAAGAAAAAACTACATTGAAGACTCAAACTCGCGATTGAGTAACTGCCGGGATCGAGGCGCAAACTCGCGACCTTGCGGATATGAGCCGAGCACTCTACCACTACGCTAAAAATCTTCCATTCCGAAAGCCGAAAAATTCTGAATTACGAAAAGTGTCTGGTCCCAAGGCTTTCGGATAAAAGGTTGTGCACCTGTACTGCCATAATATTTTTCAACATCTCTCTTAAGTGCAGGAAGATTTTTTTCACCTTTCACCAATTTTTTTCCATCACATTATTCACATAAAGAAAGGCCTTTCTACGAGGTGTATAATGTTGAGCATTTTAGGTCTTTGGCCAAGAATTTTCCAAAATCAAAACATAAATCAGTGTGAAATAAATCTCTGAAATGCAGGAAAATTTCAGACAATCCCCAGCACTGTAAAGAGAGAATAGAGGGGAAGGGTGTGTGTATGTTTTTGGGTAATAATTTTACTTAAGTTGAGCTGCATAAATCTCATCAGACAAACTTAGAAAAATGATATAAGAATATAAATGAGTAAAATATACTGTTGGTTGCCTTTTAGATGTTAGCCCAATCATAAAAATATTCTCTCGGTTTCCAAAATTATATTGAGCCATTCAATCCGCCCCCACCTCCACCACAACCACCCCCACTTCAACTTCTGAAAAATTGTAGAATTTATTAACAGAATTGTGGATTGTTTCAATAAAATAGAAATACGTTGCTTTTATCATTGATTAAAGCGCCGCTGTTATCACTGGAATGGTAGTTCAAAAATGTTCATTTTCAGAGCATGTGTTCCTTGGAGAAATGATTGTGAAATGGTTCTGCTGTACTTTTGTGGATTCCATTTAAATTAAAGGCTGGACCACTGCAGAGAATAAATGTGCTTTAATTTCAGTGAGTGAAAAGGCGAACCCAGGTTGAACCCCTATTGTCATTTAATTTCAGAAAATAATTCTGAGTGCTTTATTCTGTATAGGGGCCGAGCACCAGTCACACACAAAGGCCGGGCAGACTGTAGATGAATAAAAACGCCAGAGCAATTTTGGATGTGAGTGCTATCTCTTTGATTACTCAAGCTCCAAGGTAGTCCATCACACCACAATAATTCACCCGCTGTTGACTCTCACCTCACTACCGCATTTGTCCCATCATTCCGATTAGAAACAGCAATGCCCTTATCAGATTAATCTCATACAAGTCTAAATCTGACCTCTGAATAAAAAAAAGCCTCACGAGGCTGAGTATCATTGCAAGCAAGCAAACTTCAACAGCTGACAGCACTCGGCATGGATCATCCTAAAATGGGTCGTCTAATACATTTATGCCATCCCATCATAACATTGTCTGAGAACACTGCTTCCCTGCATGGGTCTGTTTTGCTGTGTTGCCTTTATGCTTATTTTTTCAAGCAGAAAATAGATGACCGGGGTCAAAGTTGAAGAGACCTGTCTGAGTACAGAAACTGCGTCTTTGGAACCAGTAATGGGTGAAGGAATCAACACAGAATAACTCAGGGGATTTGTTTGTTTCGAAAGAATAAAGAAACTTGTTTTTCTAAAGTCTTGACCATATTTACCGTGCTGTAATTCAACAAGAGATGTCTCGCAATAAAAATAATGTTTCTGCAGGATTTTTAGGCAGATAATCTCTGTAAATTTAAAAGATTTAGGATGATCCTGGAGAACTGGGAAATTGTACATGTTACATCCTTATTCAAAAGAGGGTTGTTTGGGATTTAAACCAAATATCTGTAGACTTATCGGTCTGAAGATCAAGAAATCAGAGAGCAGATGAACTGTTACTAATTGCTGTGAAAGCCAGAATGGATTTGAGAATGTGAGTTAATGTCTAACTACCTTGGTAGAGCTTTAAGATGAAGGAAAAGAGGGAAATGCAGTTATAGAGTCATAGATTGAAAGTGTTCAAACAGACCCTTTGGCCCAACTTGCCCACACCAGCCAAGATGTCCCAGCTACACTTCTTCCACCTGCCAGCATTTGGTCCATATCCCTCCATACCCGTCCTATCCATGTACCTGTCTAACTTTTTATAAATGTTGCGATAGTCCCTGCCTCAACTACCTCCTCAGCAGCTTGTTCCATACATCCACCATCCTTTGTGTGAAAAAGATACCCCTCATATTCCTATTAAATCTTTTCCCCTTCACCTTAAACCCAAGTCCTCTGGTTCTCAATTTATCTACACTGGGCAAGAGACTCTGCATCTACCCGATTTATTCCTCTCATGATTTTATACACCTCTATAAGATCACCACTCATCCTCCTGTGCTCCAAAGAATAGAGTTCCAGCCTACTCAACCTCTGCCGATAGCTCAGACCTTCTAGTCCTGGCAACATCCTCGTAAATCTTCTCTGCACCCTTTCCAGCTTGACAACATCTTTCCTATAACACAGTGCCCAGAACCGAACGCAATACTCTAAATGCAGCCTCACCAACATCTTATACAACTGCAATATGACCTGCCAACTTCTATACTCAATACTCATCCCAAAATGCAAAACCTTACATTTCTCTGCATTAAATTCAATCAACCATTCCTCAGCCCACCTGCCCAATCAATCAAGATCCTGCTGCAAATTTTCACAGCCATCTTCACTGTCTGGTTGATGTGGTGCAAAATCATTTCCAGAAGGTATACAATAAAGTGCCACATTAAAGGGCTGGCATCAGGATTGAAGGCCATAAAATAAAAGAGTGTGCACAGGTAGAAAATATACCAAGTACAGGAAACAAAGTGATATGAGAAGGCTTTTGGACAAAGAACATCTTATAAAACATCTTATACAACTGTAACATGATCTCCCAACTTCTGTACTCAATACTCTGGCTGATGAAGGCTAATGTGCTAAAAGCTTTTTTGACCACTGATACCTGTGAATCCACCTTCAAGGAACCATGCACCTGCACTCCTGGATCCCTATGCTCTACAATACTACCCAGAGCCCTACCATTCACTGTGTAGATCCTGTAAGCCAAGCTATCCAATCTCTCATTTCCATCTGAGGTTACATCCTAGTGTATCACCTCTGCCCCCTCTGCAGTGCAATTAGATAATTGGATTAGAGGGAATAAAAACACAACATGCTGGAGTAAATCAGCGGATCAGGCAGCATTTCTGGAGAACATGGACATGTGACGTTTTGGGTTAGGACCATTCTGCAACTCAGACCTTTTCTCCGAAGATGCTGCCTGACCTGCGGAGTTACTCCAGCACTTTGTGTCTTGTTTGTAAACCAGCATATGCAGTTCCTTGAATCCACACTGGAATAGAAAGATCTGCAAGAGGATCGTAGAGGTATTTTAAATCATGCTGAGGTGGGAAAGAAAAGGTTGAGAGAAACTACCCCCAATTGGTGGAGGGGTCAGGAAATAGGGAGCATAGAATGAAGGTGATTGGTAAAAGAGCCAAAAGTGACATGAACAATTGTTTTTTTAACAGAGTATTAGTTAAATTCTAGCAGTAGAGGCATATTCAAAGTTTAATGTTTACTGAAAAAGTAACTGAAAGGGAAAAAATGTAATGGAAAGAAGGTGGGAATGTGAAGCTGGCTGTGTGTCACGTACATAGAGTCAGTACAGCATTGATGGGCTGAATGCCCCTCCATGCTAAAACCATGATTGAGAGTGTTAATGCTAGAGAACTGGACAACTGTGGTATAACTACAGAAATGTTATTTTTGTTTGGTTTAGAAATACAGCGTGGAAACAGGCCCTTCAGCCCATTGAGTCCAATGCGATCAATGATCACCCATACAGGTGTTCTATCCTACACACTAGGGACAATTTACAGAAGCCAATTAACCTACAAACCCGCACGTCTCTGGGATGTGGGAAGAAATTGAAGCATCCGGAGAAAACCCACGCGGTCACAGGGAGAATGCACGAACTCTGTACAGACAGCACTTGGAGTCAGGATCGAACCTAGGTTTCTGGAGCTAAATAGCGGCAACTCTACCGCTGCGCCACTGTGCTGCCACCATTCTTTTAATATTTTTCAAGTAACTAACGTTCTATACAAGCAATATAAATATCAAAAAATGTCAGTTAATTTTGCTGAAGAACATAAGATAGAGGAGCAGGTGTTCAGCTGCTGGAGAAACATACGAGGCATCAAGCCATTCAGTAAGTTCTCTTCTGATCCTTGACTCCATCGACCTTTTGGGAAGTGATTCAGCAGCAAATTTATAAACTTCTTGCATTAATTGGTGCACTGAGAATAGAGAATGTATTTCTAATCCAGGAGGGAAGCTCCACCTTGATATGGAGACAAAGTGCAGAGAATTATGTCACACATTATGTAAAGGTAGGCTAATGGGAGGTACAGCAGAGGTTTCACAGCTTGAAGAAGAGCAGCAAAGTAAATCAAAATGCCATCGTAAAATTGTAATAGGACATAGATGTAGCGATGAATGTTAAATGAGATTATTAAAGATTTGGGCTAACACAAAAACATGGTGCAGATGGAGATATGCTCAAAAGATGCAACATGAGAAATAGCATATGCAAAATACATTCTTATGAAAATTACCTGCCTTTTTGCAGAGGATGTATATTTCAGGAAGGAATTGCAAAGCAGAATCACTCAGGTTTCACATACACTCGGGGTTTTGGCACAAAAGGAGGACAGGAGTGGGGGGGACAGTAGAGTTGCTGGTTTACAGCATCAAAGATCTGGGGTTGATCCTATCTACGGGTGTTGTTGTGCAGATTATGCACATTCTCCCTGTGACTACATGGCTTTTCTCTGGGTGCTCTAATTTCCTCCCACATTCCAAAGATATGCAGGTTTGTAGGTTAATTGGCTTCTCTAAATTGCCCCTAGTGTGTAAGATGTGAGACTGGGGTAACAGAGAACTAGTGTACGGGGTGATTGTGGTCGGCGTCGACCCGTTGACTGAAAGCCCTATTTCCGCACTGTATCTCTAAACTAAACTCAGTAATTTGGCTCAACATTCTGGTACAAAAAAGTAATATAATCAAAGGCCGAATAATGAAATTAACAGGAAAGGAGGTTACATGAAAGATTGTACTTGTGGAGGTAGAGTGATACGTAAAGAAAATGTGATGCACATGGAATATCTATTCTATATGCTAATCATGTTATATCAAAGAATCTCTTCACACTGTCTGTGGATGAGAACTCACTAGCAGTAATAATACTCAAATAGAGTCATACATACAGCATGGAAACAGGGCCTTCAGCCCAACATGCCGACTCCAGCTAACATGCCCCATCTACACTAGTCCTACCTGCCTGTGTTTGGCCCATATCTCTCTAAACCTATCCTATCCATGAACCTATCTAAATGTTTCTTAAACATTACAATAGTACCTGCCTCAACTATCTCCTCTGGCAGCTTGTTCCATATACCCACAACCCTTTGTGTAAAGAAAATTATTCCTTTAGATTCCTATTCAATCTTTCCCTTCTCACCTTAAACCTATATCCTCTAGTTCTTGATTCCCCTATGGGGAAAAAAACTGTGCATTTACCTGGTCTATTCCTCTCATGATTTTGTACACCTCTATAAGGCCACCCCTCATCCTCCTGCACTACATATAATTATTTCTGCTCTGGATCGACAGCACATAAATAACAAAATGAATATAAAAATGTTTATCCATTGACGAGGATGTTGCCAGCCCTCGGGGGCCTGACCTATTGGGGGAGGTTGAGCAGACTGGGGCTCGATTGAGCAGGCAACATCATGGTGAACCTCTTCTGCACCTTCTCCTAAACCTTTGCATCCCTCCTATAGTGTGCCGACCAGAACCTAATACAATATTCCAAATGTGGCTAAACTAATATTTTGTACAGCTACAACATGATTGCCCACCTTTTTATTCGATGCCCCAACTGACGAAGGTAAAGATGCAATATGCCTTCTTCACACCCTATCCACGTGTTGCCACTGTTAAGAAGCTATGAGCTTATACCCCAAAGTATCTGTACATCAATGCTCTCAAGGGTTCTGCCATTTACTATATATTTGCCTCTTTGTATTTGACCTCCAAAAATGCAAAACCTCACGCTTGTCTGAATTAAACTCCATCTGCCATTTCTCCACCCATGTTTTCAATATATCCTATTGTATACTTTGGCAACTTTCCTCAGTATCCACAATGCCATCAATTTTCATGTTGTTCGCAAACATACCAACCAAACCACCTACATTTTCATCCAGGTCATATATATATATATATATATACCAGAGGTCTCAGCACAGATCCTGGTGGAACGCGTGTAAGAAGGAACTGCAGATGCTGGATTTAAACCGAAGATAGACACAAAAACATGGAGTAACTCAGCGGGACAGGCAGCATCTCTGGAGAGAACGAATGGGTGACGTTTTGGGTTGAGACCCAGTCTGTAGAAGTGTCTCGACCCAAAACGTCACCCATTCCTTTTCTCCAGAGATGCTGCCTGTCCCGCCGAGTTACTCCAGCTTTTTGCGTTCATCTGCTTGTGGAACACCACTGCTGCTCACAGACCTTCAGTCAGGGAAATACCCATTATCATTGTCCTCTGTTTTCCAGGAACCAGTCCAAATTATTACTTCACCAACGACCCCATGTGTCACAAATCTTCTGAGCCTGTCTACTATGAGGGACATTGTCAAATGTTCTACTAAAGTCAATCACCTTCACTTTCTCAAAAAGATTGTGAGGCAGGATCACTCCTGCACAATACCATGCTGACTTTCCCCAACAAGTCTGTGTTTTCCCAAATGTGAGTGAAACCGGTCCCTAACAATCTTCTCCAATAATTCCCCTACCACTGATGTAAGGCTCACAGGCCTATACTTTCCTGGTTGGTCTCTAAAGACCTTCTTAAAGGAACAACATTGGCTATTCTCCAGTCATCTGGGACCTCACCATTTGTACAACTCCTGCACTAATTTCACAATCCCATCAATGCGACACACTGTGTTACCTCACCCGGAGATTATACCACTCATGTGCACATTAGGAGCAATAGACAGTGACTAATCAACCTACCAATATGTATGTTTTTGGGAGGAGACAGATGTACCAGGCGGATAACCAATCAGTCTTTAGACTCTAGACTTTAGAGGTAGAATGTGGAAACAGGATCTTTGGCCAACAGAGTCTGTGCCGACGAGCAATCACCCCGTACACTGGCACTATCCTATGCACTAGGGGCAATTTGCGATTTACACAAGCCAATTAATGTACAAACCTGTCCATCTTTGAAGTGTGTGAGGAAACCGTAGTACCCGGAGAAAACCCACGTGGTCACAGAGAGAACGCACAAACTCCATACAGACAGCACCCGTAGTCAGGATTGAACCCGGGTCTCTGGCACTGTAAAGCAGCAATTCTACCGCTGCGCCACCATGCCACCTCCGGTCACTGGAGATTGTGCAAACTCATCACAGATAGCACCAGAGGTCAGGACTGAACCCCGGTCACTGGAACTCGGAGCAGCAGCTTGAGTAGCTGTGCTAATGTGTTGTCTTTATTATTCATTGACAGATATGAACATCAATAGCACCAAACATTAAAATCGCACTAGTATTCATCAGCCTAGGCACAAACAATTTGTGACCATTATATATGAATGTACTGTATGTCAGGGAATGCCAGAAGCTGCAGGGGTCATGAGAACCTAACAATTATAGTCAAGGGTCTCGCGTGCCGGCTTTCTGATTTTTCATTGTAGAGCTTTTTTTCATTATAGAGCTCTTAGTAAACTTGTTTCTCATTGAGGGTATTTTAGGGGCTGGGCATTCATATGACAGCATATACAGACCAGTGAAATGTGAAGGCAAAACAGACTGCGGGTGCAGGAATCTGAAGCAACAAACATATGCTGGATGAACTCAGGGGGCTGAGCAGCAAATGTTGGCGGAAAGGAATGGTCGATGTTTCACGTGCAAAAATGGTCAAGTTTCACGTCAAAACTGTGCCTGCATCTCGGTGATCTGGTCTGATTGAATAAAGCTTGTAGGCACTTGTCTTACCTCAGGCAAAATACAACCTAAAGGAGAAACTGAATAACATCTAATTCAGGCTTTTAAGTAAGATGTAATGCAACCATTATAAGTGCCAGACAATAACAAACACAGTGCAGAATGCCTACACACTTCTGTGATTTTCAATGACACTGTCAACATCTTGAGAGCCATCATTAACCAGATGTTTAATTACATCAACAATAGGAATAGCATAGTCAACGCAGCAAAGTGGGGATGGTTACTCTCGGATCGACAATCTATCTCCATTCACTCTGTAACCTGTCAATCATCTACAAAACCCAAACAGGAATGTGATTGAATACTCATCACATCCAGTGAATGCAGGCATAATGATGGTGAAGCTGGACACCATCCAAGAACAGAACTGTCTGCATATTCACTGCTTCTGCTGTTAAACCCAACATACTCACTGCAGCCCTTGATATACTGTACATAATGTCTGAATGATGCAATGCAGAATCCATTGTTTAGATGAGTTTAGAGAAACAGCATGGAAACAGACCCTTCAGCCCACCAGGTCCGCGTTAAACAATGATCATCCATATATTAATTCTATCCTACATACAAGGGCAATTTACAGAAGCCAATTACAAACCTGCACATTAACCTACAAACCTGTACATCTTTGGAATGTGGGAGGAAACCGGAGCACCCGGAGGAAGCCCACACGGTCACGGGGAGAATGTACAAACTCCATACAGACAGCGCCTGGAGTCAGGATCGAACCCGGGTCTCTTGCGCTGTAAGGCACCAACTCTACTGTTGCGCCACTGTGCCGCCCATTGAGTTTACTTTGATACAGGACTGAAAGGGGAAGAGCAACAAGATCAATGAAAGATTATCGTCTGGAAATGTTACAGCTAGGTTGATATGCTATCTGCACCTTCAATGGAACAATGTGCTTGAATCCTTGCCCACCACCTTTGCAGGGGCACTGTCACCAAAAAGGCTGCAATTGTCCATTTGGAAGATATCGTGATTTTGGGGCAATCTAAATTAAGTATAACTGTGATTATTGGTTTAAATTAAGTAGAATCTAGTTCATTTGTTACAGGAATCCAGAACAAAGAGGAATTATAGCTCAAATTTAGAAAAAACGCCAACTCATTGCAATACCAGGAAAAATCCTCTTCACCAAAAAAAGAAGGTGGAAATATTTTTAAGTTTTGCGGCCACCACTGCTTTCTGATCATCCCGGCAATAAGTATATATAAACTACATTTGTGTGATTTATTTGAAAAAATAAAAAATATCACTTAATTTATACAAATTCTCAATTTTTCTTTAAATGAATGCATGGAAGACACATCCCAGAGACTAGCCACTTGCCTTTATCTCTCTGCAAAATATTTATTATTGGCCGATCGCCCATTTTTTAACCTAGTTGTCACATTTGAGCCCACAGTTCACAGCCAACCTAGAGGAATAATTTAGGCTCACTGGAAGAAGGCCACTGGGAATGTACTGTTGGTCCTCTCTATTTTTCAGTAGAGAGAAACAATAACATTGTTTTTTAAATTCTCTTATTAACATTTTAAAGAGTTATCAAGAAACAAAACAACTTCTTCCAATTGGGCAGAATTTATTTCACACTCACAGTGCTACTCGGATGATAAATACTGTGGTGTACATTTTCTGTAATTTTATGTCGAGCGTTATTGAACCATGCTTGATATTTCTATACAGTAATCCGATGAAATTCCTCTTTTACTGAAAAGTGCTGAAAGCTGGCAACGAGTCTGAATTTTCTGAATTATCACCATTTCAGGGCTTTAGTCAGCTATTAATTATGATTTGGACATAATCCTGTTTTCCCGATTCTAAATGCTGTTTATGAATTATGTTCTCCTCCCCATTGGCACATGGTAAAGCTACAAGATTCAGGAAACCCACTAGCCTAAATGACATATTGATGCAAAATTATTGTGTTTTATTGCTCAATGGATCTGTTCCAAATTTGATCATCAACATCCGTTTCTCAGTCAATGTTACAAAATGAGTTAAATGCGGAATACAGTCTTCACTGAGAAACAGGAAAATGGTGCTGTTAGCACTCTACTCACAAAAAACTTTGCACTGGGATTGTCATTAAACTAGAATTGTAACCTTCAACTAATCCGGTAAGAGGAGGAAACACTGGTCAAGATTGTAAACCTGCAAAGTTTGGCTTCAGCTACATGTTTTCTTTTTATTCTGAGCTGTAAAAGTCACAGAGCTTGGAATTTAAACTAGCATAGTGACAAATTGGTCAATTATAATGCTATTAAGGCTGTACTAGATTTTTAACTGAACTCTCCACTAGGGGGATTTTCAAGATGGTAGCCAGTCATCTCTGAAGAAATGAGGGGCAACTCAAATAATTTAGTGGGGATAGGGAATATTAAAGAGCCTTCACCCTCATTAACATCAATATAATGATACATAAAGGCTACATAATTGTCAGCAATATAAGGCAATAAAAATATTCACCTGCTGAAGCTGTCTGTAACTTGCTCAATACTTAGTACTTGCAGTTATTTCCTCTTACGAGTGACAATGATTACATATCGATGGCACTTGCAACTGAACCTCTATAAACGGGCCCTTCGGCCCACCGAGTCCACACCAACCAACAATCCCTGCACATTAACACCACCCTACACACACTAGGGACAATTTACATTTACACCAAGCCAACTAACCTACAAACCTGTATGTATTTGGAATGTGGGAGGAAACTGAAGATCTTGGAGAAAGTCCATGCGGTCACGGGGAGGACGTACAACCTCCTTACAGACAGAACCCGTAGTCGGCATCGAATCGGGTCTCCGGCTCTGTAAGACAGCAACTCTACCACCGTGCCGCCCCACTGCTCTGCTTAAATTGTTCTTAATCTGCAACGTTTATATCACCACAATCTTTTGGTTTGTTTTGAACTTATAACATGCATAGATAGGTAAACCAGCAAGGAAACAGGATTCAATAGGCAAGAGTGTTTAACTGATTGATATCCCGACAACAGAACAATTAAATTCTCAATTACAGTAGCTTAATAGACCCTTAAATCACAGTAACATGCAGATAATATATAATATTCAAAAATACAATGAACTAATATGATAACCATAATAGTGCAAAAACCAAAATCCATAGTGCAACTGAAGACAGTCCATAGAAGATAATTGTTGCTGAGGTTAGTGTTCTGTAGTGTTCAAGTGTCTGATGGTTGCCGGGAAGAAGCTGTTCTTGAACCTGGTGGACATTTCAGTCTCCTGTACTTATTCCCTGAAGGTAGCAGCGAAATGACAGCGTGATCAGGGTGGTGCGGATCTTTGATGATATTGACTGCCTTTTTGAAGCAGTGCCTCCATGTAGATCCCTTCAATGGTGGGAAGTCAATACCTGTGATGGACCAGGCTACCTCTGTGTCTACCACTCTCTGCAGTCTACTTCAACCCATGTCATTCGAGATAATACTGTCTTCAGGTCAATGGACTGGCAATTGCAAGTCTTACCCAACAGTAACTTAACCAGAAAATACATAGCATTACCTCAACAGGTATTGCAATCCTATCTGATTTCTCTCTTTATCTTTATTTCAGCATCATTTTTTTTTAATTAATGGAGTTCATCTAATCAAAACACAGCCTTGTGCATATAATATCAGTGAACAAAATACAGAGATAAGTAACATCCTTTCCCATACATTTCCTAATTTCCTCTTCACACCACTTACGGTTTAACAGCTACTGCAGAGCAGCTTCAAGCGAAAAACTATAGGCATTGACCACATTTAAATCATTTAGCACTCAACCTTTCTTTAAACTCACCGACCTCCACTGCTTTTAACCTGAACTACTTAATGCAGAGCCAGGTTACAAAAGCCTAATGACCAGTGACACCAGCTCAAGTAAATTTTCCATTATTACCAAACTCCACCATGTCAGTGTCATTGGAAGCCTGCACTTCCTTAATGTTTTCTGGCCCAGACAGTGATAAATGGACTCTAGTGGCACTCTCACTACATTCATCATAGCCTGGGAAAAAAAACCATCGGGAAAAAAAAGACTAAGCAAAATGAAGGGATTTCTTTTAACAGGCTGGAGTCATACAGCACTAAGCTGACCTGCTAATCTGTACTAGCTAAATTGGTTCTGCCTCACAGGCACAATATCTTTGCAGAAGTAATTATTATCCCATTGGCAGTGGCTTGCACTTATGGATCACAGAATGCATTGTCATTTAAAGATCATAGAAATCCCCCCCACCTCTCCCATCCCCCCCACCTCCCCCTCCTGTACCCGCTGTGTTTTTTCTTCACTGCTTGGTGTCACTTAGAGATCAATTTGTGAAGGGCCATCCATTGAGAATTCACCTTGGCTCAGGTTCGGAAAGGGCCCACTGCCAAGAAAGAGGAAGTGCAATAGGTGGGACAATGGGATGCCAGCAGTTTTACTCACTCACACACTGACAGCTGTATGCAAAAGAAGGCAATGCTGGGTTGAAGTGGACCTGTTCACTCCAGCAATCTGTCCACAATAAGACCTGGGGAATGAAAAAATCTGAGCACAGGTTTATTGTTGAAAGGGGATCAAATGATACAACAGTGCAGCTTGTCGAGTCAACAGGAGGGGGTAGGGGTCTGGGTGGAGTAGAAATAAAACAAACCAATGGTATTGAGACTGCAAAGCAAAAGATAAAGGATTGGATGATCACAAGGTTTTTTCATGCGTATATTTTTTTTTAACAAAATATCTGGTTTCCAATAAAATAATCAAGGATTAAATGTCACATTGTTGTACTGACAATGCTTTATTTGAAAATAAAGATGTTAAATCTATAACATTTTAAATTAATGAAGTAAAAAAAAGCAGTGCCACGAAGGTCTCAAAACAATACCGAGGTATGAATAAAAAGACATTTCAGAGTAAAATATTAGTTAACTTTCAAGACCTTGATGTCGCTTCCTTAGGTCTGAATGAGGATTGACAGCCAGTGCGAGAATATCAACAATATTAAATATGAACTGACATCCGAGAAGGTTTCTCTAAAGATATGGAGACTGCAAAATTAAATGTGACTTCAAAGTGGTTCTTTAAAATCTGTGGTGAATTAAAAACTGTCACTGAGCTCTCTCGACCTGCTGAGGTTGTAGCAATCTGTGCTATCCTTGTCTGCTAGAGGTTTATACAAAGATGTGCCAAAGTGGAGTGTGAGTAGCAAAAAAAACTATCGGAACATTTCCAAAAGTAGTGTTTTAACAATTTAACTTAGAAGATTTGTAACATAGACGATTCATTTGAATAAGGACTGAGACTTTTTTTTAACCACATATTCCAGTTCGGCTTTTCTCATTTTTCTTCTATTTTTCACAACTTGTCCTTTAACTTTCAACATTTCTGGTGTGCACTTATCCTGTAGTTAAACATTGAGGCCAGAATCAGAACTGGTTTCACTCCTTTTCAACAATGTAGAAAGAACTAATTAAAAAGCAACTCAAATATTGGTTTGTATAACCTTTGGATGTCATAAAACACTTTGGAGCCTTTTGAAGTATTTTCTTGCTTCTGAAGTGCAGTCATGAATGTATTGTAGGAAACGTTGCCAAAATCTAACACATAGTAAATTCCCTTCCGTAGCACTGACATGTGACCAAATATTCTGCACTTTAATGCTGTTGGTTGATGGTTAGATATTGGTCATGATAATGAGGGAAATCTGCTGGTTCTTGTCCAACCAAAACCATAAAATCTTTGGTAACGACCTGAGAGGCCAAACAGGGGTTCAGTTTAATGCTTGAAAAGACAGTATAGCTTTCAACACCCGCTCAGCACAGCATTGAGGAATCAGGCCAAATGATGTGCTTGTGTCTGGGATTGGATCTGAATCCAAAACATTCTAATTGAGAGGAAGGAGCGTTGTCATTAAACCAAGGCTGATCTTTGCCACTATAGGCAGCAGACTTATTATATTCTGGATTTGATTTGATTTTCACCAAAAACAGATAACAATGAGAACATGAGAAGATGGAGGATATGTTTTGAGACTGACTGCCTCGATTGTGGTCCTTGGAACAGTGGTAACCCCATACATTTTAAAGGAAGACCATCCGTTTAATGCATCCGTTTACACGTACCAGGGTGATAATCTTTGGATCCTTCTCAAAGGACTTTGAATCATGAGGAATTGACCAGCGCTGGGCAGATGTCCCATGACGCATGACTGCATGGAGCAGAAGTCTGTGCTTTGGCCAATGCCAGCCTCAGGCTTGTCAGATGACAGGTGGGAGATGGAAGGAGAATGAGGTTGAGAGGGAAGATAGACCAGCCATGATTGAATAGTGGAGAAGACTTGATGGGTCAAATGGCCTAATTCTGTCCTATAACATGAACTTATATTGGCAAAGCCTTGTAGAGGATCTGCCCCATATTGCTCACTTAAGGAGAAATTAGGAGAAAATGTGAAGACAGAACAGGATTCCTACCTTTCCCACCAGGAATCTACTGCATTGGAAATCCTTTCATGTTGGAATTTTCAGAAATTCATTTGCTTGTTACTTGTTAATGCCTTTTCTTTGTCTCTTTTTGAGTGGCTTAGCAAGACCACTGTCTTGGTGTCTAAATTATTGGGCAAATTGGATTAAAATGTTTCACAATGCAAGATGGAAAAGAAAATACCAGAAAAACTAAAATGTTGGTCAGTCCCCTTTGGATATGGATCACGTACAGGTAGAGGAGACTAATGTATCTTTCCATCATGTTTGGTGAGGACATTGAGCTGAAAGGCCTGTTCCTGTGCTGTACTCTTCTACAGTGGCTTGCAAAAGTATTCATACCCCTTGAACTTTTCCACATTTTGTCACGTTACAACCACAAACGTAAATGTATTTTATTGGGATTTTATGTGATAGACCAAATGCCCCCTTTACTCTGATACCCCTAAATAAAATCCAGTGCAACCAATTGAGTCACCTAATTAGTAAAAAGAGTCCACTTGTGTGTAATCTAATCTCAGTATAAATACTGCTGTTCTGTGAAGGCCTCAGAGGTTTGTTAGAGAACATTAGTGAACAAACAGCATCATGAAGCCCAAGGAACACACCAGACAGGTCAGGAATAAAGTTGTCGAGAATTTTAAAGCAGGGTTAGGTTATTAAAAAAAATCGCAAGCTTTGAACATCTCACGGAGCACTGTTCAATCCATCATCCGAAAATGGAAAGAGAATGGCACAACTGCAAACCTACCAAGACATGGCCGTCCACCTAAACTGACAGGCCGGGCAAGGAGAGCATTGATCAGAGAAGCAGCCAAGAGGCCCATGGTAACTCTGGAGGAGCTGCAGAGATCCACAGCTCGGGTGGGAGAATCTGTCCACAGGACAACTATTAGTCGTGCACTCCACAAATCGGGCCTTTATGGAAGAGTGGCAAGAAGAAAGCCATTGTTGTAAAAAAGCCATAAGAAGTCCCGTTTGCAGTTTGCCACAAGCCATGTGGTGGACACAGCAAACATGTGGAGGAAGGTGCTCTGGTCAGATGAGACCAAAATTGAAGTTTTTGGCCTAAATGCAAAACGCTATGTGTGGCGGAAAACTAACACTGCACATCACCCCGAACACACCATCCCCACTGTGAAACATGGTGGTGGCAGCATCATGCTGTGGGGATGCTTTTCTTCAGCAGGGACAGGGAAGCTGATCAGAGTTGATGGGAAGATGGATGGAGCCAAATACAGGGCAATCTTGGAACAAAACCTGTTAGAGTCTGCAAAAGACTTGAGACTGGGGCGGAGGTTCACCTTCCAGCAGGACAACGACCCTAAACATACAGCCAGAGCTATAATGGAATGGTTTAGATCAAAGCATATTCATGTGTTAGTATGGCCCAGTCAAAGTCAAGACCTAAATCCAATTGAGAATCTCTGGCAAGACTTAAAAATTGCTGTTCAGAGACGCTCTCCATCCAATCTGACTGAGCTTGAGCTATTTTGCAAAGAAGAATGGGCAAAAATTTCAGTCTCTCGATGTGCAAAGCTGGTAGAGACATACCCCAAAAGACTTGCAGCTGTAATTGCAGCGAAAGGCGTTTCTACAAAGTATTGACTCAGGGGGGTTGAATACTTTTGCACGCCACACTTTTCAGTTTTTTATTTGTAAAAAAATTTGAAAACCATGTATCATTTTCCTTCCACTTCACAATTATGCACCACTTTGTGTTGGTCTATCACATAAACTCCCAATAAAATACATTTACGTTTGTGGTTGTAACGTGACAAAATGTGGAAAAGTTCAAGGGGTATGAATACTTTTGCAAGCCACTGTATATTCTTTGCTATGGTCTCACATTCAAATTCTTGACTTTTCTATGGTGTAGCTGTTGCGTTGAATAGATTAGAACGTATTATTTGTCACGGTGGTTTTATTTCAAGCTTGTCTGCAGTGATTTAGTGCTCTTTTTAAATACAGAGAAAGGAACAATTCCTAATAATGCTTTCTGCCATAAAGTTGTCACAAAAGAGAGCCCTGCATTGTTAACACAAATCGTTACTGGTATTTTCGCTTTGACAATTCCCAGGTGCCGCTGTGTTTGACTGACATCAAGGACGCACTTCCAAAGCAGTAAGCGGCCCATGTAAAGCACAGCAATTCCTTCCACATCATTTTGATCTGTGTCTGCTAAAGTTCAAAGATCAACAGCCGAATGACAAGTCTTCTTCAATCTCTGTGGTGTCACAGCAGGAAGTATGTCAGAAATTTCTGAGCAAGTCCTCTGTGAATTCCTACCTGTCTGCCTCTCTCTTATCTCCTAGTTGTGAACAGATTGGTAGACCTGTTATAAAAAGCCCAATGAAGAATCGTATCAGAATCTTATTTCTTTGTAATTTTGCACTCCAACAGCCAAAAGTCAGAAAAAATTATCAGGCCTACTAGATGTTAATGTACAACAGGGTTTCCTGTACAGTTGTTAGCAACTGGGGTCTTTGATAATAGAATCACAAGAGTTATTTGAAAGAAACTTTCAGGCTTATTTTAACTCCTGTTGTCACTGAGGAAGCTGCAGTGACTGTAACAAATTGACAGAGTCCATTCCTCTGATGCACTGTGTTGAGAAAGTAGCCGTTTTTGGCTTGTATGTTACTCCAGCAGCCACCTTGACTGAAGAAGGGTTTCAGCCCGAAACGTCGCCTATTTCCTTCGCTCCATAGATGCTGCTGCACCTGCTGAGTTTCTCCAGCATTTTTGTGTACCTTCGATCTTGCAGCATCTGCAGTTCCTTCTTGAACACTTGGCCATCTTGACATTACTGACTGTATCAGGACAGGACAGGATAGGATAGGCCTCAAGAAGGAAGACCCCTTAATCATTCATCAGTGAATGGCACATTACATTATATATGTGTTTTAGTGTTCAATAACATATCTAGTTCAGCCTAGATCCAATATTGAACTCAGAACTTGTTAGAGAATAACTATAGGATGCATTAATTTTTGTCTTAAATGAAGCGAGAGTCTTTGGATCTAAATTAAATTTGTGACCTGCAATTTAATCTTGGTGACTAGGGATTTGCTTATAAAGGACATTGGTTATTAAGGTTGGACACACGCACACACACACACACACACACGCGTTCTTTAATGGAGCCATACTGTATTTTATATTTTTGTCCCCGATTTGATCCTTTCTCTTGGTATATAGTTCACATTGATCTTGGAAAATAATCAATGTTAATAAAGGCTATTATATTAATATTTGCTTGAAACGCACTTAATTTAAGCTATTAAGTTTTCAAAAATGATACTTGTTCAGAAATAGGGTGGCGCAGTGGCCCAGCTGTAGAGCTGGTGTTTCACAACGCCAGAGAGTTTGGGTCGATCCTGACTATGAGAGCTGTCCGTGTGGAGTTTGTACGTTCTTAACGCGACTGCATAGGTTTTCTCCAGATGCTCTGGTTTCCTCCGACGTTCCAAAGTTTTGGAAAGGAGGTTTGAAGGTTAATTGACTTCTGTAAATTGCCCATGTGGGTGGGTGCAAAGGTGGGGTAACATGAAATTAGTGTGTGGGTGATTGATGATCAGCGTGGACTCAGTGGGCTGAAGGACCCCTTTCCATGCTGTATCTCTAAACTATAAGAAATGCATTTGAAACCTGTGATACCCAATATATTTGTGCATCATGTGGATTTCTGTCATGAGATTCTTTCCCCTTCCTTTAATTAACGTAATTGTCTCGTATTGCAGAATGAAGTTAAATATCTTCTGAAATTGCATCTTGTTTTTAAAAAGAAATATTAATTTCTTTCCATGTATTTGCAATAATCATGGCCCCTGACTCAATTATTAAGAGATTATATTTTGTTAAACTAAAACTAAGAATGAATACCTAATTTGATGTGACATAAATAAGAATGAGAGATAAATTTGAATTGAGAAAAAATACTTCCCATGAAATGTGTTTAAATCACTCTCCAGTATGCAAATGAAAGTTAAACCAGACTTCATTGGTTGGACATTCTGTCATTTTACTACCAGATTAGAATAGGTATCAGGTCAAATATTGACACCTATCTGATAGCTTTTAAAACTTGGGCAATGGTCTTGTGCTGAAGTTTGAGTTTTGGAATGTAGCGGGACTCATTTTAAATAAACATAATTTTTTTTTCACAATTGAAACCAGCATTGTTAATTCTGATGGTCACAAACTGTATATCTTTGATATGAACCAGCATCTGGAGTTCCTTGTTATTACATTATCAATTTTGATGTACATTTTACGCTAAACCAGGACAATTCTGATCTTTCAAACTGAGCATCAAGACCTACAACAGCCTTTGCATAACTGCGTGATCACAACCATCATTATTTCTCTCCCTCACATTTGCCAAGTGTAATTCCAGACCTCCGAGGGAAACCTAATTGGGATTAAAATAACTTTACTTGTTTATAGGCAAAACAAAAGAGAATTTGGTGGAGATAGAAAATTAAATTTGCCCTTGTGAATCGATGAGCTTGATCTTGCATTCTACCCTGGAAGTTACTGCAGACATGCATTGCGATCTTTATGTGAAAAATTAGACATAGTGAAGTACACCAAGATAAAATGTTATCTCTGATGCAGGAGAGAATTTAGAAGTGCCAGGAAGCAGAATACATTTTAATCTCATGCCATTCCAAAACGCACAGGATATATTTCATGTTATTTGATAACTCCACCTAAGTCTCAAATATGTTCAGTTCTCCACTTGCAACTGGAATAATTGGGTGGCACGGCGGTGGAGTTGCTGCCTTACAGCGCCAGAGGTCTGGCTTCGATCCTGACTACAGATGCTGCCCATACGGAGCTTGTACATTCTCCTCATGACCACGTGCGTTTTCACCAGATCCTATGGATTCCTCCCACTCTTCAAAGACGTACAGGTTTGTAGGTTAATTGGCTTCGGTACAAATTACAAATTGTCCCTTGTGTGTGGGATAGTGCTAGTGCACGTGGATTGTCAGTCAGCGCGGAGTCCATGGGCTGAAGGGCCTGTTTCTGCACTGTATCTTCAAACTAAACTAAATTAGTCAATTTTTCCAGATTACATTTATCTATAAACATTATTGCAAAGTCACATCTAATCTGATGGGTATTTTTTCTTCACAGCAAGCCTATACCCATCTGGATTGTGTAGGTAAAGAACTAACCAGTGCTTCGCATTCTTTTCCATTGGGAAGCTGATTTTTCCCATTATAGCTCACCTCACCTGTGGCCATCTGTGGGATGTGAAAGCATTTACTTACAGTCCACATAATATATTTCACTTTACATTTGCATAATAAAGTATTTCAAACAGCAGATATAATTTTATGTTCAAATGAAAACACAAACCATTATCAAATAAATAAAATCACAAAATGGGCTCATTTTGGCTAGGAGCCTTTGCTTTATAAACAGTTTCTATGATGAAGTCCACAGTGAACCTTGCAGGGTTCAAATTTTAATATTTCATTAACTTTCCTCTGGAGACTATACATTTTGTAACATATCTGCAAGATGAATTACTATTGTCCGTATGAATGGGTGGCACAGTGGCGCAGCGGGTAAAGCTGCTGCCTCACAGCGTCAGATAGCCACCGTGTGGTCACAGGAGTGGAAGGCAACCTCATCTCCACTACACAGCTACAGCTCTTCACCAGATTAAAGTTGTCCAGGGTCTGACCTCCCCAGAGGAGCATGGGTGAAGCTCAACAGGCTTCGTACTGGAGTTGGGCATTTCAATACCAGCATGCGGAGATGAGGACTCCGCCAGAGCCCAGCCTGTGAATGCGGAGCAGAACAACAGACAGCCAACCATGTCATCTCTGGTTGCCCGCTCTACCACCCACCAAATGGAGCTCAGGGCCTGGCAGACATTGACGCAGAGACAACAACCTGGCTGCTCAACATCCGTCTTGAGATCTAACTATTCCTTTGGTTCATGTTTCATTCGCAAGAAGAACACCGCGTCAGAGACCCAGTTTAATCCTAATCGCAGGTGCTGTCTTGTGGAGTTTGCACGTTCTCGTCGTGACTTCACGGGTTTCCTCCCATATCCCAAAGACGCGCTGGTTTGTAAGTTAATTTTGGCCTCTGTAAATTGCCCCTAGGGGGTGGATGCAAACGTGGGATAACAGAGAATTAGATAAATGGGTAACTGATGGTCAATGGACTCGATGAGCTAAAGGGCCTGTTTCCATGCTTTATCTCTAAAACTTTAAAACCCAATCTAGGCTACTTCATCCAATATCCCCAAATGACCCCATGTCTATCTAGTTCGGAGCCTATTTGGAGGTTGTAGTGTTTAATCAACAAATGGTTGACCAAAGCCATTTGAGATGGCAAGGTCAATGGGAGGTTGGGGGATTTTTATACAGTCAGCACACAAAGGAAAAAACGTCAGTGAACTTGGAGGACCATTCAGCAGCATGGGCTATGAAGGCGAGTTGGCATTATACCTTGAAAATGCCACAGATGAGAATAGAAAATAGAAAAAATATCCAATGAGAAATGTGGATGAATGGTGGAGAAGGAAGATTTAAAATGAGTGACGAAAGTGACGGAACGAGACCAGACATTCCAATGGAGCAGGAGAACATGGCACAGATTTAGGTATGATGAGCACAACTGCGACTTCTAGGGAAAATAGAAATAGATACTCCCGAGTAGGGAGGCACGATTTTGTATGAAGTGCTATCAATCCAAAGCCAGGTTTCTGACAAGGCCATGATCCAATAGCGCAGTCATCCAAAGGCGTTTCTGTCAGGCAAGGGGCTTGTTTACAAGGATGGACATTCTGAAGATTATTGCAGAATAGGCAGTAAATCAGGAAGTAGACAGGTAAGAGAAAAAGGTGGTCCACTCAGTGATTTTTAGTTTTGTTTAGTTTAGAGATACAGCACGGAAAAAGGCCCTTCGTCCAACCGAATCTGCACTGACCAGCGATCCTCGAACATTAACACAATCCTACACACACTGGGGACAATTTACACTTATACCAAGCCAACTTACCTGTACATCTTTGGCGTGTGGGAGGAAACGGAAGATCTCAGAGAAAACCTACGCAGATCACGGGGAGAACATACAAACTCCGCACAGACAAGCACACGTAGCCAGGATTGAGCCCAGGTGTCTGGCGCTGTAAGTGCTGTAAGGCAGTCACTCTACTGCTACAGCACCATGCCGTCCTGCAGTGGTGCTGCTCATTAAACAACACTGTCAAGCTTCAGTGGGCTGTTGCAAAGCTGCCAAGAGAAAGAGAGGGATTCGAACCCGAGACATGATAAAGAGGATAGGAAGATTGAAGGGTAGGAGTAGGAGGTTGGGAGGTAGTTAGTGCTGGCTGAAAGGGGAGACGAGTCAAAGAGGAAAGAAAAAAAAAATGGTGGAAAGAGCAGATGTTGAGTTTGGGTTCTTTGTGGCAGTAATACGAGTTTATTCATCTCGCTGGATAATAGCCCAATGAAAGGTTAAAGCATAGTTATTGCTTTTCTTTTAACTTGGGTTATTCAGAAGCACTTGCTTTGATAAAATGAATCAGTGAATTATAGGTCTCGATTACGGGTCGCTGGCTGTTAGTGCTCTGTGACAGTGTTGACAAGTTGTTCTTTTTTTCCTCCATACAGACTTTTTATTATATTCAGTAACCAGAGAATTTAAGGCTGAAGTTTAGTTTAGTCTGGTTCATCAGTTTAAAGATACAGCATGGAAACGGCCCACTGATCACATGTTCCAACTAGTTCCAAGTTATCCCATTCCGTACAAACTAGGGGGCAATTTACAGAGGTCAATTTTAGGGATGTGGATCTGGAGCACCAGGTGGAAAACGCCATGGTCACACAGGGAGAACGTGCAAACTCCACATAAACAGCACCCGAGGTCAGGATCAAGCTCAGGTCTCTGGCTCAGGTGAGGCAGCTGCTCTAGCTAGGAATGACAATAAACAAGATTTTTTTCCTACATCAATACAACATAATACAAGATGATTCTTATCCACTCTTTCTCATCCACTCCCTACACACTGCGGAAAATTGTAAAGAAACTAATTAATCTAGGAATCGGCTGTCTTTGGGATGTGGGAGAAAACCAGAGGGAACCCATGCAGTGACAGGGAGAACGTGCAATCTCCATACAGACAGCACCAGAGGTCAGGATCGAACCTAGGTCTCTGACACTGTAAAGTGGCAGCCCTACCAGCAGCATTACTGTGCTGCCCACTAATTATTGAAGTAATTATATTTTCATAATCTTCAAGACAAAGTATATCGATTCTACTATTTTTACATTTTCATTGCCTGCATTCAGACTAACCCAGATGCTGTTCACTGTTAAAATGCTTTATTAAAGTCAGTGTGTTGATAAACATTGAAGGAATCCAATGCATCAGGCTGTTGAGGTTTCTCAGAAGAATGTGGCACATCATTTGAATTAACGGGAAATCTGTGTAGGTCAGAAAAATCTTTGATGGTTGCTAAATGAAAACCACTAATAATTCTAAAAGCTGGTTAATCATGTAGCACTGTATTTTTTAAAACAGCCTCTCTCATTTCCATTTAATAATATGTTGTAACTAAGTTATGTGATACGTTCTTCGAGGGTAGGCAATTCATCTTCAAGGTTAATGGAAGGGTTGAGTAAGGGTGCAAACAACAGCATAGATTTTGCAATGGGGCTTGTGACGATAGTGTGCGAGTGCTGACTCTTGGTTCAATGTTTCCTCATTAAGAAAAGAAAAATAAGTAGCAAAAGAGATCAACAGAATCTGAAGAAGTATCTCGACCTGAAACGTCACCCATTCCTTCTTTCCAAAGATGATGCCTGACCCGCTGAATTACTCCAGCAGTGTCTATCTTCAGATTAAACCAGCATCTGCAGTTCCTTCCTACACATTTTGTCTACTACTCTGAAAGTAGGATCAACCATTTTGCAGCCACTGGCTGAAAGGTTCAATAAGAAAAGAACCAGGAACAGACCTTAGATAGGTACGGAGGCACTGCCTCGTGTTACATTGTGAAAGCCAAACTTATTTCAATAGCAAACTTCTGCAGGAAGGCAGCCAAAATAGCCAAGACTTGCAGAATGCTGGGACTGCTGGATATACGGGTAGTTTTTTTTTTTTAATTTAAAGAACTTGGCATACCTAAAATAATTGTAGCTGGGGCATGTTGATAGTGAAACTTAGTCCTCCAAATGTTTAGTATAAGGCCCATCAGTACGTATTGTACATTTCTTGGATCTAATCACATATGCAGCAAACGTGCTGCCTCTGTAAGAGATTATTTAAACAAATAAAAGACCTTTGTCTACTCATGGTATTCTGCCCCAGAACCACTGAAAGTGGGGAAGGAGCATCTAGTGCGGTGTTCCCTGAGGGGATACCTCAGCTCCCAACGATAGGAGTATATGGAAGCCAAGTGTAAATGGAAGAGAAAGAGCATAACATTCGAACCTAGGCTTCGGTTTATTCGTGTCACCTGTGCAGGTACAATGAAAAGATTTTATTTATGTACTGTCCTGTCCTGTCCAATTTGATCACAACAAAGACAAGTACAAAAGGCAGAGCAAAGAGAAAGATACCAGAATAAATTTGTAGAATGACAGTTCCAGAGTCCAATATCCACATTGAGGCAGGTTAGATCATTGGGAATGTGCTCCAGTTTATGGAAAGTCTTCACTAAGGAGGACACAAACAATTTTCCTGCTATAGTAGTACCCAGAGGATCTGGGGTGACGGAGGAACTGATGGAAATCCACATTAGGCAGGAAATGGTGTTGGGTAGACTAATGGGACTGAAGGCTGATAAATCCCCAGGGCCTGATGATCTGCATCCCAGGGTATTTAAGGAAGTGGCTCTAGAAATCGTGGATGCATTGGTGATAATTTTCCAATGTTCTACAGACTCAGGATCCTGAGGGTAGCTAATATTATCCCACTTTTTAAGAAAGGCTGGAGCGAGAAAACAGGGAATTATAGACCAGTTAGCCTGACATCAGTGGTGGGGAAGATGCTGGAGTCAATTATAAAACATGAAATAGCCACACATTTGGATAGCAGTAACAGGATCGGTCCGAAGGGGAAATCATGCTTGACTCATTTTCTGGAATGTTTTGAGGATGTAACTTGGAAAATGGACAAGGGAGAGTCAGTGGATGTAGTGTACCTGGACTTTCAGAAAGCATTTGATAAAGTCCCACATAGGAGATTAGTGGGCAAAATTAGTGCACATGGTATTGGGGGTAGAGTGCTGACATGGATAGAAAATTGGTTGACAGACAGGAAACAAAGAGTAGGGATTAACAGGTCCCTTTCAGAATTGCAGGCAGTGACTAGTGGGGTACCGCAAGGTTCGGACCGCAGCTATTTACAATATACATCAGTGATTTGGATGAAGGGATTCAAAGTAACATTAGCAAATTTGCAGATGACACAAATAATCTCTGGAACTCTCTGCCACAGAGGGTAGTTGAGGCCAGTTCATTGGCTATATTTAAGAGGGAGTTAGATGTGGCCCTTGTGGCCAAGGGGATCAGAGGGTATGGAGAGAAGGCAGGTACGGGATACTGAGTTGGATGATCAGCCATGATCATATTAAATGGCGGTGCAGGCTCGAAGGGCCGAATGGCCTACTCCTGCGCCTAATTTCTATGTTTCTATGTTAAAGCTGGATGGCAGTGTGAACTCCGAGGAGGATGCTATGAGAATGCAGGGTGACTTGGACAGGTTGGGGGAGTGGGCAGATGCATAGCAGATTACATTTAATGTGTATAAATATGAGGTTATCCACTTTGGTATAAAAAACAGGAAGGCAGATTACTATTTAAAGGCAGGCAGTGAAGAAAGCGAATGGCATGTTATAACCATATAACAATTACAGCACAGAAACAGGCCATCTCGACCTTTCTAGTCCGTGCCGAACACGTATTCTCCCCTAGTCCCATACAGCTGCGTTCAGACCATAACCCTCCATACCTTTCCCGGCCATATAACTATCCAATTTATGTTGGCCTTTATAACAAGAGGAGTATAGGATCAAATGGATCCTTCTGCAGTGGTACAGAGCCTTAGTGAGCCCACTCCTGGAGTATTGTGTGCAGTTTTGGTCCCCTAATTTGAGGAAGGACATTCTTGCTATTGGGGGAGCGCAGCGTAGGTTTACAAGGTTAATTCCCGGGATGGCGAGACTGTCATATGCTGAGAGAATGGAGCAGCTGGGCTTCTAAGTCATACACCACCCTGAATTGGAAATATGCCGCTGTCCCATCATTGTCACCCAGTCTAAATCCTGGAACTGTATTACAAGAGAACCTTCACCAGAAACACTTCTGCGACTCAAAAGGCCTGCAAACGACACCCTCATCCTAAGAAGTTAATACACACATTAAAGTTCCTCAAGCATGTACAGGCACAGGACTTCTTTGTTTTTAGAGTTTTGTGAAGCTTTCTTGTCCCTCAGCAAAAAGTTTCACTAAACTGTACGCAGTGTGACAGTAGATAACTGAAAGTGTGGTGCAGGTTTTTGTTGATGGAACAAAAAAATATCCTCCCTTCCCTTCTTTTATTTTCCTGTTATCCTGGTCTGCTGGGTATGTCCCACATCCTTATCATTTGCAACACATTACACTGACAAACCTATCTAAACTAGCCTATAATACAGTTCTCATCAAAAGCCTTACTCAAGTCCACATGCAACATAGAACAGTATAGTGTGGGGACAGATCTTTCAGCCCACATTTCCATGCAAAACATGATACCAGATTAAACTAATTGTAAACTAATAACTCTCTTCCTACATACTGCAGATCAATATATCTCAATTCCCTGCATGTCCATGTATCTATCTGAAAACCTCTTAAATGCATTATCAATCTATCTCCATTATTATCTGGCAGCACATACCAGCACCCACCACTCTCTGTGTAAAAAAAAAAATTGCCCAGAACATCTCCTTTAAACTTTGGTTCTCTCACCTTACACCTATGTCTTCTCATCTTTAACACCTTGGTAACAGTTTCTGACTGTCTAACCTATCTATGTCTCTCAGCATTTAATGTACAATACAGGCAACATTTAATATCCTACCTTCCTCAATCTTCATAGCTGCCTCCTCAAATAAAACTGAATACAACCAGTGAGGCAGTATTTCCCCCACAAAAAGCTTTGCTAACTATCCTTGATCATTGCATATCCCTGCATTTCTAAATGGTCATAAATCCAATCCCTGGGAAATGTTCTTCAAGAATTTCCTACCATTAGTAAATCTCACTGGGCTGCAATCACATGCCTTCATCCTGAAACCCCACTCTAATCAAGGACCAACATTAGCCTTCTTCTGGCACCTCATTTAGTGTTAAGACAGATGCAGAAGCATCCAATTTTCCCTTCATTAAACCACAACGAGTTGGTTACACCAATTAACCCTGACTTTAAACGAGGCAGGTGGGCATTTGTTAAGAGGTGATTACTTGATTGAAATAAACAACTGTAGCTGTTAAAAAAGGCTGCAACTGTTTCAACCTTTTATAGACTTTCTGCATGCAACCAGTTGATCTGGAAGCACGATGAAACAGGTAAATGTGGCTTGGACAAAGCAGAATCTTGAGGCAAGTGATGGCTCCTGTTCAATGAGCTGGTGTTGTGATGATTCTGATGAATGATGCAGGGATGAGGATGTGCTGCCTCTAGTGGACAGTTGTGTGATATCAGGAGCAAGCACTTGCAGCAAAGTATTAAACTGCCCTTGATACGAGTGGCAGTGCATTTCTTGTAGTGCAGTTTGTATTGTGCTCGCATGCAGTACCTGATAACTTTCTGTAATGATCATGCATTGACAGGTCAGTCCTTTAATCCTCACTGCGTTGGTTCTTGGATGTGGCTGTGAAAAATAGCCACTACGAGCAGTTTGCCTCGGGTGTCTTTGTAACTGTCTGGCAATCTACCACTCTAACCAGGCAATAATGTTATTGGGACTCCACCAAAGTAACTGCCCCCATCAATGTTGCTTTTATTTGCTATTTTCCATTGAATTGTGTGGTTTATATTTCTTTGTCATCATTGATATTGAAAGGACACAAAAAGCTGTAGTAACTCAGCGGGACAGATAACATCTCTGGAGAGAAGGAATGGGTGATGTTTCGGGTCGAGACCTTTCTTCAGACATCTAGACCCGAAACGTCACCCATTCTTTCTCTCTAGAGATGCTGCCTGGCCTGCTGTGTTACTCCAGCTTTTTGTGTCTATCTTTGATTTAAACCAGCATCTGCAGTTCCTACACATTTGGTTTTGAAAGAGTTCCTTTTCACACTATCTCTTTCAATGGTTATGTTTTAATAAATTAATATTGCTTCATTTACAGATGCTGTACGTGCATCTAAAGGACTTTTTTTGCAATAGGCTTAAATGCAAATTGATACGGTATATTGTTAGTTTAGATAGTCTCATCTTAATAACAAAAACTCTATAGAAGCTCTATTTTTACCAACTTAAATCGGACATTTGTGAAATAAATTGCAGGTTTTGAGATTCCTCAATAAATTTGGATCTGAAATATGCTATTTATACATTTTTAACACTTAACAATGGGTTAGAAATTGCAGTTCCTAAATCAGTATTTCAAAAGAAAATTGATCCACTAACAATAAGCAGGTTAATGCATTGGTTTAAACAATGGACAGACAATAGTACTACTGAATGGTTAAGAATTATTTTCCCTAGATATAATTTCCAGGCCTCTTAAAATAGAGAGAGATTTATGTTTTGAATAATCACTTTAGATTCTGCCTCAATATTTGGGGTTGTGATGAAGCCTTGGATTTGAAAATGGTACTAACTCTTAAGGTCAGGTTTCTGGATGTTCACAGATGTGTGCAGCTACAGTCAAAATACTGCAGCACAGCTGACTTATTATCATAGCTCCTCGTGACACAGTCTATTTAGTGTGCAAATTGATATTTTGGGCATAAATTTCCAGCTACCTACCCTCTTAATACTACGCATGGAGCTTCTACACCTCCATATATCAAAATAATCAAGAATTTTTAAACCTCTTTTGGTGGTATAATATTCTTGCGTTTGAGTTTATACATAAATCATTATAAGCACATGTTGTTTACAGCAGATTGTTCCTGTTATTACCCTAAATGAATATATCAGAGTTTGGTTATTAATCCAAATTGTCAAAGTTGGTCACAGATTGTTATGGAGCAACTTATAAAAATCTATTTAAAAATATATTTATATAATTCATTGTTTTAAATATTGATTTAATGTAACAAAATGTACTGGAGAGTGCATTATTTCAAATTTACTGTGGAATAATTGAATGATTTTTATAAATTCTGAATATCCAGGTGATTAAAGAGACAAAACAAACTATAGTAATTAAATATAGATGACAGTTAAACCAAGCCTTTTCCGAAATCACAATGGAGAAACTGGCTGGGAAATTGTGAAATTATACTTGTTTTTGCATCTGATTCCTGTGCATCCTTTCTTCTTCCACTGTAGTTGAAGATCTGTTAAAATAAAGGAGATTGGATTTCTAAAACTTCAAGGTTTTATACAATTGCATAACACTGCACAATTTCCAGTCAGTACTTTAAGGTAAACACAAAATACTGCAGCAGGACAGGCAGCATCTCAGGAGAGAAGGAATGGAGGACGTTTCAGATCGAGACCCTTCTTCAGACTCTGCTTTAAGGGCCTGTCCCACTGAGATGACTACTTGGGAGACTTCCAGGGACTAGTTTTAATGGATTTCACCTATGACACCTGGCAACCAGCTACGACAGCAAAATTGTTGCACTGTTGCCACCATTTTTTTAACACTGAAAATTTTCCGGTAGTCACCCAAAAAATCGCCTAAGTGGGACGGGCCCCATTAAGATGGTGCATTGGAAGTGCAGATTTCCACATTTTCTGATTATCTTTGATCATTGATTTATCGGAGCTCAGCGTTCAGTGACGACAACACCAACTTGTACACAGATAGTGCCTTTAATGCAATAAGATGTTCAAAAGCACTTTGTGAAATTGGAAAATAACCCGGCACTACGACGTGGGGTCAAAGGAACAAGGGGAGGTGACTGAACATTTAGATACAGACTAGTTCTCTCTCTGAAATAGGGGGCAATGTTATTTGGAGCCCTGTGTAGCTTGCAGTTAATGAACCCTGAGTGCAAACTAATAGTGCATTTGTACTCACAACTTCAGTATTGAGTTATATTTGAAGGGAAGATAGACACAACATGCTGGAGTAAGTCAGCGGGGCAGGCAGCATCTCTGGACAGAACCAATGGGTAACGTTTCGGGTCGAGACCCTTCTTCAGGCTGCTCAGGGCCATCTGCGGTTTAAACCAGCATCTGTAGTTCCTTCCTACACTATATTTGAAGAAACTTGGATTGACTCCCAGGTACAGCAGGATTAAAGTAGAGCTTGAAAGGAATTTTTTTCGTCTTCAATTGGTTTGGTCTCTGACTCTCCAATCATACCGCATTTAGATTATTGGTTGTGTGAGATTAACCATCTTGCATCAACCATATTGTTACAAAGTTAATAAATCTCAGATCCACAGCAATTGTCAGCACTGAAATGAAGCAACTGGCTGCTCCCTCTTCTCCCATCAGGCAAAAGGTATAGGTGTGAAAAAGCACAACTCCAGATTTAGAGACAGTTTCTTCCCAACTGTTATCAGGCAACTGAATCATC
The DNA here is from genome assembly GCF_028641065.1 of Leucoraja erinaceus. Classification (NCBI taxonomy): domain Eukaryota; kingdom Metazoa; phylum Chordata; class Chondrichthyes; order Rajiformes; family Rajidae; genus Leucoraja; species Leucoraja erinaceus. The sequence continues at coordinate 54,188,452 of NC_073384.1, read as the reverse complement.
CTACTACAACCAGAGAGCAGTGCTGAACTACTATCTACTTCTTTGGTAATCCTCGGACTATCCTTGATCAGACATTGCTGGCTTTACTTTGCACTAAATTATATTCCCTTGTGTATCTATATATGTAAATGGCTTGAATTTCAATTATGCATTGTCTTTCTACTGACTGGATAGCATGCAACAAAAGCTTTTCACTGTACCTCTGTACATGTGGCAATAAACTAAACAGTGGCCAGATAGATTGGTCCACTGTGTTAGTAAGCACTGCCATTTTGCTTCCCCACTGCCAGCATATCATGAGTTGGGATAATCTGAAAAATGTTTAAATGAGCTGATTTTTACCTTGTGGTGCCAGCATAGTTCATTTGGGTGCAGAGTTTGATTGAGCTTACAATTCGAATAACTCGGTTTAAATTTTGAGACCTACTCCTATATAAATTAAAGATTGCAAAGTTAAAGAAAATTCAGATGAAGCAAACCAATCGAGGACCCTCATGGACTATGTGTCTGCTAAAGGACATGAAAATATCTCTTGCTTTCATTGTGTATGTGGGGATTTTATTTCACAATTTTCATTCTACAAACATCCTGAGTGCCTGATGACCTTCCTAGCTCCCTCCCCATCACACACTGACACATCCAGCCTTAAATTTGCGTCTTGCATCACCTCAGGAAACTACTGGCTAATTTCATTATTTCTGAGAAAAAAAAATGCAAATGAGTCCAGACAGCTGGTGCCTTCCTTGTGGCAAGGAGTGATGGAAGAGCCTGAGGCCCTCCTCATCAGAGGCTCTAATACCCTTCTGCTTAGGCAGGGCCCTTTGGGGATAGAGCAGGGAGGCTGCTGGAGCAGCGTGAACAGATGGAAAGAAGGTAGAAAAGGGGGAAGAACACTCGCTCTGGTTTGTGGGGAAGTCATGAAGTCGGTTACCTGCGAGGCTGACTATGGTTTGCAGGATCATTAGCTTTCAGTTTCCCGTGATTTCCAGACCTCCATTTGCAGAGCTGTCGATCAAAATTTGCATCTGCCAATATGGGGGATTCAGTACAGCTTATTGATGCACTGTGTCAATATGGTTCCAGTAGTTAACTGTGGTGTTCAGTGTTATTTTCAACCTGCTCGACATGTTTCCAAGTTTTGCCAGAACTACGTGAAAGAAAACAGATAATTATATGTCAATCTTCCAATGCATTACTGCTCAATGTTTATATCCATCCTTCAGGATCCTACCCTCTGTGTTAGAGTTCCATGCCAAAGAGTTATGTTACTAACTCTGATTTTTACATGGATAATTACATTTTTCGTGAAATTTGAGTGATTCTTTACATGCAGTCTGTGAGAAAATGATTTCTAACAGAGTTTCACATCGAAAAGCAGCACCTATTCCAATCGCAAGAAAGATTATGATGACATTGTTAGTTTGGGGTAGGCAAAGTAAAAGATCAAAGAGTAATGCGCATTTTTTTTCCAGACGCTAGATGCAAACTGTTTTGCTCGTGTTCCAGACAGACGGATAGTTAGGACCACTGCCAAGTGTACGTACCATGGTGGGGCACAGTGACTGAGTTGAGTTTATCACAGGAAGTTTATTACCTCATTTATAATGCAGCCCCTACAGAGATCACATTTAGTTCAGATCAGAATAGCCCATGCTGAGTACAATCTCCCAGGGTTTATACAGTGGTCTGTCCATGTTCTCTTGATAGGATGGACAGACTGACAGTTTTAAATTACTACCTTGGTGCATTCACAGAAAGGACACTGACAGAACAACAAATATTTTGCATCATCCTAATTCAAGTCTCCTGATTCACAGTTCAAGCTTGAAAACACAAAACTAAATTCCAGAGTTTGGAGCCGGAAGTAAATAATCCACCATTTCCACCCTATCGTTTACCTTTACTTAAACCTTACAATTTCACATCTACTTGGAACTCTGTGGGAGATGCAAACTTTAAGAAAAATAGAACTCCTTGAAGCTCAGAATTGTTTTACTAAATGGCAGCATTTAACTGGGAGAGAACAAAACTGTTCGGGCTTGTGGTCACTCTTGAAGAAGCATTCCTCATTACTCTTTTTTTTTTTTTTTTTTTTCCCCTGCAGTTGTCTATTGATATTTCTTTAAAGATCAATGTTTAGTCCCAACAGTGTGATGTCCTCCCTAGAGCATCTGGGGCCTGCATAAACAGAGCAAAAAGTAACTTGTCTCTTCAGCATATCTCATAATAGAATTGTTAGTGTTTGCACAAGTTATGAAATTGTACTAAGTGTCACCATTGTTTGGCTGCTTTTGTTGGTATTTGCTATGCAGGCTAAAGACATGATTTTGTGGTATGCCATCAGGATAAAGTTGATAGTCCATACCCTGCTGGTATCTACTTGAAGAATGGAGCTTGTGATTGTGTGACATTCTTTTTTGGAGCTCAGTGGTTCAGCTTGTGGCTTATTTTACCTTGTACAGCTGAGCAGGCTTTAAACTGCAGGAAAGACCACTCTTCCACTCTAGCAGTAGACTATGCTGGGCAGGGACTGATGTCCTGGCAACAATTAAGATACCTTTACTTTATGGCAGCCCACTGTGTCAGTAGCATTTGAGTTTCCATTGCAAATAAAACATTGCAAATAACACAATGTTATTTAGCCACAAAAAGGAGTATAGTGTATGGGTGATCACTGGTTGGCAAGGTCTCGATGGGCTGAAGGGCCTGTTTCCACAGTGCATCTCTAAACTAAACCGAAACTAAGCGTTAACATACTGTGGCTCTTCATAGGAGCTCAGCAATGCTCAGCAAAGTGGATGCCACGTGGCACTTGGGTATATGATGTTCAATTTCACCACCCTGACTACAATATTAGAATCGGTACTAGAACAACATTTAAAGGTACAATCATGACATTTAAAAGACTTTAAAACATTTAATCCCATGGAAAATCATCTACAAAAAATAAAGACAGGCCAGATAAAGGGGGGAGAGATAATAAGAGACACGCTATAATAAGAAGATCATCTTCATATTCGGTGACTTCAAATTGAAAGGAATGTCTCCATAGTTTTAAAGCAACTTGTTATTCTTATAGCAACTTGTTGTTTATAGCAATTAAGGCTTATAACAATCTTTACGAGGTGGCATAACAGGGAGACACAGTGGTGCAGGTGATAAAGCTGGTGCCTCACTGCGCCAGAGGCCCAGATACTATCCTGACCTCTGGTGCTGTCTGTGTGGAGTATGTCCTATTTGTGACCTCTTGTATTTCCTCTGGGTGCTCTGGTTTCCTCCCAGATCCCAAAGACGCAGGTTTGTAGGTTAACTAACCTCCACAAATTGTCTGAAGTTTGATTTAGAGATGCAACACGAAAACGGGCTCTTCGGCCCACCGAGTCCTTGCCCACAAACTGCCCTAACAACTCGTACCAGCAGAAGCTTCTCATTGTTTCCTCTGACCTGCGACAATCTGCAAGATAGATTGTACTTTTGCTAAAAGCATTTTAAGCATGTGAATTAATTAAAATATTAACAATAATTAAAATAAAATATAGAACAAATCATTTGACCATTCTTTTCATGAAAGCTAACAAGTCCTTTCAAATGAATGGGATTGCAATTGGCTTTTTAGTTTAGAGATACAATGTGGAAACAGGCCCTTTTGTCCATGAGTCCAAGCTGACCAGCGATCCCTGCACCCTAACACTATCCTACACACTAGGGTAGATTTACAATCCACCAAGTTAATTAACTCACAAACCTGCAAGTCTTTGGCGTATGGGAGGAAACTGGAGAAAACAAACGCAGGTCACGGGGAGAACTTACAAACTCCGTACAGACAGCACTGGTAGTCCAGATGGAACCAGGGTCTCTGGCGCTGTGAGGCTGGTTGGCCGAATATCAGCATCAGAATCAGAATAGTACTTTATTTGCCAAGTATGTTTTGCAACATACGAGGAATTTCATTTACTTCAGTCATGGCTTCAGATGCAAAGTTTGCCCAGTCCTACGATTCTGTTTACCATGGAACGTCCCCAATGAGTCTAGGAATGGAACAAGACTAGGCTTGTATTCACTGGAGTTTAGAAGGATGAGGGGGTATCTTATAGAAACTTATAAAAGGACTGTACAAGCTAGATGCAGGAAAAATGTTCCCAATGTTGGGCGAGACCAGAACCAGGGGCCACAGTCTTAGAATAAAGGGGAGGCCATTTAAGACTGAGGTGAGAAAAAAACTTTTTCACCCAGAGAGTGGTGAACTTGTGGAATTCCCTGCCACAGAGGGCAATGGAGGCCAATCACTGGATGGATTTAAGAGAGCATTAGATAGAGCTCTAGGAGCTAGTGGAGTCGAGGGATATGGGGAGAAGGCAGGCACGGGTTAGTGACTGGGGACGATCATCCATGATCACAATGAATGGTGGTGCTGGCTCTAAGGGCCAAATGGCCTCCTCCTGCACCTATTTTCTATGTTAGAGAACAAACCTCTACAGTACGCATCTGGTTGCCAGTGAGTTGCATACAGCTGTGCTGCAGTGAAGAGGTTTGGGTTTAGAGTTCACTGGTGCACATTCTGTTGGTCCTTGCAGGCATTTCCACATAACTGCTACCTGGCCAGTAGCATGATCCAACCCATTGCCTTTACATTTGTAACCGCAAAGTTGTTCTGCGATGGTAACCAGCTCCTAGAGGAGGTGGGTAACTTGGGCAACAGCGTTGTACTTTTTTGCATTTAACCAAGCATGTTCAAATGAAGTTGCTGATTTATTTCTTAACTGTGAATGCTGATATCTGTGCCATTACTCCCACTTCAAAGTTTTGCGCCAATAATATTTCAAGGGCATCCTCGAGATGGCCATAACATTGTGTTCATCCTCGTGTTAATCAGTAAAAGGTTTCAGAACCCAAGATTATTTACATGCAAACAAAATTAATCCTGCTTGTGCAGATCCATTGATTTGTTTGAATTAGTTGACTGCATTAGATAATTAAAATTCAGACAGACCAAATTCGACACAAATATCAAGTCGAGAATATCGGTTGCAATAAAATATCTTTGTAGTTTATTACTCCTCCTTGTTGTGTGATGGATTTAGCAAGATTGTCAATTCCCTTGGAGCTGTGTTGAGAATCTTCATCTTTTGAGGAATGTGTGCATCCTATTTGCTTCTGTTGTGAAGTGTCTAAAATATACACCATTGCTGCAGTCTATGTGGGAACACCCATCCCAAATTTAAATCAAAGCGCTAAAGAGTTCTCCCTGTACTAGGAACTCTGTCCCTTACCAATAGGAGTGAGCCGATGCATTTTAAATCCGTCATTTTATTTTATTGTGCAAGCTTGGTTTTCTGTACACATTTCTGCTAAAAGTGTTCTGATCCCCTCTGGACTCGGATTGCTGTAAAGCTAGGATTCTTATCTCTTCCAGCGCAACCTTTTCCCCTGTGGCTTTTTGAAAATCAGTTTGGCTTGAGAAATTAGATTCAATGTCATTATTGTATATACCAAGTCATAGCTCCTTTAACAATTACTGCTGTGGCAATGCAACTAAACTTTCTTTGTAACGTCTTCAGTGCCCAAAGGATTTCAAGTTGAAATTTGCTTCCCAGCTAAAAGTTATTTTTCTTCTAGGAAGCTGCATTCTTTCATCATTTGAGGAGATATCATTCCTATCTGGGAAAGATCATAATATAAATTGGCAGAGCACATAAATCTACTGCTGAAATGTTCATGCAATGGATACTTCTCAAAGAAAGTATGTGACAGACACAGTTCACAAGTTATAGGAGTAGAATTAGGCCATTCGGTCCATCGAGTCCACTACGCCATTCCATCATGGCTGATCTCTGCCTAATTCCATTTTCCTGCCTTCTCCCCATAATCCTTGACACCCGTTCTAATCAAGAATTTGTTCATTTCTGCCTTGAAAATATCCATTGGCCATTGAAAGGTGCAGCCGATTTCTTTAGAAGTGTCATAGATGTAGGGCCGTACCCAAGCAGAAACAGGCTTGTGAAATGAAAGCAAAATATTGCAGATGGTGGCAATGTAAATTAATGGCAGGAGTTGTTGGGAAAAAATTAGTAGGTCGGATTGCATCTATATAGAGAGAGAAAAAAAACCCCACAGAACACGAGTCAATTTATTGTTCTGAAGGAGATGCAAGAGATTTCAAATGCTGGAATCTTGGGCAAAAATTCAGTGAGCCAAGCAACATCTGCGGAGGGAAATGGTGGGTTTTGTTGTGTCCATTTTCTTCCACAGAAGCTGCCTGGGTTACTTCAGCAGTTTGCATTTATTTTCTGTTGTTCTGATGACATTTTCTTATGTTTCATGGAATATTTTCTGATTGAGTGGATGGATGCAGCTCCAACAGCTCTCAAGAAACTTGGATCCATCCATTTGTTTGACTAGCACCCCATCCACCACCCGGACCAGTTAGCACCATCACACTGTGTGGATCATCAGCAAAATATGTTGCCACTATTCATGAAGACTCTTCATAAACCAACAAGAACTGTCTACTACCAAAAAGACCAAGTGCAACAGGAGCTTAGGACTGAATAACTTCATTCTCGTCTGAAGAAGGGTTTCGGCCCGAAACGTTGCCTATTTCCTTCGCTCCATAGATGCTGCTGCACCCGCTAAGTTTCTCCAGCTGTTTTGTGTAACCTTCATTCTCCAAGTTGCACACTAACCTGCCTTGGAAATACTGTACATTTCTGGGCCTTTATCATCAAAGGATCTTTTTTTTTTCCTCTCCTGATCTAAAATGCTGGGTCTCTTAAGCCCCTGTCCCACTTGGGCGACCTCCACCGCGACCTCTGGCGACATTTCCCATGACCTATAGTCGCGGCAAGGTCGTCACGAGGTTGTAGGAAGTCTTCGTCACTCTCCTTCATGGTCGAGAGTGGTCTCCGCGTAGTTGAGGCTTCAGCCAGATCGCGGCGTATTTTTCAAAATGTAAAAAATTGACCGCGACTAAAAATAGGTCCCAGTGGGAAAAATCAATATTTTTTTTTAGTCGTAGGTCTAGTCGAAGCCGGTCGTAATAGGTCGTGATGCTAGTCGTAGGTGGTCGAAGGTAATCGAATGTAATAGCTCTGGGGTGGAAAAGAAAATCAGTAGAAGTGCAAAAAAGGCAATTTTAACAGTAGAACGTCGCCTCTTTCACTCCAAGGCATGTTCATTCATAGCTGAAGAATTTTTTGGAGATGAGACTTGTGTTTTAGAGATGGCACCAAAAAGGCAGCAGCGCAGGCAGACGGCACAACCCTCAAAAACCTGCCATGTGGGTGTTGCCCACCCAGGAGGAGGGCTGGCAGGAGGTGATGCCGCAGGAGGTGATAGTGCAGGAGAAGTAGCACTGCATAAGAGACCCCTGGAGGAGGAGACCAGGGGTGGTAGTATATGTCCACACCACAACCCCAACCTTCACTGCCTATTTTAAAGGCAGCAAAGCAGCCCATTCTCCTGTGTCTGACACAGCATCAGAGGCAGATGCCCCATTGGTGGTGAGGGAGGGCTGGAGGAAGGTTATGCCCTACACCTTCACCAGGCAGCAGGGGGGACCTTGAGGAATGGTTCCAGCAGAATGCCATCCTGTACAAGAAGGAAAATGAGGGGGACAGGGACAGGGACAAGAATGGCATGCTTGCCATCCACTGGAACAGTCCATCACATCATCTCCACTCACCCATTGAGACCTCTTCTTGTGCTTCCTCTTCACCCTTGCTCTTCCCCTTCTGCCTTTCTAAAAAGGCTGCTGAATCAAAAGGGTTACTGCAAACAGCAGTAGTTGTATTTTTACTAAAATCCTCCAAATTAGTTCCTTCCTTGCTTGCATAGTTCAGAATTATTTAAAAAAAAATTAAAAAAAAAAAAATTAAAAACAAATCTGGGAGGTATTTTTTAGTGAGAAAAAAATGCAGACATTACATCATTTTATCATTGGAGGAAAATTGCCTGCTTGTTAGTTGCAAGAGTTTCCACCATACAATGAAAAACAAAATTGTTGTACTTAAGTGATCATGAAAGTGATTGTCAAAAGAAGTGTCACACCCCAAAACATTGACAATCTGTTCCTTCCACAGATGCTGCCTGACCCCTCTCGGCCTCTTCTGCATTTTGCTTTGGTCAAGGTTCCAACATTGGCTGTTTCTTTACAGATTTGTTTTGTAATGCAAGAAGCACAATTCGAGCCTTTGGATTGACCTCCCTACACAATGGAACAGTCAACTTTAAAGCATCAGCAGAACATTCATGCTTATCCCATGCTGAAAGTAATAATTGGGGTGGCACAGTGGTAAAGCTACTGCCTTGCAGCGCCAGAGACCTGGGTTCGGTCATGACAATGGGTGCTGTCTTTATGGAGTTTGTACGTTCTCCCTGTGACCATGTGGGTTTTCTCCGGGTGCTCTGGTTTACTCCCACACACCGAAAACTTACAGGTTTTTCGGTTAATTGGCATCTGTAAAATTGTAAATTGTCCCTGGTGTGTAGGATAGTGCTTGTGTATGGAGTGTCCACTAGTCGGCACTGACTCGGTGGGCTGAAGGGCCTGTTTCCGCGCTCTATTTCAAGTCTAAATCTGTTGCATTCCCAGGATTTGCCACAAAATTGAAAAATACTATAAAAATTACTCTCTGATACAGTGCCTTTTGCGCTATCTTTATAAAATTGCTTTCCAGTCTTAACAAACCTAAACTGATCAAATATTCACATTTTAACACTTCCATGTGAGAATGGATACACTAATACCTGTACTCTTCTTTGGCTTGTCGTCAGTTCCTCTCTCTTCCCTGTAATAGTTTCTGATGATTCAAGAGGTCACATGTTTACTCCAATGGGAAAGGGGTCATGAGCAACCATCTACAATTCCCACAGATCACTGTGTTGCTAACAATAGATCCATAATTGCCTTCTTGGTTCCATTTATTGTTTGAAGAGCTCTCCATTGTCCATCCAATGTGCTAATGATCTACTTAACACCTTAGTTCCTGACATTTCTTCATTAGTAAATACCTTATTCATGGCAGTATTTCATCTGCAAATGGGCTGCTGGAAACATAATTCACCTCCACGGAAGGGAGCTATTTCATCTCCCTTTCCTCAAAATGATTTAAATGTTATTTTGAAGCATTCATTTCCTTGTAGTCTTGGACCTAAATGTTCTAATTCGCAATTTAAATCCAATGCGTATATAAAATGGAATGAACTAACTGACCCTGCAATTACGGGAAACCATAACATACGAGTTAACCATAACTACATTATCAAAGGGAAAACCAAAACGCATTGGAATGCAGCAGAATTATGGAGCAATACATGATCTCGCAGGGACATCTACATGGTGTTCTCCATCTAATGCAGCTGTATCCTCTCTAGAACTACACAGCAGTAGAGCTCTCATCCAAACTGCAGCATAGCAACCTCTGCCCAATACTGAAGCTACCAAAGCAAATAGTATTCTATCAACCCTTTATTCATTTGATAGAATTTTTATTTATTCAGATTAATTTTACCACATCACATTTAGAACACCCTGTGGCAATTACAGGCAAGTGGCATTTTTTTTTTTTTTTTATAAATGTGAAATACGTCTCCAGAAAGCTGCTGGAAGCAATGTCCACAATGCCCTTGACATATTGTGACCCATCCAGTCTGATTTTGAAACTTTTTTTTTACTTTCACCCTAATTTTTTCTCATGCAATCCATGAATTATGATCTTTTGAAGTTTATCTATCTACCAAAATGGTTTCATCATGGCAGAATCTAAGTAAAAGAACGTTATTTGGAGTTAAAAGTACTTTAAATTGATACTTACCTGGCAGGAGAGAGACCATGATCACCAAGGTGGTTCAAGAGGGCCTGTACCTCCCTCCTACGCCACAGGGATAACCCGGGCCGTCTTCCAGTTCATCTGGGGGTCGAGGATAGACCGGGTGCGACAGGCCAAAAAAAAAAGAAAGTACTTTAAATTATATTGATAAATCAAACAAAACTTTTCAGTTGTTTATTTCAATGTGATAGTGGACAACCTTCCCAGAAAGTGGAAAAGAATGGTGTTCCAAATAGAGAAAGGAGGTGCCTCACCACATCAAAAGTATCTCGAGTTTGAGTGTTAAGTCTGCAATCTTGGAACGAAACTCAATCTATTTTTCATAGTGACTTGTTTAGCTTTAAGTACTCGCAGATTAGTTTGATGGAATGTTGAACAATTTGCTTGAATTGTATACGGACAGCTTTGCCAAAGAAGATATCCATATGATGTGCAATGCATAAGATGATAAACAAAGATAGATAGGAATAAACAATGTTCTGGAGAACTAAATATGAAGAAGGGTCCTGGCCCAAGACATCGTCTGCTCATCTCCTTCCACAGATACTGCCTGGCCTGTTGAATTCCTCCAGTGCTTTGTTTCTTGCTCCAATTTTTAGCACTTGCATTTCATTTCAACGAAGGTAAGTCAGTTCTTAGGGGACGTTTCAGGTCGAGACCCTTCTTCAGTCTGAAAAAGGGTCTCGACCCAAAACGTTGCCCATTCCTTCTCTCCATAGATGCTGCCTCACCCGCTAAGTTTCTCCAACATTTTTGCCTACCATTGATTTTTCCAGCATCTGCGGTTCTTTCTTAAACATAGGTAGGTTCCTTGTATCTAGATAGATATGTTATTCACTTTTATATGTTTAGGAGGCATTTTTTTTCATATGAAGATTTCCAACCGTCTGCTCCTTTTAATTTGGAACTTTTCAAAACTTTACCAGTGTTAAAATTGAATTTAATTATTGCAAGATCCACATGTTTTGAATTCCTTTTGAGTCGAACAAAAATTGAGTTGGCATTTCAAATTGCTAATAATGAAGCAATTTACCCTGTTTTAGTAAAAAAAATTTGGAATACTTTAAAGGCATTGGTGTGTTACTAAATGTTTCTTATCTGGAGTAGTTTAAAAAAAAAAGATGCTGGAATCTTGAGCAAATCACCAGGTGCCAGCAGATCTCAGGAGGTTTGGCAGCATCTGTGGAAGGAATGGGCAAGCAATGATTTGGGTCAGGGCCCTTCTACTGACTGAAGACCTCTGACAGATGTCAGAGGCTATGGGGAGAACGCAAAAGAATGGGGTTCAGAGGAAGAGATAGATCAGTCATGATTGAATGGTGGAGTGGACTTGATGGGCTGAATGGCCTAATTCTACCCCAATTCATTATGACCTTGGGACATGGACCTTGGCCAATCATCTAAAGTTCTTTATGTACAAGGATCTTAAAGTGTGTTGCAGCTAACTGGGAAATATTGTGTGCACAGAAAATAACAGGGTGCGGTAGAAAAATCTCAACCGCATTAACGTGATTTTATTTGGTGGCATAGATTTTTACCCCTTTCCGAGACACAAAATTGGGCTCCTCATCCTCACTGTGAAAGCTCTTCAACAGTGTCTCTGGAAAATATTGTTCTATTTACATTAAAAAAAAATAAAAAAATGTGATGGGCAATTAGAAACAGCCAACACTACATTTTTATGGGGTCGAGGAAAGAGTGTTCGCGTTGCGGCCTTGTTTTCACCAATCTTTCCACCACCACGCACAAGAAGCGCAAGACCGACACCATTGTATACAGATGCCGAGAGGTGTGTTCAACTCTGGCTGAACAACTTCTAATCTTGTGTGTGAACTCGACAAGAAGAAGACTTCATTTTTATACCATATTAGTTGGGGTTTTTTAAAGCAATAATTCTGCAAAACTCTGATTCCCAGCATCTGTAGTTCTTTTGTTGTTTTTAATTTTGTATTATTTTGTTGACCACATCTTACTAGCAATTATTGGCAGTTTTTGTTGGAAGCATTGACATTAAATGGTAACAAGTCCAGGACTTCCATGCATAGAATTGTCAAACATTTAATTTATTGAACACCAATACTTTCTGGCACTGGATGTCAAAATGAAGCTCCACTCCTTTGCATTGATATTGAGGTAGAAGATGACACTGTGGCAGAAGTTCCCAGCAAGTCATGATCTGGCTCACTTGCCATGGAACCAGGTACCCACCTGGAGTCATTTGAGGCTCGTCTTCTGATCGACCCTGAAGACCAGGAAACTGGGAGGAGGATGGGGAGAGTTGGCGATGGTAGCAGACGCTGGACAATGGGCCGTTTTCAAGATGGCGGCGGACAGAGGAGAGGATCAGTGCTGCCAGGACAAAGGTCAAGATATGACTGCACTCTCAAGAAGTTTGAAACATTGTGGGCTGAAACTGGATGACTCTTTGTGTACTGTCGTGCTAACGTCCACTATTACACTACACTTGTTGCACTTTTGTACTTATTGTGCTTATCTATAGTATGATATTACTGGATTATATGTAAAACACAGAATTTCACTGTACCTAGTTACATGTGACCAAGTATTATCTTTGCAATATATCTCTCGAATGCTGTGTTACAGTGAATCTGTTATAGAAGTAAGGACAATTGATTGTAGAACAGAAGTTATGGTGTGGAGGGATAAATAAGGTACATTTTAAAATTAATGTTTCTCATTAATGTTTTAAATTGTGTTTATCCATAGTTTTTAAAATATAGAGTAATTGGAATATTTAATTATTTTAAATTTCTCAATGTCATTGACAAATATCTATTTAAAAATTACCTGGGCTTTCTTGGACTTCCATGGTTTAAGTGTGCTTTGGGGATGGAGCATTATTAGTTATCCAGTCGGCATCTCACTGGAGACCAACTGAAACCCCCTTGGGTGAATGAGATGGACTCTCTGTATCTGAACTGCAGGTAAATGCAGACACAAATCGGCCAGGGGTGAGGTTCCACAATGGGGACCCAAGCAAGCAAAGTTCAGTCCATTATGATAGGAGCAGTCCAAAGCTTTCAATTTTGAGTCATTATTGACACTAGATCATTGTCGTAAGGGATTTGTTTACCTTTGGCAAAATTGTTCACATTTGCTTTGCTATATTGACGATATTTGCTTGATTTTTGCATCAGCATGGATAGAATGCTGAGTTTTACTGAGGTATTTAAAAATAGCTCTCGGTCACTTTTACCCTTGTAGCCTAATGATACTTTCATCATTTCTTTCTTTTTAAATCGGTAGAAATAATGTTTAACAAAAGCTCCAGTTTACTGGCGTGCTCCAGCTCCTAAGATGTCTGGGAAACCATCACTTATGCAGTGGCTTGGTGACACTTTGTATTGCATCCTTTAGTCACTCCTGTCAGCCTGCAGAGCATAGTCACCACCAGTACTTGTAAACATACATTACTGTCATATTCCCATCTGCTCTGTTTGCTCAATGCACAGCCAGACTTCAGCGAAACAAACAACGTTTGTGTGATGACAGAACTACTTTCATTTGAAAGCGGGAACCTAAAGAAAGCAACAGCTTGATGAAAATAACAAGTCTGTTTGGGGAAAACATAATAAATAATGTTTGTCACTGCACAATCCAACAAGCAGCCCACAGGAGTAGCCTGAGCGAGATGTACTCGCTTGAAAAGAGCTACAGCAACAATGGTACCGGAAAATTAAAGATTATGCTTTCAGAGAAATTACAAACGGATAACCTATTTGTCCTTGTTCAGTGCAGGATGGTGGAAAATGAGGGATTTCAACTGATTGGTCAGGTGTACCCCGAAGGAATGTGGAGAACTATTATTGTCCCGTCCTAGAGAAAGGCAGCCATAGCTTCACGAAACTAGCAATCCTCACTTGTTCAAGACAAGCTGTTTGTGACTTGTATCAGCAAAAAGTTTATTGTGCACTCACAAAGTTAAGTGTTGATGTTGAGTGACTCTAGCTTCAGTGTGAAGTGAAACATGGAGCAGGAAGGACAACTCTTCATAGGACTCCTGGGATGAATGGATTCTCTGCGAGGAGGAATGGTTGATCAGGTTAGGCCAATATTCAACAAGATTTGGGGAAGCGAGATGTGATCTTCCTGAATCAAGTGAAATGTTAAGGGGGCTTGACAAGATAAATCGAGACACAAGTAACTGACTGAATGAAGATCCCAACCCAAAGTGTCACCGGCACTTTCCATCCGCAGATACTGTCTGACCCAGTGAGTTCTTCCAGCACTTTGTTTTGCTCAAGATAATCTGAGAAGATCGTTTGCCTCGTACAGAAATCTTGAATTACAAGAGCATAGTTTCTGAACATACAGAAAAAAGGAAGAATTTCATCCCATGGAGGGTTATGAATCTTTGGCATTCTCAACCTCTAAGGCTGAGGAATTTAATATATTTAGGGCTGCAATAACGTCTCTTGGGTTTATAGGGGAGTCTAATTTCATGGGTAACGGAACGGAAAATACCTGTGACCACGATTGGGATAGCCAAGATTTTAATTGCATGGCAGAGCTAGTGTGAGAGATCATATGGCCTACTCTTGTTCCTATGTTCTTAGCCACTTGCAGCCTACTATTGTATCACAATAGCAATAGGTGATAATTACCTCACTAACAGTGGAATATTAGACATGTATGCGTCATGGCTCTATTCCTGTGTGGAAAAATATGTCATCTCCCCATCTTCCCCCCCCCCCCCCCCCCCCCCCCCCCCCCCCCCCCCCCCCCCCCCCCCAAAAAAAAGAAATAAAATGAAATTTGGGACTAAGGCAACAGGCCTCCAGCTCTACATCCTACTTCCAGTTTCAGTGACAAACGTAAGAATGCGAATCAATATGTAAGGGCCACTTAATAATTATGCCCTGTAACTCCCGTTGAAGGGTTCTCCAACCCAGAGATTAATCTTTAAAAAAAAAACTGAAGATTGCATTGTGTGTGCAAAATCAAATGGCTTTCATGCTATTGTATCAAATATTCAATTAGCTTAGGAAATATTTGGCCCAAAATACTATCTATATTTACTGATCACAATTGCTCAATGGCACTATGCCTGTGGTGTTTAAGAAATTAGAGCTGATTGCTATTTGATTGCTTGAAAACGTCCACAAAATTATGTTTTTCAGAGATCGCATTCTGTCAGATGCGCACAAATGTTCCAAATGTAGTTTGGTGAATAACCAATATAAGATCAGGATAACTTGTTCCAAAAATCCTTGTAAAATCCAAATTCACAATTGATCTTTATTCGTTGTCTGTTTTTCACAAATGGTCAATTGCCATATCCTTGTGATTTCGCTTTCCAATGGCTTTTGTGATTTACTTTTACTTGCGTGTTTGCTGAAAAGAGAAAAGAATAAAAAATATAAACAAAGAAAGGGACAGGAGTTTGGTATCCTTCAGCCTCCTTTAGTATCCTTCAGATATCCCTTCAGATACCGGCAAGGTGTCCTCGGAAGTGTTTCAAATGGATCAAAACCCTGTAAAGTGTTTCATGTGGATCAGAAACAACTGCAAACATCAAAGGGCTGTCAATAAAGGTTACCTTTTGAATTCAATGACACTTTATATCAAACATTTTTGACAGTAATTTTCTTCCTTGTAAGACAGTCCATTTTACGCATGTTATACTCCATATGTACATCACTGAGGTTTCTCTCTGCCATTTGATGATGATTGACAACACCTGTCCTCAATCTACATGATGGGTGTTGAATAAACAACTTGAGAAAATCCACAGGTTTGGTGACTTATTTGAGCTAAGATCTAATATTATTTTAGATTCCTTCAATGTCACCCCAAGTTGAATTTCAAGGTGATCAACCTTTTATCTTCCGCTTCTCTTGTCAGAAGTTTCTAACCTTCACTCGGACCTGAATTTTCATGATATATCAAGGATTGAATTTCAATGCAACCTAACAGTGGCAGAATCAACCTGCTGCCCATTGTTCTTGCCAGATAGAGATATTATGGGTTGAAATCAACCATATCTCCATAGGTCAGCAAACTATTGATAATTAGTAGAAAAATGCCCAGCTTTACTTAACTAAAATGTTGTAGATATCCTTTATTTAAAGAAACTCTGGGCAAATAATAAGCCCCAATCACAAACTTGATGGTGTATATGATACAGAAAGTATTTCTCCTGTTCTTAACAAGAGAATACATTGCAGTCTGGCTACTTATCACATGTTACTTTGCTGCTTTGAATCTTTGTACAAACGTACAAATGCAGAGTAGCAAAAACAGGGGGGGAATGCATTCTGACTAATAGTAACACATCGTATATAATTTCAATGCGATTTTAAAAAAAATTAAAAAATTTAAAAAGCTTGTTGTTTTTTCCATCTTCTCTTGTCAAAACATTTTAAAGGCTTAGGCCAATGTTTTAGCCCCACCTCTGCAGAAGGAACACCTCGACTTCTGCTTATGAAAATAAGAGGAAGTGCTGCACCACCTACGTGGTAGGAACCTATGAATGCACCAATGTGTTGACACTAGTTAAATGGGCTCGTGAAGCCAAAGAGCGAGCTGAAGGTTATAGTGCCAAGGAAATTGAATATATATCAAAAACTTGTCAGACAGATTCACAGTTCATATTTTTTAATTTTTACTCCATTAATCTAACTAATGTTAGGCAGAACAGGTGAGGGAAATCCAGGCCCAAATAAGTACGCAAGCTTTGCTATCAGAACTTGATTCAAACCTGGAGAGGGATAAAGTGGTTATTTTTGTATCTTTAAAAAGGACTGATTCACTTTATTGAATTTATCAGTCTGCAGAAGGGTCTCGACCGAAACGTCACCCATTCCTTCTCTCTCGAGTTACTCCAGCATTTTGTGTTAATCTTCAATTTAAACCAGCACAGAACTTCCTACACAGAACTCTATTGATGTTGTCTTGAGCTGATACACATAGTCTGCCTTTGTATCACCAGGTTTTACTTCTTATAGTTGGTACTTTACACTTAAATTATATGTATGTCATCAATTAAAATGATAGAAATATTAAATAAATAGTCATTCCTAATTTCATCATTGTCTTTCTCAATAAGAGATTAACTCATTCACTTAGTACTTTGCATGTATCCGAATAAGGAATTGGTTGTATAACAGTTAATATGTTAACGAGTTATACATCAACTGCTTTGTGAGCTAAATTTAGGCAACTAAATCTGAACAATAGTTTCCAGGTAACCCGGTTGTGTTGAAGAATTTATAATGTGCTCATCGATCAATGGGGCAGCACAGTGGCCTAGCTGTAGACTTGCTGCCTTACAATGCCAGAGACCAAGGTTTGATCCTGACTATGGGTGCTGTTTGTACATTCTCCCTGTGACCATGTGGGTTTTCTCCAGGTGTTCTGGTTTCCACCCACACTCCAAAGACATACAGGTTTGGAGGTTAGTTGGCTTCTGTAAACTTGGAAATTGGCCCTAGTCTGTAGGATAGTGTTAGTGTATGTTGTGACAACTGGTCAGCATGGACTCAGTGGGCAGAAGGGCCTGTTTCCATGCTGTATCTGTAAAGGCAATATTTTTCATGTTGATTAGTTTATGTCCCAATGTTGTTATATGAACTTTAAAAAGTATATTTTTAGTCTGTGTTATCCAGAGGTATTGTAATAGGCCTGGTCGAGTATTAGAAGCAAACGTTGGGCTTGTTTGGGAGCCGGACACCGATTTCAAGCATCAAGAGTATGTTTGGGTCAGACCATCACACTGAATATGTTAAAAAAAGACAAAGGGATTTCAGTCGAGCTATACGGATCAAGCACCGACAGACTAACTTCAACATTGAACAAAAAATATCTTGTTTAGATTTTAGTGACACTGTAGAATGGTACCCGTATAATGATGTGGAGTTACTCGAGCTTTTAAAATTCTGCTAAACCAGATGGATCAGTCCTCGTTGTTATTGCTCCCATTTGTGGGTAAAAGTTAGACATAAGGGCAGGGATCAGGTTACTTTGGATAATTCTGTTAGATCAAGATTGAGAAACAAACTTTTCAATATTGAGTAAAATGCATTATAATATTGCTGGTGAAGAACATTAATTCTTCAATCTGCTTCTTCATTGCTCCTTTATCTGCTGATTTCTGGCAGATGATAATTTAAAATCTGCTGTAATTTATTTTTCACTATAATTTGCTGTTTAATCCTGCTTTTAGTGCAGGTGAAATTTTATACATGTTTCGAATCGCGCTTGTTTGTTGCTGTGCGTAATTTTGTTTGGTGAATGAATAATTTTAAAATTTGTTAAATTACACCTGCCCGCTGACGGGACGTCTGGGAGAATATAAAAAAAAATAAAGTTGGAACAAAAGATCGGACCAAAAATGTGATCGTCACACTGACAAAGAAAAATGGACCAGGGAAATACAAATTATGAATTTTAAAATAAATTAAAATGTCTTCCATACCAAAACATACATCTTTTCAAACAAATCAAAATAGTGATGGGGAAAAAAATAGAAATTAGGTTAAATAAAAATAAAAGACTCCATTCTTGTATAGTTCTAGTGCAGGGTATTAGAATATTCATTCCATCATGACCATGAACTGCTGATGATCTAGTTAACAATACTGTCAAGCTTCCCGTGGTCTTTTCAAACACAAGACTTGTCCACTTTGCCCTCTGGCCAAGTTCTGTGGGACTGAAGCACAAGCACAAGCCATCAAACCCACTGACAGCTTGTCACCAGTGAGGCTCCATTAATTTACACACATTTTTGACTGTTTGGCATCTGCCATGATACATTTCTTCCCGAACAGGCCTGTTTGCATTTAACACTTGGGTTAATTTTCATCATAGTTTAAATTTAGCCATCAGTTATATCAAGAGCTGTCAACCAACATATGGATGGTTGTTCAAAAAAAAAAATCTTTTGGAATTCATAATAAAGGGGAATCTGTTGAATGTGAAACAAAAACTGCTGCAATATACTGCAAACCCCTGTTGGTGAGACCCGGGTCAAGAGAGAATAGTGAAGTGGATTAGCTGCTGTATTCACCAGAGTGACGGCTGAGCACCTCAGGAGCTTCTTGATATATCAAAAAATGATGGAAAGACACAGTTCAATTTGTCCCACTTTCATAAAGGATAATTAACCTGTCATTCTTGCTGCTTTAACAACTTCATTAAATGGGAACATAAAATGGGCACAGCCAGCTCTGTGTCTTTCCAAAATGGAACACCTAGGACATGTTTCTTCTAAATTAACGAATAAAGATTGACTTAAAATATGATCAACACATGCTGCTTTTTAAATAAAAACTACTTTCAATTTTGCATTCAAAACACATCAGTTGTTTAAAATCCATCACAGGGTCGCAAACATCTTTAGTTCCTGTTTCTTGATCATTGGAATATTAAAACTGATATAATTTCTGTATTTTTAATAACCTTTCTTTTGCTGTTAAAAGTGTGCTTGGCATGGTGAGAATAAGAGTCTCATATTTGGTCCCTCTTCATTTTATTGTAGCGGCTTTTTGCACAGTATTACAATTCGCTACATTTGGGCGTAGGGAGGGGAATACAATGAACAGACCCAGATTTTCTTTCTGTGATTTCAATGTCACAGAATTCTGTGCCCAGATGAAAGAAGGAAGCTGAGTGTCGGAAAATGTGTCTTGTGTAATAAAAACAAAAAATGACAATGATAAAAATTTAAAACAGACACAGAAACAGAAAATACAGTACTGCACAACCGTTGAACAACAAAATAATTTGTCAACATTTTTGATGAAGTAGTTTTGTTTGTTTCAGCACAGAGATTGTAACTGGACTTGGGATGGAGTAATGCATTATCAACCTTCCCAGGTCGTCATGCGTCAGTCTGAATATTCTACATTGCATTTTGTTTTGTTTAGTTTAGAGATACAGCAAGGAAGCAGAATCTTTGGCCCACCGAGTCTGCACCGACCAGCGATCCCCACACACTAACACCATCCTACACACACACCAGGGACAATTTACACTTACACCAAGCCAATGAATCTACAAACCAGTACATCTTTGGAGTGTGGGAGGAAAATGAAGATCTCGAAGAAAACCCATGCAGTCATGGGGAGAATGTGCAAACTCTGAACAGACAGCACCCGTAGTCGAGATTGAACCCGGGTCACCAGCACTGCAAGCGCTGTTGGGCAGCAACTCTGCCACTGTGCCACCTTGCCGCCCCAAGTCCTGGGGGCACTTTCCTAGTGCAAGTCATGCTATTGCATTTAAATCATCCATGCATCATAATAATATGCATCATATTACATTCCCTGTGTAATATTGATGCAAGGAGAATTAATCTGTGCTGTCTGGAAAGTGAGGAGTATGGAACACTCCCAGGCCAACCATTGAGCAATGCGGACAATACCAAAATAAGTCAAATATTTAATTACCATTTTGGGGGTCCACCTATCCAAGGTCTCAACACACCCCAAACCTCCAATCATGGATGGGACAGGTTTGGAGGGATATGGACCCAACACGGGCAGGTGTGACTAGTCTAGCTGGGACATGTTG
This sequence comes from Leucoraja erinaceus, assembly GCF_028641065.1. Classification (NCBI taxonomy): domain Eukaryota; kingdom Metazoa; phylum Chordata; class Chondrichthyes; order Rajiformes; family Rajidae; genus Leucoraja; species Leucoraja erinaceus. Next base: position 54,168,092 of record NC_073384.1, on the reverse strand, counting down.
GCTGTTGTGGGCAAATTGGGCCAAAGGGCCTGTTTCCACACTGTATCACTCTATGACTCTTTTACTCTAATCAGACACGGTGTCATCAGTCCCGATCCCTTGATCCTCTGACTCTCTGATCCTCTTAGGTCCAAACAATTCTAAATTCACTTGACACTGAATGGAGTAAGGTTCAAGGTGCCATACAGGTGGATCAATTAATTACACACTGAAGATGAGACCATCCTCCTTTCTTGTGAGTGAAGTCGTTCTGGTTAGATTGACACAGGATAAAACTTTCACCAATAGCCACATCATTACAAAGACAAACTAATTCCATCTCCATAGCTCCACTTGATGCTAGGGTCACAATGCGCTTTGTAGAGCTTTGGTTAGGCTGCATTTGTAGTGTTGTGTGCAGTTTTGATCACCCAATTACAGGAAGGATGTGGAGAGGTTGCAGAAAGGTTTTACCAGAATGCCTGGATTAGAGGATTTTGGGTATTAAGAGAGGTTTGACAAACTTGGATTGTTTTTTCTGCAACACCGAGGGTTGAGGGGAGACCTGTTAGAAGTGTATAAAATTAGGAGAGGTAAAGGTAAGATAGATGATCAAAACCTTTTCCCGGGATGGAAATATCAAAGACTAGTGAGCATAGCTTCAAAGGGAGGAGGATAAAGTTTAAAGGAGATATGAGGGGCAAGTTTCATTTTACACAAAGAGAGATGGATGCCTGGAATGCACTGTCAGGGGTTGTGGCCATTTAAGAGGCTTTTAGATTGGTTCATGGTTATGTATGGAATGGAGGGATGTGGATCACTTGCAGGCAGAGGAGATTAGTTTAACTTGGCATCATGGTCGGCACAGACATTCTGAGCTGAATGGACTGTTCCTGTGCTGCACAGTTCTATGTTCTATGTTGTATCCTGTCTCTTCTCATTTGCTACACAAATACTCATTGAGGTCTGATTAATCATTTGAACCCTTGGCTAGCCTGTTTTGTTTCATCCTTCCTGAGTCATCCAAATCCACTATTGAAATCCTAAAGCACAATATGTTCCAATCCTAACTGTCCGCCCATCACTCTGGTGTTTACTAAGGTACATTGTGATTGAATAAGCTTTGGCTTGACTTCAAAGTTCCCTCTGTGAATCTCTGTTCTTCTCAGATGCTTTTTGTTTCCTTCAAGATATTCCATGAAACCCTTTGTCAAGCTGCCATAATATCGTCCTCTGTCTCTTTTGTCAAACTGTTTTGATATAGCCTTGAAGAGCAGATACAAGAGACTGCAGATGCTGTAATCTTGATCAAATATATGAAGTGCTGACAGAACTCAATGGGTCAGGCAGCATCTGTGGAGGGAAATGAACAGGTGTTGTTTCAGGACATGATTCTTTTTCATGTTGATCCATGATGTGGCTAGTTCATTTTGTTTTGGAACAAAATACATAATTTTTGCTGATTTCTGTATTTTGAGAGATAATCGGTTCACTGGGGATCTTGCATGGATGAACACTTCCTACCATAACCGCACTTTCATCTAATGTATCTCACCCCTTCCTTCCATATATTTGTTTATACGCACACAGCCACATATACTTACACCCACATACATAGAGATGTATTTGTGCTTTATATAGAGGACCATTTTATAATTGTATGGCGTATTATGATACTGGGAGCCATTACTAGGGAGTGAGGTCAGGAATGGTGGGTGAACTAGATATCAGACAAAATTAGGACATGTACTAGAGAATAAAAAATGGAAACTGCTGGAGGAAATGAGTGGATCAGACTGCATCTGTGGAAGCAGAGGGAAGGGCGATGTTTCAGGATGTGACCTGGTAATAGTCCTTCCCAACTCACTCTAGCAGGTTGTTTCCTGGCTCCTAGTAGCAGCATCTGCAGTGTCTGTATCTACCAGGGAACAAATATAATTTAAAGCAAATTCTTCTCTGAACTAATCTGGTTCTTTCAAAAGTAGACACAAAATGTTGGAGTAACTCAGAGGGACAGGCAGCATCTGTGGAGAGAAGGAATGGGTGACGTTTTGGGTCGAGACCCTTCTTCAGACTGATAGATCTTTGCTAACTAATCATCACCTTTCATCCTGTTTTCTCTGTAATTAATTCAACAAAAACACGTCTACAAGGAATACATTTGGCTAAACGAATTGTTTTGCAAGCATGACCTTTATAAAAGCCAAATTATGGGAAATCCCACATTACAGGAAAGTTTGGGGCTGCTATTTCTATGACTACTGGGAATTTCAAAAACATCCATGTGTGTCTGGAAGTCTTCAATGCACATTAGAAATCATGAATGCTAACCAGTTATGTTTTATTTTCTAGTCAGTAATGCATATTTCTTTAAAAATCACTACAATTTTAATAGAAAAAGTGCTGCAGGAGTTATTCAAAAACATAATATACATTAATAAATAACTTTAACGCAACAAAATGTCAATAATGTGTTTTATAGAAGGAAGAGGAGGTTGATGGGCAATGGGAATAATGGCAGTAGGAGGAATTGGAAAGTTGGAACGGATATAAAGAAGATATTTCAAGATATTAGTCTAAAGATATTAGTCTAAACATCACCTGCCCATGTTCTCCAGAGATGCTACCTGACCAGTTGACACTTTGTGTCTTTTTTTTCCTCTATATTTAAAGCCATTATCTGAAAGGAAAGTTCGAGAATATTATTGAAAGTTGAATGAAATATATCAAGCCAAATAGCTTCAGGAGAGATTCCAAGTGACAGGCATATGAACTTGGAGATTTTAGCCCGTGATGGAGAGGGAATTTGAAATACAATTTGGAATGCAGAGTGGAAACAGAAGAGCACAGAAAGTGAAATAGGGTGGAGAAGATTTTCTGGGAGGCAGTGCTCTATAAGTGGAAAGACTTGAAGTTAGGGAGAGCTGAGGATGGGGGTTGAAAGGAGATCAGGAATGTTATAGATTGTTAGTTACTTGTTGTTTATTACTTGTTTACAAGTAAGACGACAACATTCAATCTATGGCTTTGCAACAAGGATGAATATAGTAGAGAATGAGATATGCAAAGTTCTGCGGGTAAATTGGTGATTGATCAGATTAGCCTTGAAACAGTAAGCAAGGTGATCAGCATGAAGATAATTGTTATGGGATTAATACATTTTCAGTTTTCGGCAAACATTTGTCCTGCAAATCATTTATAATTTATTCTGTTAGTTTATAAAGGCATGGCAGGGGGCTTTTCCAAAGAATGGATGTAATCTTCATCATGTTTATTTCCTTGATCCAATTCTTTTTTGGTTAGGCTGGTGCCAGAGTGCAAAATGAAAAATGGTGCTTCAATATTTCTTACAAATGATGGGGCTCAATTTATTACTATGGTACATGTACATGATATGTCTTTAAAACTTATACCTAAACATAACAGTGCTTTTAAGCACAAAACAATCTTCAGAAATAGAAGATAATTGGTTTTGACAATCTATATATATTTTTCATCATTGCATGTATGGAAATCAGTTAATTCCAGAGTCAAGATAATTACAAAGATCAAATCACTCCAGAAAACTGAACACCATTTCCACGTCAGATTCATGTGAATTAACATAATTTCCTGTGCAACATTTCTTCAGAGTATTGACTAGGAAATTAGGTCACCTTGCTCTGAGATGTGTTTGTCTTTGGGCACTCCCAAAACAACTGTGTTTTAAGAATTTGTTTTAATGGGTCTTCTCCATGAACATGTTCTGGCCCCAGGCTTGCAATCTCACACAAAGAGCCCCCTTTACTCTCCTTCAGCATCTTCCACCAATAGTACTCACCTACTCCATGACCTCTTATGCTTAACAAATGAACAAACCTCCATTAAATTGGGCTTTCCATGATCTCTGTTCATAGTTGGGGTGGGAGATTGCAACCTTCACGTGGTCCGCCCTGTTTCGACAAATGCAATGAACCTGGTGTGCACAATCAAGTAAGATGAAATAGAACAAGCTGTCCTACAACTTTAGGCTGTGCACGCCATACGCAAGAAGAAGAAGTTTCATAGTTGAAGGAAGAATACTTGCTCCAAAAACACAATCAGTATGCCAGTATTCCTTTTTAGTTTGCTGTGCACAGGACAAAAGTAACCAAACAGCACAAAGCCTTTAAAATTAAAATAAAGTTATATTCATGACTGGACCATGTAATCCTCTGAAATATTTGCATCAGATTAAAAGCACGGCTGCATCCTCATATGACCTCCATCTATAAATAACAACAATCAACAAAACAATCCTAATTCCCTAAATAGTTTTCCTTTACAAGGAAATCCAGTACAATTAACCAAAGCTGTACTCCAAAGGCTTGGGGTATAACCTAGGCATTGTGCAGTGTAGTTCTAAATTGGCTGCAATTACAATATTACTGCTATTTGTCCCAAGGCTAGTACTAAGCTTTCTACAGCTTCTAACCTGGGGGAACAGACGTTTAAGTCTTTTTAAGACTTCAGCCAAATAATAATCCTTTGCTACCGTTTCCATTTTCTCTCACAAAAACATGATTGCTCCCTTGTTTACCCTTTATATATAAGGTAGACAAAATGCTGGAGTAACTCAGCAGGTCAGGCAGCATCTCTGGAGAGAAGGAATGGGTGATGTTTTGGGTCGCGACCCTTCTTCAGACTGATATCAGGGGAGTTTACCTCCACCCCTCGACTCCATCCAAGGACCCAATCGGTCTTTCCAGGTGAGGCAGAGGTTCACGCGCACATCCTCCAACCTCATCAACAGTATCTGCTGTTCCAGGTGTCAACTTCTCTACATCAGCGAGACCAAGCGCAGGCTTGGCGATCATTTCGCTGAACACCTTGGCTCAGTCTGTCTTAACCTACCTGATCTCCCGGTGGCTCAGCACTACAACTCCCCCTCCCATTCACTATCTGACCTTTCTGTCCTGGCCCTCTTCCATTGTCAGTGAGGCCCAGTGTACATTGGAGGAACAGCACCTCATATTTCGCTTGGGAAGTTTACACCCCGGCGGTATAAGCATTGACTTCAAATAGCCCTTGCTTTCTCTCTCCATCCCCTCCCCCTTCCCAGTTCTCCCACTAGTCTTACTGTCTCCGACTACATTCTATCTTTGTCCTGCCCCCTCTCCTGACAGCAGTCTGAAGAAGGGTCTCGACCCAAAATGTCACCCATTCGTTCTCTCCAGAGTTGCTGCCTGACCCGCTGAGTTACTCCAGCATTTTGTATCTACCTTTGATATAGAAACATAGAAAATAGGTGCAGGAGGAGGCCATTTGGCCCTTCGAGCCAGCACCACCATTCATTGTTATCATGGCTGATCGTCCCCAATCAATAACCTGTGCCTGCCCTCTCCCCATATCCCTTGATTCCACTAGCTCCTAGAGATCTCTCTTAAATCCATCCAGTGATTTGGGCTCCACTGCCCTCTGTGGCAGGGAATTCCACAAATTCACAACTCTCTGGGTGAAAACGTTTTTTCTCACCTCAGTCTTAAATGGCCTCCCCTTTATTCTAAGACTGTGGCCCCTGGTTATGGACTCTTCCAACATTGGGAAAATTTTTCCTGCATCTAGCTTGTCCAGTCTTTTTATAATTTTATATGTTTCTATAAGATACCCCCTCATCCTTCTAAACTCCAGTGAATACAAGCCTAGTCTTTTCAATCTTTCCTCATATGACAGTCCCGCTATCCCAGGGATCAATCTCGTGAACCTACGCTGCACTGCCTCAATCACAAGGATGCCCTTCCTCAAATTAGGAGACCAAAACTGTACACAATACTCCAGATGTGATCTCACCAGAACCCTTTACAACTGCAGAAGATCCTCTTTACTCCTATACTGAAATCCTCTTGTTATGAAGGCCAACATTCCATTAGCTTTCTTCACTGCCTGCTGTACCTGCACGCCAACTTTCAGTGACCAGTGTACAAGGACGCCCTGATCTCGCTGTAACTCCCCCTTACCAAACCTAACCCCATTGAGATAATAATCTGCCCTCTTGTTTTTGCCGCAAAAGTGGATAACCTCACATTTATCTATATTATACTGCATCTGCCACGCATCTGTCTACTTATTCAACCTGTCCAGGTCACCCTGCAACCTCCCAACATCCTCTTCACAGTTTACACTGCCACCCAGCCTTGTGTCATCTGCAAACCTGCTAGTGTTGCTCCTAATTCCCTCTTCCAAATCATTAATATATATGGTAAACAGTTGCGGCCACATCACTGAGCCTTGCTGCACTCCACTCGCCACTGCCTGCCATTCTGAAAAGGACTCGTTCACTCCTACTCTATGCTTCCTCTCTGCCAATCAATTTTCTATCCACGTCAACACCCTACCCCCAATACCATGTGCTCTAATTTTAGTCACCAGTCTCCCGTGTGGGACCTTATCAAAGGTTTTCTGAAAGTCTAGATACACTACATCCACTGGCTCTCGTTCATCCATTTTGCTTGTCACATCCTCAAAAAATTCCAGAAGATTAGTCAAGCATGATTTCCCTTTCATGAAATCCATGTTGACTTGGACTAATCCTTTTACTGCTATCCAAATGCCCCATTATTACCTCTTTAATAATTGACTCCAGCATCTTTCCCACCACCGAAGTAAGGCAAACTGGTCTGTAATTCCCCGTTTTCCCTCTCGCTCCTTTCTTGAAAAGTGGGATAACATTAGCGGTCCTCCAGACCACCAGAACTGATCCTGAATTTCTAGAGCCTCCTCCCTGAGGACCCAGGGATGCAGACCATTAAGCCCAGGGGATTTATCATCCTTCAGTCCCATTAGCCTATCCAATATTATTTCTCGCCTAATGAAAACTTCTTTCAGTTCCTCTACCCCCTTAGATCCTCTGTCCTCCGGTATCTCTGGGAGATTGTTTGTGTCTTCCTTAGTGAAGACAGATCCGAAGTACCTGTCCAACTCTTCTGCCATTTCCTTGTTCCCCATAATAATTTCACCCGTGTCTGCCTTTAAGGGACCCACATTTGACTTTGCAACTCTTTTTCCCTTAACATATCTAAAGAAGCTTTTACTGTCCTTCTTTATATTCCTGGCCAACTTCCCCTCGTACTTCATCTTTTCAGCCCGTATTGCCCGTTTTGCTTCCTTCTGTTGTGCTATGAAAGTTTCCCAATCCTCTGGTTTCCGGCTACTCTTTGCCGTGTTATATATCTTTTATTTTAGTTTTACTCTAACCCAAACTCCTCTTGTCAGCCACAGTTGCCTCCTACTCCCATTAGAATCTTTCTTCCTTTTTGGAATGAAATGATCCTGCGTCTCCCGGATTATGCCCAGAAATTCCTGCCATTGCTGTTCCACCATCATTCCTGCTAGGATCCCTTTCTAGTCTACCTTGGCCAGCTCCTCCCTCATGCCTTCATAATCCCCTTTGTTCAACTGCATCATTGCCACTTCCGATTTAACCTTCTCCTTCTCAAATTGCAGATTAAAACCAATCATATTATGATCACTACCTCCAAGCGGTTCCTTTACCTCGAGTTCTCTTATCAAATTTGGTTCATTGGACAACACTAAATCCAGAATTGCCTTTTCTCTGGTCGGCTCCATTACAAGCTGCTCTAAGAATCCATATCGGAGGCACTCTACAAACTCTCTTTCTTGGGGTTCTGAACTAATCTGATTTTCCCAGTCTACCTGCATATTGAAATCCCTCATCACCACAGTGGCATTACCTTTGATACATGCCAGTTTTAACTCCTGCTGCAACTTACACCCTATATCCAGGCTACTATTTGGGGGTCTGTAGATAACACCAATTAGTGTCTTCTTGCCTTTACAATTCCTCAACTCAATCCACAGTGACTCTACCTAGTCAGTCCCTATGTCTTCCCTCACAAGGGTCTGAATTCCATCCTTCACCCGGAGAGCTACCCACCCTCCTCTGCCCACCTGCCTGTCCTTTCTATAGGATGTATAACCCTGAATATTAAGTTTCCATGCCCCATCCTCCTGCAGCCACGTCTCAGTAATCCCCTCAATGTCATATTTACCAAACTCTAACTGAGCCTCAAACTCATCTACTTTACTTCTTATACTTTGCGCATTCATATACAATATTTTTAATTCCTTATGCATCCCACCTTTCACATCAATCCCTATTACACTTGGCCATACTCTCCTATCCCTTTGTGAGCTTTCTTTCCCATTAATTCTGGGGTCATTAACTATCCCTTTACTCCCTTTCCCTGTAACTGTCCTTGACTATCCCATTTGTATTGTACATCTTTATTGTCATTTCCTGAGTATTCACATACCCAGAGGAAACAAAAAAACGTTGCTCAACCAGTGTCCATTCAGTGTGCAGTAAAAAATAAATAGAAATAAAAATACATATATCATGAACAAATTAACACTCTACTAAACATCAACAGGTGTTCCGATCGGCAGCGGCACGACAGTGGCTCTGCTGCAGTGTGTCCAGGTTGGTGGTTGGTGCGCGATACTTTGACACCCCCCCCCCCCCCCCCTTATTTAGTTTAAAACCACCTGCAAACCTGCCTGACAGAATGCCGGTCCCCCACCTGTTTAGCCCCTGCCCCACTGTATGAGGTAATTCATGAGTTCTCACGAGTTTCCCCCTGATTTTGAACTCGGAGAATGTCCGTAGCGGGTCCGTAGGAGTTCGTGGTTGTCTCGTTGTGGCTCGTAATGCTAACGGTAGGTATAAAAAGCAATAATTTTTTTAATCACAAGTTATTTTACTCGTGGACATTTTTTGCATGGATGAAGAAACGTCACAAGTTACCGGAAGTCCCGAGTACCAACCGTTAGCATTGCGAGCCGCTACGAGACATCCACAAACTCATATGGACCCGCTATGGACATTCTCCGAGTTCGAATCGGGGGGAAAACTCGGGAGAACTCTTAAATTACCGCGTAGTGGGACAGGGGCTTAAAGTTGCAATTCGTCCCTTTTGTACTGTTCCCCCTTACTCCAAAATAGATCCCAGTGGTCTAAGAATCTAAATCCCTGCCCCCGGCACCAGTTCCTCAGCCAGACATTCAGGTCCTGTATCTCCCTGTTCCTGCTCTCACCAACACGAGGAACTGGAAGCAAATTGGATCTGGATATATATAAAAAAACTGCAGATCCATATATATATATAAATATATATATGGCTCAGTGCACCAATGCTTTGCGTTAGACTTGGTGCTGGGTCCAGTGTATAATCACATCTATCAGAAGAATAGATAAATGTGCCTTCCATTATAAAGTGGTGGCAGAAAGGAGCAAATAAGTAATGATTGTAAAGTTTTCTTTCTGATCTTATGTGGTTTCTGAGTATCCATAATGCTACAATGTATCTATAAAACTGCCACAAATAAACTCCATGTGTCTGACGCTCTGCATGTCCACCAGGTGGCGCATCGATGGCAGCCTCGCCTACAGTCTGTCTGCCCTTTTCCTGTTTTTTTTTGTTATTTTTAATGGGGGAAACTCTTTTTGCAATTTCTTACCTTGCCGAAGATGCGATTGTTTTCCGGATCATATCTCCAGTCGCATTGCGGCCTAACATCATGGAGCTGGAGGCCTTGTTCAGGATTGACTTTGAGCCCCACCATGGGGCGTGTACTTACCATCGGAGCCGATTCCTTTCCTGGGATTGAAGCTCCAACCGTAGACTGTGGACTTTAACATCAAGGAGCTCGTAGTCTTGGGTTGAGACTGACTTCGGGAAGCTCCAAAACCGCATGACGTTCGACTAGCTCCGATCAGCTTCGATTGCCCGGCGTGGGGGAGCTGAGAACCCCCCCCCGAAGCAGGAGCTTGATCGCCACGACGAGGAGGCCCGCCGCCAGCTACGATTAAGATTGCTACGTTAACGGAAGGTTAGAGGCCCCCGACTGCTGGAAGACAAAGAAAGGAGAGATTTAACTTTTTCTCGCCCCTTCCATCGCAGTGAGGAATGTGAAGGAGTTACTGTGGTGGATGTTTATGTTAAAATGTATTTTGTGTGTTCTGTTGCTTTTTATTGGTATGACTGTATGGCAAATCAAATCTTCGTGTGTTGCAAAACATACTTGGCTAATAAAGTATGATTATGATCATAATGATGTCCTTGGAAGTCTTTTGATATGGTAGCAATAATTCAAAATGATGGACAGGCCCCATCTTAAATTAAAAAACATGACCTGTTTACTGAAATTGTATGAACCATCTCCTCTAGAATGCAATGAGTTATTACTTTGTAACTGTTTGAGAATTGTATTATACATTTGACACACAAAAGAAGCATAAAGCATAAACCCTGATGTTTATCCAGGAGGGAAGGGGGGAATGCAAAACATTATTAGATCAAAGTGGCAACTTCAGCTGCAACCTGTAACTTGAGAATTAAAGAACACTTTTTTAGGGAGGAGACATTTATTTAGTCAGTGGGTGGTGAATCTGTGGAATTCTTTGCCGCACAAGGCTGTGGAGGCCAAGTCAGTGGATATTTTTAAGGCAGAGATAGATTGATTCTTGATTAGTACAGGTGTCAGAGGTTATGGGGAGAAGGCAGGAGAATGGAGTTAGGAGGGAGAGATAGATCAGCCACGATTGAATGGTGGAGTAGACTTGATGGGCCAAATAGCTTAATTCTAGTCTTATTCCTTATGACCTTCTGAACCCCATTACGGAAAGGATATGAAGGCTTTGGAAAGGGTGCTGCAAAGATTTATCAGAATGCTGCCTGGAATAGAGGGTGTTACCTGCAAGGAGTAGTTGGACAGACTTGGAATTGTTTTTTTCTGGAATGCAGAAGCTCGAGGGAAGATCTAACAGAAGTGTATAAAATTATGAGGCATAGATAAGGTAGACAGTCAAAGCTTTTTCCTCACAGTGGAAATATCAAAGACTGGAGGACATAGCTTTAAGATGAAAGCAACAAAGTTTAAAGTAGTAAGGGGCAAGTTCTTTTACATAGAGCAAGGGTTCCCAACCTGAGGTAAATTTACCTCCAAGGGGGTAAATTTCGCCCACCCAGGGGGTAAATTTGTTGATTCTGGATTTGTACATATTTTTTCTCATTGACTAACTGTGTCTGGTTCTGGTATGCCTGCATCTGTTCATCATTAGTTGTTCATAAATAAGTGAAATAACATTGTTATGTGCTATTAAAGTTTCCAAGTGTAAATGGGCCAAAAAAGGTTGGGAACCCCTCACAGAGGGTGGTGGGTGCCTGGAACATAAAGCCTGGGTAATGGTGGAGGCAGATATGCTGGTGTTTTAAGAAGCTTTTAGATAGTCACACGAAGTGCAGGGAATGAAGGGTTATGATTAAGTACAGGCAGATGAGATTAGTTTATCTTGACATCATGTTCGGCACAGATATTGTGGGTCGAGGAGCCTGTTCTTGAGGTACTTTTTGATGTTCTATAAATTACTAGTGGGATTTTAGCTTTAAGGCCACTCGGTTAAAATAATATTTCGATCCATCAAGAGTGAAATTTACAGTCACCAGAATTTGTGCCACATAAGATCATCAGTGACTTGACCTCCAGAAGGGTTGTAAATATATATCTTGCACTACATTGAGGGGTAGAAAGACTGTTTAGGGGACTGCTACTTTAAGTTTCTTGTAGAAAGGCAAGGGAAGATACCAGTCCTTCAAGCATTGGGGCAGAAGATTAGACATGTGTTAGAAGAAACTGCAGATGCTGCTTTAAACCAAAGATAGACACAAAAAGCTGGAGTAACTCAGTGGGACAAGCAGCATCTCTGGAGAAAAAGGAATGGGTGACGTTTCTGGTCAAAATCTTTCTTCAGACTGATTAGGGATAAGGGAAACGAGAGATATAGATGATGATGTAGACATACATGTATCTGACCTCCAGCTCGTCTCCTGTTACTGCGCTGCAAAGCACAGATGTGGAAGTCAAAGATAAGCCAACCCACCTCATCAATGCATCTGTTTCAAACCTTTGACAAATGGCAAGAAAGTCCCAGGCCTATGTCTGTTTCACTGGTATGTCTGAGTGGGACCTTCAGCCTATTAGACCACAGTAATGCTGAGGATCCATATCAGAAGAATAAATTAGGTTTAAATCATCTATGGAAAGCAAAGGTTGGAAAAGACAGAAATAATTGAGAAAGATAAAATGAGACATTCAAATGGAATGTAATTTGCTTTTTCAAAATCACCTATGCTTATGAATTTATGAAAGACATTTCACATTGGTGAAATTTACATTCAAAGCCAGCGAGGTTGTTTGATATTAATAATTACTTAACACAACTCACAATTATTACTGAACACAGCACTCACAATTAGATCACGGTGAATTTAACATAAAGAGCACGTCATGATGCTGCTGCCAAGCGACTTTCATTGGGGAGAAATTTGCATTTGGGTTAGAAAGAATGTAATTCTTGAAGAGCTGAATGCATCTATATGCTGAATCAATTTCTAAGTAAGTAGAGGCTCTGGGCTGCCTTCTTTGTGTGTGCTGTGCCCAGAACAGCTGATTTGAGATATTAATGTTCAGGAAGTTGAAGCTGTTGGCTCTTTCTACGGCGGATAATAATAATAAATTAGTTGATTGCATTTTGATTTAATAACAAATAACAAATTAATAACAAATAACAAACATGAAAATATTCAGAATTACAAATGATGTCTATGAAACTACAGAATTAACATTCGAGCTAATAAACATGTACCAGACCTTACATTAACCACAGATATTCATTGTGTTCCTCTCCAATGGGATGCTAGCTCAATTGTTGAGGATTTTCTAGTATTATCTGTTAGAATTCGCGAACCGAGAAAAAGAAAATTAAACACTACAAAAGTTGAAAATATAAAACATAAACCAAAAATTGCAAGCAACATATATTTTTTTAATTTATATATTTTTTGCCATTGTGCCTTTTATAAGAAAAAAATAATCAAGCCTAATAAACAATCAAGAAGAAGGGCCTTGACTGAAAATGTCACCTACTGTATTCCTTTTCTCCAGAGATGCTGTCTGACTCTCTGAGTTACTCCAGGTTTTTGTGTCTATCTTCAGGATAAACTACAAGCTTGATAAAGGAGACAGGAGTTAAGGAGCATGTTAAAGGAGAGGGAATAGGGGAGGTAGATGTTAAGAAGGAAATTGCAGATATGTGGGTTTAAGGAGATGAAGGTGTAGTTCATCATGGTGGAGAAAAGATCCATTTTATAGGCTCATTTCAAGCAATGATCTTTAGCAATTGCCTATGTAGAGCTGTTGTTTATCTATATCCAGAAAATTTCAACCTAAAATGGAACAAACTCATTCTCTGATTGTTAAAACAAACTTTTCAGCTTATTCTGATGTTCTCTTTTAATTATTGTGATGCACACACAATCATAATCGCAATAATACTTTATTAGCCAAGTATGTTTTTCATTTGCCAAGTCAGTCATACAATAAAAAGCACACAACGCACGGAACACACAAAACACATTTTAACATAAACATCCATCAGAATGACTACTCTACATTTCTCTCTGTGATGGAGAGGTTCAATCTCTTCCATTTGCTCTCCCGCAGTCGGGGGCCTCGAGCCCTCCGTTGACGGGATGATCTTGACTCCAGTAGCCGGTGGCAGGCCGCCCGCGTCGAGGCGGTTAGGTCCTGCATTGGGGTGATGTCAGCTCCCAGGCGCCGGACGATCGAACCTCGTGTCGGAGCTGGTCAAACCTTCCGCGACATTGGAGCTCCCGACTGCAAGCTCCCGAGGTAAAGACTGCAGGCCGCGGTTTGATCAATCCCAGGTAAGGGATTGACTCCGATGTAAGTCCACACACCTTGGTGGGGCCCAAGTTCAGTCCGAGGAGGCTTCCAGCTCCATCGATGGTTGGCCGCAGAGCGACTGAAGAATGCGATCCGAAAATTAATTGCATCTCTGGCAAGGTAAGAACCTGAAAAAAAGTTTCCCCCTCCCCCTTCCCCCTCACATAAAACAAACCGGAGAACATTTACACAAACTTTAACACACACTATAAATTAAAAAAAAGACGAAAAAACAAACGGACTGTTGGCTGGGCAGCCAATCGTACGGCACCCCAGATATTGCATCAGCAGTAGTATAAAAAGATCAGCAGTATTAAATAACTTGTAATAACCTCTACCTACAAACCCGTGAGGGAGAATCAAAGGAAACCAGACCTCTGGCAGCTCAATTTTTAGTTCTTTATTTCATTTCACGTGTGGGCCCTGACAAAAGAGCAACACAAAGAGCCCTTGATGCATCATATTCTTGAATGGAACATTGTCTGGTTGACTAACATTGGTCTGTTGTGACATGAGTGCATGGTGTTTAACGTTTCTTCTGGCTCTCTATCATTGAACCCAAATGGAAAGAAGAAGAATCTGAGATGTAAAGTGCGTCAAGCTGTTTGCTATGACCCTGTTGCAGCTAATAGAATTAGGGTAAACCAATTTACCCCTATTATGTTATCTCATGGGATAAGCAAATTGAAGGTTTTAACTGTCTGTCATTCCATGTTATGACTGAACAATCGATAAAACATAAAAATTAAAAAGAATATACGGTTTTCATAAGGTCAGTTATCCGTGCAACTACAATAACTGTATAAATAATGCTGTTTAATCACTTCTGTAAATCTAACTTGAGGCACTTAAGATAATTAAGTTATTTGTTTAGATTTTTCAGTAAGAGAGGGAAGTATCCACTTCATCAATAACCTTTGATAGAACATCCCATAGAGACATGGAGTTATACAGCATGGAAACAAGCCCTTTGGCCTGACTCTTCCATGTTGACTGAGTTGTCTAACCAAAGAAATCCCATTTAGAGTCATGCAGTCATAGTCATAGAGCTATGCAACATGGACATAGACCCTCAGAGTCATCTTGTCCATGTTGACGAAGGTTGAATTCTGGGTTAGTGCCATTTGCCTAAATTTGGCCCATAACTCTCCGACCCCCCCCTCCGATCCAAATATCTGTCTGAATGTCTTTTGAAAGCCATAATTGTATCTGCTTCCATTGCTTCCTCTAGCCGTTCATTCCAGATATTGACTATCCTCTAAGTAAGGCCCTTCTTAAATTTCTCCCCCCTCATCTTAAAACTATACCCTGGTAAAAAGACTTTGAGTGTTCATTTTATCTATGCCCCTCATGATCTTATACACCTCAATAAGGTAACCTCTCAGACTGCTACATTATATAAAAAACAAAACAGCCTAACCAGTTTCTCCATATAAATCAAGCCCACAAGCCCAGGTTATTTCCAGGGGAATCTTTTCGACACCATTTACAATTTAATGATATCTTGACCTTGAAAAGACACTTGGCAAATTAAAAGACATATGGACGGGTACATAGAGGGGGAAGGTTCAGAGGGATATTGGCCAAACATGGACAAATGGGACTAGCGTAGATGGGGCATCTTGGTCAACAGGGACAAGTTGGGCCAAAGGGCTTGCATCCATTCTGTATGACTCTAAGACATTCTTCCTGTATCTGGGTGACCAGAACTACAAACAGTACTCCAAGTGTGTTCTCACCAATGACTTGCTCTGCTGCACCATGGTGTCCCAACTTATGTGCTCAACACCCTTCTCAATAAAGGCAAGCATGTTAAGTGTTTTTTTCACCATCCTATCCACCTGACCCAATGCTTTCAGGGAACCACGCACCTGTGCTTCAAGATCTATTTGGTCTATAACACTCTTCAGGACTCTACCATTTACAGTTACCTGCACCTAGCCAACATTCCTCCAAATCATTCCAAGCTACATACCAGTCCTCGTGTCTTTATGTGTAATTTTACCCACTTCTACCACTTCCTCTGGCAGCTCATTCCATGTAAAAAAAATGCTTCTCGGGTCTCTATAACATCAGACCTCTGGCCTGAAATACAAACCACTACCAAGACTCTGTGTGCTATCTCCAAGCTGATTTTGTCTCTAGTTGGCTAGCTCTCCCTTGAGCCCCAGTGTCCTAACCTTCCAGACCAATCTAACATGAGGGATTTAGTCAAAGGCTTTGATAAGGTCTATGTCGATAATGTCTATTGTACTGCCCTTGTCATTCTTCTTGGTAACCCATTCAAAAAACAATCATTTTTGTGAGTCTCAATTTCCCAACCACAAAGCCATTGCTGACTATCCCTGACCAGTCCTTGCCTTTGCAAATGCACACAGATCCAATCTTTCAGAATCCCCTCAATCACTGATATAAGCTCATCAGTTTGTAGTTGCCAGACATTTCCCTGTAACCTTTGTTAAATTGAGGCACAACATTAGCTGTTCTCCAGTCTACTGGCACATCACCTGGGGTTATCGATGATACAAATATTTCTACAGGGTGCCACACAATTTCTTCCCTCGCTTCCCATAACGTCCTACGATACACTTGATTAGATTGTGGGGATTTATCTACCATTAGTTTATGAATGCACATTATTAATAATATTGTGTTATATAAACTAATTGACATCTGACTTTAATTTCAGCATCCCACTGTAGCTGAATGTAATACAGTGCTAACTCAATAATTAGGAATATCAGAAAATGGGGACAGCTAAATGTTCAATTAATCCTTCAGTGTTGTCTGCCACTCATTCCACTGGGTCAAAGGTAATAGAGCAATAGGGTCATACAGCATGGAAACAGGCTCTTCAGCCAGACCTGCCCCTGCCGAACTAGGTACCCATGAAAGGTACTCCAATTTGCCTGCGTTTGGCCATATTTCTGTGAAGCGTTCATATCCATGTTCCTGTTTTAAATGCTGTTACAGTTTCCCCCGTAACTACACCCTCTGGCAGCTCGTTCCATATACCCATCACCTCTGAGTGCAAAAGATGCCCCTCAGGTTTATATTACATGATGCCCCCATCACTCTTTACTCAGAGAGTGGTAGCTGTGTGGAATGAGCTTCCAGTGAAGGTGGTGGAGGCAGGTTCGTTTTTATCATTTAAAAATAAATTGGATAGTTATATGGATGCGAAGGGAATGGAGGGTTATGGTCTGAGCGCAGGTATATGGGACTAGGGGAGATTATGTGTTTGGCACGGACTAGAAGGGTCGAGATGGCCTGTTTCTGTGCTGTAATTGTTATATGGTTATATGGTTATATCACATTAAACCTATGCCCTCTCCTTAAATCTATGTTTTCCAGACATAATATTAATCTGTATTTTAATCCCAGCATTCTGTTTTCCCTTAACTAGTAAAGTCAATTAATCATAAATCTGAAATTCTCAGCTATTTCAGCTGCTTCTGCTTTGCAGTAGAGACATTTACAGAATAAAATCACTCTTCATCTGAAGAGCTGCATCTTGACATCGTTGAGAATAGGCTAGGTTTAATATAGTTTCATTATATGACTTTTTCATCTTCAATCGTTAATGACTTCGAACCTAGTTCATGTAACCTATTTTTGTATCTTTATCCTTTGAGCATAAACGATTATTCTGGTACGTTTTTGTGGCATGCCTTCCAAGGCCAATATATTCTTCCCATTCTTACAGAGCAATGTGCTGCAGATATAGTCTAACCAAGGCACTTTATCATTGCACTTTAATTCCCACCTCATTGTGTTCCAGTCTCTTGTGATGAAGACTAACATTCCATTAGCCTTTTCCATTACTTTTATACCTGATCACCAGTTTTTAGTCATTTCTTTAGATGGGCCCCTAAATCTTTATGTTCCTCTTCAATTCCTTACAAATGTATTCACACATCTATCCAAGGCTCTAAAAAGTAATAAATAACATAAGGATAGGTTTGATTTCATGAAAAGTGGCCTTTGTAATTCATCTTAATGTAAAGTGAAATTCTGGACAATAAAATATTCCTAGAAACATCAAGAACATGTACCATTGAGGGCCGGCATTGGTCATGGTCATGGAGAAGTGGAAACCCATTTGCTGACTATCGTAAGGTTCAGCATTTAATGGAATCTGAAGTAATGCAGCATTTTCTTGTCCACTATTTCTCCATAAATACTTTGTGCAGAGAAGAATTTCCTGACAGTTTTAATCTTTAATTACATTTTACTAATTTGTACCTGTCACTTTGACTTGTTCTCAACATCAATCCATAGCCTTCGTGCTTGTTGATTTTTCCCAAGATCCCAGTTAAACAGGACCTCAATTTTTAAACTTTAACGAATTAAAAAAAAATTAACTTTTTAATTCACGTTGACAAATCTTTAGACTTTAGAGGTACAGCGTGGTCCTTCGGCCTGCCGTACGTGTGGGCCAGTGATCATCCTGTACACGGGCACTATCCTACACACTTAAGGGCAATTTACAAAACTTATTACTGATACCACTTAACCTACAAATCTGTATGTCTTGAGTTATGGGAGGAAACCGGAGCAGCTGGAGAAATCCCATGCAGTCACAGACAAACTCCATACAGACAGCACCCGTAGTCAGGATCAAACCTGGGTCTCTATGGTTATAAGGCAGTAACACCACCGCTGCACCACAATGCTGCCCAAATCCTTCCTGGTATTTGCGCCTCTAATCCTTGAAATCCCCGACAGATCTGTAGCCAGCCCTCTGAGACAATTATGCTCCTCTGAATTATAGATTTTTTGGAAACCCCAGATTTTACCTCTTATGCTTTGTCTTATTTCTGGGTGTGAAGCTCAGGAAATTCACCTCTAAATCTATCCCTAGTTTATTTCCATCTTTTAGGACACCCCTTATGACACCACTTTGACCATGTTATAGGTTATTGCCTGAATATCTCCTCATATTCCTCAGCGTTATTTGCTTTGCTTGATAACGCTCCAGTGAAGTTGTTTAGGATCGTTATTCTATGTTAAATATGCCAAATAATGTTTTTGCTATTATTACATTTCTGTGCAATGTCAGCTGTTATTACCAATCCTACTATTATCCCACATGTCATAATAATCAACCTCCTGGATTCATCGTTTTCAACAATAAAAAAATAACCAAAATTTCTTTCTTTCTTCCTCATGACGTGTCTTTGATACCAAGGATCAACCATTTGACCTTCCTTTGCCTCCAGCCTCTGAATAACTCCCTTGGATATCAGTCCTTTCAATATTGGATTTGGTCTAATTAATACAAAAGATAAACGAAGCATATCCTTTCAAAACCTTCCAGTGCAAAGCGGCTTCATTTAAAGTTGCCTTAATTTACTGTCTCTCTCACCTGGAAAAGGTAACATTTGACTGTTGGGATGCCATCCACAGCACTTGAACAAAAATAAAATGCTTTCAGAGAGAATCAAACGGGAGTTTCTTCCTTTTATTCCATGGAATTATCAATAAAAAGCGTAAGATGGGTGAGTTTTATTTGGCCAAGTTGCCAAAATGGAATACTTTGGCTCAGGCCAAATTATTTGTCTTATTTAAATTTGTACGGAGTTCTTTGTTCAAGCAGGGGTTAGCTTACAATTAAATCAATACTCTTTTAATAGTCATTATAAATAATACATTTTTGAGACTTCTATTACATTTACATCATGTATGATGAAAGAGAATTTTCTTTTGTTAAATAACCTGTACCGTATTTTGAAATGAAAACACAAATGACCTTCATACTCTTTCAAGTAGGGCTAAGAGGTTTTCGGGCTAGTGTGTAGAGTGCTCTAAAAGGCAGCCTTTAACTTTCATTACCCATTTACTATTTCTTTTCTCCCTTTCCCCTGTTTGTAGCCACTCGCACCAGCACTGCCAGTTCATGAGCATAGATTTGAAGGTCAAAGTGGGCTGTCAGCTTTTCACACTGACCCTCATTGAGGACTGATGGAACCTGCCACTCATGTATAGGGTGATTTCACCAAAGTTAAAATGAGCGTAGATCCCCTCACGTGACCGAAAAATTTAACTGGAGGACATATGTCACTTCGGTACATGTTAGTGAATGGGGAAACACTCACTTTCACACCCGTTAAAAGCATGGAAAACGGCCGAATTCTGAGCTGACATTTTCTGTGCTAGTCGGGGTTACCATGAAGCACAGCGACCTAAATTTTCAGGCAAAAAAAAGATAGAAAGTAAGGTAATTACAAGAGGGAACTGAAGGTGGAAAAACAGTGGAAGTGCTTAGCAAACATTGGCCGTAGAGATTTGCAGGTCCAAAATATCGGGAATTATCGCGTTTGCTCGCTGAATTTCATCAAAAGTAAGTCAATAATGCCTTACTTTTGATGAAATTCAGTAAGCAAACGCGATCATTCCCGATATTTTGGACCTTTAAATCTCCACGTTTTCCATGTTTTTAACGGGTGTGAAAGTGCGTGTTTCCCCATTCACTAACATGTACCGAAGTGACATATGTCCTCCAGTTAAAAGTTTCGGTCACGTGAGGGGGGATCTACGCTCATTTTAACTTTGGTGAAATCACCCTATACTGCAGTGCCAGCTCAAACCTACTGTAGCAATTTCATGATGGGTGATCTACAGCCAAAAACTGTCCAAGTTCCAGATCTTCTCACATTGTTTTCCATGGATGCTGCTGGCATAATTCTTTCCGTATCAAGAATTATGTTGCAAAGATATCATTGCTCTGGAAATTACGTTACATGTGCGATATTACTTATTAGAGCTTCAGCACAGAAACAGGCCCTTCGACCCACCGAGTAAACGCCGACCAGCGATCACCCTATACACGAACACTATCCTACACACTAGGGTTAATTTACAATTTTTACCAACGCCAATAAAATCCCCAAACTTGCAGAATATGGGAGGACGCTGTAGTACTTGGAGAAAGCCCATGCGGTCACAGGAAGAACATACAAACTCCATATAGCCAGCACCCACAGTCAGGATCAAATCTGGGTCTCTGGCACTGTAAAGGGCCTGTCCCACTTAGGCGATTTTTTTCGGCGACTGTCATAGTCGTAGCGGGTCGTCAAAAAAACGGCGACTGGACTCCCCCTATGACCATGTCTACGACAATGTCTACAACCTAGTCGACGTCAAGCTACGGCAAGCCACCGGCGACCCATTAGGACGTCCACCTACGACAACCTACGTCCACCCGCGACAAGGTAAGACAATGCAGTCGCCGGTACCTGTCACCGGTTGACGTGGGTTGACGTAGGTAGTCACCAATGGAATTCACCGAAGTCAGCACTGGCGACAACCTACGTCATCCTGGCGACAACCTATGACAGCGCCTACACCAGGAGAAGTCAAGCTACGCTCATTGGCGTCAAACACACTGTCGCCGACTGTTGCTGAGAAGTTTTGAACATTTCAAAATCCAGCGGCGACCAGAAAAATGCTACGATTCTTTGTGTGACTGAGGAGACTACTCACGACCATGCAGTCCACACCCCAGCGACCATGTGGCGACAGCCTAATCGCCCGTAGTCACCTAAAAAATTGCCTATGTGGGGGACAGGGGCATTAGGCAGCAACTATACCAGTGTGCCACCATGTTGCCCTCTTGTTGTTACTTAGGCATTCAAAAAATCTTGTATTTAAATTTTTTGGATAAATTGCTTTTGGTTGTGGAAAGTGGCAGCTACAAACTGTAAACTAGTTTAGCCACCTCAAATAATTAGCTTAAGTAACTCCACTGATAGCATTTCCATACCATCATTGCTTCAACAATAGAATACCATCCATGTAAGATAAAATAAATTGCTCTTTTATCTTTTCCCTTTGACTTGAGCCTTGAAGCTCCAGTCAAAGCAAATGAAATAGTCAGAGCTCAGGCTTTGATGTGGAAAGGTAACTAATTGTTAAACAATTAACACAACATAATTATTACTCCTCAGCACATTAGAAAAACATTTTTGAATTTATTAAATCTACCTTAACACATTCCTGTATTTTTATTATTGGAAAGGTCCCGCTATCCTACATGGACTAATAATAAAGTAATGGTAATGCCTTTTTAATGGTTTTTGACAAATAAATGATCCTAAACCATTGTCTGTTCTCAAGGGTTTAAAATGCTCCTTCATGTTGATAATACCCCTGATGGCAGGTATGAGTAATCTTTTACTGTATAAAAGAGATTCAAACTTCAGAGATTGAGATACGCATATCTTATAACACCTACTATAATGATTAAGAAATGAGTAATTAATAGGTATAAAAGGTGAATGCAGAACATGATTAAAAGATTTCTCTGCATGGCTGACATTAGGACATCTGTTTCAGCATAAAATAATCATTAATAAAAGCTAACAAATCTGAACACCAACTCTCAGAGTGAAATAGTAAGCAAGAGCAGAAGGAGGTTAAGTACATGTGAAGGGCATAGATGCTACATCAGGGGTGGAACTAGGGGCCTTTGACCCTAGATTTATTACATAAGTGTGGTCACCATTTCTCAGCCCATCAAGCAGATTTTTAGATCCTAGCAATGTCACCAAAAGATAAGGAGAGACTAAATGGTTTGCTTAGCATACTAAACAGACTTTGTGATTTGTCAAACTCCACCATCAACCTTAGAAGCCTGTCCCAGGCTGATCCATCTTCCTAACTAGTTGGGTTGCATTTTGAGGCAGAATCAATTCCTGAAACAGTGGCGAAAAGTCGGTAACAAATCACAGCCACTCCGTGTTCTGAGCAAGCCAGTTGTACCGAGACAGATGCTCTATTTTCCGTGTGGTGGAAGAGTGTTCACTTCATTCATTTTCTGCACTTCGCTAACAGTTTTACACCACAAAAGCTCTCCCCTGATTGATGATGTATTACACAGTTATATGGCGACGTTATTATCTGCATCAATCTCTGAATTCAACTGAAAAAAAAAATTAACAAAGAACTAAACATGACAGCACATTAATTATTGATAATACTCATTTGTAAAGAACTTCACCTGTGAGGGAAGCATTCCTCTGTAGAGTGAATGGTGATCAACATATCAGGCATTCCATTAAATGGCAAAGGAATAAATGAGACAAGGTACCTTCCCTTAACAGAGGCTCGGATCTCTTTAATTGATTGTATTAGGCTTCTGTTTCAGTGCAGCCTTCTTGATAATAAAAAAAAGGAAGCTACAGTATGGGAGTTTAATGGCACGTCTTGGAAGAGTCAGGGTGCCTGATCTCACAGTTTAGTAATACAGCATAGAAACAGGTCCTTCGGCCCACCGCGCCTGCACCCATCAGCATTTATCCATATACTAGATCTATCCTACACACCAGTGACAATTTACAGGAGCCAATGAACCTACAAAGCTGCACATTTTGAGAGCGTGGGAGGAAAGCGGAGCACCCGGAGAAAACCCACGAGGTCACAGGGTGAACGTACAAACTCTGTACAGATAGTGGGCATAGTCAAGGTCGAACCCGGGTCCCTGTCACTGTAAGACAGCAACTCTACAGCTGCGCCACCGTGCCGCCCCTATTATTAACATAGGTTGCACAGCGTCTGGAAGAATGGATAAATAAGGAAATGCAGATGTTGGTTTACACAAAAGGACACAGAGTGCTGGAGTAACTCAGCGGTCAGCCAGCATCTCTGAAGAACATGGGTAAGTCACATTTTGGGTTGGGACCTATGTCCCTCCTTGTGGGGGGTTGGGAGGAACAGCACCTCATATTCTGCTTGGGTAGCTTACAACCCAATGGTATGAACATTGAATTCTCCAATTGTAGGTAACCTCTTACAACACCCCTCCCCTTCCCCTTTCTACGAGTGGCGGCGCTGCGTCTCACCTGCAGTCCGTCTGTCTTTCTTCCTTCTTTGTCATCGTTAATGTTAGATGTATGTTAAAGTCTATATTTAGTTGTGTATTATGGGGGGCGTGGGGGAAACTTGTTTTAAATCCCTTTCTTCAACGGAGATGCAACTTTTTTCCATGTCGTATCTCCGTTCGTGCTGTGGCCTAACATTGAGGAGCTGGCATCCTCCAGCTGGAATCGACCTTGAAGGCTCCAGTAGCAGAGCCTGTGGACATACCATCGCAGAGCAGTATGAGTAGGTTCTCATGTCATAAGAAATAGGTGTAGAATTAGGCCATTCGGCCCATCAAGTCTACTCCACTTTCAATCATAGCGGATCTATCTCTCCCTCCTAACCCCATACTCCCGCCTTCTCCCCATAACCTCTGAAACCTATACTAATCAAGAATCTATCTATCTCTGCCTTAAAAATATCCACTGAACAGTTGTACACAATGGCAGTCTGTTACTGGAAAATTAGGAAGGGTCATTTCATTAAAACATGAACAAATCCAGTTTCCCGACTTGGTGCAGTAGTGAGTGTTTGTATATACTTCAATTGAAAGAGAGATCCAATATTACAAGAAGTGCTTATTTACAAAGAGTAAATTAAACCTGGCAGTAACAAATGTGATTAATTTGTCAGAGGTTTCAACTATTTGATTTATTCTTTCACCCATTGGTATCAAACTGACAGCACTAATTTGGTAACACAGACCAGGAATGACTCGTTTGTGTTTGCCTTAGCAGTTTTCAATGGATGTCGGAACAGGCAGCATGTTTAAGGGAGATGCAATCAATGCCACCGCTGGTCAGCTGGCCCGGGTCAAAAGTGACTGACTGACTGAGTGCATATAGTGGCCACTTGTTTATAATTGAACACTGCAGACATGAGACAGTGTGGAAAACACACCAGGAAAGGAAAAGATTCATCACTCGTTTCATATGGGTGCAGTTTTAACATATAGGTCCTCTGTTTCTATTGCACTCCTTAAGTAGAGAGGGATGTGTGTAAGATAATGATAACTCCAGAAGCAGAGTGGAAGAAGAACAATGAAAAGGGGCAAAGCTAAAGATGAAAATGTGACTCATGGGGAGAATTGTTCAAATACTTTAAATAAGTGGAATGTGGTGAGGCTGGGAGATGTGGAAAAAAATTCCAAATGTTCCAAGGACATTTCTTAGTTTGGTTTAGTTTGGAGATACAACGTGGAAATAGGCCCTTCGGCCCACCAAGTCCCTGCCGACCTGTGATACCTGCACACTAACACTATTCTACACACACTAGGGACAATTTACAATTTTACCAAGCCAATTAACCGACAAACCTGTATGTCTTTGGAGCGTGGGAGGAAAACCAGAGCACCCGGAGAAAACCCACACAGGTCACTCTACTCATTCAGCTAGTTCAGCAGTGGCACAACATCATTGCTATTAATGGAAAAGGTAAAGTGGTAATGTTAGACGTCGTGGTCAAACTCCACCTGGAGTATTTTATTCGGTGTTGGACAACAAACCTTGAGAAAGATGTATTGGCCTTGTTTCACTAACATGAAAGGTGGATTTAGAGCATTGAGTAATGAGGACAGATTGCATTAAGTTGGCATGTATTCCCCGGAGTTTAGGCAGTTGAGAGGTGATCTTGTTAAGGTATTTAATTAAGGGATTCAATAGGGTGTATGCAGATAAACTATCTCCTCTGGTGATGGAGCACAATCATTTAATTACCGTGAGGCCACTGGAATGATATTAGGAAGTAAAATTTCCGCAGTGGAGATCTGAAACTTTCTTCCACTGAAGTCTGAAAATGCTGGATCAATTTAAAACTTCATGAGTGAGATTGATAGATTTCTGTGAGGTAAGAATATCAAGGGATATTGGACAAAGGCAGGTAAAAGGCAGCTGAGGGACAGGTCAGCAGTGATCTAATTGAGTGGAGAAATTGGCTTGAGGGTTTGAATGACTTTCTTCTGTTCCAATGTTTCTACATTGCTTTGTTAAACAGCATACAGGTAAACCGTAGAAGGAGAAACCGAGCCGTGTTTGACAAAAGTTGGTTGATGAGCAGAAAATAAAAAAGTTTCAGGTTTGATTTAAAAAAAAAAAGATGGTGAATTTTATGAGAGTAAGCTTGATCCCGCTTAATAAATAGCAGTCTGAAACAGCCAAGATCTTCATTTACCTTTAATTATTGATTGGTTTATTACCATCAGTGATGCAGTGGAAGGTTTTTGTTTGTGTGGGGTTCATTCAGATCTATTCACACTATGCATAAGTACAACCAAGTCATACTCGTACAAAAGGTATTGCAAAGAGAAAAATACTAGCCTGCGGAATATATTTTACAGCATTATTGCATTACAGTTATATAGAGAAGAGGCCCAAACGTTTGCAATGAGGTAGGGTGAATGTTTGGAACTACACCCTAGGTTATGGAAGAACTGTCAAGTAGACTGATAACTGAGGGGAAGAAGCTGTTCTTGAATCTGCTGGTATATATTTTCAAATGGTTGTATTAACTGGCCAATGGAAGAGGAGAGATGAGGGAATGACCAGAGTGAAAATGATCCTTGATTATATTGGTCGCATTCTCAAGGCAGCATGAACTGTGGATGGAGTTAATGATGGAAGGCTGTTCGGTGACGGCTACATCCACAACTCTCTGCTATTTCTTGCAGTCATATACAGAGCGGTTCCCAGACCATGCAACCCATTAGCATGCTTTTTACGGTGCATGTATAGAAGCTGGCAAGAGTTGTAGGAGATATGTCAAACTTCTTTAGGCCCCTTCAATGTACTTTGTCCAGGACAGACTGTTGGTGTTATTTATGGTGCGAAAGTGGAAATGGTTGAGAGCTTCATGTTGTTTGGTATAAATATCACCAACAGTTTCAAAATGTAGTAGTGTCAGGTTTATGCCCCTGTCCCACTTAGGAAACCTGAACGGAAACCTCTGGAGAATTTGTGCCCCACCCAAGGTTTCTGTGCGGTTCCCGGAGGTTCCCGCAGGTTTTTGTCAGTCTCCTTACCTGCAACCTCCAGCAACTACCTGCAACCTCCGGGAACCGCACGGAAACCTTGGGTGGGGCGCAAAGTCTCCAGGGGTTTCCGTTCAGGTTTCCTAAGTGGGACAGGGGCATAAAGATGTTTGTGAATATTCCTGCCAACTGATCGATGCAGGTCCTGAGGCCGTGAGCAAGAAATGAATCTGGGTCAGTTGCTCTCCACGGGTTCATTCTCAGGAAAGCCGATTGGACTGAAGGTTCTGTTTTGTTAGCTATGAAGATACCTATTAATTTAAATTTCATATTTAGTACAAATGAACCAACCTATTCCATAATCATTCAAAAATGATCTTGATATGCAAAATGAACCAGTCACTTATTTGATACTTGTTGTTTGATCATGAAGGAACTCCACTGATGAAATCACAGTCAAAGGATTCTCCAGCAGATAAGGGAGTCATTCAGTCCATCGGGTCTCCCCCAGCAGCAGATAGACACAAAAAGCTGGAGTAACTCAGCCAGTCAGGCAGCATCTCTGGAGGAAAGGAACAAGTTTCGGGTTGAGATCCTTCTTCAGATTGAAAGGGAAACAGCTGCTGGAACAGCAATCCCGACCGTCACATTCTTCTACATTGTCTTCACATCTTGCCCAAGTTGCATCTTCACACATTGCATCTATCCAATTATCTTTGACATCATCTTGTTGATTCTGTTTATGCTGTAATAATAAACAGATTAAAAAAATTGATAGAAATTGAAAAACATTTTACAAAATCCATATTCTAATTGTTCGTCCCTATTGTACAAAAAGGAATTTTAACCCTGAATAAAGGTACATGGAGGCGTATTTCACTCTATGTATCCAGATTGATGTTATGAAAATAACATTACGTCTTCTTCTTCTTGCGTATGGCGTGCACAGCCTAAAGTTGTTGGACAACTTGGTCTATTTGATCATATTTGATTGTGCACGCTGGGTTGATTGCATTCATCGAAACAGGGCGGACCAGGTGAAGGTTGCAATCTCCCACCCCATTACATGTCTGAACGCAACAAAAAAGCTTTTCATTGTATTTCGGTACATGTGACAATAAACAAATCTCAACTAAAAGAAGAGTAAAACTAACCCGAAACGTCACCAATCCATGTTCTCCAGAGATGCTGCCTGACCTGCTGAGTTACTCCAGCACTTTGTGACTTTTTTTTAACATATCAGGGTCCTTCTGGGTCTCTCCAATTGAAAGCTCCTGGGGTTCCTTTGATTTGTTCCGTTTATCTTGCAGCTGAGTTATGCTCAATGTGTGTGGTTTGAGTCTGGGCCACAATGATTTAGCATCTTCGACTGCAGTGCCCCGAGCCTGTAACAGGATTGGGTAAGATACACTGGAGGTGAATTCAAAACAACATTTTAAATAGGTAGGAGGGGTTGAATTAGCACGTTCATGTGTTTGATAGCAATCCAAATGACATGTATGCACATCACTCATGCAATTGTCTGAAAGAGCAGCTGCAAAACTGTGATACTTAAATAAATGATTAATTTCCTGATAATTGGGGACTCCGGCATTGTTTCAAAGATGATGTGACACAGGCTCAAATAGCAGAGTTTCTTTACACTGAAATATTAATTATTTCAAAACCAATAGTTTCAGCTTCAGACCAGAATTTAATTTCAGAAATCACCCCTGGAAAGGGATTATATAGTTTTGAGCTGAAGACAGAATTTATTTGGTTAGAAGCCAAGAACAATAGAAGGAATATTACATTATTATATGTATACTATTGTGAGTAGGAGCAAATGAGCAGGCAAATTACAGAAAGATACAAATACTAAAGATGAATGATATCAAGGACTGCAACGTTTCTAATGTAGAGTGGAATGCTAAAACACGTGAAGGTCAAGAGGAGAAGGAATTCTGAAAAGCTTTCAGGCAAGCTTTACATCGACATAAAGAGTCATAGAGTGATAGAGTGTGTGTATAAAAAAACAGGCCTTTCGGCCCAGCTTGCCCACACCGTCCAACAAATCCCAGACTACACCAGTCCCACCTGCCCATGTTTGATCCATATCCCTCCAAACCTGTCCTATCCATGTACCTGTCCAAATGTTTCTAAAATGTTGAGATAGTCCCAGCCTCAACTACCTCCTCTGACAGCTTTTTTCATACATGTGCCACCATTTGTGTAAAAAAGTTACCCCTCCGATTCCTATTGAATCTTTTCACCTTAAACCTATGTCTGTGGTCCTCAATTCACCTACTCTTGGCAAGAGATCCTGATCTATTCCTCTCATGATTTTATACACATTGATCCTTGAGCACTAGTTTCAAGCGACAGATCAAGACCTTCTGGAAAATGAAATGGATCATGTCCAAATGGGGACTATCTGGAGTAAAGGTATCATGATATCATGTGGGTACGACAGATTTAACAACAGATTTAAAAATGACATGGATCAATCAAGTGGATGGCAGCTTACATCACTGCGTTGAAAAATAGGTTCTGGGATGGAATCAAGAAAATCGGTTAACAAAAAATAAATAAAGAATGTGAAAGAGCTCACAGAGGAGGTAGGAACAAGGAACTGCAGATGCTGATCTATGAAAATAGACATGAAGTTCTGGAGTAACTCAGCGAGACAGGCAGCATCTCTGGAGGACATGGATAGGTGATGTTTTGGGTCAGGACCATTCATCAGACATAGAGGAAGTGACTGGAATGCGGGGAGGACAGGAATGAAGAAGGGTCTCAACACAAAATATCACCCATTCCTCCAGAGATGCTGCATGTCTCGCTGTTACCCCAGCTTTTATGTCTAGACAGGAATGAATGCTAAGGTTGGAGGCAAAAATGAGGGATATGGGGCAGTAATGGGAAAGTATGGAGTGGGGAAAATGAATGAAACTGGCGAGATGTTTGCTGAGACCTGTGTTAACATTAACCTAGTGATTGTGGGAAGTGTATTCCCTCATAAAACAATCTACAAAAAAACTTGGGTGTCACAGAAAATCAAATTGACCACATTTGTATCTGTAAATAGTTCAGAAGGTTCATGGAAGATGTCAGAACAAGGCAAGGAGCATATGCAGCTTTAGGCCACCACCTCCTGGAAGGGAAATTCAAGCTAAGGCTGAAGAGGCACCACCAGGCCCAAAGCCAAAGAGCTAAATACAACATTGAATATCTCAGTAGTGCTCAAGTGGTGAAGAAGTTCAAGGATACCCTCACAAGGGAAAACACAGAGCTACAGTGGAGGAGGAAGGAAGGAAGGACAATAAATGAGGAGTGGGAACACATAAAAGCTGCTTGCTCATCCTCTGAGGAGGCCCTAGGTAGAAGAACCCAAAAGCACAAAGAGTGGATAACACCAGAAACCCTCAACACAATCCAACAGAGGAGAAGGTTAAAGGAGAAAGTGAACAACTCAAGAACAAGAGCTGAGAAGGCTTTGGCCCAACAGGAGTACAACAGATGCCACAGAGAAGTGCGAAAGAACATCAGGAGGGACACGAGAACACAGGTGGAGAGACTAGCCAAAGAGGCAGACATTGCGGCGACTAAAAAGAACATGAGGGAGTCGTATACCATCACAAGGAAATTGTCTGGGACATATCTGCAATAAACCAATTACAGACAAGAACGATCAACTGCTTTCAACCCAGGAGGCACAGTCGATAGATGGGTAGAACATTTCGAATAAGTCCTAAACAGGCCACCACCGGCTGTACAGACACACATTCCCAAAGCCAGCATACCACTACAAATTAAGTGTGACAGAGCAACAAAATCAGAAATAAAGGCTGCAACCAAGCAACAGAAAACTGGCCCTGACAAAATTGCACCTGTAACTCTGAAAGTAGACATAGACTCATCAACAGAAATGCTCTATGACTTCTTTGGGAGAATTTGGGAAGAAGAAATGACATCCACAGAATGGGCAGAGGGATACATCGTGAAACTGCCAAAAAAAAGTGACCTACGAAAATGTGACAACTACCGAGGGATCACCCTACTTCCTGTACCCAGTAAAATTCTCAACCGGGTCATCCTCAACCGTCTTCAGGAAACTGTAGACAAGAGGCTACAGGACTAGCAAACAGGATTCAGGAAGGATCGCTCATGCACAGACCACATAGCAACATTACGCATCATCATTGAGCAGTCGATTGAATGGAACACGTCCCTGTATATCAACTTTGTTGCCTTTGAAAAAGCGTTTGGCAGCTTAGACAGGACAACACCGTGGCGCCTAATGGACCACTATGGAAATCCCACCAAGATCATAAACAATCAAGAACTCGTATGATGGAACCTCATGCAAAGTTATGCATGCAGGCCAGCTCTCTCAGAGCTTTAGTGTCAGGACTGGCGTCAAGCAGGGATGTCTATTGTCACCATTCCTGTTCCTCCTGGCAATTGACTGGATCATGATAGAAACAACTGAAGGGAAAATAAATGGAATTCTGTGGACAATGTGGGAGCAGCTCACTGATCTTGGCTTTGCAGATGACATAGGTCTCCTTTCACACACACACAGATACAAATGCAGAAGAAGACGGACGGACTCTCACAAGCCGCAACAAAACTTGGTCTTACACCCAATGCAGCAAAGACAAAGGTGATGAGGATCCACTCCAAAACCAGCAACCCTATCCTTATGCACAGCACTGCTCTAGAGGAGCAGTATTCACATACCTAGGTAGTGTTGTGGACATCACCAGAGGGGCAGAGGCAGAGATTAAAAGTAGAATCGGTAAGGGTAGGGTGGTGTTTAACATGCTCAGGAAGATCTGGAGCTCAAAACACATCTCAATCAACATCAAAATATGAATCTTTAACAAATGTGAAACAGGTGATGCTGTATGGATCAGAGATATTAAAAACAACAAAACACACTACAAACATGCTGCAAACATTCATTAACACCTGCCTTAGGAGAATACTTAACATCTGGTGGAGAGACTAAGTAAGCAATGTGGACCCGTGGAGAAGAACAAGCCAGGAGCTCATTGACTTACAAATTCGAAGGAGACAATGGAGTTGGATTGGACACACCCTCAGGAAACCTGCCACAAACATCACCCAGCAAGCCCTGAAATGGAACCCCCAAGGAAAAAGGAAAAGAGGTTGCCCCAGGAACAGCTGGAGAAGAGGTGTCCAGCCACAAATGTCTGAGAGTTGGCTCAACTGGGGAGCTCGAAAGAGCTGCCAACAACCGAGTGAGGTGGAGGATATTTGTCAATGGCCTATACTCCCTAGAGGAGCAAAGAGCTTAAGAAGAAGAGAACACAAATGAATGATGGATGGATGGACGAAAGCTTAAACTCTCTGGATAACGGAGAGAAAGAGAAAAGGAGGCGGGTTCGGGGAATATGGGTCATCAAAATCAACAGGTCTGCAAAGACAACAGGAATAATCGCTATAATAGCAGGGAAGGTTCTTCTAATACAGAAGCAAACAAATTATGATTTATGTTTATAGAGTTCTGTGGTTAGATCATAACTGAAGGGGTTTTATTTCTGGGCAAAAACTTGGAGTCACAAGAAAAGGTGCCACGTGTCCTAGGCAGACACCTTGTATGGCAGCATAGATGACAAATTGGGACGTATAAAAAACACAGATTTATGGGAGAAAATTATGATTGTTTTTGATGGATTATATTTAAAAGGACTATTTTTAGTGGCAGAAGGAACAACAAGTTTTTTTTTTTTACCACAGTAACTTGTGATCTGAAAAGCACAACCTGAAAAGATGGTGGACGCAGATTCAATAATACAAGAGAAATGGATAACTAATTGATGGAAAAGTAATTGCATTGCTATGGGTAAGGAAAGGCACATTGCATTACATAGATATCCCTGTCAAAGAGCTGGTGCAGATGCTTTATGAGGAAGACATCCTTTCATGCATTGTGACTGACCTATGAGCCCAAAATTCATTCTGCACCTGGTCATCTATTGAAATTTAGGAAAAGCTCTATGGATGAAAATATTTGAATTACACTCTATAGACCTCGGTAATAAAAAAATACAATTTAATTAAAGTTGAGAGAAATGAATTTAGTTGAGGTGCAATAACATGATTCTCCTAAAATATAATTTACTGAATTTGTGAATAATTTCCATTGTAGAGAGCACTTTCTACAGGGAGATACATTCAGGACTGTTTTATTTTCCCATATTTTAGGGTTGCACTTCACAAGCATGGAGGAACAGTTAAACTCTTCCCATGGTTTTGACCTTGCGAGGCAATGAAACATTATCATCCCCAGCAGAAAAAAGCTGGTAAATGGACAATTATAGTAACCTCATGTCTGACCTGCCAATTTCTGTGTGGATGCTACAGGCACAGCATGGAAACTGCCCTTTGGCCAGTTGCAGTTCATGCTGACTCTCGATCCCCCGTTTACTCAAGTTCTATGTTGGCCCACTTTTGCATCCAACCTCTACACACTGGGAGCGATTCACCTGCAGACTCACACGTCTTTGGGATGTGGAAGGAAACTAGAGCACTCAGAGGAAACTCAAGCGGTCACAGGGAGAATGTGCGAACTCCGCACAGACAGCACACGAGGTTAAGATTGAACCCGGCCTCTGGTGCTGTGAGGCAACAGCTCTACCAGCACCAGCATCACTCTGCTACCCTATAATCATGTTATAATGTTTTTTCTGAGCAGGCAACCTTTTATATCTGAGGGAAGGGATCAGAGTGCCATTCTACCATCAGTCTGAATGGGGAAATCATTGCATGGGTAATGGGAGGAGGATCATGAACTAGAAGAGGTTATTTAAAATATATATATTACTATTGTCTGTGGAGAATTTTTCAGATCTCCTATGCACTCTTCCTTCTTCTGAACCCCCTCCCAAAGATCCTCAACACCACAGGTTAACTGAGAGCTGATGGTCTGTAACCTCATACCCACCCCTAAACTAGACTGCAAATGCTGTGGGTAGGAAATGGCCCAGATTGAATGCACAGTAAAGAGTCAACGGTAGAGTAATTCAGACAATTTACATACTTTATATTGTTGCACAAAATATGAAGGATACAAAGGACATTTATTATCATATACACCAATTGGTGTAGTGAAATTTGACTTGCCATTGCAGCACACAAATATAGATAGACACAACATTAAATAATTTAACAATAAACGTAAAAACATCCCCCCGCAATTTCCCACTCTGGGGGAAGGCAGCAAAGTCCAGTCCCATCCCCTGTCCATCCATAGTCGGGCCTATTGTGGCCTCCGCACTCTCCGCTACGGCAGCCCGATGCTTCAGGCCCTCTTGCCGGGAAGCTGGAACTCCGGTGTCAGGTGAACACTCCTCAGCAGTTTGGAATGTGTGGAGCGGCCGCTTCCTCCCCGGAGACCGCGGCACCCGAAGTCCTCAGGCCGCGCTGGTTGAAGCTCCAACTCTGGCGATCTCGGATCCCAGGCTCCGCAGTGTTTTAAATCCAGCGCCGTCCGCGGATGGATGCCCATAGCCACAGCTCCTCAATGTTGGAGTCGGCAGTCACAGCACTCCAAAGCTTACCGCATGGCAATCCGGTAAGGCATCGCCCGCTCCGTGTTGGTGTCCCAGCGCTCTGCCGCCGCCGAAGCTGTAGTCCCGGCCAGTTCCGACAGGAAACGCAGCTCCAGTCCGATGGTAGGCCGCAAGGAGGGGGCGAAGAAGCAGCTCGGAGGGAAGCCGCCTCTCCGACAAGGTAGGGACTAGGAAATAAAGTTTTCCCCTTCCCCTCCCCCCACATAAAAGACTAGAAGCCCTCCAAAACAAACACTTTTAACTCACTAAAAATAAAAAAAGGGTGAAAGGACTAACAGCTGCTGGCAGGGCAGCTATACTCGACAAGTATAAACAGCAAAACATCATTGCTATCACTAGAAAATGGAATACTTAGTAAATGAAATGAAAGTCCTCTCTTGGGATCTTTTTTCAAGCCTATATGTGATTTTATTTCTATTAAATATAACCCATGAATGTTTAATGAGTGACATGATTAGATTGGTTCTCTATTCTTGGAAATGCTTGTTTAATGTTGAGTCTTATTGTGGATTTAGTTAATTCCAGACTGAGTCAGTTGTCACGTTAAGTTGTGGAAAATAGTTGCCTCGTTTCATCTTAGATTTACTATTATCCCTGATTTTTCTTTGAACATTTGTCTCTCGCTATCAGCAGTGACAGACTCCACAGGGTACAGAGAAGATTTACGAGGATGTTGCCAGGATTAGAGGGTCTGAGCTATAGGCAGAGGTTGAGTAGGCTGGGACTCTATTCCTTGAAGCGCAGGAGGACAAGGGGGTGATCTTATAGAGGTGTATAAAATCAACAGAGGAATAGATCGGGTAGATGCCCAGAGTAGGTGAATCGAGGACCAGCGGACATAGATTTAAGGTGAAGGGGAAAAGATTTAATAGGAATCTGTTGGGTAACTTTTTCACACAAAGGGTGGTGGATGTATGGAACAAGATGCCAGAGGAGTTAGTTGAGGCAGGGACTATCCTATTGTTTAAGAAACAGTTATTCAGGTACATGGATAGGACAGGTTTGGAGGGATTTGGACCAAGTGCAGGCAAGTGGAACTAGTGTAGCTGGAACATTGTTGGCCAGTGTGGGCAAGTTGGGCCGAAGGGCCTGTTTCCACACTCTATCACTCTGTGACTATGACGTTATGAATGTCAGCAACCACCACAGCCTCTGAGGATCAGAAGACCTAAGATACACCAAATTGAACAAAAATTGCCTATCCCTTGGTTTGAGATTGTGTTTCCTTGTGTTAGTCTTCTGAAACATGGGGAAACATACACTCAATTCGGTACTATTGAGCTCTAAGAATTTTTCTATGTTTGAATGAGCTCACCTTTCCTAAACCCTTTCCTCAATCTTCCCTTGTTTGTCTGAAATCAAGTCTGCTAAACCTTTCCTGCACCATGTACAAAAATTATTCCCCTTTTTAGATGAGGACACCAAACAATACATATGATTTCTTTCGTGTTCGTTTTCTAGGTCTGCACAAAACTTGCGAGTCTTCAATTTACAACAACAGTCATTAATGCTTTACTCAATGCTGGCAGCAAGACAACTCAAAATGGCTATACACACACAGAGGAGAGAACTATATACAAAACATCTCCCTTTGTCCTGTGCAGCGCCACCTGCTGCATGGGAAGAGTAACCGGTGCTCCCACCCCACACAGTCCACGAAACATCACATCCCCCCCTTTCCAGTTTGAATGTCTCCATTTAGCTGGACCTCGCTCTACTCTTTTTTTCCAGCCTTTTTTGCGTTTCACAACTCTTGCTAAAGGCTCAGAATCAACAGAGTTTTCCTCAGTGTTCTCTTATGAAGAGATGTCAGTATTTGCTTTATCTGTATGCTGTTCTTTCTCCACTTACTGTAGTTTGTCTTTGCGGTCATCAGCGTTTTGGATACAAACGCGATTGGTTCTTCCTTGCCGTTTGGCGCCGTTTGTGAGATTACTGCTCCAAGACCAGACGGCGATGCATCGGCGGCCAGCGAGATCGGCTTCGATGGGTCAGAGTGGACCAAACGCATCTTCTGGGCGAGCATCTCCTTCAACCTGGTGAATGCATGGTCACACTCTTTGGACCAGTGCCATTTGACGTCCTGTTTTCGCAGGTTGTTCACGCACTTGCTGACCATGTTGCAATCCTTGGTAGATGACAATGCCATAGTTGATCCATCGTAGAACAAGGTGTTCATGTCAAGCTTGAAAGCATGGATCCAGTCGATGGCGCACAGGGATGTACCTTCTTTACCAACGATGATCAGCGGCAACATCTGTGTCAGACCATTACAGGAAACGGCGACAGTGCATTTGCCTTTCGTGAGAATGGGCTGTCGTCCGTATCTGAAAAGGCGGATGTTGGCCGGTTTCAGTTTCGGTGATCCGATCCTCTCCCAGATGTCCTGACCCACTAGCGACACAGCCACACCAGTGTCCACCTCGAACTGTAGATCGATGTTCGAGAACCTCAGCAAAATCCTCGGCTTGTGGGTGATCATAGACAGCCCGAGCACATATAGAAATGGTCTCCGCAATTTGGTCGGCTGCATTTTGAGCTTTCTTGCCCTTTCTCAGCTTTCCTACGGATTGACACACTGCCTGGAGATGACCTTTTTGGTAACAGGCATAACAAATGGATTTGATATACGGGCACTCACGGTAATGATGAGCAGTCGAGCCACACCGGTAGCAGGGTTTTGATCCTCCCCCCTCAGGGGAACGGCTCTTCTGAAACTGTCCCACCTTCTCCAGATTTGCTCGGGGTCGATCAACTGGTTTCTGGTGTTGCGGACAAGTCTGATGAACTGTATGCACCTCCTGAGGGAGCTTTGATGCTGTTTCGCCAGCCATTTTGTGCAGTTCTTTACTCAGCAGATCGGCCATCTTAGCACACTGCAGCACATTCTTTAATGAGGCGTCAGATTCCTTGATAATCGCCGGCTGGATGAGTGCGTGCCTGCAGCCCATGACCAGTCTATCCTGCAACGCATTGTCTTGGCACTTTTCACAGCATTGAGTTTTAAAATCACATGCCTTTGCCATGATGCGAAGTTCGACAAGAAATTCGGTAATCGATTGCCCTTCCTGTTGCACCGTCCGGTAGAAATCAAGGCGAGCTGCGAGGAAATTTAGACTTTCTTCGAAATGTAGCTGCAAAGCCGTTGTGATTTCAGCAAATGAGGCTTTAGTTACTTCTTCTGTAAGTAAATTTTGAAGCAGTGCAAAAGTTTTTGGAGACACACACACACACACACACACACACACACACACACACACACACACACACACACACACACACACACACACACACACACACGAGAAACTATGTACAAAATATCTCCCTTTGTCCTGTGCAGCGCCACCTTCTGCACGGGAGGATCAACTACCTCCTACCCCACACAGTCCACCAAACATCACAATTTCAATTATTGTCTCATCGAAGCTCGGTATAATTGTGGTATTGGTTTTCGAGTCCTACCTTATCTTTAAATAAGAGCTTGAACCATTGTAGTTACCATAGCTAAAGCCTTCATAATGCTTTTGCCTTGCTTCAGAACTGCCAATCATGTTTTCTCATTCCTTCTCTCCAGAGACCCATTCCTTCTCTCCAGAAATACTGCCAGTCCTCCTGAGTTACTCTAGATTTTTATGGCTGTCTTTGGTTTAAACCAGTTTCCTCAGTTCCTTCCTACACATGTCTTCTCCTGCGTTGTCCTGCTCATCCATATATTCTGTTCTCTGCTTGCTTCTGAAACATCTTTACCATTATGCCTGAACTCCCCCATGCGTTCCACACATATCATCGTTATCTTTACTGCTGTTTCTGTTCTGCAGAATACTCTGTCCTTCTGGGCCAGTTCTGGATAGTTGAGGAGGGGACTATCCCAACTTTTAAGAAACTGTTAGGTACATGGATAGGACAGGTTTGGAGGGATGTAGACCAAACGCGGGCAGGTTCAACTAGTGTAGCTGGGACATGTTGGCCAATCAATCAATCAATCAATCAACCTTTATTGTCATCTTGCAAGCAACAAGTACAGTGCAAAATGAAAAGACGTTTCCCAGTGAATAGCGGAGCCTCGCACATGAAATTTAAAACACTTCTCACATAATAACACTAAAAAAACAATCCAGTCCCTGATGGAACAGAATAAATAGTTAAAATCAGGTAAAAAACACAATGTTAAAATACAGTAAACCAATCATAAAAAAATGTCCGGGGCCGCTGATTTAAGTGGCCAGTGCCAGTTATTAAAGTGTCCGTGCCAGCCGCAGAGTCAAGTCAAGTGACTGTGAGTGCAGAGTGACTGTTTAGCAGCCTCACAGCCTGTGGTAGGAAGCTGTTTAGCAGCCTCGTAGTCCGGGCTTTGATGCTTCGATATCTCTTGCCTGATGGCAAGAGATCCAGGTGTGTGTGGAGGGGGTGCAGTTTGTCCTTGGCAATTCTCTGTGCTTTCTTCAGACAGCGGCTCTGGAACAGTTCTTGTACCGAGGGTAGGGAGACGCCAATAATCCTCTCTGCTCCCCTCACTACCCTCTGCAGAGCCTTCCTGTCCGAGCAGTTGCAGGTGCAGTACCACGTATTGATGCAGTACGTGAGTACAGACTCCACCGTGCCCCTGTAGAAAGTCCTGAGGATGTTGGTGGGAGTGAGGCCTGTTTTAGTTTCCTCAGGAAGTGCAGTCGCTGATGGGCCCGTTTGACGGTCCCAGTGGTGTTCCTGGACCAGGTGAGGTTGTCCGTTATCTGCACACCGAGGAACTTTATGCTCTCCACTCTCTCCACTGCAGTGCCACTAATGTTGAGCGGTGTATGCTCTGGCTGCGCCCTCCTGAAGTCGACAACCATCTCCTTAGTTTTTTCGACATTCAATTCCAGGTTATTTTTGCCGCACCAGTCCACCAGTTGTTCTACTTCCTCCCTGTACCTTGGTTCGTCATCTCCACTGATGAGTCCCACCACTGTAGTGTCGTCCGCGAACTTTATGATTTTATTGTCCCTGAATCTGGCAGCACAGTCATGTGTGAGCAGTGTGAACAACAGCGGGCTGAGCACACAGCCTTGAGGGGAGCCGGTGCTCAGCGTGATCGAGCCTGAGTGTGGGCAAGTTGGGCCGAAGGGCCTGTTTTCATGCTCTATGACTCTATGACTTTGAATCCACAATGCTCCAGTCTGATTTCTTAATGTGTGATCCATACTGATGGTGTTTCCATTCTTTGGTATACCTGCAGCAGGAGATACCTTTGTGGGTATGTCAACTAACAACAACGTGTTGACTTTCTGTGCACCCCTTCATCAGGGTGTTCATTACCTCCTGCTTAGGGTTAAGAAAGCTTACAATAGTGATGTGACTTTGCTTTTAATTAAACAAAAAAGATATTTTTCTATTTAGGATAGATAAATAGAATTAAAAATATAGTAAGTACAGGCAAGAGAGGAATTCACAAGCATAAAGGCCATAGCCAACCTTAAAATAGATTCTCTGCTCTGTTAATGTCAGGACAGAGGGATTTTGGAGAGTCATGTCGAAAGGGAAAGGGAAAGGAAGGTCCAATGATTCCTCCCATGGCCGGGAATGGCACTTGCTCCTTCCATGGGTCCACAAAGACAATCATAGTTTATTTTTTATTGATCTCTTCTAGTTCACGATCTTCTTCTTTAGCATTAGAAAAATAATTAAAGATCATTTGATGGCATCAAATGTTAAGAAACTCAAAGACAATTCCTATGCAATTCTAGCACTGCTGGTGAGGTGATGATACGTAGTTTTGAACGTTGAGGGGCAAAGTGTTTCCCCTTTTAGTGTTTTAGGATATTCACTATCCTATACAACAATTTGGTAGAATATTTACGTTCATTTTCATTGCACATTTCTTCTGAATGGAAACTGGCTAAGCTGTCCATAGGTTATGCAATACAATTTCCTTGATTACTACCCAGGTACCAAAGAATCACTAAGACTCTGAAGTTAACAGCTAAACTAACATTCACAGATAGTTGGGTTAGACTTCAACACCCAGAAGAAGGGGATTCTTTATAGTTCCTATTCCACCATGTTTTGTGAATTAATAATGATAAACATAAGTTTGTGCATAGGAAATGTTAGACAAATGTTAACAGATCCCAAGGCCTGCATCAGGAATAGAGTGTACTAGATGGATTTACCATAATTTTATCAGTGAGGAAGAACTGTAGCTTCAAGATACCATGCGATAACTGGAGATATTTGCTCAGCAACATAAAAGGTTCAGAGATGATTTAAGAAGAAAGTTATTGAGATTTCATGGATTCAGTGGAGAAAGACTATTTTATCCATTTGAGATTCAGTAATAATTGAGGACTGAAGTGAATTAAATACTTTATATACCGGGATGATGTAATAATGTGGGTAGAGTGGCTATGGATTATTCTGTACAAGAACTGGCATAAGCTGAAGTGTACAGTAATCATCCATTTAGGTCTAACATAAAACATTAAATTGTAGTTCTAACTCTTCAGTTCATGATAGAACCATGAATATTTGTGTCAAACAGCAACTCTGATCATGATGGTGTAGACGCAATGATTCAATGATACTTTATTGTTACATGTACCTAATTTTTTTTGTTTTTGCATCCAAAGTACACAAAGGGAGATTTAATGAGAAACTGAGGGGCAACCTTTTTACACAGAGCATGGCAGGTACATGGAATGAGCTGCCAGGTGAGCTGGTTGAGGCAAGTACTATCACAATGTTTAAAAGAACATTTAGAGAGGTACGTGGATAGGATAGGTTTAGAATGATATGGGTCAAATGCTGGCAGGTGGGACTAATGTAGATGAGCCATGTGCGTTGGCGGGGGAAGTTTGGGTGGAAGGACCTGTCTCCACGTAGTATGACTGTGTCTCCATATCATATCAGGATGTGCTGAGGGCTCTCTGTTTCTTCCAACCAGTTCCCATCCATCAGTACACCTATTTGCCTGGCCGAACTTGTGCTCACGTTGAATAACTTTTCCTTCAACTCTTCTCACTTTATCCTTACTAAAGATGCAGCTATGGAAACTTACATGGGCCTAAGCTTTATCTGGCTTTTAGTGAGTTACATGGAGCGATCTTTTTGTCAGTCCTAGTCAGGACCCCTCCCTCAACTCTCTTTCCAACATTCAACAGTTGCACTCGCATAACATGTTTCATCCCTTTCACTGCCCTTTTCCATCTTTGACTTCTCTTCCCCTTCTGAATCTCGCTGTCTCCATCTCAGGGGATAGGCTAGTAACCACTGTTTATTACAAGCCTGCAGACTCCCACAGCAAGCTTGACTATACTTCCCCTTTCCCTGCCTATGAGTGTTTGTCTGTATGGAATTTCTACGTTCTCCCCATTATCTGGGTAGGTTTTCACCAGGATCTTCGGTTTTCTCCCACTCTTCGAAGACTTGCAGGTTTGTAGGTTAATTGGCTTGGAATAAATGGAAAAATTGGCCCCAGCGTAGGATAGTGTTAATGTGCAGGGATCACTGGTCGGTGCGGACTCGGTAGGCCAAAGGGTCTATTTCCGCGCTGTATCTCTAAACTAAACTAAATTCACTCAGCTTGTGTGTCTCCTTTCCAGCACCTGAGACCAAATGCTGAATGGTGTTGCTTCCAATTAAGATAACATAAAGTTGTGTACTGACAGGTAGCAAGCTGTGTGATTCAAATGGGATACTGCACCAAAGAATAAAAAAATTCCTAATCTCCAGAAATCTGTCTAAAGAATTGAGACAATGAAGAGAAATCTTTACACTACATCTTGCGCAGCAGGATCAGAGTGCGTGTTTAACACAATGTACTTAGTGCCACCTGACGTCATTTCTCTGTGGAAGGATCACTTACTCGAGATATTTATGCAAGGGCAGCCAGTAGCATTTCAATTTAACTCTCGAGGAAATGTAATGTCCTCAAGAAGCAAGACGTCAATCTCAAAGCAGTGCTGTTGAAAGCATTGTCCTATAAGACTGATGTACAAGTCAGTGAACGGATCTTCCGTAAAGGCGATGAAACCTAAGAATGAGGTGATAAGCGGTGAAATGCAATGTTATAGAACAGAAAGATGGCAGGCCATCATGGAAGTATGGTAGGCCTGCAGAGGATATAGAGACAAGGCCCAAGGCAGCCAAAATAAGGCAGGCACAGTACATGCTGCTGCTGAGCTTGGAGACCAGGGAGGATGAAGCTTGTATCAAACCAACACCTGACAAAGCAGATGGCAATAGTGACTCAACATAAACCATCTTCCAGATCATAAGAGTGCATGATTGGACAAAACGGTGTGGGCTCAGATCTCAAAAGTTGGTCCATTGCCGAAGGGATCTGTAGGAATTTGTGCCAAAGTACACCTAGACTGGACAATTCTTTAATATATTTTTATTTGCCTTTATATGGTTATCAAGGAAGGAATTTGATTTATGTGATTTATATAATAATAATATGTACCCATTTAAGGTTTGTAGCATGCTACTGACAGTTTTGGGTATATAAAGCAGCAATGTTCAGGAAAAAAGTCCGAGGAAGCCTGCCTCTTGTAAAGAAGTTACCTGCTTGTTTGAGTGTAGCTGACACATAGCAGAGAAATATACTCCTTTAAGAATTAAGGTGGCACAGTGAAGTTGCTGCCATACAGCGCCCGGGACCCGGGTTCGATCCTGGCTACACATGCTGTCTGTAAAGAGTTTTTACATTCTCCCTGTGACCACATGGGTTTTCTCCCACATTCCAAAGATGTGCAGGTTTGTAAGTTAATTGGATTCTGTAAATTGCCCTCTAGTGTGTGGGATGCGAAACTGGGATAACATAGATCTAGTGTACGGGTGATCGTTGGTTGGCATGGAATCGGTGGACTGAAGGCCCTGTTTCCACACTGTATCTCTAAGCTAAACTAAACTAAATTGTACCATGTGATCAACTACTCTCAATGTAGATGTTACATTTGTTTAATTTGAACAGACTGGCGGGTAGGCAATGGATAAGGAATCCTTTCTTCTCAAAGCTATTCTGTTTTAATTAAACATTTTGTTAGTTTACCTTACCATCTTCCTTGCAGATCCCCCAGAGAATGATTGTGATGCAGCTTTTAAATGCGTTCCCCCACGTAGCAAGCTACTGGTTTTAGTCTGACATCAAGAGAATGTAGTAAATGTGAGAATGTTTCTCCTTGTTGAGCACAAATCATTGCTCGCATCTCTCTTTTAAAGACATGGATGCAGAATGGCTTCATCAAAGGGAGGATCAGAAAATTTGTTTGTTTTGTTGCGGTGTGCAAGAAGATAAAAGGAATAATTTTAAAGTAAGGCTTAAAAAAAAAAAGCCATTAGGAAGTAAATTGTAATTGCATGTCTTTTTATATAAGGCTCCGTATCGATGCCAGCTAGTTGGGTGGAGGTTTAGGCTGACATACA
The DNA here is from genome assembly GCF_028641065.1 of Leucoraja erinaceus. Lineage (NCBI taxonomy): Eukaryota > Metazoa > Chordata > Chondrichthyes > Rajiformes > Rajidae > Leucoraja > Leucoraja erinaceus. Next base: position 54,124,523 of record NC_073384.1, on the reverse strand, counting down.
AAATGTTATTTGCTTTTGATGTAAAACAATTTTCCTTGGCACAGCTCAGCGCTGTTACTATTTTCTGTGGACAAATATAAGTGTTTTGTAGTGATGGTTAAACGAGATGATATCAGAAACTGAAATTGAAGCAATGGCTTGTGACTGCTCACTTACACTCCCTGCCAGAGCATTCATCAGCTGCTGAAACTGGCTGCTGATGAGCTGGGGAACAAATAAAATATTTTTATTTAAGATAGCAGAAGGATTAAAATAACTAATGTTTGCTCTTGACCCGAATGGTATAGCTGTGCACCTCCCGAAGAAACCAAGTGGAATATGAAATTGGAGGGAAGAGGTAGCAGAATTGCAGCGCGGCAGAATTATGCCTGGTGCCTGGGTCTGGGTCGGAAGCAGTGACCCACACAGACCTGCCAGAGTCAGTCTCATGTGTAAGTGTGACCACGGCCCAGTGCGCGGGCTCGCTGGGACAGAAGAAGGCACCTGCAATGACAGGCTGAATATTCAAATGCTTTTGAACCTTTTGCTGAAGGTGAAGAGGGCTTGTTGAAGACATCTCAGCGAGCAGATGGAACCCTGAAACCATCTGCTTGCAAAGCAACTAAATGTTCAATGATGCATTGCAAAATTATTTAGCTCTCAAAGAGCCTGAAAGTATTTTGTAATTATAGCATCAGCGATGAGAACAGACAACAGATATTTAAACATCTTTTAGAAATGATCTATCACCTCAGTTGATGCACTTTTTCAATCCCCCTTTGTCTTAAAGAGGTAATGCCCACCTAATGGGTTTTTAATAATTTTCATCAATTTGCTGCTGCACTTAGATGAATTCAGATGCAATCTGACTGCCTGTGGGTTCCACAATGAAGGGAACTATTAATTTGTGTGAATAAACAAAAAAAAGTGTGCATGCCTGTACAGCAGGTTAATTTCCCAGTTTTAAAAATGGAATGTATAGCTACCCAGGAATTTAAAATATTCTTTATGAATGTTTCACAAAGCATTACAAACCAGTGATTTTATAATTGCTGACAATTCACATCCTGATTACAGCAAAGTACATATTTAATAATTTTCAGAAAATACTATTATCGATTCTTGTTCAAAATGTTATTCGAGCACCAGAGACTTGAAAGCTGTGCTTATAGATGACATATTAAAATTAGTTCATTAGTTTTTTTCCTTTTCAACCATATTTTATGAATGCACATCAGAAGTTTTATAAACAAGGTAGTTATGATTTTCTTATTAAATATATTGAGAGTAAAAGCTACAGAAACAAAGCTACAGAATGAAATGCAAACTCCTCAGGAAACTTTAAAAAAAAAATCTTATAATTTTGCTGTTACTTGGTTTTAGGTTAGATACCTGACTTTAATATTGTTAAGGGCATGATGAAACTAGTGCCTTCAAACCTTTTTTGTGTAGGTGGTATATTGTCCATTCGGCACCTTTGAAAGGTTAGTGTGAAAACAAATCCCAAGAACAAAATCTTGCATGCGTGACTTTTTAAATTTGTTCCGTTATTTGAACCAACCATTTGTTTAGGATAGGTGCAGAAATCGCCTTTGTCCTTGTGTTCAGTATCTCAATATTAAACATGAAGAATTGTACCAATCTCGCACTGCTGTAGGATGTAGGGCAAGAAAGAGGGTTAGATTCAAGGGCACATTTGTATAAAATTAATGATGGAATATAAATGGACAAATTCATATTTTAAGAATACAAAACAGTTATGTTGACCGAGTGAGGAATCTCATTAAGAATCTAATACAATAACAGGCATAGCATTCCTAAGGGTACACAAATAAGATTATCCATATTACTTTATTATGCAGTGCGCACTGCCACAAAAGATGGACAATTGCATTAGACCAGTGATGAGATCAAACCTCGGAAGCTCCTCTGGAATAATTCCATTGATTCTTTGTAAAACTGCACCAAAAAAAAACAATGTTAGAAACACTTTAGATAATATAGGAGAAAGAAGACTAATTTCAGCGGTGGTGCTAATGACCTGCGGAGGAACAGCACAGCAGTAATTTCGCAGATACTATGGCAGGTCACCGCGACAGATGTTCCCAACATATGTGAGGAATTAATTACCCACTAGTAAACAAAATCTGTGATGCAGAGAGTCATTTTGTCCAAATTTCTTTGTATTTTGCCTTTATTAGCATCGCAATTTTTCTTGATCAGCCACAGCTTCAAATTAAAGTGCCTTATAATAGGCATCAGTGAATGTTCTTTGAAGTGCAGGAGGCTTCTTAATTGTGAGAGCTGTTTATGATGCACTACAGTAGGGATGCGATGATTATTCAATTATTCAATTAAAGAATAATCTTCAACCGTACTCAATTAAAAAATGTTATATTCGATTTTTATGAATCTTATTTAGCATCAATCACCTTCCCCTCCCCATTAAATTAGTTCCAAAGACAATTGTTAGTTAGTGCTGCCTCCAACTTTGTTCCTCTGTTTCCTTGCATTTGCAGAGGGAGCCATCATTCATAAAATTACAATGCATTTACAGCAGTACGCAATGTTGAGGTATATGGGTAGAAATTCACGGAGATAAGGTTGTGCCACTTTATTTAATATTCTGAAGATTTGTCTCTGATGTTTAACAAGAAAGGAATATACTGAAGTGAGAATATTATGAAAAGGATACCAAGGCTTTTGTAAATTACGCTAATGACATGTTGACTAATGATTGTTTAAACCAAAACTCCACCGTTATTTTGTAACCACAGTTTGCATAAACCTCACGCTGACTAATAATGTAAGAGGTCTAATATTTTGGGTTTCTGCAGTGATATGGACTAAATATATGTATTTTAAAAAATCATTAAAAATGACTGCACAATTGACCATAAAATTATTGCATTGGTTACAGGTTGTAGGTTACGTTATTTATATGACAATGTTTCTATTGACAATTAACATTACATCAATCAACATTTAATGTGGTATTGGGAAAAGACCCACCCACACATTGTGGAAAGGTCACCAGTAATTCCAATGTTAATTATTTTCAGAAAATTACAGGGAAGCTAAAATGTAATGCAGTTACAATAATTTTATAATTCAAATTGTTTTTATATTTTCATGTTCTGAAATTCTGTGAAAAAATAGTTTTAACCCTCCAAGCCCACCTATTTCAAGTATAAGTGTTATTGGTTTTGATATCAGATGAGGGACTCACCAATAACCTCATTAATCAATGAGATGCCATGGTCTGGATTGTATTCCCTGAAAAGCAGGTGGAAGTCAATTCAATAGCAACTTTTAGATGTGGATATATATGTAAAAATAAATATTTACAGGGATTTGGGGAAGAAATTGAGCATTTGGACTGATCGGGTTGTTCTTACCAAGAGATAGAAAGGCACAGGGTATTGAAAGCCTTCCTTCACCCCTCACATTTGATATGTCCATTCAATGCCCACCAGCATCAAATGAAATTTGCTGGGCACTCAGTCGTCTATCATTAACTTGTCCTTGAGATTATTTGGTGGACCATGGAATCGTGATGCTGAAAGCAATCATGAGAAATTCCTCCATCTTCATGCAAAGCTTTCCGCTGCAGAAAGTTAGTCCAAAAGTCTTAATGTACTTTGCATCCACTACAATGTTATGGTAAATACACTGTAATCGTGAGACCATCTTTGCACATCTTGTGGTGATGATTGCCCCATGTAAATCATCTTCTGTTTATATTTTGTCTGTTGCGTGGATTATGCTTCATTTTTATTGATGCTTTATTTCATGCTTTATGCTTTATTCCTTCCATCCCCCACACCTATTCCTCATTTTTGACTGAATTTGCATTGATCTAGGTATTTCATTGAATTTTTTGTCCTTATAGGTCAGTTTTTGAGCTTGTTCTAAGACAGGTAGAAGAAAATGGCATTTCATTTAATTTAGTTTAGAAATACAACGCGGAAACAGGGCATTCGACCCACTGAGATCTCACCGACCAGCGATCCCCACACACATACACTGGCCTACACACACTAGGGACAATTTACAATTATACAAGCCAATTCCCCTAAAAACTTGTACGTCCGGAGTGTGGGAAGAAACCGGAGATCTCAGAGAAAACCCATGGGGAGAATGTACAAACTCCATACAGACAAGCATCTTTAGTCAGGATCGAACCCAGGTCACTGGCACTGTTAGGGCAGCAACTCTACCATGGTGTAATCGGCTTTCCTTGTAACTTTATCTCCTTTTCTTCCTGTGACAAGTCATCTCAGCTATTTTTGTAAATTGTTAATACATCTTGGAACTACACTAGGAGACAAAATTTGGTTACCCAAAAAAATACGCACATGGATTGTGAAACAATTTTAACAATAGTTGGCTGAATGGATTTGGCCTTTTGTCAGAATCCACATTCCCCTTCTGTTCTTGCCAGCCGTTGTGCTGGTGAATGCGCATCCTATTTATTCAGCAAGTTATGGTGTATTCCAGCGAATGCAAAAGCCTAGAAGTTAGACATGGAATCAGCACTTGCCATCATCCCAACTCTCCAAGACTTGAAACATGGAACAATTCTAAAATACATCAAATAATTTTGCAGAGGCAAACCAATAGCCAAAATAAATCAATCAGAACCCAGAGACATAAAATAGTGCAGATGCTGGAATCTGAAGAAGAACACATAATAGCTGAAGAAACTCAGCAGGCCAGGCAGCATCTGTGGAGGAAAATGGACAGTCAATGTTTCAGGTTGAGACCCTTCCTCTGGACTGAAAGAATGGAGGGGGTTGGGTCAAGGGCTGGCAAAGCCTCATCTGGAATTTGTCAGTGACCTTTCAATAGAACTGGTCAGGATCCTTCCTTCTGCTGAATCTTACTCATCTAGACAAGCAGGATCTTTGGAAATAACTGGAATACTGAGTAGTAATGCTGGCATCAAAGCAGCTGACATCAAGAGCTGCCTGATGAGCTTCCTATGGATGCACATATACCATGTACCCATTTTGCCTGGACAAACTGCAGTTTTGAGCAAATCTTGAGTAAAACAAAGAGTGCTGGATTAACTCAGGCAGCATCCTTGTCTTATTTGGCAGGGGATGGAGGGACATGGATCATGTGGACTGTCTTTCAATCCTATTGCCAGCTAAACAGCCGTGGAGGCCAAGTCAATTGATATTTTTAAGGTGGAGATTGGCAGATTCTAGATTAGTAAATGTGTCAGGGGTTATGGGGAGAATGCAGGAGAATGCAGTTGAGAGGGAAAAGTAGATCAGCCTTATTGAATGGCTGAGTAGACTTGATGGACCAAATGTCCTAATTCTGCTGCTAGAATGTATGAACTTATAAAGGACTTAGCTGAAAAGTGGGTGCAGGCTTTTAACCTCCTTGCAGCCGAGAAAGATGTGTGGTCCTTTAGGAATTCAACAGGAGAAGATAAAAAAAGGTAAACAACTCCAAAATATATACATTGACTTCAATCTGTGACTCTGTTAGTCACAGCCCTCTTTTGCAGTCAGAAGATTTTAATACTCCTTCAGAGACTTGCAATACAAATGCTTGAAATACTTGGCATGTCCATTTTTATTTCAGATGTCCAGCATCTGCAGTAATTTCCTTTTGAATTGCTTATTATCAGATACAGTTGTTTGTCATATTGCTTCAAGTAGAAATTGCTACATTTCTTACAATACTACTGCAACTCCTCAAAGCACTTCATTGACTATAAATGTTTAAGAAAGAACTGCAGATGCTGGAAAAATCGAAAGTGGACAAAAATACTGGAGAAACTCAGCGGATGCTGCCTCACCCGCTGAGTTTCTCCAACATTTTTGTCTACATTTCACTGACTATAAAAGTGTTTTGAGATAGAATGAAAGATAGGATATTAAAAAAAAGTTTTTTCTGTAATCGATATGTCATTAGGTCATAGGTGATGGGAGCAGAATTAGGCCATTTGGCCCATCTAGTCTAACCTGCCATGGCTGATCTATCTCTCCCACCTAACCCCATTCTCCTGCTTTCCCCACATAACCCCTGACAACCCTGACAACAAATCTAAGTTTTTTTCTGAAATTACTCGCATACAATTCCTTATTTTGTCTGTAAAGGGAATAACATATGTTGCAGGAGCTACCATCTAATTGTTTTATTTCTGTACTTACATATTTAATTCAGAAAATGTAATTGCTTCCTTTTTAAAGTCTTCCTTAAAAACAAATTGTAACACGAATGTGATTCTATTGATCAGCTCTCAGCTTTGGGTACAGAACATTTTTAACACTACAATTTTAAGATCACCATTGATTTAAATGGAACCAAAGGGCAAATCAAAAAACTATGAAGTAAAATACATTTTTAAAAAAGTTGTTTTTTGACATGATATTGGGCAAATGTACCTTCTTCCATGAAAACTCAAGTTTAGCTCTGGAATAGATTTTTCCGGTGCATTTCTTTAACCTAAAAAACAGTCCTACATTGCATATAAATAATGTGATGACATTATATACAGTAAATTTGCATTGATTTTTTTTCTTTTCATTTGTACCCTTTATAGATTTTAAGCCAGGAATTGAACCCAGTAAGTGAGTAAAACCAGAGGTGCCCACTAACCTTTAGCCCCCATTTGTTTGTATCACATTGGCCATATTTACATGCAATCGATTTGCTTGCCTTCTTTGTTACCAGAACAAATCTGGTCAATAAATTTGAAGAATCAATCTTATAAAGCATTTTCATGGAGCCAATGTTTTCTGGACTGGTCGAGTGTCATCAAAAGATTTGTTTCAGAGCTTATAGGATATTTAGAAAGTCTGAAATTCCTTGACATCTGGGGCATATATAATGCCATGCAATCTGGTGACAAATATCCACCACAAAACTGTTGATTAGTTGAGTGGCAAGTTTTTGTGATTTGTTGAGGACATGCAAAAGGCAAATGACATGTTTAATAACTAGTTTATCGACCGATCTTTTGAACTTGTCAACAAACTCCCTGTCTTGTTGATTAAGTAGTGATAAATCCACTCTCAACTATTGCATCTCACCTCCAGCGTTAAACTTTTTATGTTGCAACCTTTCTTGTCTCTCTCTATTTTATCAACACTGACATGACTGCTTTCTGCACAGAGCATTCCTTTCTTGTCCCTGCTCTGCCATTTCTTTCTCATCTTGTAGTCTCATTTTGTTTGAACCAAGACATGTTGAAATATCTCTATATCAATCTCCACCTTCTTCACATGTTAAAACTGAATGATTTCTCCTCTTATCCAAGACCTTGAAGCTTGGATGTTATCTAAAATAATAACAATTCAAATTTGAATGCATTATAAAACAATGCCATTAGAAACATAGAAACATCCTTCGAGCCAGCACCGCCATTCAATATGATCATGGCTGATCATGCAAAATCAGTACCCCGTTCCTGCTTTCCCCCCATATCCCTTGATTCCGTTAGCCCTAAGAGCTATATCTAACTCTATTAACTCTGTTATTTGATTAACCGAACAACAACATTTTGTTATTAGCTATTTTCTGTTTCTGGAGTTTCTTTGCCTTCCCTCTTCCCTCCTGTTCCTCTCCCCCCCCCTCCAAGCTGAGTTATCAATTTATAAAACAGAGGCATTCACAAAAATCACAAATGCAATAAATTCAGTTAAAAGGAAACAAGTGAATGAATATAAAGACATTGAAGTAATCTGTGGTTTAACGCGCAAGGACTCAGGAATACAAAAACTGGTGGATTCAATCAGATAAATAGAATGGCGTCAGATCTGAACTGTCCTTGAAATACTGTTGTACACAGAACAAGCTGACTGAGCCCATACCAAAACATACTGACATGAAAGTTCCCCGAATCCAGCAATTCCATCCACTATTATCTCCAACGCCACACTAAGGCCTCACTAGGAGGGCAAAATCATGTGTATGGGGACAGGTGACCACATGCATTTTATTGCACCCATCTGCCATGTTCCAGTAGAGGTTGTGCTGACCTCCCATTTGAAAACAGAGAGGTATGGCAGCAGGGCTTCCTTTCTTGAACACATGCACTACTAAATGTTTTTCAAGGAAGTAATCCAGGTTGCATTTATAATATTTTCAGTAGCTGAGCTAGCTTGTCATATTTTTTATTGTACTGGCTGCTACTACAAATTACAGTATGAATAAGGGTCCCGACTTGAAACATCACCTATCCATGTCCTCCATAGATGCTGTCTGACCCGCTGTGTTACTCTTGCGTTTTTGTGTTCTACGCAAGATTCCACTATCTGCAGTTCCTTGGGTCTCTTTGTTACAACTGTACAAGTCGTTGGTGAGACTATACCTGGACTATTCTGTGCCGTTCAGGGCATCAGCTGGAAAGGGTGCAGAGAAGATTCATGAGGATTTACCTGGAATTGAAGGGTCTAAGTTATAAGGAGAGGCTGGACAGGCTGGAGCTGATTATACTGGAGTATGCGTAGTTGAGGAGTAATCTTACGTAAAATCATGAAGAACGTCAATAAGGTGGATTGTCACTACCTTCTTTCCAGGGTATGAGAGTCTTAAACTAGAAAGCATAGCCTTAAGGTGAGAAGATAAAGATTTAAAAGGGGCATGAGGTTCATTTTCAAACAGTGGTTAATAGGCATATAGAACAAGCTACTAGAGAAAGCCTTGGAGTTGGGTCCAATACAAAGTTTAAGAGATATTTAGGCAGGTACTTTGGATAGGAAAGGTTTTGAGGGATGTGGACCAAATGCAGACAAATGGAACTAGCTCATATTCTTTTTGCTCGGCAGGGATGAGTTGGACCGAAGGGCCTGTTTCTGTGCTGCGTAACTCCGTGAACTGCTCCAGGTCCACAGTGATCTCCATCCACCTGGTCTTGTAAAAGGAGGGTGAAATTGGCAGGCTTTAGAAGGTGATCAAGAAATACAATGAGGGGACCAAACACAATCAACGTCACACGGTTTTTAAGGAAGTTTTACTGGGCTCTTTCTGAGTAATTCTGAGGTCCTTCAAGGCTACAATGTGGCGATATTAATTATGAAAAAATACCACCGTTGATATCAGGGTTGACACGTAACTCATGTGGCGTTTCTCTGAACAGTCTACACATGTAACTGTTGCTAGATGATTTATTATGTTTAGATCATTTGGCATGCCTCGATCAATACAGCTGAATATATGATCTACACATGCTGTGTCAATTTGACATTCACATTCCTCTTCTTTTATCTCCACTTTTGCTACTCGTCATGGGCACGTCTTATTTCATAATACCATTCTTCATTGTGCTGTTCAGGTAAATGAGCTCTGGTCATTCCTACCTTGCCTGTGTTTACTCTCCTTTAAGCTCTGTTTGTCAGCAGGGCTTTACTATGCGTTATTGCTAAACCATTTTCTCTCTCCCCAAGGTGAGACTCAAAAACCTCTTTTGACCTGTGGCTTCCATCTGGTAATGTTTTTGGATTAGCTGTCACTGAATGAAGTTATATATTTTTTCCGGGAGCCAAATTTTGTTTCATTTTAATTTATAAAAACCTTGTATCTGAGCCTGTCAGCGAGGCTGATACCATCAGTCAATCAGTCATCCAGTAGTGACAGAAGAATAGAAAGGCATATAGTCTGCATCAGTGACGGGCCCACCTTCATTCACTCTGTAATCAACTTGCGTTTAGTCTATTTTCACAACGGTGCCTTTTAAGAATCATTTCAATTGTTAGCCTTCTCCATTCTCCTGACATGATGTAATCAATTGCTATCAACAGAATTTAATTCCTGGGGAAAAAAAATCAGATATTTATCCAAAAAAGGACAAATCTTTTTTTGTTGTTGGTTGGAAGTAATAAGAATCCATAGAAATTATTAAAAATTGATGACAGACCAGGACTCCTGAAGAAGTTTGGAAGTTGCCATCAGATGCCTCTCCACCAGAGAATCACAGTGCCAAAAACCTTACATTTATCAGTGGCACATTATTCCAGATTTAAAATTGATTTATGTGAACATTTTGCGACATAAACAGATTTAGGGGACTTAAGGCACTGAATGTTGAAAGTGATTTACTTTACTCGTAAAGGAACCACTTGTAAACTTGCGATGAGTGGCAGACTTAACGTGGACTCAAAAACGAATGGCTCATTAGTGAAGAATCATCCCGTTTTGTAATTTTTTGCACTTCGATACTGCTTGCATTGTGTACAGGATCACTCAGTCACTCAGCACCAGACATTCTGCACATATAATCTGGAAGTCGCAGACAACCCATTCATCAACAGACAACACGCCTCGCGATCGGAGCAGTGCTCTAAAATCTGTGTCTAACAACTGCCTTTGGGACCTGCTTCAGATGGTCTATAGTACACAGCCTCCTAATGCAGCTTCAAACGTGAGGCATTAGTTTGTTGTTGAGATTGATGGGAATTGGTCACCATGGACAGGTGGTCTCCTTGGAGGTGGTCTTCAAGTGTACATTTTTTTGTTGTGATATTTTTTTGTGGGTAGACCCACTTGTTTTACGTTTAACTCTTTGTTGTCCAGTTGGTCCAAAACTGAACGGGAACAATGGCAGTTAAAATGTCAAGAACATAAGCAATAAATCAATGAGATCTATCAGTCACCACACAGACCGAGGACTCTTCAGAGAATTTCACTGCTTTTAAGTGAGACACTATTTAATCAGAGGATTGCAAGACTTAAGGTTCAGCTGAATGGGCAATAAAATTGTCTCATTTCCAATTACTTGTCTTGTTTAGTGGTGCTTAAGAAATCTGACTTTCAAAAAAAAAATCATTACATTTAAACCGAAATGGTGATTACTTATAAGTTTGGGTATAGCCGAGCTCTAAGTCTGGGACCCTTTGGCTTCCAGGCTTAGATCATTGATCCCACTTGACAGCTCTAAGGACCCTTTAATTGTAATCATTCCATGAGCTGTGGCATTAGCCTCCTTCCATTTGAATCTAGAGAGTCACATGGAGAAGAATAAGTGTCAAATATATCAATTTACAGTTTATATCAATGTTGACATCTATCAATATCAAATACATAACTGTCTAACCCACTAAGTATTAAGGGAGCAACAAGGAAATAAACAAATCTGTCCTGTGTTTGGTAAGCTGTTACTCTCACAGAATAATAGAGTGCTATATCTGCAGGACTTCAAAAATCTCCCACATAAATGGAATATTTCTGGGCCAGGTTTTCAGTATGAAAGTTGTTATAAAGTGAGCTGTCGTTTCAAAATAGCCAGTGATTTGTGACCAGCTGCCATTGGCTGTTCCTTCTGGATTTGTTTGACAAATTGTTTAACTCACATTTTACATTTATGCTGCAATTTAGATGTTAAAAATAAGCACAGAACCAAAACTGCTAATTTTATACAGTAACTGAATGCCAACAAATTGTTCGCAAAAAGATTCTACTGATGATAAAGCAGAAAAATGCTTTGCCTATCTCTTATTTCCATTAATCCCCTGAAGTCTCTTGGTCATTCTAAATTACAAATATTCCATCCAATATTCCATCCATTTCTTCCTTACTCCTGTTTTTCACTGTATAAATACTTCACTTTTTTGATACTAATCAGGCAGAGTGGACTGGATCACTTGCCCATTACAGGAACCATCTATTGCTCACAGGTTGATCTTCCTACTGAGCAGACTATTCCATGCAATACACAGTGTGAAGTCAAATACTGACACCAATGTGAAGTCTTGCACTACCACTGCCCCTCGAGCTCATGGTTGTGACAGTCTCAGTAGTCCCTTCATGTTTCAAGACACAAGTAACTGAACGCCAACTATGGTGTTAGCGAAATAATAACAATTAGGATGTGCATTGTTTTAAGAGTGTTATTAAAGCAGAGATGTCCGCTGGTTTGCTCTGTCATTTGATTTGAGCATAGTTTTACCATTCTGGAATCAGATGGGGTTAGTTTAGGGCAGCACAGTGGTGTAGCAATAGAGTTGCTGCTTTACAGCACCAGAAACCTGGGTTCGATCCTGACTACAGGTGCTGCCTGTATGGAGTTTGTACCTTCTCCCTGTGACTGCATGGTTTATCTTTGGGTGTTCCGGTCTCCTCCTCTCCTCCAAAGACGTGCAGGTTTGTGGGTTAATTGGCTTTGGTAAATTGTAAATTATCCCTAGTGTGTAGGAAGGTGCCAGTTTAAGGTGATCACTGGTCGGCACGGACTTGGTGGGCTGAAGGGCCCGTTTCTGTGCTGTATCTCTAAAGTCTAAAAGTCTAGTTTTAAGATGCACATGCGTTTGAACTCTGAGTGATCAGAAATTATTGTAATTTAGTGTTTGTCAGGCTGAATTGTCCAAGTGTGAGCTGGGGCCCAGAGTGCAAGAGTGTGCGTGGCCAGTGCTGGTGGATTAGGAGTGCGGCTGGGCTGGAGTTGCATTGCAAAATGCCAGTGCTCAGGAACGTGGGTAGGCTTGCGAACCCAGAACTTGCCGATCCTGCACTGTCAAGGGAGAAATTACATGTTTAGAAAAAAATGAAAACAGTAAAGTTCTAGATATGGCTCAACTGGAAGTGCAGAAGAAGAATAGTGATGAAATTGATTGGCATTTGATTCACAAAGCGGATTTTAGGGCGGTACGGTGGCGCAGCGGTAGAGTTGCTGCCTTACAGTGCTTGCAGCACCGGAGACCTGGGTTCGATCCCAACTACGGGTGCTGTCTGTATGGATTTTGCTTGTTCTTCCCGTGACCGCGTGGGTTTTCTCCGAGATCTTCGGTTTCCTCCCATACTCCAACGACATATAGGTTTGTAGGTAAATTGGCTTGGTATAAATTGTTCCTAGTGTGTGTAGGATAGTGTTAATGTGGGGGGTCACTGTATCTCTGAACTAAACTAAACTAAACTAAAATGAATATAATAGCACAGAGTTTCATCTCTTTGTGAAGGTTGGTGGAAGAGAAGCATTGACTGTGTTGACATCTTCAATGTGGATTGTGTACTATCTTTATACTTGGTTGCAAAGCATTTTCTTCAGTGCTTTTCTATGGGGAAGAGTTGTTTATCTTTTAATATTTTATCTTGTATGTATCGTTAGCTTTTAGAAATGTTTGAATGGTGCACTGACTGGCTGACATTTTTAAATTTTGTTGTACATGGTTCATGTTACAATGACAATAAAGAAACTATTCTATTATTCTAAACTAAACTAAACTAAAATGAATATAATAACACAGAGTTTCATCTCTTTGTGAAGGTTGGTGGAAGAGAAGCATTGACTGTGTTGACATCTTCAATGTGGATTGTGTATTATCTTTATACTTGGTTGCAAAGCATTTTCCTCAGGCTTTTCTAGGCCAAAACTAAAAAGAAGCTGTCGGTAATCAGAAAAAACAAATTAACATGAGAAAATGACCAGAAAACAAATGATACAGAGTGGCGGTGCTATATATCTAGGCAAAATGTAAAATCAGAAACAAATAGTGATGCTGCAAAATGTAATCGGTGATGGATTCGTTACAGCAAGGGATATTTAGAAAGCCAATGTTAGAGAGATTGAAGATTTCTGGAGGCCACACTTGGATCTGAAACCAAGATCTCAAGATGTTTTCAAGAGTTAAATTTACCTCTTATGGCTCAGGGAAACAAGGGATATGTGGAAAAAGCCAGAATGGGGTACTGATTTTGGATGATCCGCCATGATCATATTGAATGGCAGTGCTGGCTTGAAGGGCCGAATGGCCTACTCCTGTACCTATTCTCTATGTTTTCTATGAAAAATTCAAGTAAATGCTTTGTCTAATACAGGTTTCAGAAGACAGACATAAAGTGCTGGAGTAACTCAGTGGGTCAGGCAGCATTTCTGGAGAAAAGGAACAGGTGACGTTTCGGGTTGGAATCCTTCCTCAAACCCAAAATGTCACCAGTTTATTTTCTCCAGAGATGCTGCCTGACCCACTGAGTTGCTCCAACACTTTGTGTCTATCATTGGTATAAACCAGCATCTGCAGTTCCTTCCTAAACATATAGGTTGTTGAATTCAGGGATAATGGATGAAGGGGCCTTGATGGTGGATTAGGACTTTGTCAGGACTGCTTTGGATGATCTCAGATAGACAGAGGGTGAAATGTGAGAGATTGGACAGCAGTACATTGGTATAATGAAGACTAGACAATAGATTGGTGGATGAGGTCTTCAGCTGCAGGGGAGATGAGTCTTAATAAACGTGCAGGCAAGTTCTTTGAAGATTGTCTCAGGATCAGATATTACATTTACATCTACAAACAATTTGGTCATTCTTTTGGTACACAAAAATGCTGGAGAAACTCAGCGGGTGCAGCAGCATCTATGGAGGGAGGGAAATAGGCAACGTTTCGGGCCGAAATCCTTCTTCAGACTTTGGTCATTCTTTGTCAGGTGGTAGGGAGAGGAAAGGCATTGACGAATGGGAAACAAAACCTGTGGTGAAAACAGAGGATAGTGACAATGTGGCGATGGGGCCTCGGCTGTGATGAGGCCTCGTGGGCGGCGACGATACTTTGCGGGTCGACCCATAGTCGACGGTTGATGAGAGCATGGAGGACCTCCGTGAGAGTGGGTGGGGGGGAGAACAATGGAGGTACCATCTTGGTACAATCTTGGCAAGAGAAGGACAATGGAAAATGGGGACCTGGCATGGGGGGAACCGCTGTGGGGAGGGGGGGGAAACAAAAAGTGGAACCGGCATGCTTTGTAACTTTGTCAGGGCCGTAGGTGGCCGTTATTTGTATACAAGCAAGTAATTTGATGGTGCCTTGTGACATGTAACAATAAAGTATTCCTATTGCTATGTTTCTTTCAACAGTTAAATAGTGATCAATGCTGGACATTTTGTTAGTTGTGTTAAGTTCATTATGTCCTTGTCATCTGTACGGTTTTTCCTATTTACGATCAAGTAAAAATAAAGCTATTAATTACATTAATGAGAATATTGAAAAAGAATGCCAGTTTGCTGATTAAAATACAACATATAAATAAATAATTTATCAAAATATGCCTCTTGCCTTGAAAGATAACCTGTCAGTTAAAATATCTATATTTATAGATTTGATTAGACAAGCAATAATAAAACCATCTGAATAAAATAGCAATCCTATTCTCTGTTTAATTTTCAGCACCATTTATATTATTTTTGTAAAAGGCTTTTAAAGACAACACTGCCCCCACTTAGAAGTATGGGTTTTCTTTATTCAGTTGTTACTGCTAAATATGTGATAAGTATAGACAGAAAATTAAACAGTACTGAGGAATGTTCCCTTTCCATGAAAAATCCTATTAGCAGGATGCTCATTAATTGACATGTACCATGCTATTAAATGCAGTTTTATGAGTGGCAATTACACTGGCAGAGGGCAGGAGAAAGAATCTAAATGGTCCTCTTTTATTCAGGAATATTTCACCACGTACATCAGCTATACCCCCCCCCCCCCCCCCCCCCACCCACCCATTCCAATAGCGTTCGACGAAAGAATAGAATTGCGTGTAACAAAAATAGGATCGCGTGTAACAACATGTAGGGTTCATGTGTTTATTCTACCTGCATTCTGTAGTCTAGAAAATCACACATCTTGGAGACATTGAATGCAACAATTTGCTATGTTTCAAAAGGCATTTTGTAAATTGTCCAGATTAGCAGCCAAAAGGTAAATACATTCAGAGACACATTCTGAATATCTTTAGAAAAGGAATTTAGAAGAGGAATGTACATTGAGTTTAAACTTTCAAAATCCTATGCACCACAGCTGATTGGTATTCCATCATACAAATCTGATTTTGTCCATAAAGAGTAAGAAATTCAGCAAAGAATGTTAACATGGATTCATTTAAATTCCCTGGTTTTCTTTTATTTAGAGGGTTAATTGCCACTTGAATCACATAATTCCTATACTTCCTCAGCCTTTGATGCGTTTTATCACGGAGCATTTTTTTTAATGGCTAACAATTATCTGGCATCAGAACATTAAAGAGAACCCAACCGGTCCTGTTTATATTCTCTGGCATTTCACTCCATAAATCAGCACCACCCTCCACATTCTGATTTTGGATCACCGAATGTAAATTTGTGACAAGGGTATCTACTGTATATATAATATTAATGGCGCCGAGGAGGATGCTTCTGATCTAGGAGAGCTTGCCAAATAAAGAGTGATCTGAGTAAAGCATCCTCCACAGCACACTCTACATCATTCTGGGGACAAATGTAACATCATTAGGCAAGAAACTTCACTATTCTGTAAAGAAACATCTAAGTTGGAGGTACTAATCAATCTCGTGATTTCAGGTTCATGCGGATACTGTCAGCTTCCCCAAACAAAATGAATTGCTGTTCAGAGCACAAACTAGTCTGCAAATAGTGTACTTTACACTCGGAGGAAGATAAAAATCTACAAGACAATCCATTATCACTCTACTTGTGTGGTTTTGCTTCTTGCCTTTTATTTTGTTGTTATTGCCTTGAGCCATCTGTTTGCTAAGTTGTAAATCTTCATTGTTTAAAAACCAGAGAGCGTGTTAGAAATTTTAGACTGAATATCACATGAAAATCTAACCTATTTTTCATAAAGGAATGTTTAGCATACTTATTTAGGAGAGGCTTTTCATTAACAAACCAAAAATGAACACAGACTTTCAGAAAATTGATTTCTATGTTCGGGGAAGTAAAAGAGCAAATTGGAAACTTGAAAATACAGATTCTCATTAACAAATAAAGAACATTGTTGTTCTCAGTCAGTTCAGAATTCTCTTAGTCAAGCTTGAAGCATTGAACAGCTGCATAAATTCATCTTATTAATTTTGTAAGTGCTTTAAATGCGATTCATAAGATTGAAAAAAGTTGTCATTATTATATTTATTTTGACGTGTCGTACGATTAACTAAATATTCTTCTGAAGTGCAAGCGTTCTAAAGGTTAATTAATTATGTCACACTTCATGGCAATATTCATGGTGAGAAGACTTCTTTAGTCCTTGAGAGCCACTGTTATATTTGTATCTGGGAATACTCGATTTGTTCTGTCAGACAGATTTCATGGTATCTTCCAAAGTCACCATTCACGGGAAAAAATGGAAGAATTGATTTGCCTGTTTGTTATGTTAATGTCAAGAAGACAAAACCTACAACAATATTTAAATTAAAAATACTGTGTGTCAACTAGATATAGAAGAAAAGAATAGAGCAATATTACTAATTCTACAGGAGCTTATTGATAATCAATGGGAATGCAAGAGAAATTGAAAAGCTGTCTGCTTCTCAATTCCCATACAGTTTGTGAAACAATTTTAAAATAATGACTAATACAAAGAGATTCTGAAGCAGTCAATATGAACTATGTCTGAAGGACAAATAGTCATTCGGTAAACAGAGCTTGCTTAGCTTCTGCTGTTCCGACCTTATCAGTGGAGCACAAAAACTACAGATCACTGTATGAAATCAAAGAGCAAAGACAGCAAAAAAAAAAAAGATTTTGTGAAAGATGAAAGTTAATTAGATAAATGGGTCTTAGGGCAGTAGAGCTATTTTAAAAGGGCAAGTCATTAGTGAGAAAAATAGCTTTCACTGAAACTACTTAAGGAGTTGCTAGATTATGAACAAGGTTCAAAGACAAGTTCTGCAGCATTTAAAATATTTATCCAGTGCTGTTTGTAAATCAAAAGCTTCTCCTCCAGAAGAATATCAATAATAGATGATGTTAAAAGTGATACATGGAAAGATTTGATTTAACAAAATGTAGTTACCTCAGAAAGAATTTAAATATTTAAAGCCTACACTTAAGTAATGGTACATTTAAAATTACATTTGGGAATGTATTTACAGAAACAAGCTGTTAAATTGTTTTCTAGCTAATTTAGCAAAGGGACCAGATCCTTAAAATATATTTAAGTGTCTTATGATGGTTCATGTGACTTTCTGAAGAACATTTAGGAACTGCGTTTATGCAAGTGAAAACTCATAAAATAAAACAAAATGAGAGTACTTTCAAAAATGAAATGAACAACAAAATGCAGGCCAAAAAGAGGTTTAGTGTAAGAACATCTCAATAACTTATCTTTGTTGGCGGCGTACAATATTATGACTTCAGGATACTTTCAACTATGCGGGTTTATTGGCTAAAATGCAAAGCTGGTAACTTATAGTTCTGTTTCTGCCACTCTTGACCTCGGATTTACAGTTCTCCTAAGACACCTTTGCTCGTGTTTTGTTTATCACAAGAGGACATGCGGACAGAGGACTAGGACTTGTTAGCCTGCCGTTTGCCAATCTGCTGAGACGGTTGTGATTAAAGTGGGACTCCCTCCTGTACTTCACAGATCACATAAATCACATTGATCATCCCAGAGAAAGGTAACATATTGCCTGGGAATCAACCGAAGAGGAATATCAATTTCACCATAGCAATACTGTCTTCCAAATCTCTCTCTCTTTTTTCATTGTGGTGCTACGATGGGGAGGAGACAGTTATCTGATATGTGTTAAAGCTTCCCCATCTTGCCTGAAGGAATTATTTGGGGGTTTCCAAACCCTTTTGCTAAATTGCGATGTGACTAGTTAATCAAAATAATAATGTGTGGGATGAATACCATTCTTATTTAATTTAGTGTATCTTAAAATATGTGAATCGTAATAATTTTATTTCAATCAAACATATTCTGAACATGCAAAACAGAATTTTCACTCTTGGTATAAACCATTAAATGTTTTTTCTTTGATTTTATTTATTGATTACAACTTGTTTTATACAGTCCAAGGAAAATAATATAAATAATGTATGTGGATTGTGACAGTGTTTGGAATGATTTCTGCAGTTTGATTTACAGACGCCTTACTATCTTAGATATGTGTGAACAATTCACTCAACTAGCATTGTTTCCAAAATGAGCATTGACATGCCGTGAATTAATATAGAAAGAAAGAGCCTGGAAAGTTGCAGATCAAACATTTTGAATATGAACAGTTTCAGTAATTTAGCACCTAATTCCATTGAATTTGCAATGCCACTTCGATGCTCTGTAGCTTAATTCAATTTAATAATTTTAAATTCAAATGATTGCATTAAAGCTTCGAGATAGATCTGACTAAATTCTGAAAATATAAAAACTATAATTATCTATATATATGCTCTTGCAATAGGAGAATATCCTGCAATCTATTTCCTGAATATTCTGAAAGAAGTATAGGTTTTTTTATTCTCTTTGAACTTTTGCCTAAGTTGCACATATTTTATTCTACCTTTCTGTTCACAAGCACATACTGTACATATTCTCTTGATTCATCTTATCTTTTTTCTGTCTCTTTCACACTGACCAATTTTGTCTCTGACAGTGCAATGTGTCACGTATTATACTGAGCAATGTGCTCCTTGACAATATAGCATTTAACCATCTATAATCTAATGAAAGTCTTTAACCACCTCAGCACTTTCTGCCCATTTCACACATTTCAATTTTATATGAACATATCATGCTCCCAGTGTCCTTTTCTGTACCTTTATCAATGTTAATGTTACAAATTATGGTTCGTATTAATAGCTGAGACCAAGCAGAAACTGCATCATTTTCTAACTGCTAACTTGGGATTTCCTGAGCCATTGTCATGTCACCTGAACCCAAACCAATTCCATTGTGATGATAATGGATTCAGTGTTGTTGCCTCAGAGGTCAGGGGGTCACAGTAAGCTCCTTAATGGACTGTGAAATAACTATAACTGCATTAACCTCCCAGAATCACATGGGCGGTAAACTTGTGCCCAAGCATTTTCACTCTCAAAAAACTCTCCATTCATTTCAGCGGGGAATACAATTAGCTTAAAATATTTTTCTGAATGAAATTTAATAACAAATATGCCCCTGTTGACACTGTGCTTTATTTGATATAGTAATATTCAAATTTAACTTATGCTGTAAAAATGTACAAATTAATGCAAAACATTATGAAATATTGAAGAAAATAAAATAAAGCTAATGGCTTAATTTTAAAACCTGTTTTTTTTTAGTAGAGTGTAAACACTCTGAGGCAAATATAGATGTCTTACTTTAAAATTGAATTTAATTTCTTGCTTTTATTTGAGAGGGGCTGTGTTATATGCACCCCAAAATATGTGTGGTGATTATACTGTGTGATTTACTCATGATTTGCAAACTTACTACAGGCATGTACCAAGTTTATGCCTGTTTGTTGCCATGGTTTCAGCATGCAGTCAGCCATAATTGTGTTGCTGGTGGCTTTATGACTTTGTTGGGGCCCAATTTGGTGAGCAATCGGTACCAGTTCAAGGTAGCATGTGCTACTTATAGCTGGCTTTTGCATTTGTTGAAGAGAATGGTATTAGGAAGTTAATAGGTGGTGGAGGTCATTGTGACTATGATTATCACTGTCAAAAACTCATAGTATTGCATGGAAATTATGTGCTACACATTACTAAATTTGCATTGCACATGATATTGAAGAGGTGTGCTGTTACTGCAAGAGCATGGTCTAATGCGCTTGATGCATCACCTATAGAAAGTCATTGACCTCACATGAATAGTCAAGGTCAATGAATGCATCTTCAAATGCCATTTCCCACCAGTTCCGCCATTCACCTTAGACTTAGCTCAACGCATCATCGTCCCTTCATTTATCCGCTAACAATCTGAAGCAATCCAGACTTGGATTTACCATTCATTTGTCCTTGCACACGCTGGCACTCTTAAAAATATTCACAGCCATATATCATAACATCCGCACACTGCCAACATGCAACCATGAAAGGTTCATCACCCACATTCTTTTACATAACACAAGGCTGCCAACTTTCATGCGTTGAGCGTGAGAATCACGCATTTCGCCAAATTCTCACGCTCATCACAAATTTCTCATGCTCTGTCGTGAGAAATTCTGTGATCAACGAAAATTTCAAAACTCATATCAACTACATGGGCTGCGGGTGTTGGAGAGCCGGGGCTGAGGGAGGGATGGAAGCAGAAGCAGTGGCGGGGACAGATGCGGATGGGGAGCCGGGGCTGGCGAGTGTTTGCCAGGCTGGTGAGTCGCTCGCTGCAGCTCCGGCCATGGAGCAGCCTCAGTGCAAGAGCCCTGGGCTGTCGGAGGCGTTGGAAGCGTTGCGCCGCTGCCGTGAGAGTCTCTGTGCCGAATTAGCCCAGGTGACCGTATGGATCAAGCTGCGGCTCGGTGCATCCTGGAGGACAACCAGTGGCTGCTGGAAGTAAGAATCAAGCACTGGGTAGAAACGGTGGAAGATAGTGGCCTTCAAATGGAGGTGGTTGGAGAAAGCATCCAGGTTGCCTGCTAGATTTTCACTTATTGTAACTGCAGGAAAAATGTTCCCGATGTTGGGGGAGTTCAGAACCAGGGGTCACAGTTTAAGAATAAAGGGTAGGCTAGTTAGGGCTGAGATGATGACAAACTTTCTTCATGCAGAGAGTTGTGAATCTGTGGAATTCTCTGCCAGAAGGCAGTGGAGGACAATTCACTGGATGTTTTCAAGACAGAGTTACATTTAGCTCTTGGGGCTAGTGAAATCAAGGGATATGGGGAAAAAACAGAAAAGAGGTACTGATTTTAGATGAATAGCCATGATCATATTGAATGGTAGTGCTGGCTCGAAGGGCCGATGGCCTATTCCTACACCTATTTTCTATGTTTCTATGTTTGAGTATATGGCAATAAAACTCGACCACTTGATTTTGAAGCATTCATGCATGGTGGAGGTATAATCTAGTCATAGAGTGATACAGTGTGAAAACAGGCCCTTCAGTGCCACTTGCCCTCACCCACCAACATGTCCCAGCGACACTACCTGCATGGTCCATATTCCTCCAAACCTGTTCTATCCATGTATCAGTCTAACTGTTTCTTAAATGTTGGGATAGTCCCTGCCTCAACTATCTCCTCTGGCAGCTTGTTCCATACACCCATTTGGAATATTTTGGAGGACCAAGAAACCAAGAACCAAGAACCCACCATCGTTTGTATGAAAAAAGTTACCCCTTAAAATGTTAACACTTAAAAATACTTCAAACAAAAAACATTACAATCATACCTCTACTATGCACTAAAACATGATTTTAGTACGTCAAATTTCAAAACGTGCCTACCGTGGGAGGAGGGACACCCTTTATAGCGGCAGATTTTTATATCGTTCAAGAGATTACTCCCTCTTGACCTTTAATTTATCGGCCTTTAATCCATTCAATTTACCTAACACCACTTCCCGGCTAACCTGGATTTCACTCAGTTCCTCCATCTCATTTAACCCCCGGACCCTTGCAATTTCCGGCAGATTTATTATGTCTTCCTTAGTGAAGACAGAACCAAAGTAGTTATTCAATTGGTCTGCCATGTCCTTGTTCCCCACTTCATGTGCTGCACCTGTTGATCTACTGTGGAATGTAATTAGGAATGTAATTTAGCCTAACCTTATTCATAGCTAATCCAATTTAAAGCATAAATATTGCATTCAAGTGTAAGTTAAAAGACTCACTACAGTATGCACCGGATTGCACAATTTCAAGCTGAAAAATGCAAAATTTCTGTTCCAATGGGAGGGGGGACACCCCCCTCTCACACCCACCCCCCCCCCCCCCCCCCCCCCCCCGCCCCTAACAATGTCTTACTCCCACTCTCGCCCAATGTTGGCAGCCCTGCATAACATGAACCCCCCCCCCCCTTCTCTGCCTACAAGGGGTGGATAAGCAGCTAACTGTCAGGCATCAGTCGCACAAACTCATGAAGAACGGAGCATCCACCAAAATTAAACCAACAAATGACAACCAACATTGATACATTGTTTATAATATTACCATATAAAATTCAACCTCCCATTAACCCCATTCCTTTCAGACCCTTCCCTTATGATGAATGATTTTGGATGATGTAACCATGCCGAATGGCAGAACAGACTCCACATCATAATCAGCGGCCTGATTATGATCCTATATCTTATGGCCTTAGGGGTCTTATGGTGGTCCATATTGGAACAACACCATAAGTAACAAGACAGATGAAGTCCTGCAAAGATAATTTGGGGAGCTAAGTAGTAAAGCAGGACTTCTAGCATTGTAATCTCAGGATTACACTCCACGTTGCATGGTAGCTTGGTGAGGAACAGGAAGATGGTGCGATTAAATATGTGGCTAATAAAAAAAGTTGTACATAAAATGTATTATGAAAATACATTATACATTATACATTATACAAATACATTAGGCACTTTGGTGTCATATGACTGTACTTACTTCTAATAAAATAAAATAAAATAAAATATTTAAAAAAATAATAATAATAATAAAACAAAATGTGGCTAAGGAACTGTTGCAGTGTTTTCAAGTGTATGGATCATTGGGCACTCTTTCAGAGAAGGTGGGACCTGTACACGAGGGACACGTTGCATCTGCACTGGAGGAGCACCAATATTCTTGTAGGGAGATCTGCAAGTCCATCTCGAGCAGCACTAGTGTGACAGATGAAGAACTAGATCTTGATAGAAATGTTAATGTGAGTACCTTCAGTAGAGAGGACAGGCAGGAGCAAGTCAGGGAGCGAGAAAGGTCTGATAGACTAAGCTGCATTTATTTTAATTGAAGAAATTGAAGAAAGATAGATGAACTCAGGGAATGGATTGGTGTGTTTGGCACTGGGATGTTATAGCAATAACGGAAACACGGCAGGGAGAAGGGCAGGACTGGCAGCTCAATGTTCCCAAGTACAAATGCTATTGGAGTGTTAGAGTTGTAGCTAAGAGAGAAGGGGGAGTTGTATTTTGATTGGGCAGGACATCATGGCAGTACTGAGAGAGGATATTCCTGAGGGATCGTGGATGTAATTTAGAAAGAAAAGGTGGATGGTCGCTTTGTATAGGAAGGAACTACAGATGCTGGTTTAAACCAAAGGTAGACACAAAATGCTGAGTAACTCAGCGAGATGAGCAGCATCTCTGGAGAGAAGGAATGGGTGATGTTTTGGGTCAAGACCCTTCTTTACAGAAGGGTGTGGAGATGGGTCTCGACCAGAACTGTCACCCATTATTTTGCTCCAGTGATACTGCCTGTCTCGTTGAGTTACTCCAGCATTTTGTGTCTATGGATGATCACTTTGATGGGCTCCTGAATAGTCAACGCGAATTAGAGCAAATATCTAGGAGGCTGGCAGATGCAAGAATAATAGGGTTCGAACAGTGTGAATTTTAATACCCACATATTGACTGGGTCCACAAGCTAAAGTCCTAAATTGAGGCAAGGCCAATTTTGAAGGTATTATACAGAAACTTTCAAAGGTTGATTTACAGGTAAAGGAATGTCTGACTTTAAGGTACAGATGCAGATTAGTTTATTGTTATAAATGATTATACCAGGTTGCAATTCAATTCCTGTTTTGCATAAAGCTTGTGGAGTAGACAGTATAGTTATTATCGATACATCAACGAATGCAAAACAGCAGTATGTTGCAGCAGATTGTTCTGCAATCTGGAGTAGTATGAACAATTTTACTACAGTCTTCTTCTTGCGTATGGCGTGCACAGCCTAAAGTTGTAGGACAACTTGTTCTATTTGATCTTATTTGATTGTGCACGCTGGGTTGATTGCATTAGTTGAAACAGTGCGGACCAGGTGAAGGTTGCAATCTTCCACCCCTTACTACAGTGTAATAGCTGAATGAGGTACACATAAGAATAAAACTGTGAAAATAGTGATTGGTTCAGGAGTCTGAAAGCAGTGGGAAAGAAGCTGTAGAAAGACACAAAAAGCTGGACTAATTCGTGGGTCAGACAGCATTTCTGGTATAAAGGAATAGGTGATGTTTTGGGTCGAGACCCTTCTTCAGATCTGAACCTGTTCTTATCTGGGTCTCTGGGTCTTTCATTTGCATATATCTTCCCCCAGATGGTGGAAGAGAGAAGAAGAATTAGCCCAAGCAGAGCAGTTACCATACCTGGGATGAGATGCATCCCATCAGAATACTTTCCATAGCACATCTATAGTAGTTTGAGAGAATCCTCATGGACATGTTGAATCTTCTCAGACACCCAAGAAAGGAAATTATTTGATGTGCATTCTTGATCACCATATTGTGTGAAGGGAGCAGGTTAGGTTGCTGGTAATATGGATGCCCCAGAACTTGAAGCTGTCAATGATCTCGGCAGTGGCTCAGATGAGGGGACAGGGTTGTGGCCCCCCACTGCCCTATCCTCAGGTCAACAACCAGCTCTTTGTCTCCATGACATTAAGGCCTAGGTTGTTGTTCTGACACCAGGATACAAGGTTCCTGATCTCTTCCCTGTACTCCATTTTATCTTTGCTGTTGATCCAGCTGTCAACCTGGTATCATCGGATGACTTCCAGATCAAATTGCCCCATACTTGGCCATGGAATCAGGGGTGTACAGAAAGTAAAGCAGGGGCTGAGCACAACCTTGAGGGGTACATATGTTGAGGATCAGTGTAGAAAAAATATTATCACCATTTCTAACCGCCTGAACTCTGCTGGAATTCCAGTAGCCTTGCAGGAATGAGCTTCATCAGTATTATGATCTGTCAGACAAGATAAAGCAAATCCTAAGAGATTCTGCAAGCATGTTAAGAGCTACAGTATAACAAGGGAGTGAATAGTTCTCCATAAGGGCCAATGATGGCATCTAAGTGTCGAGCCACAGAAGATGAATATGTTTCATCTTAATATACTGAGGACAAGCTCATGGAAGCAAAGGAATCGAGAAAAATTAGTAATGATGGATTGGACCATATCTGAACTATAAACGAGAAGATGCTAAGAGTGTTATAGAATATTAAGATGGATAAATCCTAAAGTTTGACCAAGTGTATCCTTCAGCCAGGGCCGGCCTTAAGCCGATTGGACTGATTGCTCCCAATTGGGCCCCGTGCCTAAGGGGGGCCCCGCGCTAGAGTAACGCTCTAGGATCTTTGGAGTAATCTACTCTTGGCTCAGGTAGATCTACCCCAGGTGGAGAGGGGGGAGAGGGTAGAGGACTGGAGGAGGAAGAAAGGGGTAGATGGGGAGGGGGGTGTGAGGGGGAATGGAGAAGGGGGTCGTTCCCTCATGGTCCCAGGGCAGCGCTCCCGCCCCTCCAGTCGCCGCGCTTCACGCACACAGCCCTGGCTCCAACCCTCTCTCTCCCCGGGGAGATGCGGTGAACAATACAGGGAGGGCCGGGCCGGGGTTTGGAGCAACGTTTACCTTGGCCTCAGCTCACATGCATTCGTCCGGAGCCCGGCATCCGCTCCCTTCTCTCCTTCCCTCCCTCCTTCCCTCCCTCCTTCCCTCCCTCCTTCCCTCCCTCCTTCCCTCTCCTCTCTCTCTTTTCCCTTCTCTCCTTCCCTCCCTCTCTTTCTCTCCTTCCCTCCCTCCCATCTTTCACACACACACACACACACACACACACACACACACACACACACACACACACACACACACACACACACACACACACACACACACACACACAGTCAGGATCTAGTTAATTAATTTACTTTTTTTTCATTTCACAGTCACTAAAATAGGTGGCATTGTGACTATGTACTTTTCAGAGGTGATCTACACATTTTGTTTGTTACTTATAGGCTTA
Organism: Leucoraja erinaceus; assembly: GCF_028641065.1. Classification (NCBI taxonomy): domain Eukaryota; kingdom Metazoa; phylum Chordata; class Chondrichthyes; order Rajiformes; family Rajidae; genus Leucoraja; species Leucoraja erinaceus. Next base: position 54,097,967 of record NC_073384.1, on the reverse strand, counting down.
CACATATGCAATTTTATATTAAAATGTAGCTTAGATCTGTTTGGTCCATTAACTCACAGGCGCTTTTTAAGCGCACATTTTGATGACTTTCCGTTCTACCATAGAGATATAAAGTCTATAATAGACTTTATTTGTATTTCTATGATTCTACAGACCTTGGCTGGAAACCTGGGGCTCACCAAAATTGTTCCCAATTGGGCCCCGCACCTCCTAAGGCCAGCCGTGCCTTCAACATTGTGGGAAGCTAGGGAAGAAATTTCTCAAGCCTTGCCAGAGATATTTGAATCATCTTTGTGCCGTGGGGAAAATACCACGGACTGGAAGGTTGCTAATGTACCTTTATTTTAGAAGTGCTGCAAGGACAAACTGGGAAACTATAGGCCAGTGAGCTTGAACGTCAGTGGTGGATAAGTTACTAAAGGGGATTCTGAGCAACAGGGTCTACCAGCATTTAGATAGGTAAGGACTGATGATGGATAGTTAGCATGGCTTTGTATATGGGAAATAATATCCCACCCAGTTGAAAGAGTATTTCGAAGAGGTTGCCAACAAGATTGACAAGGGCAGTGTGGAGCACGTTATCTATATGGACTTGGCAAGACCGTTGGCAAGGCCTGCCAGGCCGATCTAAAAGACTAGATTACATGGGATCTAGGAGGAGCTAACCAAATGGCTTAAAAATTATGTCGGCGAAAGGAGTCAGAGGGTGGTAATGGAATTTATTTTTCTGTTAAGTGTTGTCATCTATATTAAAGATATGGATAACAATGCAATTACCGCGGTTCCCAAATTTGTGGATGACATCAATATTGATGTATAGTGAACAGTGAGGAAAGTGATCTATGTTAATAAAAGGATCTGGATCAACTAGGGAAGTGAGTCTAGGAATGGCAAATGGAATTTAACTGACTAGTGTGAGGTAATGCAATTTGGCAAGTCAAACTAGGGCAGGACTTACACAGTAAATGGTGGAGAGGGTTGTGGAACAGAGACTTTGTTGTACAGGTACATAGTTCACTGGAAATGGTGACACTTGTAGATAGGCTGATGAAAAAGATGTTTGGGAGATGTCCCTCATCGGTAAGGGTATTAAGTGCAGGAGTTGAAATGCCATGCTACAGCTGTATAAGACGTTGGTGAGACCACATTTGGAGTATTGTGTGCAGTTATTAGCGCTATAGGAAAGATGCTATTAAGCTGGAAAGGATGCGATAAAGCTTTACCAGCATGTTACAAGGATTGCAGGATTGAGTTATAAACAGAGACTGGATCGGCTGGGAGTTTTTTCCCTGGAGTGTAGGAAGCTGAGGGTAAATTTCTTCAGCCGCGTTTGTACTTGAATATTCATGTCACTGAACCAGGTTGAGAATCAAGCAGACAGTATGCTCTTTACCATAGAGCTGCAAATGTTGGATAAAATAGTTGGCGACAAACTGAATCTCCTCAAACTTCTGATGAAGTAGAGGAATTGATGAGCTTTCTTTGTGATTGCATCAAGATGTTTGGTTCAGGACAGGTCTTCAGAGTTAAGCATGGCCAGGAACTTGAAGCTGTCAACTCTCTCTTCCACCACCCGGTTGAGGAAGACAGGTTTGTGGATCATCAGCTTTCAATTCCTGTAGTCAACGATTAGCTCCTTGGTCTTGTTAACATTGAGCACAGATTGTGCAGGAAGGAACTGCAGATGCTAGTTTACACTGATGATTGACACAGAATACTGGAGTAACTCAGCGGGTCAGGCAGCATCTCCGGAGAAAAGGAATAGGTGATGTTTCGGGACGAGATCCTTCTTCAGAATGAGAGTCAGGGAGAGGGAAACTAGAGGTAAGAAAAGAAACAAAAAACAGATGACTGAAAGGTATGCCAAAGGACAAATCAAAGCTAGCATCGCTGATTAGCAATGATTGATTGTTGTTCTGGCAGCATTCAATCAATTTATCAATCTACCTCCTGCGCTCTGATTCATTGGTACCCACTGGTGATATTAACGACAAATTTAAAGATGGCGTTGAGGTTGTGTCTGGCTACATATCCTGAGAATGACTTGTCAAGATAAAGTACTACTATGTATGTTTTCACAATGAGGCAAAACTTTCATTGTGGTTGAGAGTTTCTGCATGTGAATGATCAGGTAGAATGGAGATACTCCTTAGAAGTCAAGATTTCCTGCTGAATTGTATATATCCAAGCAAGGGATGTTAATAATTGAAATTTTATTTAGCCAAATAGTAGTATTATGTTGCTCTGTTGCAGTCCAAAATTTGCTGCTCACCAATGATTGATTAGTGTTCTGGCAGCATTCAATCAGATTATCAATCTCGCTCCTGTACACTGATTCATCGTTACCCATTATTCGTCCAACAATTTCAATTTCCCCCACATTAACCATCCATACGACCTTTCAGATTCAGATTGATGACTTTGTGCCAATTTGCTAATGGCTGAGCAATTTCATACTGATCATTCCCAATAGGAATCAGCTGGAAAGCATAAACATGATTGGTAGAAGACAGAGGGGCTGTGTTTTAATATACTGACCTGTCAGAGGAGTAGCAAGTGGTGGGAGGTGGAGTTGAAAGAGAGCCCCGAAACTCTCCATGTTGTTATTAACTGGTGGCATAATGGTAGAGTTGTTTCCTTACTGCACCAGAGACCCAGATTTGATCCTGATTACGGGCGCTATTTGTACAACCTTTGTATGTTCTCCCCATGACCTGTGTGGGTTTTCTCCAAGTGCTCCGGTTTCCTCCCACAAGTTGTACCGATTTGTAGGTTAATCGGCTTTGTAAAATTTTAAATTGGCCCTAGTGTGTGTTGGATAGTGTTGGTATGCGGGGTTTGCTGGTTGGTATGGACTCAGTGGAACGAAGGGCCTGTTTCCGCGCTGTATCTATAAACTAAACAATATGAACACAGGAGTCCACGTAATTCTGTCAAGACCGACAATTCCAAACAGAGACTCCTCCAGGCACCCAAACTAATGCAAATCCCAGACCTCCACACACACCATGAGACATGGAGAAAACGATTCACTGATCGATTTGAAGTTTGAGTCCTCAACTTGTTCAAACTCACCACAGACTGGAAAGGAACTGCAGCTGTGGGAGTAACACAAGCACTGAGGCAGTAGGTTGGAGTAAGCATGATCTGACCTGTTGGATCATCCATGCATTCAATTTTAGCAAAGCAGATACAGCAGGGACTGATTGATCAATTCGTAATCCACATTCCATGTGCAGAAATCCAGAACATGTGTTGATAAACTTGAAGACATCGCCTACAAGACTTGAAAAACTTTAGGTCACAACGGCAGGAAATGATGGAAAGGAGAGAAGCCAGACAAGAGATCAAACCCATTCTTTCAATTGAATAGTTACACCCAGCCCTCTTGTGCACAGATCCCCCACCCTCTTTAATCTCTTGAAAATCTGTTAACACTACTTCCATTGATAATAGGAATTGTAACAAGTTGAACTACTCCTGCACTCCATTGTTTAGTCCTGGTTTGTTACCTATGTCTCCATTTTAAGTTTACCTTAAGTACTCCCAAAACCTGTTGCTCCCCACTGAACAGTTCCACAGTTGTGTAAGGAATGCTACAGAAGAATGGTGTCGCTGCTACAGAAGCATCCCACACAATGCTTTGTTCCCTTTAACGGGTGAACAAGGCACTGAATGATGATCATAACTTTAATCACCAGTTCAGACACCACGCTACAGAGGCTGCTTTGACAAACATACCTGCCCAAGTGTAGGACAATCAATGAACTGTTTCGAGGTCAAAGTTAGCTGGTCAGAGCCAGTGTGGCTTACAGAAATGAAAGAGTCAACACAATCAGAGTAAAAGGGTTAACTCAGCAAGGAGAGTGATACAACTGTACTGATAGGAAATCTGTCCCTTTTACCCAGTCTGGGTTATATTGTTCACTATTGACAGTGACAGTGGAACACCAGTAAAGTGCAGGTCCTTAATGGCCATTACTCCTGACGAATTATACATAAGACGCAGACTAACAATAATCAGTAGACCGCTCCATTGGCTAATAAGTAAATTAACCTGCTAGTTACATTGTATTTGTGCAATGTGAAACCTTGTCCTAATCACCCACAAAACTGTGGCATAATTTAGCTATAAGACGGCCAATATAAAACAGCAGGCAGGACAACTGACTCTTGTTAAAAATGAGTTGTAATGATCTTTGTCTGCAATCATTTTCCAGCTAAATGATCCTGCTAAAGGGGTATAGTGATTGTGTATGACAAGAGGCTTGTAATTCGAGGAGTGTGCATTGATGTGATCAATGACATGTTGATGTCATCGCCTCACCAACCTCGTTTGCTGCCACCGCTTAAAAAAATAGAGGTTATTGCAAATTAATAGCAACATTCTAAAGAATGGAAAATGGGGCATTTGTGGCAGTGTGATGTTATAAAAGGAACCAATGTAATATATGTTAGATGAAAATTAATAAGCCTGAGAAACTTTCTGGCATGCTGATACCACTTCTTTTACCGAGTTTGGAGAATTGAACTGAGTAGTGGTTGGTTTTGGAAATGCTGCCTGTGGCTTATCAAATATATGTAAGATTAATTTTGTACTGTCACTGAGTCATGAAGCATTGAAATAGTTGCTCCTTTGCTGGGCTTGAAACGGAGTGAATTAGCTCTGAGGACGCTTTGTCTAATTTGCCTGAACATTAATTTTGCAATATGCCATCAGTCATACAGAAAGGATTCTCTTTTACACTTCCAATGTTTCAAGTGTTCAGTTAAAGGAATTTGGACAGGCCAGTGGGGTGAAATGTTAACCTCAAGAAATCACTTGAATCCTTAGGGAAAGGGTGGATCTAAAGCACATGAAGGTGAAGGACTCAAGGCACTTCATTGTATTAAAGATAATTGGGCAGATTCATAAAAGTGCAAATTATTCCTAAATCCTGCACCTCTCTGATCAGTCGTTTGAGATTCAAAGCTGCTGTGAATTGATGGCCCATGTTTATACATTTAGCAGGGTTACAGGCTGCTTCAATACGTGGCATTTATTTATTTTTTGGAATAAAAATCAACATTGCAGCAACATCAATACAAACACAATATGTCATGAGTAGAGCCAGGATTTTGCCACAAATGGCACGTGCCTTTTCATGCCTTTTTTTGATGATTTCACCAGGATAATGCCGATTTTTTTACGATTGAGTGCCTTTTTTTGCCTTTTGCTAAAGGGTCGTGTTATTTTCTCTAGTTGTACTGTGATTACAATGACGTTTTCTATGTTAACATGTTAATATTAATGTTATTATTAACGTGTTAACATAGTATAACTTACAAGAAAACTTCGACCCAGGGGCGAAACCGGGGGCACCACCGTCGGTCATTCATTCATTCGTGCCGCTGCCCGCTGGTTCAGCCTGCTCCAAGATCTATTTAAGAAAGAACAGCAGATGCTGGAAAAATCAAAGGTATCAAAAAATGCTGGAGAAACTCAACAGGTGAGGCAGCATCTATGGAGAGAAGGAATAGGCGACGTTTCGGGTTGAAACCCTTCTTCTGACTGCTGTGGGGGGGGGGGGGAATAAAGGAAGAGGCAAGAGGCAGTAGGCTTTGTGGGAGAGCTGGAAAACTGGGAAGGGGGAGGAGGGAAAAGACAAGGGCTATCTAAAATTAGAGAAGTCAATGTTGATACTGCTGGGGTGTAGACTACCCAAGCGAAATACCCAAGCTTGTCTCCACACTACATTTACTGCTGCCTCCAGTCGAAAATCTGAGTTTGAGTGATCTGTGCAAGGCATTCATTGATGCTGGAATTCCACTGTGAAAATTGGAAAACAAATCTCTCAGAGGTCTTTTAGAGAAATACACAGAGGAACATATATCAAACATTACGGAAAAATTATGTTGACAGCAACTTCAACATTGTTGTGCAGAAAATTAGAGATGAAGTTGCATGCAACAAAATATGGATCTCAATAGACGAGACAACCGATGCTGTGGGGAGATATGTTGCCAATGTGGTCATCGTTACACTGGACGCAGATTAACCATCAAAGGAGTATGTGTTGACATCGGAAGTATTGGAGAAGTCAAAAGGCTCAACTATTGCTCAGTTATTTACATCTTCACTTGTTGTACTTTGGTCAGAAGGTATAAAACACGAGAATGTTCTTCTGTTTGTAACTTAAAGTTTTATTCCCCAAAATGTTGCATTTAACATGCTTAGCTCAAGGGCTTCATAGAATTGTCAAGCACATATGTAGCTCGTTTCCAAATGTCGATCGCCTAGTTTCCAATGTCAAGATAATCTTCCTCAAAGCACCATCACGTGTGCAGTTGTTCAAGTAAATGGCACCCGAGATTCCGCTACCTCCTCAGCCTGTTTTGACATGTTTCTCTGCTGTACTCTGCAATGCTACAAATTTTGAAAAGATAAAATAAATTGTCAATTGTTTTCTAGAAGAAGAATCTGCTGCAGTCATGATTGTCAATGAAATCATGCAGAGAAAGTCCCTCCACAGCGATCTTGTGTTTTCTTGTGTTTATTGCTTCCAATTTTGCAAACTTCCCACAAGCTATCACTTCCCTTGAGAAACGTGGCAAAACATTAGTGAATAACTTGCAGGTTTTCAACCAAGCAACTAACGATATTCGTAAAGTTCCTGGCGATGTCGGTAAATAAATGCATGGAAAATGTGAGAGTGATTTTAGCTAACAAACATCTTTAAGAAACACAAAACATAGCTAAAGTTCTCAAAGGTAGTTATAATACAGAAGATGTCAACATGAATATAGAGTCTGTAGCTTGTTTTGGGTATGCACCAGTGACCTCAGCTGAGGTAGAAAGAGGATTTTCGCAACTGAAGCATATTCTGTCTGACAGACGGCATAGTTTAACACCAGATAATTTGAAAAGAATGCTAGTAATTATGTGCAACCAGGCAACTTTGGTCATTTAATGTTGTATACCTTTATATTATCATTTAAAACCATGTTTTGGTGGTGGAAATAAATGCTTTTATTATACTTTTTTTTTCAAATAAATGCCTTTATTGTGCCTTTTTTGTAATTTTATTATGCCTTTTTGCCTGCCTATTTCAGTGTTTTTTTTAGTGCCTAAACATCCTGGCTCAAGTCATGAGATTTCTGTCCCTGTTTCACACCCTCCAAACAGGACATAGAACTGAAGGCCTTGCTGCTGCAGTGCCTAATTTGGAGCTGATATCATTCTGATGTTGAAAGCTGAGTTGAAGTCTGACGTTAAGGTCAGACTCATCAACTCATCAATAGCATAAATGAGATATTAGACTGATTGCTGACATGAGTCAAGTGTGAAATGTGTCCTAGTTGTGCCTCGTCTGACAGTGTAAGACAAATCAGATTGTCACACCAAAATCAGCACTTTTAGCTCTGTGATGCCAAACAATACAGCCCTTGAATACATCTATTATCAATTTTGCATCACCCATGATCATCGGGTAATTAATGCTGTTACAATGGGTTTGTAACGTCATATAATATCAGAAGAATGGTTTTAGTGCTCTATTGAGGTTGCAAAATGATTTTTGTCCTGATGTACAGGCATGGCAAGAAACAGCTTCCATCAGTCCATTTCAATGATGTTCCAATTGTCATGGCAACATTCAGCAAAGTAGCATGAATGTAACACCACATACCAGTGGCACTTCCATGAAAGTTATAGGTTTACTTCTCCAATGCTATCGTCTATACATCTCTCTTTGTGTTTGCCAGCGGGTACACACTCTATTGGTTGCATTATTCTGGTTCCAATGTCCTGAGCGATTAGTGCCAATTGAACCAAGCTGATGCTGACTGAAGCCATGTCCACAAATCGTGCTAGCAGAAGATAGACACAAAATGCTGGAGTATCTCAGGAGGTCAGTTAGCATCTTTGGTGAAAAAGAATCGGTGACTTTTTGGGTCAGAACCTTTCTTCAGAATTCGGTTCCTTGAGTTTCCACCCATGCTCCAAAGACGTACAGGTTTGTGGGTTAATTGTCTTTGGTAAAGATTGTAAATTGGACCTTGTGTGTACGATAGTCCCAGTGTATGGGGATCGCTGGTTGGCACGGACTCGGTGAGCCGGAGTGCCAATTTCTGCGCTGTATCTCTAAACTAAACTAAACTCATTCTTTAGCAGAAGTTGCAGGAATGTCCACCACACCAATCTGTGGCCTCAATGCCTGGCAGGTGCTTCACTCCACCATTACCACCATTAACATCATGTATAATGGGAAATATGTATCCACTATCAAAAGAGGTGCAAACTGAGAATACCTTAAGGGGAGAGAGGACAATAAAAGTGGAAAATGCAGAAAAGGAGCAGACACATTACAACATAGAAGATAGAAAAGTACAGCACAGGAGGAGGCCCTTCAGCCGATAACATCTGTGCTGTAAATGATCCCATGCTAAACTAATCAATGCATTACAGGTGTTCAAGTTGTATTAAAACGAAGTCAGTCAACTTGAAATACATGTTCTTTATTAAGTATATGCACAGAGGGAACACATTACGGTGCTATCATCTTTGTACTCCAGGACTAACTAACAGGCTGATGGCTAAGGTGTCATTATATGCCAGCCACAATGCCCTCTAGTCTTTGATATTCCCCCCTTATCCTCTGATGCTGCAGAGAAAACAATCCAAGTTTGTAATCTCCTGCAAAACCTCCTACAAATGGACAATATATATGATAAAAGGATAATATTTCTACTTTTGTACCTAAAATATTTTTAACGGATAAAGCAATTATGGGTGGCACAGTGGCAAAGCGATAGAGTTGGTGCCTTACAGCGCCAGAGATCCTGGTTCGATCCTGACTACGGGCGCTGTCTGTACGGATATGGTACGTTCTCCCCGTGATCATGTGGGTTTTCCCGGATGCCTCGGTTTGCTCCCACAGTGGCACAAGGGTAGCACAATGGTGCAGCAGTAGAGTTGTTGCCTTACAGTGTCAGAGTCCCGGGTTCGATCCTGACTACGGGTGTTGTTTGTGATGGCGTGGGTTTTCTCCGGGTGCTCTGATTTCTTCCCACAATCCAAAGACATACAAGTTTGTAGGTTAATTGGCTTCGGTAAAGTTTGTAAATTGCCCCTCATGTGTAGGATATTGCTAGTGTATGGTGATCGCTGGTTAGCGTGGACTCGATGGGTCAAAGGGCCTGTTTCTGCGTTGTATCTCTAAATTAAATGAAAGTAATTGTTTGCATACTAAAAATGAATTTGAATCATTCAACTTTAAAAATAACACAACAACAATATTAAAACTATTTAGACTAGAATATTTTGTTGGACCAGTAAAAATATTGCCTATGCTGCAGGGATCAATGCAGCACTGAACTATCCCACACTGACAGAGACCTGATAACTCAAACTGACAGGCTCACAAGTGAGTTATTAAGGATTTTATCTAACAAATGCAACACTCGAATGTCCCCATTGAGTACACTGTTTATACACAGCAAGTTTTCTGCAATAAAACATTACAAATGAATTGTTGAATTAATTATGTAAATATGGAGTCTGTGTTCAGTACTTTTTCTGTGACATATGTGAAAAAAACAACAATTTATCAGGAAGCCAGTACACCAGTGTGTTGTATAATTGTTGTTAATGAGTAAATGAGCAATTACAAGTTAAAAAATGATTGCAGATGCTTTTCAGAGCATAATCCCAAAACTGGGTGACATATGAGAGGTTTTCTAACGCAGTCTATTCAGGAGCATCTGGTTCAGTGGAATCGTAGCTTTGTGCTGGCAAATTAGTTAAGCAGAAATGTCAAATTACACATCATTTATGAATTTGAACTTTATTTGCATGAAAAATGCATCAGTATCTGATGCAATTTTATATGGATCTCTTTATTTTTTCTCCTTTGTGGTTTCTCTGATTGTTGTTGGAAGTTTATAAGAATGCAATCATAGTCCATGCTCTCCATCATTGGCAGTGCACAGCTAGTGAATAGCAGCTGTTAAAATAACTTAAGGTGAAACTAAGTGTTTGTTTTATTCATTAAGTGCATCTGGAAATAAGGAAAATTAGATAGTGCATACTTTTGGCTTTGAAAAAACCATAACAGGAGTTGGAGAAATAGGAGTAATGCTTGCGTATTTTAATAGCTTAACCATAATTGACTGTGGATTCAAACTTTTATATAGCAAATATAAATTTACCTTCTTAACAAACAAGTATATCTTTACAAAGATGCCTTGAAAATAGTCAAACAGAAGCTAAGGAAAAAATGTTATTAAAGATTTGCACAAATCCAAATGTATTTGATCAGTATCTCTCATATTTCCAATTATTTTTCAATTCTCTTAAACCAGTATTTCTTTGCCTCACTTTATTTTTCTTTGTTTTCTGATTTTACTTTTAAATCTCTTCCCTGTACGGGGACCCGACCTTTTCCCTGTCGGGTCTCCGTTTTTGTTGGAGCCTGGCATCGTGGAGCGGCCTCCAACCGGAATGACCTGGGGGCTCCAGTCGCGGAGCCGGCGGAGCTGCGGACTCACCATTGTGGAGCTGGCCAGCTTTGGAACATGGAGAGCTATGGTGGCATGCAGCTGTGGCCCGACTCCGGAGCTTCGGAGGATCCAGCCGCAGGTCCGGTGGATGGTGACACCGGGAGCTCGCGGGTCCCTGGTGGGAGACCGCTTTTCGGAGCTCCCGCAACGGCAACTTCTCCCGCCCGAATTGCGGGGTTGAAAGTGATCTGGAGCGGGGCCTTACATCGCCCGGCGCAGCTTTAACGGCCGCGGGACTTACTAGCGCCCGCCAGGGGCTCCAACATCAAGACCCGGAGCACGGCCTTGCATCACCCGGCGCGGTTTTAATGGCCGCGGGACTTGCCATCGCCCGCCGGGGGCTTTGACTTTGACGTTGACATCGGGAGAAGAATGGAGAGCAGGGGAGAGACAAAACTTTGCCTTCCATCACAGTGAGGAGGAGATTCACTGTGATGGATGTTTGTGTAAATTGTGTTGGTGTGTGTCTTGGTTCTTTTCTTGTTGTTTGACTGCAGAAACCAAATTTCGTTTGAACTTAATTTGAGGTTCAAATGACAAATATAAGGTACTGTATTGTATTCTTCAGAACCTTCTTGACTAATGATTTGGTCTCGCTCCAGTGAGAACAAGCCCAATAAACATTCAAATAAATTACATGCAGAGGTTCCATCGAAGCAATTCAGATTAGCAGATGTGATTTTGAAGGAGCTACTCCGATGGGATCATTGATGAAAAGATGGTCCAATATTCCAAATGTTTACCTGATACATTATTCAAAATACTTTACCTAAAGTATCTTATGGTGATGTATATCACTGGGCATGCATGCCTTGATATCCATCCCAAGGGCTTCCCTGCCTCCTGTACATATTGGGTCTATGATCTTACTGAGTCACTTGAGAAGAAGTGGTAAACGTTGCAGTGTCAACTGTAGATATTGATGCATTCCATGCAACTATCTTTCTAAAGTAAAGGTGCGTAACCAGACTAAATGATAGGACGACGTGAGTGGGGAAACATCTGATCTCCAAAACCCGAGGCCCAAGAGATTTTACCTTTCATGTCAGAACAGGCAAGAATCGGTCGTGTAGCATAGAGTTACGCAGCATCGAAACACCGCCTTCGGTCCACGTCTATTCTAAGAATGACTTTGTCCCTGACAGGTAGGAGACTATACTTTGTGGTGGTGATTGGGAATATGGAGTTGATCATGTTCACCACTGGATACACATAGAATTCATAAACTGGGAAGATGGGTGATGTTGGGCAGGTTTGTAGGATAGATCGGGAAGCCCATATGCAACCTTGCCAATCCTACAACTCACCTACTGTTCAGACCATCGGCAATTTGCAGTGGTCAATTAACCTATCAACTTGTCTATTTTTGGGATCTGTGAGGAAACCGGAGCACCCCAAGGATACAGGAAGGTGTGCTAACTCCACCAGACAACCGCGGAGGTCAGCCTTGAGCCAGGTTGGTGACATTTGAGGCGACAGCTCTACACTTTCTGTGCCATTGTGCTGCTCTAGTGTGGGCAGCACAACTAATGTTCCAAGCTTTTAATCTTAAGTAAAAAAATGAAGTACAGGAGGAACTCAGCAGGTCAAGTAGCATCTGTGGAGGGATAAGTTACATATACATTTGGTAAGACATGGGTTGGCTGTGCATTGGAGGTCATGTCTCACAAATTCAATTATGTTTCTTGAAGAAATACCCAAAAAGGTCGATGCGGACAGTAGGCATAGCCTATACGAACTGCAGCAAAGCCTATGATAAGGTTCATGGTAGCCTGCCTTGGAAGATTAGATCACATGTGGTCCAGGGAGAGCTAGCTAATTGAATACATACGTATCTTTATGGTAGCAAGTAAAGGGTGATGTTACAATCTTGTTATGTGGTGTGCCTCAGGAGTCATTGGTTTAGTTTTGTTTGCGGCTATAGTATGGAAATAGGATTGTTGGCCTATTTGAGTCCCTACTGCCCATCAATCACCCTTTCACACTAGTTCTATGTTATCCCACTTTCTCATTAGGGTCAATTTTACGGAGGCCAATTAGCCTACAAATCCCCGCATCTTTAGGATGTGGGAGGAAGTTGGTGCACCTGAAGGAATCTCATACAATCACACAAAGAAAGAGCAAACTCCACATAGACAGCACCTGAGATCAGGATTGAACCAGGTGTCTGGCGCTGTGAGGCAGCAGCTCTACCAGCTGCAACACCGTACTATAACGTCCAATGTTATTCATCATTTCTCTTAACATCTATTTGGATGGGGAAATACAAGGCATGGTCAGTAAGTTTGCAGGTGACACTAAAATAGGTGGTATTGTAGACAGAGAAATGGTTATCAAGAATTAACACAGGAATTTGATCAATGGGTAAGTGGGCTGAGGAATGAGAGATGGAGTTTAATTTAATTAAGCAAGGAGTTGCATTTTGGGAAGTCAAAACCAGGGTAGGACTTTCACAGTGAACAGCTGGGACCTGGGGAATGGTGCAGAACAGGACAGAGGAGTAGAAGAAGTACATAGTTCCTTAAGTGGTGTCAAAGGTAGAAAGCATGGTGAGGAAATTGTTTGGCACGCTGGCTTTCATCGATAAGGACATTTATTATGGAATTTGGGATACTATGTTGCAGATGGAGAAGCCACACTTAAGGGCCTGTCCCACTTTCCCGAGTCCTCTGCTGAATTGAAAGGACCTTAAAAAAAATCAGGATTTTTGTGATCTACGAACTCCTCCTCCCGACTATCTTTTTATTCGTGGACTTTTTTGTCATGCTGGAAAAAACGGCCGATTTAGCTGATGCCCCGAGTACTTACGGCTGGCATAACGAGGCGCTACAATATATCTACGGACTCGCTACTAACTCCTACGGACTCGCTACGGATATTCTTCGAGTTTGAATCGAGGGGAAAACTTGGGAGAATTGGTGAGTAACTAGGGAATGTGGGACAGGGCCTTTAGTATTTTGTTCAATTTTGTTCACTCTGATATAGGAAAGGTGCTATTAATCTGGAAAGAATGCAGAAGCTTTTCACTGTGCCTTGGTACACGTGACAATAAACTAAACTGAAAATGGGATGTGGGCCAAACGAGAGTTAATGGGACTAGCTTAGATGGGCATCATGGTGAGCATGGACCAGTTGGGCCAAATGCCTGTTACGTTTCTTTATGTCTTTTGACTCTCTGGCAGACAAGAGATTTGTCCAGTTGTACATCTCACATCTCTCTCTCCCTCTCTCTCCCTCTCTCTCCCTCTCTCTCTCTCTCTCTCGTTATCTCTATTTCCATCTGGAAAGAACTAGAAAAAAAACCAAGGAAACCAAATCCAGAAACCCTTTGCACTTGTCAGAGACGTGGGTATCAGGTTAAAAGATCGGTAATGAGAAAAGGATCCAAAGGTTCTCTTTACTCTAACAGATGATTCCAAAGTAGTGGAGATTTTCTCAGAGAAGAACAAGGTCTGACAGCACCTAAAATGCACCAATGATGGTTATTGCAACATTTCTAATGCTTCAAACTCATTCAGAAAAAGGCCAGTCACACAATAACCAAATGATTATAGCGATTGTTTTCACACACCATCTCTGCCTGGCTTTCATTGCAGCCTCACTTCACAATAACAGCTTTGCTACAAATGATTAGTCCTGAAGTCTGTCTGAAATAGCTGCAAAAAAAAACCAAACATTCTGGAATGAAATGCCGCTGACAAGTCTGATTTGTACATTAATAATTCAGATGGTTCTATTTTTACAATAGTGCCACTCTAATATTCATTGTATGGATTCTGTCTGGATTTTTTTTTTTTTCAAAGGGTTACAATTTGCACGACTGTTTAATTTTTGCCATTATTTCTTTTTGTCATAGACTACAGTTTTTTTTTCAGTTTAGTGCCATTTTCTGTAGCAATTTTTAACTCTGTTCAATATTGACAGTTGTTTTCTGTAAAACAAGAGGGAAGGACAAGTTAGTTGAATTAAATAAAATACTTTAATGCAAAATAAAAATCTAGAAAAGGCAGTCTGGAACCTTCTTAAAAGAATGGAGCATGTGGAAGCAATGTATAAAGTTGATTTGATTTAGTGCCCTAATAAGAGTAACTACATCCATACTATATTATGTACTATTAATATTAACAATAATTAGCAGGGAATCAATTAGTGAAAAAATTCTGACAGATGCAATGCACCAAATGGCCTAATTTGTTTGTTCTTATAGGCACACAAAGCTGTTTTGTTGTGTTTAGGAATTTTCATTAACTTTCATATCACAGAAATTGAAGGCTGATTCTGTGCTACTTTTACTGAGTAGCATGTGACTTGCTGGAGGTGTTGCATTTCATAATGCTGATGGAGAGAGTTACACATGAATGAAGGATAAACAGCGATTAATTTCAGTCAATAAATAACGGTTTGCAGCCTCTCATCCAAGAGGAACAATCACTTTTCCATTTTTCCTGCCAAATGAGCTGATGAGGAAAACAGGGAGTTGACCACATAAATCAGTCTTAATTTCGCCTTCCCCATTAAAACCCAACCATTAAGACCATCCTCGGCTCATTTGAGCCTTTCCTGTTTCATACTTCCAATTTTTGCAAAAGTGGGGGGAGTTCACTCATCATAAAATTTCACTTTGGCTGGCTTACCATTTGCATCCGAGTCAATAAATTGCAATTAACATAAACAATTAAACTAGAGAGTGTGACGATTTCACTCCCTCAGAAGCACCATCAACCCCTGGCATAGCTGAAGCTGTACTTTATTGTGTATATACACTACAATATGGAGATGATAATAAAGACTTTCATTAGACTTCTCTAAGAGAGGGCTCAGAGTTTCTGGAGAAGCCCTGATATAAGCAACCCAAGATTAAGTTATAATGTACCATCTGGCAAACACCTCTCCTCGGAAATGTTTCATTTTGCTGAAACTTCACTGCAAATAACTGGGGCAAATTGAATAATATTGGTGTTCTTTGTGTGTGACCAAGCAGAAGTGGCAAATTAATTGTCATGATAATTGTATGCAAATAATACTACAGCGCAGATTACAAACCACATGGTGCACTTCAGCTGAAAATGGCTACAGCATCTAAGGAGGGGAAGAAACAGCTGGTTAAACTGGGGCAAAATAAGTTGAATCTCCTCATCAATTAGATTCCAAACTATTGGAGTCAGCTTTCATATTATAGTCAGATTTATTGGACATCAGTGTCAAATCCAATATGATCTCCCAAGTGAAAAGCGCAGAATATGTGATGAAACATTTGGGATGTTATTAAGCACTGCACAACAATATGATGCTCAATATGAGTCGCGCTGACCTTTCATGATGTAAAAGCCAACTTCATTGAATATATCCATGTACCTCCAAGAATCTCTGTACTTCCATTGTTGGACTTCAGAGATTATTAATGTGTCTTATTAGGAAATTCTAAGTTATGTAAGGTTTAACTTTGCATTGTGATCATCAAGCAACAGCATTGTGAATCGTATGAGTCTTTCACTTAGATTGACCAAACCGTATTGTGAATCATAAGTCTTTCACTCAGATTTCAAAACTCAGAATTGAATTTTCATTCATAGCATCCAATAATTTCTGAAATTATATTGCTGAATCACTGAAAGTATTTTGTCTCTTCCATGATTGTCATCATGGTCGGCATGGACATAGCGGGCAGAAGGGCCTATTCCTGTGCTATCCCGTTCTATGCTCATGGAATCGATATTCATGGATGCATTCAAAAGAGAGTTAGATAGAGCTCTTAGGGCTAGCGGAATCAAGGGGTATGGGGAGAAGTCAGGAATGGGATACTGATTGTGGATGATCAGCCATGATCACATTGAATGGCGGTGCTGTCTCGAATGACCAAATGGTCCACTCCTGCACCTATTGTCTATGTATCTATGTCTATGTATCTACGATATATTTGCGATAGGGGGAGCGTAATGAATGTTCACCAGTTTGATTCCTGGGTTGCGTGGAAGAGAAGGGTTATCCTATCAGAAGAGGTAAAAAAGATTAAGCCCATACTCTTTAGAATTTATAAAAATGAGAGGCGATTTATTTGAAACGTACAAAATTCTGTCAAGACTAGACAGATTGGATGTTGGGAGGACATTTTTCCTAGTTGGAGTATTTCCAACAGGTGGTAGAAAATGGGACATAGGAAAAGGGACGTGGAAAAATGTCTTTACTCGGGCTACTGCAGAAGGCAGTGGATGCCAAATCTACTGAATGTTTTTATGAAGCAGATCGAACAAATTTTGTGGATGAAAAAGGCTTCAACTGGCACGGAGACAAAATGGGAACATGGTATTGAGATTTTATAATCAGGATTGGGCTGAACATCCTTTACACCTACATCTATTTTATATGTTTCTGGTTAAGAATGGGATTAGTTCTTTCTGTTAATCATTTGCACCTCCACCTCTGTGGAATATTCCAAAATATAGTGAGAAACAGACCCAGGAGAAACAATCATCTATAATTCTGCCAAAAAACTTTCAATATTGTTCAGGTGGCATGTCAACTCAAGTCAAGTTTATTGTCACATAGAAAATAGGTGCAGGAGGAGGCCATTCGGCCCTTCGAGCCAGCACCACCATTCATTGTGATCATTGCTGATCGGCCCCTATCAATAACCCGTGCCTGCCTTCTCCCCATATCCCTTGACTCCACTAGCCCCTAGAGCTCTATCTAAATCTCTTAAATCCATCCAGTGACTTGGCCTCCACTGCCCTCTGTGGCAGGGAATTCCACAAATTCACAACTCTCTGGGTGAAAATGTTTTTTCTCACCTCAGTCTTAAATGACCTCCCCTTTATTCTAAGACTGTGGACCCTGGTTCTAGACTCGCCCAACATTGGGAACATTTATCCTGCATATAGCTTGTCCAGTCCTTTTATAATTTTATATGTTTCTATAAGATACCCCCTCATCCTTCTAAACTCCAGTGAATACAAGCCTAGTCTTTTCATGTACAGGTATGGTGAGTCCGAGGTACAATGAAAATCTTGTTTGTTGTGGCAACACAAGAATCAAGCAACATCAGTTTCCTGGAATTGAACATTAGTGCTCCAGTTAATGCCCTTTCTTAACCTTGCACTGCTGAACACATGTACAACAGCCAAGAAGTTTCCTATACCAGTTCTATTTATGGTGATCATTAATTAATTACTAATTAACAGCTGATTGATTTCCACTGGCTGCTCTTGTAGTTGTGCAAGTATTTGATGCTTTGTAGAGTTCTATAATGTCACTAAAGTTTGCAAAGAGTGATGTGCCAGGGACAAAATGACTTTGTTTTGACTTCAAGGATTCTGTGCAAACTAGTAGGTCCCAGACATTAATGTGACTTCCCTTTGTATACAGGATGATATGAAGCTGGAGGAGAGATTATTGTATGGCATGGATGAGTTGAAGGCCTATGATTCTATGTTACATTCTCTCTCCATCAATCACCAAGTGCAAACTTTTGATCAGGAAAAGGACCATTTTACAAGTACTTGAGCTTAAGAATAACATAAAATTGTATGTAGGCATAGGATCCTTCCATACTGGAATTGGAGATATTTTGTGCATCTTCCAGTTTCACAAGCACTTTTGCACACGCTGTTATAACCATATGAAGATAATTTAGTTTAGTTTACTTTTGAGATAGAGTGCAGAAACAGGCTCTTCAGCCCACCGAATCCGCACCCACCAGCGATCACCCCATACACTAGCACTGTCATACATACTTGGGACAATTAGCAGAAGCCAATTAACCTGCAAACGTGGATGTCTTTTGGAACGTGTAAGGAAACCAGAGCTCCTGGAGAAACCCCCCCCGTGAGCCAACAGCTCTACCAGCTGCTACACAGGTCACTCATGTGAACAATTGTATTTTGTTTTCCCAGGTTTGACATGCTTTGATTTATACATTTGTTTCGGAATGGTAAGCTAGTATTGTTATTTTTATTTTTCTATTGTAGCCAAGTGAACATTCTGATGATCAGCAACAGAGGAAAGACAGGAAGGGCTCCTGGTTAGCTGGTGATGATGTCTAAGCCCTTAAAGGCAAGGCTGTGCCTAGCTGCTCAGTTCACTATAGTGCTCCTGCAGAGTTGTCCATCCAGTGGTACTTGCTTTCTAATAACTCCCTAGTTATTTGTCTGCTGAGGTTCTATTGTTCCCTTCTCTACCCCGCTTCACTAAAACAACTAAGAACCTCTATACCCTCATGTTCTCCTCTCGATCCATACTGGAAACTCTGCTGCAATTTTTCCCAACATATTCCCCATTTTCCTGCAGTGTGTGTACGCCATTATTTAGGAGTAAGTAATAAGTGAGAACTGCATTGCCTCAGATTCAGTTGCTTATTAATTTGCAGTTATCCTTCTACATGAAGAATATTATAAAACAACCATGGAACCTTGCTACATGTTCAGAAACCATTTGCCCATCATGCCTGAGCACATTCTTTTAAAGAACTATTCAGTCATTTTTAATCCTTGAACTTCACCCTCTCCCCTTCCCCCAATATTTCCCTTTACCTTTCAAAGATACCAACCTTTTGAAAGTTACGATTAAATCTACATCTGGCACCCTATTAGATAGTGCATTCTAGATCATAACAACTTACAACATCTGGTTCTACTTTCAATTAAACTTCAAATCTATTCCCTCTGTCCCCACTCATGTTAACTGTTTCAGTTATATGTAAGCTTTCTCATAGTGATAGCCTGAACATTATACAAAGAGAATTCTATATGGGAATCCTTCATACTCGAACCACCATTTGTACCAATAGCTATAAGTATACTGTATGCTTTGTTCTTAACATTAACCCTAGCATAGTGCCTTTCATAAAATCTTTATTATTTAATGTCATGTTTATATTGGTAATAATTTCTTTATGTAGCTGGGTCCTTGACAGTACAGTTAGTTCCACAGTGATAGACATTTGACTCCAGACATTCTGCAGTGAATTATGTATTCAACTCCCCAGGGCTCAATGTTATGAATCTTAGTCAATGATTGTTTGGAATTAGTGTGTATGTATCACCCTGATGGTACAGTGACAGGGTTCATGTCTTAACATTTAAAATGAACTGGCTACGGATTCTGCTTTTTGGTCAAATATTTACACATAGGGCTCTTACACCTTGCTGGAAAGAGTACAAGATATAGTGGATTACAACCCAAAGATAAAATCAATATCATCAACTCATATATATGAGTGTGAGAACTGTACCAGACAACATTTCCACATTCCTGCCACCAAAATCAAAACACACTTTATTTTTAATGAGAAGTCCAGATAATATCATGCACTGGAGTTAAAGTACAAAATACAAATAACTTAATCACTATATATGAATGTTTCTTAAACCAGGTTTATTAAGGTTATTTGATGAGGCTGAATAATTATGATTGAAAAGTGATTTGTAAAGCATTTCTGAACTTGGCATTTATTACTCTTCATAATAAATCAGTAGCATCACGATAATATCAGTACTAGATTGAAATGAAAGACTTGATGAATAACATTTTGCAAAGTGCAATTTAGAAAGCAATCAGGCCTGAATTCCTTGTTCGGGCAGCAGAGTTGGAGTTGCTGCCTTACAGCGCCAGAGTTCCGAGTACTATTCTGACTACGGGCGCTGTCTGTACGGAATTTGAATGTTCTCCCAGTGATCGCATGGGTTTTCTCCGGATGCTGCAGTTTCCTCCCACACTCCAAAGATATGCAAGTTGTAGATTAATTGGCTTTTGTAAATTGTAAATTGGGTTAGTGTGCGGGGTGATCGCTGGTTGACGCAGACTCGGTGGGCTGAAGGGCCTGTTTCTACACCGTATCTCTAAAGTTTAAAGTCCCCAAATCAAGTTGTTCATAGCCTATATGAAGAGGCCTAATAAAATTCACCAGAAGATTGCTTGGGATGGAGAATTTTAGTTACCTGGATAGGCTTGATTTGTTTCCCTTGGAGCGGAGGTGGATGAGAGGGCCTCTGAGGAGAATTATGAAGGGTATGGGCAAGATGAAGGGTAAGGACATACATAGTGTAGATCGTAGGAAACTTTCCCCATTGCAGAGGTGTCTAACACCAGAGAACATGGTTTTATGTAAGTAGTAGGAGGTTTGCAGGGGATCTGGAAGCTCTTTTTTTGACCCAGAGGATGCTTACAAATCTGTAACCTACAGCTTGAACAGTTGGCGGAGGCAAAGGCTCTCAAAACATTTAAGAACTGTCTATATGAGTACTTGAATTACCAGGGTATAGAAGGCAATGGAATAAATGCTGCAAAATAAGATTAGTTTAGATATGTACTCGATGTTCAGCATCGAGATGTTGGGCCAAAGAACCTCTTTCTGTGCCCTATAGCTGTATGACTATGATCCTCATATGATCATTTGATATCTCCCACGTATAATATAAATCATTGAAATATGAAGATATTTTTCAATGCAATATTGTTTGATTTTTTAAGATTCTTAATCATGTTTTGACTTGGGGATAAATATTGCAAATCTCTTCAAATGTATTATTTTTAAAGCACTTGCTGTGAAGTCCAAAATTATCATGATGCAGAGGTATCCAGTGTGGAGAAGGTGATTCAGGACAAGCAATTAGTTCACCAGGGAACTCGCTGGTAACAAATGAACCTCGTTCTTTCCACAAAGAACAAAAAATACAAATAATAAATCAGTAATGCTTTGCAACATTTTCTGACGCAGGGAAATGATATCGTAGGTT
This sequence comes from Leucoraja erinaceus, assembly GCF_028641065.1. Classification (NCBI taxonomy): domain Eukaryota; kingdom Metazoa; phylum Chordata; class Chondrichthyes; order Rajiformes; family Rajidae; genus Leucoraja; species Leucoraja erinaceus. The sequence continues at coordinate 54,076,698 of NC_073384.1, read as the reverse complement.
TAAAAATAGATTTTTTTTTTCTCTAATTCTCCCTCAACTCTGAAATTCTTCCAGTCCCCTTGCGGTCTGGCAGAATCAAGGTCTGAAACTTGCTCTTAGGCAAAAACAAGAACTTTAAAAGGATGACATTGTGTGAACATTGTATGCAAAGCTTAGGAATTGGAAATTTGAAAGATGTATAATTTATTATGCAGCTATAGTTAACAACAAGGAATGATAAATGTAATAATTCATTATCCTGGGAAAGGGGGGAGAAATATCACAAAGTTCACGTGCCAGATTGCTAACTAGTTAATTAAAAAAAAATATGTGCAGAAACACAAATGATTATCGAATGTATACTATGAAATAATTTCCAGCTTTTCCTCTCAGAAAGTGATTGAGTGTGGATATCAGAAGTGGCAGGCATCAGGTTTGGATCTGAAACATTTAACAGTGAAATAGTCCACAACATATTGTGTCAAGAATCACTTGAAGAATGTACAAAAGGTCTGTTACAGAAAATGATTTCAAGGAGTGGGTGGTTTTCAGGAAAAATTGTCATAACAATAATGGGGGACAAAAAGATTAAACTAACTGACAGAAAATTAGACATTAACAAAAAAAACAATTGCAATTTTGGTTCAAACATTAAACTTGAGATTTGATAAAAGTGTGTCTGTTCTATCGTTGGTGACATGCTGGCTCATTCCATTCAACGATAACTAATTCAACAAAAAAAAACAATTATAGAAGTGAGACCTGCACATCACCATTAAACAGAATGTTATTATTTCATATCACTATAATTCATTTATTAACGTCTGTTAGAGTAGGAGCTGTTATCGGTGAAATGTCTAATAGCGAGAGAAACAGGGCCACTTATTTAGCCTTTCCCTGAATAATTTAGCTCAATCTGCTTAACTTCAATCATCTTACCATTTGCACAGCAAAGGTATGGTGTGCCACCTGACACCAATGTAATAGTGATTTTATAACATTTGTTAACAATTTTGCTTATGAATTTGTCTGCCCCAATTAATCATCCTGTAACCACTGACACTGCAGAATCTTGATGCTTTGTCCAACAAAGCATGGACTAAGGACAGAAGAAGCCAAAAGCAGGGATGTGAAATTGAGAACTGCAAGCTTTTATTAACACCAGAGACCCATTAGAGTGCTCTGTTCACCTTCAATGGAGCAATAAATGAAGAGCGCTTTCGAGGAGAGGACTCCTACTGTCAGTGCCTTGGTAATGCACAGCCAAACTGTAGTCATGTTGTAATGCTTGTAAGAAACAGATGTTCTTTCCCTGACAAATCTCCTTTCTTGATTTATTATTCATTTGCTCAAATCACAATGGAAAGTCTTCAGACCATTAATTAAATTCCAAGCAAAATAAAATTCCAGAGAACTCATTACCAGTAAATGACTTTGACACATCATCAAATTTGAAGGTAAAATCAGCGACTTTAGGAAGTTAAGGTGGAGTACTACAGGACCTGTTCTGCAACATCTGCAAAATGATAAAGATATAGGTATTTTCGGGGCTGTTTTTGCAATTTAAAGTAGCAGAGCGACATTATATTTTATGTGTTTCTGCCTTCTCTGGAGATTATGGTACGTTGAATAATATTAATGCAATTATGTGGCAATACAATTGAAAATGCCATCCAGTAAGCTTTTCCGAGTTCGCACAAAACTGACTCGCAGAATAAATTAAATGTTACAGTGCTTGTTCATATTGTTTGAAATGAAAAAATGGACAAATTTGTATTCATTTTACACATAATATGTGATTTGACATTCTATTTGACATTCTAACAGAGAATGTGATGCTATAGCTCTGACACGGTGGTAAAATATATATAAAAAATAAACAATTAACGGAAGTGATCATTATGAAGTGACTCCATTTATACCTCGGCAAGGCCAGCAGCATAATCGAGGGTGAACTACACCCTGGTCACTCCCTCTTCCCACCTCTCTCATCGGGTAAAAGGTATAGAAGTGTGAAAACACACACCACCAGATTCAGGGACAGTTTCTTCCCAGCTGTTAACAGGAAACTGAACCATCCTACCACAACTAGAGAGCAGTCCTGAATTATTATCTACCTTATTTGAGACCCTCGGACTATCTTTGGTAAAAATACCAGGAAAATAATATATTTCTTAAAGTATATTTATTACAGTCTAAAGATGGGTCCAGCACTGAAACATCCTTCATCCATTCCCTCCACAGATGCTGCCTGACCCACTGAGTTCTTCCAATACTTAGTTTTTTGTTATTTCCTAAATGGTGAGTGACAGCAAAGTGTAGTGCAGGTGCGACATTCACCTCGGCAAGTAAATGGTACATCGGTTTTTATCCCAAGAGGATTTCAGTACGAGAGTAAAGATATCCATCTGCAGTTGCAGAAGACCTTGGTGAAATGGCACCTGTGATATTGTATACAGCTGTGATATCTCTACCTTAGGAACACTACTCTTGTGGCACAGAGAGGTTCACTACATTGACTGCTGGAGTGGTGGGGAGATTATAGTATAAGGAGAGATTAGGCAAACTGTTTCCAATCTCTAGAGTTTAGAAGAAAGAAAGAAAGCTGATTTCACTTTGGCACGCAAAATTCTCAATAGGTTTGATGAGGTAAGTGCAGGGCTCTGTTTCTGGAACCATTTCTCACAGATTATGTATATTTAAGAACTAAAATGAGAAGAAATCACCTGGAGAATAATGCAGCTTTGAAACTGTCTATGCAAGAGAGCTGTGTGGTTTGGCTTGCTGAATTTGCCTGCACCTACTTTAAGAATGTTTATTTGTTATATATATATATATATATATATATATATATATATATATATATATATATTTGAACATACATTTGCCTGTAAAGTAAGATTTTCATTGTTCTGTCGCTTTGAACAAGTAAATATCAGTTATTCTAAGACATCCATGCCATAATGTGCAAAAAAAAGCATGTAGATTAACCTTATAGTGTAAAGTCTGTCGTGATTTGATGCCAAGGTAGGGTGATGATTACCATGCAGGGTGGTTCAAGATCCTAATGGGGATGGGAAGTCATTGTTCTTGAACTTGAAGGTAATGGTTCATTTGTTCATAAGTTAGGAACACAATTGGGCTGTTCGGCCCATCTAGTCTATTCTCATTCAATCACGCTGACCTCTCAACCCCATTCATCTGGTTTCCTTACAAATCAAGAATCTGTCAATCTCTGCTTTAAAAATACCCAATGGTGGCCTCCATAGCCTTCTGTGGCAATGAATTCCACAGATTCACCACACACTGATGAAAATAAATTCCTCCTCATGTCCTTTTTAAAGGTACGTCCTTTTATTATGAGGCTCTGCCTTCGGGTCCTAGACTCTTCTCCGTGATTGTAGCAGTGTGAATGGAGCCTGGCCAGAGTGGTGGGCATCTTTGATGATTATCATGCCCAGCTGCTGGAAAAATGCCGCCACACCCCAGTGAAGCCATTGGATCCCTTGAACAGATCATAGACTGCCTGGGCTGTTATAATTATGTGTTCTCTATACTGGTCAGTTAACTATAATTTTATTACCCTTCATCTTCAGTGGTGTCACTTTATATCAGTGGAAATGTTATCGGCAGAATATAAAAGATGGTAAAAACCATCAGATCAGAGTACACCTATGGAATTCTTGCCTGCGTTATAAACGTCATTATTGCTGCACTTTCATAAGATGCAAGTTAACAGTGCCTGTCAGAGCGCATTTTGACGATATCAACTGATTCCTCATTCTAGATTTCAATACTGTTCTGTCAAATAAAATCTACTGAGATAATTACGATACACATTTAATATACATTTTGTGCTAAATGTTGCCCATACTATAGAATTAGACCAAGGGGTGGAACTCCAAAAGCAGATGATGATTTCTTGCACAACATCCTATTGCATTGTACCCCTGCCTAAATTCATTGCCTGTGCTCTACCGTGTTGGTACTTAACTGGTCTAGATGTATTGGAAATGTGTTTCTATCTGGACAGCAGTGGCTTATTCCAAATAGCTGCAGAATCTCCAGTGAATGCTCAAAAAAATCCCTTGAAAAATTTGACAGCCAACAAAGCACCAGCACTAGGGGACGGCACAGAGGCACAGCGGTAGACCTGTTGCCTTACAACGCCAGATACTGGGTTCAATCCGGACTATGGTTGCTGTCTGTACAGACTTGTACGTTCTCCATGTGACCACATGGATTTTCCCTGGGTGCTCTGGTTTCATCCCAAGCTCCGGTTTCCTCCTACATTCCATAGGTGTACAGGTATGTAAGGTAATTGGCTTCAGTAAAATTATAAATTGTCCCTAGTGTGTAGGATAGTGTTGGTGTATGGTGTGATTGCTGATCAACGCAGACTTTGTGGGATGAAGGGCCTGTTTCCGCGCTATATCTCTAAAGTCTAAAAACTAGCTCTGCCAGCTGTCAAGGATTAATAACCTTTAAATGTCTCTGGTATTCTGATATATTTAACAAGAAAATTTGAAGTAAATGATTTAAAAAAAAGAATGTTTCAGGAAAGTCAAGTAAAAACACTTTAAAATAATTCAAAACATTAAACTAAAACAATGATTTTATATAAAGGAACTTGCCTATGCCTTTTAATCTGTAGCTATACATTCCCCTTTGAAATCAACAGGGTCAAACCTGGCACAGAATCATTAGGTGATTCATCATCTGGGTTGAACCAAGTCAACTTTGATCCCAAGGGACTGCATAAGAAGCTATACAGCAAAAGTTGAACATTTACTCTTCTTGAACAGAGAATGAATGCTGATAATAAAGGGTCTTGTGAAATAAGATTTTCCAGAATGACCACTGTCAATTTTAGGGATGATTTTTATCTGACCTACACTGAGCAGAGGAGGCTATTGTTCACAATAGGTCTAATAAAACAAACATAGGTTCATATAAAGTGTAGAAAGGAACTCCAGATGCTGGTATATATCAACGATAGACACTATCTCACTATCTTTTGTCAGATGTTCATTTTTCCAAATTATTTCAATGAATGCCTGCACTAACCCTCCCATTGCCCTCAATTTCTACTCCATTAGCACCTGATCTCCAACCTTAAAGAAGCATTACTGATTCATCATGAAGGATGTGATGGGAGATCTGTTGGGGTGCTGAAATATTTCCACACTGCCATAGGTTGTCAACACTATGCAATCTAGCACAGTTATCTATATATGGTCTCTTGTTTGGAAAGGGATTGGAAGGCATGATCATTCATTTCACCACAACACTCACTATCCTGTCATCATGCGGTTCATGCCAATGATTCTTAACTGCTTCTTATTTTATTGAAAGATGAATCAGCACTTATTTCACCTTCGCTTGGTTGAATAGTTCAAATATATAGCATGGAAACAGGCCCTTCAACCCACCAAGTTCACGCTGACCATAGATCACCTGTACACACTAGTTATCCCATTCTCTACAAACGAGGGGGCGATTCACAGAGGCCAATTAACCTACAAAACCTGCACATCTTTGGGATGTGGGAGGAAACTGGAGCATCTGGAGGAAACCCACGTGGTCACACAGGGAGAAAGTGTAAACCCCACACATACAGCACCGAGGTAAGGATTGAACTTGTAGCGTCACTGTGCCACCCAGTTAACATGTTAGATGACTGCAGAGCATGCCAAGAACAGCAGCGGGTACACCTGAATGATCTGCTGGCCCAGTGAAACTGCAATACAGGATTTCTTGAATGCTGATCAAGGAAAAGCAGCATGCAATAGACAGGGCCAAGCAACTTTCTATCCAATGGATCACATCCAGTATCTGCAGTTCTGCAAATAAATTTGGGAATGGTGCCGGACATTTATGCAGCTCACAGGAGGAGTAAGGTCCTTTATGGTGTCACGGTCTAGCACATTGAGCACAAAGAGAAAAACTGAAGCATTGCAACCATGTTCAGCCAGCGGTGCCTGCCAGACAATCCATCTCAACGTCTTCATGAGATCCCCACCAAAGAAGTCACTCTGGTTCACCAGGCAAGTGAATGCATTTTATATGAAATGAGGAAATGACTGAAAGGACTGGAAACACCATAGGCAGCAGAGTCAAACAAGATCCCAGTTGTAGTAATGAAGACCTGCATTCCTGAACTATCTATGCCTGTAACCAAGCCACCCCAGGACCCCTACAACACAGGCTTCAGCCCGACCACACGCAAAATCCACCAGCTTTTGGTCAGTAAGCAAGCAACACGACATAATGAATCCAGTTAGTTATTACCATACCAGTCCATTCTAAATCATCAGCAAACAATCCACCTCCTCATCTAGTACCACATATTGCCTTCCAGCTTCTGCCTCACCTCTCCCTTGCATCCATTTATAATGGCTATCTCCCCACCTGACTCTCAGTCCCATTGCAGGGTTCAAACCCAAAATGGTTCTATCTCTTTGCTTCCGCAAATGCTGCCTGATTCACTTAGATATGCCAGCAGTTGGTTTTACATTCTAGATAACATCATCTGTTGTCCCGTGTGTCTCCATATCAAGAATATCATGAAATGCTCTCCACTTCCCCAGAGCAGTTCAGTAACAACAAATGTAAAGAAATTCAACACTGTTCAGGATAGAACAGCCCCCATTGACGGGCCTCCATCAATCTCTTTAACCATTTATTCCACCACCAATTTTTAGTTTAGTTTAGAGATACAGCGCGGAAACAGGCCCTTCGGTCCCCCAAGTCCGCACCAACCAGCGATCCCCACACATTAACACTATCCTACACACACTTGATACACACACCAAGCTAATTAACCTACAAACCTGTACATTGGTGTGTGTGAGGAAACCGAAGATCTCGGAGAAAACCCATGCAGTTACGGGAAGAATGTAAAAATTCCTTACAGACAGCACCCGTGGTTGGGATCGAACCCGGGTCTCCGGCGCTGCAAGCGCTGTAACGCAGCAACTCTACCACTGCACCACCGTGCAACAAATGGTAGGTTTCAGTTTATGTGCCAGCTCAGTGCCAAACAACTGGTACCGGTCTATACAGACATTTTCAACCAGTCCCTGCAAACATGTACTGTCCCTGCCTGCTTCAAAGTCTTCACTATTGTCCCTGTACCCAAAAATCCAAGGATTACTTGTCTTAATGACTACAGGCCTGTCACACTGACTACAGTCATGAAGACACTCGAAAGGCTTGTGCTGGCCAAGCTGAAAATTATCACGATCCCCCTGCTGGATCCTCTACAGTTTGCATATCAGTTCAATAAATCTATGGATGATGCAGTCAACCTGGGCTTGCACTTCATCCTACAGCACCTAGACTGCCAGGATCCTGTTTGTTGATTTTAGCTCTGCATTCAACACCATTGTGCCAGAGCTACTACACTCCAAACCTTCCGAGTTGACTGTGTCTGAACCCCTCTGTCGGTGGATCACCAGCTTCCTGACGGACAGGAAGCAGCATGTGAGGCTGAGAAAGCACATCTCGGACCCACAAACACTCAGCATAAGAGCACCGCAAGGCTATGTACTCTCTCCTCTTCTCTACTCTCTCTACACCAACGACTGCATCTCCACAGACACCTCTCTTAAGCTTTTCAAGTTAGCGGATGACACAACCCTGATTGGACTGATCCAGGATGGGGAGGATTCTGCCTACAGACAGGAAGTGACACAGCTGGCGTCCTGGTGCCATAGCAACAACCTAGAGCTCAATCCTCTTAAGACAGTGGAATTAATTGTAGACTTTAGGAGAGCTCCCCCTCCCCTCACCCCACTCACCATCAACAACACCACAGTCACATCTGTGGAGTCTTTTAAGTTCCTGGGAACCAATATTTCCAAGGACCTTAAGTGGAGGGCTACCATCGACTCCATAGTCAAAAAGGCACAACAGAGGATGTACTTCCTACGGCAGCTGAGGAAGCACAATCTGCCACAGGCAATTATGGTCCAATTCTATACGGCCATCGTAGAGTCTGTTCTCACCTTCTCCATCATGGTCTGGTTTGGATCAGCCACCAAGCATGACACCTGGAAGCTGCAGCGAATCGTCCGATCAGCAAAGAAGGTTGTTGGCTGCAATCTTCCCTCCATTGATGAACTGTACACTGCAAGGGCCAGGAAGCGAGCGGGCAAGATCATCTCTGACCCCTCTCACCCTGGCCACAAACTCTTTGAATCACTTCCCTCTGGAAAGCGACTCCAGACTGACAAAGCTGCCACAGCCAGACATAAAAACAGTTTTTATCCACGACTAGTTGCTCTACTCAATAGCCAAAAATCTGTAGCCTCCTTTTGATCTGGTATTTTGTTGGTTCACATGCTTGATCAATGGAGTTTTATCATTAATGTTATATTATTATTAATGTTATTAATATAATTAAACAGAGTCATTCGTAACTGTCACTGTATGTCATGTTACTTATGGGCGGAGCACCAAGGCAAATTCCTTGTATGTGAATACTTGGCCAATAAACTAACTTACTTACTTACTTGTTATTTTTCCCGCGTGCACCAAGATACCTTTGTTTTGCATGCTATCCAATAACATCAGATAATACTATACATCAATACAATCAAGTCCAACTCGTGCAATAGGTAGAGAAAAGGGGAAGATACAGAGTGCAGAATATAGTTCTCAACATAGACGCTGGTCAGACTGTATTAGGAGTATTGTGAGCAGTTTTGGGCCCTATATCTGAGGAAGGATGTGCTGGCACTGGAGAGGGTTCAGAGGAGGTTTACGAGAATGATCCCAGGAATGAGTGGGTTAACATATGATGAGCGTTTGACGGAACTGGAGTACTCGCTGGAGTATAGAAGAATGATTGAAAATTACCGAATAGTGAAAGGTCAGGATAGAGTGGATGTGGAGAGGATGTTTCCACTAGTGGGAGAGTCTACGACCAGAAGTCATAGCCTCAGAATGAAAGGACGTTCCTTTAGGAAGGAGATGAGGAGGAATTTCTTTAATCAGAGGGTGATGAATCTGTGGAATTCACTGACACAGAATGTTGTGGAGGTCAAGTCAATTGATATTTTTAAGGCAGAAATAGAGAGATTGTTGATTAGTACGGGTATCCGGGGTTATGGGGAGAAGGCAGGAGAATGAGGTTAGGAGGGAGATCAGCCATGATTGAATCGCAGAGTAGAATTGATGGGCCGAGTGGCCTAATTCTGCTCCTATCACTTATTAACTTATATGCTAATCTTTCTTTGTTGTTTATGATGAGTTTTACAGAGTACTATGTTTACATACCTGTTGTGCTGCTGCAAGTAAGGATTTCATTGTTTTGTTTTGAGACAAGTGACAATAAAACACTCTTGAATCTTGACTCCTGATGGTATCTCCCAAAGCCATGGCCTTTCCTAAGAAGGACCAGGGCAGTGTTTGCATGGGAGCGCCGCCACCTGAAGGTTCCATCCAAACTGCACGCCACAGCAACTTGGTAATATATTCCAGGTCTCCGTCATTACCGGGTCTAAACACTGTGGGATAACCTTAGCAGGAAGTGGTGAACTCTACTTCACGAAAGTGATTCATCAGCACCATCTCAAGGGAAATTAGGGATCAGGCAATAAATTCTGGCTTCGTTGGCAATGGCAAAATCCCAAAAATAAACATTGGAGAAAAAAAGTTGATGTCCTTTCAAGAAGGATGGAAAATGAAGGGAGTTTAAATGTTTTTAGTAAGTTTGGTACTTGGGGGAATAAGGGGAAATGATTACAAGAGCAAGGACCAAAGAACTGACTTGCTCAGGGTGGAATGGTGTGCAGCATAAAGAACAGAATTTTTTTGTGAGCAACCAAATGTTTTGATTGCCGTTCCATTTGCAAATATTGTTTGCCTGAGCAATGAGAATGAGGGGCCAGTTTTTCCTGGTTTCCCTGGTAGTTTTTTCTCTGACGAGTGCATGGACTACTGCTGAAAGAAAGCATTCTCAAACCATTTGGCGTGTAAGGGAACTGACCATATCTGCTGATAAAAAAAAGACACAAAGTGCTGGAGTAACTCAGCAGGTCAGGCAGCCTCTCTGGAGAACAAAGATAGGTGATGTTTCAAGATGGGACCCCCCCCTGACCCAAAGGGTTCCGACCCAAAATGTTACCTTCCTATGTTTCCCACAGATGCTGCCTGACCTGCTGAGTTACTCCAGCACTTTGTGTCTTTTTATGTCTAGCATTTTGTCTCATCCACTCCACACACAATTGGGGTGATTTTGTTTTTAACAGAGGTCATTTAACCTGCAGACGAACATGTCTTTGGGTGAAGAAGGAAACCAGAGCATCCACTGGCATCCTATGCAGTCACAGAGAGAACGCAGAGTCCACACTGACAACAGCCAAGGTCTGTATCAAACCCAGGTCACTGGCTCAGCAAGGCAGTCATTCTACCAACTGCATCTCTTTGCCGCCCTCTTCACCCTGCATTCGCATCAACTACCCTCAGATTTAATCATTCACCTCCACACAAAGAGCAATTACCAATGGCATATTAATTTCCTATCTCACACACCTTTTGAGATGTTGATAGAAAGGACAGCACACAGGGAAATACAGAGGGAGGACATGTAAACTCCACACAGGCAGCATCCAAGATCAGGGTTTAACCCTGGACACGAGCTGTGTGCGAACAGCTCTATTAGTCAATCGGCCACCTGGTCTACACAAGATGGATTCTGGCTTGGCGTGGAAAGCAAGGACGGAGAACTGCAGATGGTACAACTCTGTTTAAAGAGGGGAGAAGGAATCCTAATAGCTGCAGGTATCTCACTTTAAGTTAGTGATGGACAAACTAACAGATACATTTGTCACAGACAAACTTAATTTACACTTGGAAAAGCAGAGGCTAATAAAGGGCTGTCAACACATCTGTTAAAAAACAAAATTACATCAGACTGCAATGATGGACTCTTGATGCAGTAATGGACAGGGTTGATGAAGGCAGTGGTAGGACTTTCAAAAGGCGTTTGGTAAAATAGTGTTTAACAGGGCTTTAGAAGTACATTGTTTAAAGAGAATGCAGCAGGCAGTATGAAGTGGCTGAAGAAAGGCAAGAGTTGGCGGTGAACATATTTTTTTTGTCACTGGAGTGAAGTATATAATCGAGTCCCAACTAAATTAACTGAATTATAGTTAATGAGGTCATGTTATACGAGCAGAAATAGGCCATTCAGCTCATCGAGACTACTCCGCCATTCAATCATGACTGATCTTTCATTCCCTCTCAACCTCATTCTTCAATTTACAAACAGGCCATTCATGCCAATGGGTCGATGCTGGTATTTATGCCAAGTGTAAAATTCCTCTTGCCCTGTTGCATCCTCGCTCACCACCAACCTTTTGCACATTGTTCCAAGGCCATTGTGGGTCTGAGCCCACATCTCTTCCCCACGGGGGAAAAAAAAGTCTGATCCCAGTTTGGCAACAAATTGATACAGACAGCTTCCCCTACCAATCCCACCGCCACCCAACCAAAGTCATTGTGCACATTTTAGTCAACAGTGCAGAAAGGGGAGCACCTGACGGCCAGAGGTACCCCAGAGGCTCATCTTACACTCATCCCACCACCTTAAAGCAGGACTGTAAAACACCAAGGGCCCCAGTGAGCACTCTTCACAAAGGTGTTGCACCATTCTCATTAGCTCCGAGACACAATTATTTAATTAAAATCCCTGTGGCGAATTAGGGTTCTAACCAAGGCTCATCTGACATATCCATCAAATTCTCCAGGATGGTAATGTTGTCCCACTGTGGCGAGCTGCTACCCACAATGGCAGCACAATGGATGCCAAGTTGTGAATGGTTCCATGGACTTGACTAGGTCCCAGAGACCAGCAGGGGAACTCTAATTTGGGAATAACCTGGGTATAGATGAAGAAGGGCTATACTGATATTTGCCATCAATATAAAACTTCACAGCACTAACGGCCTTAATATTAGAAGGCTTTCGGTTAGAGAAGGCAGACTGCTGAAATGAGTGGGCACATGATGGCTGCAGTCTCATACAGATAAGTGGCATGAGCTACTTGGGAGAAACAACATGAAGAGTTAGTGCAACATAAGTGGTCCTGTTCCGAGAGTCTGTGAGGACTATGGAATCAGGGTGCGATGTACACAACTCTTTGAGGGTGTCAAGGCAAGACCTATGACGAGAGAGAGGAGAAGTTGCGACTGAACCTCTCAGAATGGAAGAAGCTAAGGAAACTGCTTCCTTGTGCAGGTGGAGCGGAAACCAGAGGTCTGAGAATTCAAAATTGCCAAAGCTATTAGAGTGTTAAGGAGGAGAGATTTCATCATGTGGGTAGACACAAAATGCTGGAGTAACTCAGCGGGACAGGCAGCATCTCTGGAGAGAAGGAAGGGGTGACGTTTCGGGTCGAGACCCATCTTCAGACTGATTTCAACATGTGGGGTTGTTAAATGCAAAAGACACTGCAGAAAGAGTGGCGTCAGTCTGATTTCCACAGGAACTGTCCCAGGCCACTAAATGGAGAAGCCCACTTGATGACGATTATGAGGTAGATTTACAGGGTTATGATATGTTGCCAAGGTGTGGGATAAAACTGTCAATTCTTTTAAAGAGCCAGCACTTTCCTGCAGGTTTCATGAAGTGATCTCCAGCCGCAAAGGTGCACTGTCCCCATGCTCCCACCATCCATCACCCATCCACCCTCCTCCCAACACCAACTGGAACGATTGCTCATTCCCCTTGTGATTTTAGACTGCCAAGCAACCTGTCTGATTTGTCCACTTCCAATATTTTTCAAAGAAAATGGAAAATCACAGCATATTGGTTAGTATGGGTGTTTCTTGATTAGTATGGGTCAGAGGTTATGGGGACAAGTCAGGAGAATGGGGTTAGGAGGGAGAGATAGCTTGAATTGTGGAGTAGAATGGCCCAATGGCCCAATTCTACTCCAATTCCTTATGACCTTATGGATTATACCCTCCTGAATTTTCTTCTGTTTGTACTGCCCTGGGGATTTTCTGTTTTTTTAGTCTCTGAGCTCCAGTATAAGCCTGTATAGTTGGCAGCTCCTTGCATCTAATTCTAGATATTATTACTCTAGCAAGTTGACCATGGTACTTTCCAGCCAGCTTATAAAAATGGAAGTGGTGCTGTTATTGTCTCTTTTAAGATCTCTTTGGCAAACCTGAAAGCCAGCTTTCTAAATCTTGCCTCTTCAGGTTGGTGTCAGGTGACAGATGAAGACCGACGCAATTGTGTAATTAGCAGAAAACTCTCCTGAGCATTTCCACCTCGAAAGAGCACAGACTCCTGAGGCCCTCGGGGAACAGCCGAATACTGATATCTTTAGACCACACCCGAAATAAAATCTGATGGTATTTTTGGTCGGAAAGCACAACAGCTCAGCTGATGTCCCCTGAAGTATATTCATTTCAGGCTCCAGAGAGTGAATGCCTGCAATAGGAAGATTAAATACCCATTTACTGGCATCAGAGGAAGTCTGGTTTTATAATCTATCGTTTCCCATTCCCCATGTGGATGCTTTGTTTGATAAAGTGCTGAGAGTGATGTAAAAATATCCCTCTTGCTGTAACTCCTGCTTGTCTCCATTCAGATCTTTTCTTCCCACAAACTAAAAGTGAAAGCTGCTAAAATTAAGTGATGTGGCTTCTCTATGACTCCAGAGGACTGATTGAATGGGAAGTGCTCTGCACACAAACACAGCTAAAGATAGCCCCTTACTTTAAATGCTGCTCTATTTTTCTGTAAATCAATTACTATTTATTTTCTCTTGTGTTTGGCTGCAACCAAGCTATTAAAATATTGGCCTAAAAAAATTAATGAAAGGTGACAACTTTAAAATTGTCAAAGTACTAGGGATATCTGCATGTCTACTATAGAGTGCTGGACTAACTCAGCAGGTCAGGTAGCATATCTGGAGGGCGTGCATAGGCCTACTCTCTACTACAATCAGTGTGAAAAAGAGTCCTGACCTAAAACACAGACTATTCATGTCATCTAGGGATGCTGCCTGACCCGCTGAGTTACTCCTGTCCTATATAAGATTCCGACATTTGCAGTTCCATTGCATCTAATGTGTTGGGCAATGGTCATTAATTCCACCTCCACACCTGCAGAGGCTCCACCATAGACATCAAATGGTATGAGGGTTTTCGATTATCTAATTGGGTCTAATATTTGTTTAAGGTAAGTGGAAAAAATTTAATAAGAATCTGAGGGGTAACATTTTCACACAAAGGGTGGTGAATGTTTGGAACAAGCTGCCAGATGAGGTAGTTGAGGCAGGGACTATCCCAACATTTAAGAAACAGTTAGACAGGTAGATGGGTAGGACAGGTTTGGAAGGATATGGACCAAATTCTGGCAGGTGCGATTAGGGTAGCTGGGACATGTTGGCCGGTGTGGGCAAGTTGGACCGAGGGCCTGTTTCCATGCTGTATCACTCTATGACTCAATGACTTCTCAAATTTGACTTGTCCATCTGCCGCTGGCTCTACGGAGTGTAACTGGCAGCCATGAAAGTTGTTTGAGACTAAAGCTTAGCTGAGTATTCTGAGAGGAGTGATGGTCTGCTCAGCTTCACAGCAATCCCCTGCAATCATGGTTGACGGTGCCGGCTCTAATTTGTTCTGTACCTTTTCATACCTCTAGTTTACCCTCTCCCCTGAATCTCAGTCTGAAGAAGGGTTTTGCCCCAAAAAATCACCTATTCCTTTTCTCCAGAGATGCCACCTTACCTGTCCCGCTCAGTTACCCCAGCATTTTATTTCTATCTTTGTGTAAACCAGCATCTGCAGTTCCTTCCTACACATTTTTAATAGGTTTCCTGTGTTAGACTCATCTGCCTGGACCCTGCTTGCACTAGTTACCTATAACTACCATCAAAGCACAGCTTGCATATGTGGTGTTGTCCTCATAAGTGACCTAAATTATCTTTCAGCCACATTAGTACAGTAGAATTTACTGGAAATAATCATCAATTGTGCATCGTACACTGTTTATTGATTCCATAGAAAAATAGAAACATAGAAAATAGTACAGGAGTAGGCCATTTGGCCCTTCGAGCCAGCAACTCCATTCAATATGATCATGGCTGATCATACAAAATCAGTACCCCGTTCCTCCTTTCTTCCCATATCCCTTGATTCCTTTAGCCATAAGAGCCACATCCAACTATCTTTTGAATACATCCAGCGAATTGGCCTCCACTGCCTTCTGTGGCAGAGAATCCCATAGATTCACAACTGGCTGGGTGAAAACGTTTTTCCTCATCTCAGTCCTAAATGGCCTATCGCTTGTTCTTAAACTGTGACCCCTGGTTCTGGACTCCCCCAACATGGGGACCATTTTTCCTGCATCTCGCCTGTCCAATCCATTGAGAATTTTATATGTTTCTATAAGATGCCCCTCTCATCCTTCTAAATTCCAGTGAATATAAGCCCATTCGATACATTTTTTCATCATATGTCAGTTCCGCCATCCCAGGAATTAACCTGGTAAACCTAAGCCGCACTCCCTCAATAGCAAGAATGTCCTTCCTCAAACTAGGAGACAAAAACTGCACACAAAACTCCAGGTGTGGTCTCACCAGGGCTCTGTACAAATGCTGTAGGACCTCCTTGGTCTTATACTCAAATCCTCTCGCTATGAAGACCAACATGCCATTAGCTTTTTTCACTGCCTACTGTACCTGCATGGCTGCATGCTTACTTTCACATGTCCTGGACCACTCAGACCTAGAAACAAAACAGTGATTATTTTTGGATACAGTAAATATGCAATGCACAGCACACATAAACATTGAGCCGTGCAATACAATTTTTAGAACAACAAGGTTGGCGTAAGTCAAGAAATAAAATAGCACAGATGCTGGGAATCTAAAATAAAAAATGGCACTCTCGTAAATGATTAGTAGGTGAGGCACCATCTGAGGAAAGATAAATATAGAATTATCATTTCAGGTCAATGAACTCTCATGAGAACATGGTTAACTCTGTTTCTCTTTCCTCATTTGCTGCCTGACCTGCTCAGTAATTCCAGCACTTTTATTTTATGGAATCAAATTATCCTTCACAAAGTCAGGTTAATGCCTCAACCAATGTAAGTGGAAAAACGGGAAGTCCACCTCTATTTAGCTTGCACTGGGATCGAGGAATAATAATTTCCACAATAATCAATATTTTTCTTTTCTAATGACAACCACTTCCCCTAAATTTTCTATCGCCACCTGCTCCACGCTGATTCCCTTTGGCTAAATGAAGACAATTTAATTGTCAGTTGGTGTTGGTCTTGCTCTCTGGCTGTTACTCATGTGTGAACCATGCACTTGATACGTCTCTGACCTGCAGAGTGACTGATTTTTCTCCTGACCCCTATACCAGCTTGAAGTGAGCCTGAGGTGGAAAAGATCAGTCTCAACTTGGCACTAGTCATACTAACTTGACTGAAGGTCAGAGTCCAGAAGACAGCATAACTCTGTCACTGATTCTAAGTGAAGAGCAGGCCACAAAGTTAATTTTCCTTTGGGATTTCAAGGTGTGCTTCTACTAAGGCATGCTGTTTCATTGCTCAGCCTGCAACAACACAGGCTGACCTGCCTGGCATCTTCTCTTTCCCTTTTATTTTTACATCCGATCTATCAAGTAAGTGAAAATAGACGAAGCTCTGCTATTTATAACGATTTTACCTAAAAATTCAACATAGAGGTCTTTTGGGTAAAAGGCTTCAAAAGCAACCAGACAAAACAAAGGCACTCAAATTGCTAATCACGGCATATACCACAGAACCAGAGGTAAACTTCATTTCCAGATATTCTTCAAATACACCGAGTTTCCTTTTAAGCTGCTGTTTGACTTCCTATTAGCCCAGAATGGCAACATGCAGTGACCTTCAAGATTATCATTACCATTGCCATCCTGCTTTTTTAATTTTTTTAATTTAAAATTCAAATTGGTTTCTTGATAATCTTACACATTCTGAAGTGAGCATTAGTCACCCCGTCACTGATTAGAAATTTTAAATGGACACCCATTAAAAAATGAAAGAGAGAAAGATAGTGGCAAGAGAATGAATAGAACAAAAGGATACAGGAGTGAAAGTTATTCACTCTATTTTAGTGCAAATATTTTGCCTGAGCTCATTATTAATACAAATGTAGCCTCAGTGACAATTTTATTGGTGGCACGGACATAGTGTTGGCACAATGCAGCATTCCATGGAGGGATAGGATACAGAGAGCGAACAAAAATTCTACATACTGTGAATTCTTCATCTCAGGCAGGCTGGAGAAGAGAGGTGATAGGCATATGCCCCCACACTGAGAGATAAACAGCATCAGATCTGGAGAGCAAATCTACCTTTGTCACTCTCATCCCAGTTATAGAAAGGTATCGTCAGAAACCTGGCCTGAGGTTAAAGCCAGCTGGAAGATTTAATTTGACAGAGGAGGATATTAGGAGAAAAAGAAAATCCATATTAAAACAATATATTTTTCTGTTTCTTTGCTAACATTGGCTAAAGAATATATTTTCAGTGCATGCCCGCTTTGGTGTGGCTGAGTTATTTGGCGTTCCACAGACATGTAATACGGCCCATATTTCATCATCTCCCATTGAGTATGCTCTATATATTAACAAATGTGCTTCACTTGAGTTTAAGTAATCATCATTCATCTGATTTGGCTTATGATTTCCCTGATCACCTAGTCTCATCGGACACCCTGTTAGAAGGTATTGTAGTTGATCATGTAAAAGGCATTTGCCTCAATATCAGTGCCAGTACGTGGGCGGTTAAATTCTGCCTGACATTATACACTATGTGTTTTTTGATGGGAAGTACTTTATTACAATCAGCAACATTGTTTATCTCCCCTAATTTGTTTCCAACCATGAAAAATTCTGAATGTTCAATGTAAGGTTGATCATTATAATGTGAATCAAAGGTTTAAGAATAAAATTATTAGAGGCAATGATAGGGTAGACAGACACCCATTTTCCCAGGGTGGAATTATCAGACTGAAGGGTATAGTTTCGAAGTTAGAGGGGAAAATCTTTTAAAGATGCTCGGGGCATGGTTTTTTTTACATAGTGCCTAGATGGGTGCCTAGAAATGCTGCCAGGGGTAGTGGTGGAGGCAGATGTGACAGTATTTAAGAAGCTTTTATTTAGGTATATGGATATGCAGAAATGCAGAAAACGAGATTAATTTAACCTGACATCATTTTGCATGGTCATTGCGGGCCGAAGAGCCTGTTTGCGTGCTGTATTGTTCTATGGTCCGTGTTCTAAGTACCACTTCTCCCTGGAGATTCATTTAACTGATCTACAAGAAATAATACAGATAGATACTTTATATTAACAGGTGAGATTTTGAAAGAATGGGTAAAATATATAACTGAACTGTATTTTCTTATAATGCATAATGTTCAGTTAATTACATTTTTATCTTCATTTTAGTTGCTCTATATAACCCCATAGCCGATGTAATAACAGATACCAATGCACACTGATTACACTTAATTATTTACGTCGAATGTACAGACATTCACTGGAAACTGGATCGGATTTCACAAGCCTAGATTGAAATTGCTTTTTGCTAAAGTTTAAAAAATATAAATGTTCCACTGTTTAATTCTAGATAATGCGAAATATCAAGAAATAAGTAACATTGGCACCCTGGGATAGGTAAAATTACCGTGACAATTGGAGAATAACAATCAGTGGCAAGTAGATTCCCATTGACGATGTAGATAAAATGAAGACTACTTGTTACAGTTGTGATACAGTTGGGGCTGAGCAGAGTGATGACATAATCTAACTGGGAAGAGAAGATGGACAGAGCAATCCTGTAGTTTGAGATCACCTTGAGAGGGCAGTCTCACACCACTTCAGGAACACATCCACCAATTTATAACTCTAAACTTTTTAACCTTAATAATTAGCTGACTACGGCTTCAGTATTTTACTGGAATTAACAAAATGCAGACGATTGAAGGATGAAGAAAATATTGACGGCAAGAAAACAAGCATTGAATGGCAAGAGAATGTGTATATATATATGGGTATGTTGTGAGTATGCGCATATATACACACACGGAGCTTTTCTTTCTCTCTCTTGTTTGTCATATCATACTATGTTTGCATATTCTGTTGTGCTGCAGCAAGTAAGAATTTCATTGTTCTATCTGCAGCTTATGACAATAAAACACTCTTGACTCTTGACTCTTGAATGATGCAGGTCTGACAACAAAACTGGTGTTGAGTCATCTGTATTATCCAGATTTGAAGTGCCAATCTGAACCTGTAGAATAACACATCACATGATAATGTAAATCATTTCTTATTTTATAAATCTGAGGAGAACCTGTCTTTGAACCTGTCACAGCCCAAATTAGCTGCCACTTTTCATACATTACAATTAGCAATGTACATGAGGAGAACTTCAGGGACTATAAACCCATGAGATTGTGATGAAAATGGTAAAATAGCTGGTATCGTAGATAGCGAAGATGGTTATCAAGATTCATAGCGGAGTTTTGCCAAGTTTAGTTTAGTTTATTATTGTCATCATGTCTACCAAGGTACAGTGAAAAGCTTTTTTGTTACGTTATCCAGTCATCAGAAAAGATGATACATGATTACAATCAAGCTGTCCGCAGTGTACAGATACCAGATAAGGCGAAAGAGGTTGATTTGCGTGATGGACTGGGCTGTGTCCACCACTGCAATTTTGTGTGGTCTTGAATGGAACTGCTCCCAAACCATTCTATGATGTTTCCCGATAAAATGCTTTTTATGACACATCTGCACAAGTTGGTAAGGGTTGTTCGGGACATGTCAAACCTCCAAAGCCAAAGGAAGTAAAGGCATTGGTGTGCAATGGCCATTGATTCGATGTGGCTGGTCCAGGACAAATTGCAAGTAATATTCATTTCTAAAAAATTGAAGCTATCAACCATCTTCAGTGGCATCAATGCATACCAGGGTATGTGTGCCATTTCGCTTCCTGAAGACAATCACAATCTCAATAATGTGGAATGGCTAATGGTATTTAATTCAGATAAGTGTGAGGACTTTATTGGACTTTATCTTGCGCTAGAATTTAGAAGATTGAGGGGGGATCTTATAGAAACCTACAAAATTCTTATGGGGTTGGACAGGCTAGATGCAGGAAAATTGTTCCCGATGTTGGGGAAGTCCAGAACAAGGGGTCACAGTTTAAGGGTAAGGGGGAAGTCTTTTAGGACCGAGGTGAGAAAAACATTTTTCACACAGAGAGTGGTAAATCTCTGGAATTCTCTGCCACAGAAGGTAGTTCATTGGCTATATTTAAGAGGGAGTTAGATGTGGCCCTTGTGGCTAAAAGGGATCAGGGGGTATGGAGAGAAGGCAGGTATAGGATACTGAGTTGCATGATCAGCATGATCATATTGAATGGTGGTGCAGGCTCGAAGGGCCAATTGCCTACTCCTGCACCTATTTTCTATGTTTCTATGTAAATGTTGTACCCTTTATCCCTTATCTGTACACTGTGGATGGCTGGATTGCAATCGTGTATATCTTTTCTTTGACAGGATAGCACGCAACAAAAGCCTTGAACTGTACCTCGGTACATGCAACAATAATAATAAACTTAACTAAACTAAACTAACGGTGGTGTGTTGTGTGGAAGTCAAACCAGAGCAGGACCTGCACATTGAATGATAGGGTTCTGGATAGTGTTGGAGAGCAAAGAGATTTAGGACATAGTACATATATAGTTCCCTGCAAATGGCATTACAGGTGGATAGGTTGATGAAGAATGCTTTTGCCACAATGGCCTTCACCAGTCAGGGAATTAAACATAAAGATTGGGACGTTATGTTACAATTGCGCAAGATATTGGTGATGCCGTAACTTAAATATTGTGTTCACTTTTGTCACCCTGTTACAAGAAAGATGCCATTATGCTGGAAAGAGTGTGGAGAAGATTTACAAGGATGTTGCCAGGACTCAA
This sequence comes from Leucoraja erinaceus, assembly GCF_028641065.1. Taxonomy (NCBI): domain Eukaryota; kingdom Metazoa; phylum Chordata; class Chondrichthyes; order Rajiformes; family Rajidae; genus Leucoraja; species Leucoraja erinaceus. The sequence continues at coordinate 54,055,710 of NC_073384.1, read as the reverse complement.
GAGCTGGAGCAATGGGGACAGGTTGGGCAGGCTAATGCTTTATTCCTTGGAGTGATGGATGCTGTGGAGGTGACCTCATAGAGCTGTACAAAATCATGAGGGGAATAGATAGATGATTGTTGTGAGTCAATAAACAATAGACAATAGGTGCAGGAGTAGGCCATTCGGCCCTTTGAGCCAGTACCACCATCCAACGTGATCATGGCTGATCATTCCCAATCAGTACCCTAATCCTGCCTTCTCCCCATATCCCCATGACTCTGCTATCTTTAAGAGCCCGATCTAGCTCTCTCTTGAAAGTATCCAGAGAACCGGCCTCCACCGCAGAGAATTCCACAGACTCACAACTTTCTGTGTGGAAAAGTGTTTCCTCATCTCTGTTCTAAATGGCTTACCCCTTATTCTTAAACTGTGGCCCCTGGTTCTGGACCCCCAACATCAGGAACATGTTTCCTGCCTCTAGCGTGTCCAAACCCTTAATAATTTTATATGTTTCAATAAGATCCTCTTGCATTCTTTTAAATTCCAGAGTATACAAGCCCAGCCGCTCCATTCTCTCAGCATATGACAGTCCCGCCATCCCGGGAATTAACCTTGTAAACCTACGCTGCACTCCCTCAATAGCAAGATTGTCCTTCCTCAAATTAGGGGACCAAAACTGCACACAATACTCCAGGTGTGGTCTCACTTGGGCCCTGTACAACTGCAGAAGGACCTCTTTGCTCCTATACTCGACTCCTCTTGTTATGAAGGCCCACATGCCATTCGCTCTCTTCACTGCCTGCTGTAGTTTTTTTTTCTCAAGGGAGGACAATTGTAAATTGACCCTCATGTGTGGGATAGTGCTAGGGTATAGGGTGGTAGCTGATCGGCACGGACTCGGTGGGCCGAAGGGCCTGTTTCTGTGCAGTTTCTCTAAAGTCTAAAGTAAAATCTAAAATTACGATCTTAAGGGAACAGCCCAATTCAGACATCAAGGGTAATTAATAGAGCAGATAGAATAAAAATATTTTAAGCAGTAGGAGGATCAAGGATAAGAATATGTTCTTTGGGGAATGGTTAGGAAACTCTTCCAAACGGAAAGGATGGTTTACATTTGTGATCTTCTGCAATGTAAGGTTTTGATAAAAAATAGGCAGTTATTCAGAATGAAGACACAGATCAACTATGGTTTTTTTTTTCAGCAGCATAACAGCTTGAGGTACTGAAAAGAAGGCCCAAACATCTTTCCCTATACTCAATGTACAGGAACACAAAGACCAGAAGCAAGTTGTGGAGACAAAGGTGGTTGTAGATGAAGAGAAGCTGTACCTGGACTGCCTCTTCCCTTCCCTTTAGCTGTCCATTCAAACATGATACCAAAAAGGTGAGGATACCAATGTATGGCTATGACCAAAAATGAGCAGAGGGTCTCTGGTATCTAACAATTGCCCTGGCAGTTAATGGAAGGCAGAGGGGGAGCTTGCTACAGCAAGAGGAGATGATGAGGCAGGAAATGATGAACCATCTGAATATAGAACGTAGAACAGTACAGTCCGAGGCTGCGTTTCCTTCCTTCCGTCAGCCCACAATGTTTGAGCCAAACATGATGCCGTTAAAATGGTCTAATCTGCTTGTCTCTGATCCATATCCCTCTATTCCTTGCACTTCAGTGTGCTTATCTAAAAGCATCTAAAACTTTTAGATCCACCTCCTCTGGCAATGTGTTTCAGTCTTCCACCACTCTCTGTGTAAAAAAACCTGCTCCGCACACCTCCATTAAACTTACCACCTCTCATCTTATAGCTATGCCCTCTGGTATCAGACATTTCCGACCTAGGAAAAACATTTTGAGTGTCTACCCTATATATGCTTCTAATATTTTTATATACTTCTATCATGTCTCCCCTCAACCTCTGATGTTCCAAAGAAAATAATCCAAGTTTATCCAACCTCTCCTTGTAGCTGAAACCATCTAATTCAGGCAACATTCTGGTAAACCTCCTATGCACCCTCTCCAAAGCCTCCACATCTTTCCTGTAATGGGCCAACCAGAACCACATGTAATACTCCAAATGCAGCCTGACCAAAGTTTTATAGAGCTGCATTATGACCTTCTGACTCTTAAACTCAGTGCAATGAAGACAAGCATACCATATGCTTCTTCACCACCCTATCTACTTGTTCTGCCTCTACCTCTATTAGGTAGAGTAAATATCACAAAGCAAGGTTTATGGCACATATTAAATTTCATGCAGTGCCAGAAATGCTCCTTTCCTCTAGATATTTTACATCTTCCTTCCTTTCACCAGCCTAATTTTCTGAGTTATGGTAAACATGGGTTTTATTTGAATATTATAAAAATGCTGCTAAATCTTAAGGCATTTTAAGGCAGCACAGTAGCACAGCTGATAGAGCTGATGCTTCACAGCGCAAGAGACTCAGGAATGATCCTGACCTCGGGTGCAGTTTGTGTGGAGTTTGCATGTTCTCCCTGTGACCACGTGGGTTTCCTCCGGTGGCTCTGGAGACATGCGATGTGGCAGGCTAATCGGACACTGTATATTGTTCCCAGTGGCAAAGTCTTGCAGGAGGTGATGAAAATGAGTGGATAATTTTTTTAAATATGATTAATGTAGGATTAGCATTTAAAGGCATTGTTTGTTGGTAGCAAGGACTCAGTGGGCCTAAGGACCTGTTTCCGGCTGTATATCTTTATCCATCTCTCTGTGTTAATTGAATTGTCCCAAATCCTTTGCGTTTAAACCAGAAATAAGTATTTTGCAGTATTGAGTTAAGGCATCACATTTATTACCAGTTGAGCTCTTGCCCAATTTTATTGCTGTGGTCTGAAGATTACCCAAATATAGATGCAAAGGTTTATGACAGCTGAACTTGACTGTGTCTTACTTCACTGCCCACTTCTGTGCAATAGGATTGTTTAAAGGCAATTAGTAACAATAAACAAAACTGAGTTTCCCCTCTTTAATCCAAGGAGAAAATAATTATTGCAACAAACAAGTTAAATTAGCATCATGGGGCAGTGATTTCTTGCCTCATTACAAGAATCGAAACTAACATTTGTTTGAACATAAGAACAGAAAAATCTTTAGGAATAAGTAAATGTCAATAGATTGAACAAACTAATCCTCTATTTTATAGATCAACCTCATCTAGCAGGCACACGATGTTCCTCACACAAATCGTTTCAGAAATGCATCTGTTTGTCTCTTGAAATTGTTTTTATCCACTGCATTAATGATTTTCCATAAAACTATTACAACATGGCCAAAAGAGTTTAGCCAAATTTACATTATTGCTCCTAACTTCTTACTTTTAATCATTTTATTTCTGGAGCTTACTTTAATGATGACCCACTAGAGAACTCCCAAAAAGAAATTGTCTGATTCTCACCAATCGTTATTGTCAGATATTGATTTGGTCCTTTCAATGACTTGGAATTGTTAGTTTTAATTATTTATTTCTATTGATTACCCAGTGTGACTTTAGAAATTGTCAATCAAAATATCATATCGAGTTATATCTACTATTTCTTTGATAACTACAGTTAAAATTAATCTTGAGTTTAACAATTTCAAACGATTGTTGGGAGGAAAGTCTTCTATATATACACTACTGTTCTCTTAATGTTAGGCACTCACTAATAAAATTTAAAATACTACATAGACTCTATTATTTAAAGTCTAAATTGAATAAGATCTTCCCAAATGTCTCACCTATCTGTGATAAATGTCTCCTCCAAGAAGCAATTATAACCCATTCTTTTGTTTCCTGTACAAAATTACAAAACTTCTGGAGGAGAATCTTTGATATCTTTTCCAAAATACTTAAAACAAAATTGGAACCCGACATAAAATTGATCACACTAGGTATGTCAGAGGCCTGTTCTGAGCTAACGATATTTCAAAGACGTTTCCTTAACTATGACCTGATAACGGCGAAAAAATTAATACTTAAATTTTGGAAACAGACAACAGTCCCTACAGTGAAGATGTGGATCACAAACATGTCCGAGACACTACATTTGGAAAACATTAGGCTTGCCTTGGCGTAAAAACCAGATCAATTTCTCAAGACATGGCCACCCTTCGCCGAATTCTTACAACAATAGCATGGTGCAAAACAAATTTAAATTTAAATCCGACGCTGGGTTTGGTGAGGTGAGTGGGGGGGGGGGGGGGGGGGACGAGGGGCAAGGTATATCTCCACCTTTTTCTTTTTTCTTATTTCTATATATTTCTGCCACGCTACTTTGGTAGTTTACGGGGTCTTTCTTTTGTTCTTTTTCGATCAATCTTTGCACTTTCTACTTTTTTCCTTTCTTGTTTTCTTTTTCTTTGCCTATTTCATTTTCATAGTTTAGGTTATAAGGTTAAAAATGAAGCTGTACAATAATTGTATCATTTTAGATGCCGAATGTTCTATCTTTGTACAATTGCTTCTAATAAAAATAAATTAAAAAATAAATAAAATAAAAAAATAATCTTGAACAATTAGTTCCCTGGTCAGTAAAGTTAGCAAAGAATAGAGTAATAACTCTCTTTTATATATCATAGGGAAAGGATTTTGGTATTGATTATCCAAACTTTTTATAACCAAACTATCCTCTCAAAGAATGGGCGCCATGGTGGCGCAGCGGTAGATATGCTGCCTTACGGCACTTACAGCGCCCGAGACCCGGGTTCGTTTGTAAGTGCTCCCCGTGATCATTTAGTGTTTTCTCCAATGTACAGGTTAGTAGGTTAATTGGCTTGGTATAAATGTAAATTACTCTTAATGCATGTAGAATAGAGACAATATGCGGGGATCGCTGGTCGGTGCGGACTCGGTGGGCCGAAGGGCCTATTTCCGCGCTGTATCTCTCAACTAAACTAAACTAATCTAAGGCACCATCTAGTTTATGAGGATATGTTGTACAATAAATGAAACACATCTCTTTAATTACCCAGATCTTCCAAAGTTTTAATGTTTATCTAGATGGCAGTGTAAACATGCAAATGTTCCACAATGTTTCCTCTGCGTCTTAATCTTTTAATTGCTAACTGCTTCTGAAAGTAAGAAGGTTACAGTTCACTCAACATAGAAAGGTTCTCTCTTTACTTGCACAAAACATGCACCAGACATTTCTTCACAGTTATTCCTCTGAATGCCAGGGTCTAAAGCAATATTTGAAGAACTTGCAGATATTCCACAGCTCTCGGGAAAATAATTGTCTTTCTCACACTGTTTGAGATTCAAGGAAAGATCTTCTTCAGTGATATTAACTCTACGCAATGATCCAACATTCCCAGTTCCCCACAGATGACTCCCATCTACCTTTCCTTAACTTCCAAGGCAGTAGACGCTCTTTATTTTGTCTTATCCATATATTATAATGCCCACTTTATTGGTATCATGTTAAATGTGTTTATTCCAAACAGTTTGAGAAGAAAGGTCTCAAAGCAGCCTCTCTTCACCTCCCACACCATTAGCTACCAAGACTTTAGACATCATTGATCAAATTGAAAAAATATATCAAATTACGTATGGCAGATATAGATTGCTTTAGATGTGGCTGAAGGAGAATCTAGTGATCAGAGAGCTAATTGTCCTTCCATTCCTGGTCTTGAGTGAATAACCACAGTTAGGTCAAGCATTGGGCAAGGGGATCTTGATGGGAATTCACAACATTGCATAGGCCTAACATCTGAAATAAAAGCAACAAATGCTGACGCACTCAGTGGTTCAGGCAACAAATAGAAAAAAAAACAGAGTTAATATTTCAAAGTGAAGATTCTTTATTAGAACTGGTAAAGTGAGAACATTAATTAATTTTATGATACGAAGTTGGCAAAGAGATAGATAGGACAGGTAGAACATTACTGATAGGGTTGACATCCCAATATTCTATTTACAAAGTGGCCTAGTTGATCAATTAATGAGGAAAGTTAGGGAAAGACAAAAGTTAAAGATTTTAGTATTGATTTCACTCTTTTCCAATGATTATTATATATGCACTGTTAAATTATTAAAATATGCACTGTTATAAGCATCGCCATAAGCACATTCTTTATTTTTTATCAAACCAAATGTTCCCATCGTTTTAGTTTCCAGTTGCAGCAAAAAGCTGGTAATTTGAAATAAAATAGAAAATGTTGACAATTCAGAGGAATCCAATGAAATTCCATTAAGATGAAAAGGGTGTGGAAGGGATTGACGAGAATGTTGCCAGGACTCATGGGGAGAGATTGGGCAGGTCGGGACTTTATTTCTTGGAGCAAGGAGCTCGAAGGGTGATCTTGTGGAGGTGTGTGGAGGTGGGTGGAGTCATGAGAGGAATCAATAGGGTGAATGCCCAGGGTCTTTTCTGCAGGGGGGGGGGGGTCAGGGGCTGGAGGGGCTGGATGACAAAACTGTAAGGTGAAAGGGGAAAGATTGCCAAATAACCTGAGGGGCAATATTTACACAAACAGTGGTGGCTATATGGAACGAGCTGCCGGAACAGGTCGTTGAGGCATGTACTAGAATGACATTTTAAAAACAGTACATGGATGGGCAAGTTTAGCAGAATATGGGCCAAATGCAGGCAAATAGAACTATTTTAGATGGTGCATCTTGGATAGCATGGATGAGGTGAATTAAAGGCCTCTCTCTGTACTGTATGACATTATGACTCAATGATTATATTACAAAAAAAATGGGTTAATATCTTGACAAAAAATTCGAACGATGCCTCCCCCATTCAATATAGAAAACATAGAAATTGATGAGTGGGGTTAGGCCATTCGGCCCTTCGAGCCTGCACCGCCATTCAATATGATCCTGGCTGATCATCCAACTCAGTATTAACCTGCTTCTCTAGTACCCCCTGATCCCCTTAGCCACAAGGGCCACATCTAACTCCCTCTTAAATATAGCCAATGAACTGGCCTCAACTACCCTCTGTGGCAGAGAGTTCCAGAGATTCACCACTCTGTGTTTTAATCTCTTTTCTAGTGTTAAGAATTCATTTCTTTTCTAGTGACGGATCCGATGTACACTTCTTCATTTTAATCTATACTTAGTTTATGTTATACAACAAATCATTCATGTTTGGTTATAGAGAGAAAGTGTACATTTTAGATTTGTGCATTCATCATAAAGAAATCAAAATGGATGGTGTAGACCTACTTAAGAACTTGCTTTCTGAACCCAATAAATCTCAATGGAATTCACAACACATTTATTCTCCCTCTGTAACCTTCAACCAGGTAGGTGAGTCCCCCTCAATATGTTAGTCAGATTCATGATCTCAAAACCTGTCTCAGCAGTGAGGTTAAAGGTAAGAGGCTGATATCAGAACAGTTGAATTGGTTGGCAGCAAATTTAAAAGGTGGCTTTAGAAAAAGTAAAAGATCTATTGTGGTCACCAAATGAAAATGCAGAAATTATGGCATCACCGTAGGAAGTACTAAAATATATTGCAGATAACAATGGCCCAGAAATGTAAGGTTTCCATCAATTTCCTCTGTCTTTTTTTGCTATTCCCTCCTTCCATTTTCTTCATTAATTTATCTTTCAAAGAAAAAACTATGAATGCAGTATTATCCATGACAATGTATTTCAAAACTGTCCAGCGCCATTCCTCTTCTCATGATAAGGATAGGTGGAATGTGATTTTTGAAAAACATTGCAAAGTCAGGTGAGTTTGTTGATAAATCTTTCAAACCTTGGCCAAATTTGTCAGGTCCTGCACTACAAAGTCTACATTGTTAAAATGTATGCAATTCTGACAGATACCTCTGCATGGGACCGCTTTAAAAAAATCCCCATTTGCACTGATAAAAGATTTTCCTAATGGTTCCATGCAATAAATTGATACATCAATCTAAATTGTAGACCAGCCAAGTCGATAAAACAGATTAGTTCCAGGTAATATACAGTAAAAATGTTTTCCATAGCAATAGTTTACGTCAGGATGTAGGAAGTGATAATGGTGAACATTTTAGTAAAAGTAGACCTTGATATGATATCCATTGATGGCAGATATCCAGTACTTTGGAGCTGTATATCTTTTCAAACAACAACAAATTCTCCTGTAATATTATGCTGCAAATTTCATTTGGTCTTTTTATATAATTCCTGTAACACTCACAGTCAACAATTCCTGAGAAGTCTATGATGCAAACTTGTTTCAATCTGAGACATGTCAATACTTCGTAAGCTTTTAACATTTTGAGACAAAAGCACCATTGTCAGGCTGCACAGTAAGAACCTTTTTACAAGCTTTCAAAAACTGAAATGTACATGTGCCAGGGACTTAAGCAAAAGCCTCTGCTCCAAAAAATAACAACATGTAGGAGATATAAATCTAATTCTCCTGTTTAACAGCTTTTTACTTAAGATGCCTCAACTTTTAAACACTCAAGGAGTTGAAAATGATTAACAACAATTTAAATGGTCTCCATCATCATTTATTTTCAAACACTAATAACAGCGTTGGGTGACAATTTGCATAGATACAGAAATAAACTGATGCCTAGATTAGCAGACATTAAGCCAGAGTGTTTTGGTGAACTGGAATCGTTTTAGCTGTTTGGAAGTGTTCAATTTAATTATGCTCTCTGATTAGTTACTTACGAAATTACAAATTACTGACTAACATATCATATAAAGAAAAATATTAAAATAAAGTGAATGCACGCTATAATTCATTTCTGATCATTTGATTTGTAAAGAAAGTGCAAATAGCAAAACTGCCCATTTAAAAACACCTCCGGCAACAATAAAACTTCATCTTATTCTTACTGAATGTTCCTGGCCAGTGAAGTTAACATCAGAGTAATAACACTCATTTATATATTGTAGGAAAGTTTCCAGATATTGGTTCTCTAAATTCTTGGTAACTAAACTGAGGTTCAATCTAGTTTACAGGAGTAATAGCATAGAGTAAATGAAATGTATCTCTTCAATTACCCAGACCCTCCATTAGCCAAACTAACTCAGCATCTCCCGAGTCAGTGTGATAATTGAAAGTCCTCAGTATAATACAATGAATAACCTTGTACCACAGCTGAAGAAGCAGCATTGTAATACCTTTCTAGCTGTCAGACATTTGATAAATAGCTCTTTCTGACGTCAAAACACATAACGTGGCTGATAATTTGAATGTTCATACACAACTACACAGCCCGAGGTGAATTGCCTTCACTCATTTGCACGCTCCATAATTTCATCAAACTTCTCATGGAAATAAGAAAAAAGGTTGTGTTTTCTGAATTAAGTTGTGTCTGTAAAAGTAGACAACACAAACAAATCTTACAATCCTAAATGGGCAATGGGGAGGACATGGAAGCAGGGTAAGCAATTTATGACACTTTAAACTATTCGAAAGGCGACATTAAAATTGGCTGATAAAACCCTTGAACCGATCAGCATATTCATGAGGCCAAAAAGTGATCAACTGCAGTCTGATGGTGAAATCCCTGGTAACCCCACTGATAATTGCTCCTCAAAGTGAAGCTCAGCTGTGTAAATGACAGCAGTCCAACAGTTGATCCAAGTCAGTACTGAATTGTGTTCGCTACAATATCAATCTATTGCAAGCAACCAAAGCAGCTTTGAATTGGGAAGAGGTAGAATTAATTAGAATTACCTCTTCATATCCCAATCTTGTGATTCTTTTGGGATGTTCAGAACCTTTGGATGTCAAGTGAGCCAAATTAACATCAGCATTTATTCTCATCTGTGTTATTTTCTATTGAATTTCTTAAATTTAAATGCAATTTGTGCACTGAGCTACACTGGCACAACAATGTCAGGCAACAATTAGCATTGGTGTTTTGTTATCTTTTCAATCTGGCTTGCTAACTTTTGATTTGCCCACTTGACACAACTTTCTTCCCCATTGACAAATGCTCTGTAGCCTGTTAACTTTTTCTTGTTCATACTATCTCATTGTCCACTCTACCATTTTCCTTTCCATCCTTCATCTCTTTTTTTGTGTTTCCCCTCTTCTACCTTGTTGACAAATATCTCGGTGTTCTTCTTGTTTGACTATAGGCACTCCCTGACTTATGTAAGGGTTATGTCCCATGAACCCTTACGTAAATCAAATTGTACATAAGTCAGAATCACCGACTCTCAGCTTTCTGCCCCACACGGTCTTCTGGGTAAGCACAGCCACTCTTGGCGGCTTGTTTCCGATGTAACCACGAGTGATCATACAGTGATGATTTCACGAAGGAATCGATATTTTAGTAGAATTGGACAAAAGGTATCAGAATCAAGTTAACATTTATGGAGTAACCTAACATACTGTGGAACAAAAAACAAAAATGTGTGTGTATGTACATTTAATGAAAATGCTGTGTGAGATAAGATACTGGAATGGAAAATTCCTTTAAAATGTAAGTATAGTTATTTCATACTCTAAAAAGGCTAAAAGAATAATTGGTTTTGTTAACAGGCACGAAGAGAACACAAATAAAAAAATCCCTACAGTTCAGTATTGTGTGGAATATTTGGCACTATGATGTAGAATACCTTAAATGAATAGGCAGTATATGGTACAGATAAACCAAGTTGATATAAGGAAAGGGGAACTATATTGCAGTGATAAATTTGACTTTGATCGCAATAGTAAGTTTTAATGCTCAATAGAGTTTTGACAAGGTGAGATTATTCCCTCTAGGTAATCAGTACTATAAAGTCAACAGTAAAATTTCATAAAAAATAGAGAAATATCTTATTCATCAGGTTATTAGAACAAACGTTGTTTTGCAACAGTGGGTTTTGAGATAGAGCCCATTAGTGGAAGGCACAATTAACATGCCTGACCATCAAGAGATTTTAGAGCAGATGAAATGTGTAGGAAGGATCTGCAGGTGCTGGTTTATGCCGTAGATAGACACAAAATGATAGAGAAACTCAGTTGGGCAGGCAGCATCACTGGAGAGATGGAATGGGTGATATTTCGGGTCGAGACCTTGCTTCAGACATTGGGTTCTTATGAGATCATTCTAGCAAAAAGCCAACATCATCAACATTACATCCTTTCCTCTCTTCTCGTTTCACATTTTCCTCAATGTTTAAGTTTGCAATATATGTCCTTATTCTTGTGCCGAGCAACATTTTTTTCTTCAGAAGCCAATTCATGCAGATGTGGGAAATATGAAATACTAAAACAGGCAAAGCATGGACTACTCAACAGACTGAGAGCGAGATGCTGTATTGTTTCTGATTGACGACATTTCATCAGAACATTTTCATTGGAATGAAAATGAAGGTTGTGGAAGATTTTTGGGAAGTGCAGTAAAATCTTCTTTATGAAATATTGTGGGTTCAAAATTGTTTGTTAAGCCACTAGTGAAAGAATCATAGAATCATACAGCACAGAAACAGTCACTTTGTCTAAGTCATCCATGCCTACCAAGATGTCTATCTGAGTTAATCGTATTTGTCTGTTTGACCCATATCCATCTTCCCAAATCTGAGGAAGGACATTATTGCCATAGAGGGAGTGCAGAGATGGTTCACCAGACTGATTCCTGGGATGTCAGGACTGTCTTATGAAGAAAGACTGGATAGACTTGGTTTATATTCTCTAGAATTTAGAAGATTGAGAGGGGATCTTATAGAAACTTACAAAATTCTTAAGGGGTTGGACAGGCTAGATGCAGGAAGATTGTTCCCGATGTTAGGGAAGTCCAGGACAAGTCCAAGGGGTCACAGCTTAAGGATAAGGGGGAAATCCTTTAAAACCGAGATGAGAAGAACTTTTTTCACACAGAGAGTGGTGAATCTCTGGAACTCTCTGCCACAGAGGGTAGTTGAGGCCAGTTCATTGGCTATATTTAAGAGGGAGTTAGATGTGGCCCTTGTGGCTAAGGGGATCAGGGGGTATGGAGAGAAGGCAGGTATGGGATACTGAGTTGGATGATCAGCCATGATCATATTGAAGGATGGTGCAGGCTCGAAGGGCCGAATGCCTACTCCTGCACCTAATTTCTATGTTTCTATGTTTCTATGTTTCCCAGATGCCATTAGGACTGTAAACTCCTATCTCACCAGGGATACTGTACCACTCTACTGCTTTTTTTTAAAAATTGCTGTTTTATTCCCTTTTTCCTTCCACCCACAATATTTAATATGTAAAAGAATATGTGATTGTTCCATTCTGTTTGTAGTTTGTTTGTTGTTTGTTTCTTTTTGCACAAAATCCGCGAGCATTGCCACTTTTCATTTCACTGCACATATTGTATGTGTATGTGACGAATAAACTTGACTTGACTTGACATCTTCTATCCATGTACCTGTTTAAATGTTGTCATCCTATCCACGTCTACATCTTCTTCTGGCAGCTCGTTCCGCACCTCCCTTACCCTGTGGAAAAGACTGTGACTATCTCACTACCATTGAAGGGATCTACAAGAGTCACGTGCCTCAAAAAGGCAGCCAGGATTATCAGCGATCCACACCAACCTGGCCACAATCTCATTTCTCTACTGTCAAGTATAGGAGCCTGTAATCTGCAACATCCAGGTTCAGGAGCAGCTTCTTCCCCATGTCCATTACACTATTAAACACTACAAACTCCAAAGAGGCTCTGAATGTTATAGATGTGGGGGCATTATTTATAACTTTATTATGCTTGCATATCTGTTGTGCAGCTGTAGGTAAGAATTTAATTGGTCCATTTTAGGACATAGGACAATAAAACACTCTTGACTTGACTCTCCTGATTTGCTCAACCACCATAAATGTCACCCTTTCCAGGGTCCAAGAAAATTAGCCCTCGCCAAACCACGCTCTCATTAGAATTCATCCCCAGCAGTCACACATCCCTGATCTGGTCTCACACTCCACTTTGCTTTCCCATCATGTTCCATCATCCTCAGCCCCTGGTTACCTCCACTAATCATGTCCTGTGCAATGATGATATCCACACCCCTCTCTGCCCCACTTGATTCCAGTTAGATCAAACCTGCTCCTATTCACCTGGATCCAGTTGTTGCAAGCCAGTGTTTGCCCCATTCCCCTCCTATGCATGTTGGTTTTCTTCCATCCATTCTTCTAGTCCAGAGGAAAGGTCTCAATCCAAAACATCAACCATCCCATTCACTTCACAGATACTGCCTGACCCTTTGATTTCCTCTGGCATTGTTTTTTGCTCCAGATTGCAGCATCTGCAGTCTCTTGTGTCTCCTCATCAGTCCTAGCTTTCCAAATGCTGGCAGATCCTGTCCCATAGAATCTCTTCCAGTAATGTTTCCACTCCTAACTATATCTTGTTTCTTGTGATCAGTCCTATCTCTGGCTGCATTGATATATAGCTGTTGTCATCAACGTTATCTCATTATCTTGAGTTCACAAATTAAATTTTACCTATAGGTTCATGAAATAATATCTGAAAGCACCTTATTCAACCCATTCTGCCTGTGTCTGAAGTTCAGTTGATTGATCCTGTTAATTCCGGCTCCTGCATTTCCTCAATGATCTGCAATTAGCTTTACCTCTTTTCAATGAAATTTGTAGTGAAGCAGCAGCTGAAACATTTATTTTAAAGGGCCTTTTGTGAAATTAAAGCAAAAAAAATAGAATTAATATTAATATTAAAGTTTAACAAAAGCACAAAGGTGAAGTAACAATATAAATGGTATTTTCAAAAGGTCAAACCACCAGAATTAGCTCATTCACAAATGACCCTTCTACTTTACACTTGCATATTTAATCACTCAATTCTACAATTATGGATTATGGTATGCCTGTCAGACAATAAAATCACTTTTATTTTTGTCTTACTAATGTGACTTCTATCTGCTTATCCCAAGCAAAAGGGGTATTCTGTTTAGTCTAGTTTAGAGATACACCATGGAAACAGGCTTTTCCATCGTGTCCATACCAACCATTGATCGCCCGTTCACACTAGTTCTATGTTATCCCACATTCTCTACATGCCAGGGGCAATTTACAGAGACCAATTAACCCACGGACTGTAGATATGCATTAAATATGCATTAAACCTCCTGCACATATTTACAAAACTACAGCAACCGAGAAACAACATGGTCTCTGCAGATAGAAGTCACAGTATTGTAACAAAAATATCAATCATGGGAACATCACTATTAGTCTCTGCATGAGAATCATTCTCCACCTGTCTGGACCATGTACAATGAGCCACATATTCCACACACTCAGCATTGATCTATGATTAAGGGAACTTGAAACAACAATGGTTATCAGCAACTGGCCAGAAATATTCAGTTAGTTTGCATTATGTTCAATTACCTATTCCAAAAGGCCGATGAGTAATAATGGCAGCAAGTCAGAATATAGTGCATCACTTAACATAATTACTACCAGCTCCTTTAATAAATAAGCACGCCGTTGTTCATAAATAGTTTTAAATCATTTTTATTTGGCAACCACTTTAATCACTAAAGAAGAGTGCAGCATGTATGATTAAGGGATATCAGTGCTTTACAAGGCATCTTCAACAGCATAATTTATTTTAAATGGGTTAGTAATTTTGTTAATTTCTTGTCTCCAGATTTTGCAAGGTTTACTGTTTATTGATTACAATAAAGATAATATTTTACTTTCCTCACCAGCAATGCAATTCAAACTTTGTTTCACAAGATTGTGCTGCTGCTGCACAATAAACAAAGTACTGCATGGGCACTTTTCCCCCCCTCTCAGCCCAACAACATCCAGCACGTGTGAGCCACCTCAGGGAAGACTGTCTGCTTAAATCAAAAGAAGCAGAGTAAAGTTAAAAATCTCAAATTAGTCTGACATCGCCTTTTCTAATGAGGCCAGAACAGTGCAATAAAGAGAAAACAGAATTGGTGCTTGAAACAGCTGCAAGAGCATCACATGATAGCCTGAGGAGTTGTGGCAGCTTATTTTGTTGAGGTGACATGCGTCTGCAAATGAAACGAGTGGACAGCATGTCAGAGGCACAGGGAGCCTCTTCATCCTCACTAACATCCCTGAACTGGCAGATTCCCCCCTTGGTTACAATGCAAAGAGACAAGGCAAGAATGGTCTCTTTTTGAAAAGCATCATCTGAACTAGCTCATTTGCTTGTTGGCAGAAAATCATGTTTTGTGATTCTTGGTGTCACATGCAGTTAATTTTACATTGGCAGTGTTTGACTTAACAAGGACTGGTAACTTCTGTTTATTTCCAGCTACACATACCATTTTCGAAATGAATACCTTTTATTTATTCTGACTTTTGCTTTCTCTTGCTTTTAATCATGTTCAAAGCTGAAAAAGCCTGTCTAACTGCCCTGCTGTTGCCCTTTATTTGTGACTGCGCGCTGCGAAAGAGGCTGAACGAAAGTGTTAGGGCTCCTAGCAAAGCAGTAAGTTTCTGTCACTTTCTCTCAAGGGCGCTATAGAAAATGCATCTTGACCAAGGTGGGTTAGCATTTTGTCACAACTGCTTTATTCTAACATGCTAAAAAGGTGGAGGCTAAATTTCGTCCTTCAGGGAGTTATTTATTTTCTTTCAACCCGCTGAGTGCACATTTCTGCAGATGTGGATCTTACAGAGATCAAACAAAAAGGAATCTGTCGAGTGACATGAGTTATGTCCTCAAAAGTGCCCGTGCCCCTGCTGGCTTGGAGGAGACCAACCATTAACCACATGAAAATGATTAGTTTAGTTTAGTTTAGAGAAACAGTAGGGAAGCAGGCACTTCGGCCCACTGATTCCATGCCGACCAGCGATCCCTGCACACCAGCACGATTCTATTCACTAGGGACAATTTACAAACTTTGCCGAAGCCAATTAACCTACAAACCTGTACGTCTTTGGAGGGCAGGAGGAAACCAGAGCACCTGGTGAAACCCCACGGGGAGAACGTACAAATACCATATAGATAACACCTGTAATTAGGTTAGAACCCGGGTCTCTGGCGCTGTGAGGCAGCAACTTTACTGCTGTGCCACCTTATATACAAATGATACGTTACTGCACTAACCATCTTTCTCATCAGCTCCTTTTCTCTCCTTTTTCAGTGGATTGATTTGTTGTTGAATTGAATTGAATACATTTTATTAGCCAAGTATGTATACATACAAGGAATTTGCCTTGGTTCTTTGCTCGCAAGTAACAACACGATATACAGTAGACAATTAAAAATAAAACATTATAATTTGAACATGTGAAGAATTAAATAAAATACCAGAGCAAAAGGAGGCTACAGACTTTTGGCTGTTGAGTCGAGCTACTGCTTGTGGAAAAAAAGCTGTTTTTATGTCTGGCTGTGGCTTCTTTGACAGTCCGGAGTCGTCTTCCAGAGGGAAGTGATTTAAAGGGTTTGTGGCCACGGTGAGAGGGGTCAGAGATGATCTTGCCACTCCCTTCCTGGCCCTTGTAGTGCACAGTTTGTTGATGGGAGGAAGGTTTACTTTCTTCACTTAGTGACATTAGTAGGCTAATCAAAAATGGTAAATCATTGCCAAAGCTGTTGCTCTTCTAACTTGCTTAAGTAGTCAGATGTCGGGTCGGCAACTATTCCTCTGTCAACTGTGCAGTTATTTTGTGGCTATGAAAGTCTAACTGCAAAATCTGGAGAACTTTTCTTTCTTGAAATCTGAACAGGCCATGTTGAGTTTCCTTTTCCCTTACTCCCCTCATCCCTATGCCCCACCTGGATGCACCCAATTCTCCACTTCTCCCTCCCCTTCTACCTATATTCCTTCCTCAGACTTCACAATTCACACCTCTTTGATCCTTATTTCACAATGTTAGTCTTTCCATCATCTTGTCCAACGATCCTCCTATTAAAAACCACCCTCACCTGTATCCACCTATCCCTAGCAAGACTTTCTTCGAGCTTACAAACCCCGTCCCCCTTACCCACCGCAATCAGTGTGAAGATGGGTCCTAACCCAAAATGTCACCTCTCCATGTTCTCCAGGGATGCTGTCTGACCCAAAATGCTGCAGTAACTTAGCGGGACAGGTAGCACCTCTGGAGAGAAGGAATGGGTGATGTTTCAGGTCGAGACCCTTCTTCAGTCTAAAGAAGGATCTTGACCTGAAACGTCACCCATTCCGTCTCTCCAGACATACTGCCTGTCCCGCTGAGTTACTCCAGCATTTTGTGTCTACCTTCGATTTAAACCAGCATCTGCAGTTCTTTCCTACACATGTTGCCTGACCCGATGAGTTACTCCAGCACTTTGTGTCATTTTGAGTAAACCAGTATCAGCAGTTCCTTGTATCTGCTGATGAGGAATGTGCTTTTGTTTTCTGCTCTTCACACTGGATTGAGAACAATATATAAAAGGCACAAAAGCCAAAGTGCTGGAGGAACTTAGCAGGGCAGAAAGCATATGTGGAAAGAATGGAAAGATCGGGATCCTTCTTCAGACTGATTGGAGTGGGTGGGGGGAGAAGAATGGAAAGGAGCAGGGTGGGACAAAGTGTCAAAGCCTTGCAAGTGACAGGTGAGCAAAAAAAAACAGGAATTCACAGAAGTAAAGTGCTAAAGCAAAGTGACTCTTTGGCGCACATTATTTTACATCTTAGGTAGACAAAATTGTTGGAGAAACTCAGCGGGTGAGGCAGCATCTATGGAACAAAGGAATAGGTGACGTTTCGGGTCGAGACCCTTCTTCTATAGATAACTTATTTTACATCTTGCACAGCTAAAGCCCATGCAGATCCAGAGTATTTTATCTAGATCTCAGTCTGCATGCAATGATCAACTGGTGCCAGTGCTGCTGTACGGTGAGCAATAATCCTGCAAATGCAATGTCAAAACTTTGCATCATTAATGGAGAGGACCAACCCTTCAATCCTCACCTCTGCTCATGCTTTATAAAGGATTATAAACTCCGTGGATGTTAGATGATGCATGATTTTTGTGAGGTATTGCTCTAATTGTTTGATTGTTAAGGGCTTGGACACGCTAGAGGCGGGAAACATGTTCCCGATGTTGCGGGAGTCCAGAACCAGGGGCCACAGTTTAAGAATAAGGAGTAAGCCATTTAGAACGGAGATGAGGAAACACTTTTTCAACAGAGATCGGTGAGTCTGTGGAATTCTCTGCCTCAGAGGGTGGTGGAGGCAGGTTCTCTGGATGCTTTCAAGAGAGAGCTAGATAGGGCTCTTAAAAATAGCTGAGTCAGAGGATATGGGGAGAAGGCAAGAACGGGGTAGTGATTGGGGATGATCAGCCATGATCACATTGAATGGCGTCGCTGGCTCAAAGGGCTGAATGGCCTACTCTCACACCTATTGTCTATTGTCAAATTGGATAAGGGTATGATGCCCACATTGGTTCTTCATTGCTCTGTAGAGAGGATGGTGTGTCACTGAGATATTCTATCCTGACCTTATGTCCATGCGCAAACCACAGGCTGCAGACAGGCTTGCATTCATGAGCATTCCCCATGAACCACAACCTAACAGCAACTAAGCAGACATAGACACAAAGTGTTGGAGTAGCTCAGTGGATCAGGCAGCATCTCTGGTGAAAAAGCTCCCACAACCCCCCCCAACCCTCTCCCTCCCCCTTTACTTTCAGTCTGAAGAAGGGTTTCAACCAGAAAAGTCACCCATCCTTTTTTTCTAGAAATGCTGCCTGACCTGCTGAGTTCCTCCAACACTTTGTGTCTATCTTCGGTATTAACCACCCATCTGCAGTTCCTTGTCCTCTGACTCCCAGTCTGAAGAAGGGTCTCAACCTGAAACATCACCTATTCTTTTTCTTCAGAGATTCTGTGTGTGTGATCCAGTTGCTCCAGCTTTTTCTGTCTATTGGCAGTTCCTTCCTACACTAAGTAGAGCGCAGACAAAGCAGAATGAGCTGATCAAAGACAGAGGAAGAGAAGGGGAATGAAGGACATAGCAGAAATCCATATCTGCCCAAGACATTTGGCATAACTTCTTCTACGTAAAACTCAGCAATGAGATGAGCATCAATGCTTCAGGAGGGATGCCCTCACTGAAATCTGCCATATCTTCCAGCCACAACTGCTGCTTCAGAGCAGGTCAAGCAGGACATTGCCAGCGTCCATGAAGGTGACTATAGCCATTAAGTTGATGTACTGGGCTACTTCTGGGCAGGAACCAGAGACAGTTGCAAGATTTTACAGTTTGCTGTTCATTCTTGCGTAAAGGACTGTCACTGAAATTCTCTTTTCTACGAGAACTGCCTCCATCTCATTCTATAAACAGAAATTGTTGAAAACACTCAGCGGGTCATGTTCAAGTTCAGAACTGGCAAAGGTTCTTCCACCTGAAACATTAACACTGCTTTTCTTTCCATAGGTGCCGTCGGACCTGCCGACCTGTTTCCACTTTTATTTCAGATTTCCAATGTCTGCAGATTTTTATTCGTTATTTCTCTCTCATTTTCATTTGCCAGGGAAAAGCATATAGAACGAGATAAGCATCCCAAGGATGTTATAATGCACTGGAATTGAAAATACTCAATTATTTTACTGCCTGGCCATTATTTATTCAAAGACACCAAGTAATATCAGTCAATACATGGAGTCTTGGCAGTGGACAAGATGAAAAAAACAGCACACTGTACTAGAGTATCTCAGAGGATCAGGCAGCATTTCTGGGAGGTCATGGGTAGGTGATGTTTCGGGTCATTTTGGGTTGGAATCCTTCTTCAGACTTCAGTTGATAAGATGCCTTCATTCTGCGGCAGTCAACAGACAATTCTGTGCCTCATTCCTCAGTGCCTACTCATTACGCTTTCAGAGAGTTTGAATATTCACAGGGTAACCTCCTGTGAATATGGCACATTTCCAGCATTGAAAAGTATTGGACCTACTCTCTTCCATGTTGTGACATTGTTTAATGCAATTTCCGTGTCTATTGGTGCCGTACAGCTTCAGTGACTCTTTTCTTTAAGAAATGCTTTAATTACAAGCTATCTTCACAAGTTGAAAACTAATCACAATATTGGTGCCTTGGTCAGCCATTCAACAGACTTTTAGCACCGGCTGGATACAGCAATATTGCATACTAGCAAAAAGTGTGGAGTTTTTATGTGTGGAGTTAACCTAAACCAGAAACAGGGTTACAGGTTAGTCATTGATTGCCATCCCAACTTCCATTTTTTCGGGGCATTCCAATTTATATCAACAAATATTTCCCAGGTTTCCTCATGCTGTGTTGCCATAAAATTGACTATAAACTACATACAGAATGATACTAAATGATAAAGATGCTTTCTATGTCTCGCCAGCAGATCACAGTGGCGCAGCGGTAGAGTTGCTGCCTTACAGCGCCAGACACCTGGGTTCAATCCTGACTACGGGTGCTGTCTGTACGGAGTTTGTATGTTCTCCCTGTGATTGCGTGGGTTTCCTCCGGGTGCTCCGGGTGCTCCCGCATGCAGGATTGTATGTGGGAGGATTCCTACATACAATCAGGATTGCATGTGGGAGGAATTGGCTTCTGTAAATTGCCCCGAGTGTGTAGGATGTGAAACTGGGATAGCATAGAGGTAGTGTATTGATGGTCGTCTTTCGGCACAGACTCGGTGAGCCGAAGGGCCTGTTTCCATGCTATATCTTTAAACTAAACTGAACTAAACTAATCTAGAACCTTTCATTCTCTCTTTATATAATCTTCAGAGTTCTGTAGGCTCAACGTTGCTGGCACATCAGGACAGAGTTGGAGATATTTTTGCTTCTTCATTATGATGTTAAAAGGTTTTTACCTTCTTTGGAATGGAAGAGAAAGAAAGGAAAATAAATGTATAGACTGCACACTATTTGGCATTCAGGAGAGATCCATATTAACGTTTGTCTGATAAGGTTAATGAAAGGAAATGAAAAAATAAGGTAAAAATTAAGGAAAGATTAAAGAAAGATAAAAAAAAGTAACCTCAAGCCCATGATAAAAATCATCAGCTGATCACCCCATTGAAAACATAGCTGATAACTTAAAAACATATGTAGTTAAACTGATTCCCCGAATAGTATATATATTTCTATTGACACACCACAAGAATAAAAAAATAAGTTTTGCTCTCTCTCCTTACAGTTCTTATTTTGGAATTTATTTATTTTGACTGACACAATTTTGATACCATTACACAGACTGTTGATTGGATTATGTGACATGACAGAAATTGTATTATGTTACAAATATTAACCATTTATTTACTGTTTTCATGACAAAGATAAAGCTTAAAAACTTTGCTTAAAGTTATATATGCACACTTCAGAATAGGTTGGTGCTAAATGCATGCCTAGCAACATAATCACTCTGCAAAATGTAATCTTCCATTTCATTGGACTTTTAAAGAAAATTCCTATGACAATTCTCTGCCATCCCAAATAGATATGAAATTATACATCTTTCTCAGGAAAATACTTCTTAAACCAAATGATTTTGCCGCTGCTTTGAAAATGTAATGGTGTACGTTTTTTTAAATCTAAATGTTTCAAATTTGATGTGAATGTTGATTCCATAGTTTGCCTGAATTATAAAGGGGCAGCATTTGTAGTTCCAAAAATACAATCCTTAGTTTTATAACATGCAACATAAAATAATAAACCAACCAAAACAAACTCTGAATCTAAAGTGGGACTAGCACTGAATGTGTAAAGACAAATCTTGTGTCAGGGCAGAGGCTAGGAATGGATGTATATATCCAATTCTACATTTCTGTTGCAAAAGGACTGTCACTTCCATTATTCTTAAAGATTGCTTGCACATGTAGTTCAAGTTACTTGCAGGTCTTCTTGGAGCTTGAGCATTGATATTATCACCTCCATTATTGGATCAAGGGGGTTTCCTATGAAGAAGCTACAGGTGCTCTATCTTATGGTTTGCAAGAACATGCGGACCAAACAGTCAACTTATCTGAGAGCTTGTGCAGCAAACAGCCATTTTATCTGAAGTGCTGAAAACAGTTGTCCTAGGTAAGTGAAATTGTTCGTAAGACAAAATAGCACACTGTTGTGATGAAGGAAATAATAATTTTGATGAAGATGGATTGTAAAGTCTGAAATG
Source organism: Leucoraja erinaceus (assembly GCF_028641065.1). Lineage (NCBI taxonomy): Eukaryota > Metazoa > Chordata > Chondrichthyes > Rajiformes > Rajidae > Leucoraja > Leucoraja erinaceus. The sequence continues at coordinate 54,033,745 of NC_073384.1, read as the reverse complement.
CCTTTTAAAATTATATTATCCTAATTAACAGTGATGACAGACTATAATCTAATTCTGAAAACTATTCTACAAATTCTTTAAGAATTTCATTTTTCTTCATGTGAATGTTTATTCACAACTGTAACAATCAATAGCTTTAATCAGTTGTAAAAAATGTCTTTAATGGTTTATCATAGCCTAATTATTTTAAAATATAGTGAGAATTATAGAGCTTGGAAATAATTAAAGGAAATGTTGGCCATTAATTCTCTGATGGTGCATTTAAAAAAAATCCCAGATCTTTTCTTAAAAGAATCATAAACTTCTAAGCAAGTAAATCTGTAGAGGAGAAAATTGTAAATTCATGTGTTTTTTTTTTGTTTCAATATTTTGTTTTTGTCCAGATGCAGGAAAATAGTTATAAGCCTTTAAAATAAATCCTATCAGAAACAAAAAATTGTTAATATATTCATAGTTTCTGACCCCCATTTATCTTGTGGCAAAATTGTTCTTCTACACCTAGATGTATTCGGCCTTCTATTCTCCAATGACATTTTTTTTTGCAAAACCATTAACTGAAATTGTAAAGTACAATGATTCTATCCCACCTTCTCTCAGAAGTTTATATGTCACTATTGTGTACAATAAAAATTGTATATTCATGAGCTTCATTTGTTTTGTGCCCTTCTCTCTGTCAAAGTCTCGCATGCAGCATATGCTGGCTCTGTTGAGAATAAAATCAAATTTGTCTGTCTTGTCATATTGTCATCAAAGTGATAGTATCACAATTAGATTAACATTTTGTCAAGGAGCTGAAGAGGGAGCAGAGACGGTAACACATTACTTACGCATGTCCCTGAACTGAGCTGAATATTTTTTTTTCTCACTGAACGCACTGGTAGTGGCAATTCCCAGCCATTCGTTATACCTGATCTCTTCAAGGACATGCAATTGACATCGGATGTCTATCTGCATGTCTGACTGCTTCAGGCCAGAAAGCTCGTCTACGAAATTGTCCATATTTGCTTAAATCAGAACTGACAACCTATTCCGTTATTTTTTCCAAGCAGAGTTTTCAAGTTTGGTAGATCAGTATTTGGCTCTAAAGAAATCTGGCATGTTGATCTCGGCATGCTTGTGGCTAATCTCTGAAAAACTTTTTTAAAGCTTTGTTTCTCTCACTTTCCTTTGGCATATATTGTCATAGTATCTGTCAAGTGTCATAAAGCTAAGATACTGGTGGAAGGTCTTCTATCTAAATTGGTCCTGAGAGTTAAGTCACAAAATGTTTCTCCCATTGATGTAAATGGGACTTTACAAAGACGCCACCTGGAGCAAAGGTCACGGTCATACTGAAAATACATGACGCAGCTATGTAATGTTTAGAACTGAAATAGGAAAAAAAATAGATTTCTCGATGCCATGCTAGAATTAGAAGTGTAAAGATCATGTTTTTTAAAATATAAAGACAGAAAATATAATCAATTTTGTTAGTGCATGAATAATTCTGTTTGTAGAAAATGAAGTTCACCTTCCTTTTAGTATACTAAGCATTTGCTTCTTCCAGTACCATGTTCTACTTCAATCTTTGAAAGGTTTGAGGTTTGTCAAATTGTGTGAAAAAAACCCCACTATTGTTTTGGGTGAAAAAAACCCCACTATTGTGTATACAGATTCCTGCATTAACAGGACCCCAAGACGTCCATAAGTTCAAGGAGCAGAATTAGGCCATTCAGCCCATTAAGTCTACTCCACCATTTACAATCTTTACCAAAGTCAATTAACCTACAAACCTGTACATTTTTGGAATGTGGGAATAAACCGGAGCAACTGGGGAAAACTCACGTGGTTACAGAGAGAACGTACAAATTCCATGCAGACAGCACCCGTAATCAGAACCAAACCTGGGTCTTTGGCGCCGTAAGGCAGCAACTCTGCCACCATACCGCCCCTAAAGTTCTTTAATTGCCATTTATTCTTGAACCCATCGTGATCTTCTGCCCATTTCTGTAAACAGCAAACATCATGGGCTCCCCCCCCCCCCCCCCAACCGTTGTTGCAACGTAAGAAATGTTTGTTGTGTGACCTTTGACATCACTGGCTGTGCAACTGACACTGGGTCAATGTCAGAGGCACTGAGGTGAATTGTGCCCAGAAGTGTCTGAGCCATTTTCCCAGTAGTCACTAATCGACTAGAAGTGCTCACTAACATGATTTAACACGAGCAAGATTGCTTTCATTCATCATTTGTGCATAATTGGCTCCAATTTCTAGGCGGTGATTTTTATCTACTTGCCTTCCCAGCCATTTTAGAAACATCTTTACCTTGTCTCTACTACACAACCCTTTCTACAAACATCATGTGCATGATTTTCAGCCAAAATGAAGCCTAGAAATTATAAATTGTTTTAACCAAAACAGTCATTTTTTAATGAAACTGGTTAGTAGATGAAAGAGCAGACAGGGATTTGAAATAAATGTGTTGTTTTTATATCAGAATGCCACATTATGCTGAACAAACTGCATCAAAAATAATTAATTTATAATCACCAGAGATCTTGGCAGGTTCCCATAAAATTAACTATTTCACCAAATATCATCAGTAACAAAGGAAATGGCATCTTCTACAGCATAATATTGAAAGATGTGTAAAAATGTTTGTTTGTGAAGCTGTTTTGGTTTAGTTCAGATGTTAAATTTTGCTACTGATATGTGACATTTCTAGAGGAAAAGATATATATTTTTCACTGCAAGATCAGCCAGTAGGAAGCAATGGGATTCTACAATATAACTGACAGAGGTACCTCATGAAGTTGTTTCCCATGAGCTTGGTGGATTATCGTTTCTCAATGTCACAAACTGAATAACATTAACCTCAAGTGAAATCATTAATGCTGGTTAATCTCACATTACAGAATGGTTAAGGCATGAAAGGAAGACATTCAGCTTGATGTGATCCTACTGGCTTTATGTAAGGACAATCCATCTTGTCCAACTTCCTGTACTCTCCAAAGCTCTGCAAGTTCTTCCTTTCAGATACTTATCCAACTCCTTCTTGAAAGCCTCAACTGAATCAATATCCATTACATCCTTTGGCAGCGAGTTTCAGGTCAACTCTTGCATCAAACCAATTTCCCAGCATTACTTTTGGTTCTTCTCCAATTGTGTTCATTGATGTTTCTTTAGTTCTTGTGCCTTTCACCAATGGGAACAGATTTACATCTACTCTGCTGAACATAAATACCTCCATCATAACCCGTACATCCTCCACAGTTATGTGGATGGTCTATCCTTTATGATATGAGTTTCTGTCTATCCAAAACAATTGCGTCCCACACCCTTAAAAGTGTTCCAGTAAATCCAGGTTCTAAAGCCTTCACTTCATTCCCAAAGAGTAACACCTGAAACCAAACACCATCCTCCACTTATGGCCAAGCCAGTGTTTTATAAAGACTCGTCGAGATGTTCTTGCTTTAGCATTCCACTTCTAAAGTTGAGATCCTTCATTTTTTCCCAAATTTCTTCTCAACCTGCCCTTTGCACATCTACCCCAAGTCTCTCTATTCTTGGATTCCTTTTAGAATTGTGTCCTCTAATTTATGTTGTTGATATTAGGATGTCATTAATCTGGAAAGAGTGCAGAGAAGATTTACAAGGATATTACTGGAACAGGAGGGATTGAGTTATAAAGTGAGAATGGATTGGATGAGGTTTTTTGTTCCTGGAGCAGAGGATGCTGAGGGGTGATCTTATCTGAAATTAGGCGTGGCATAGATTGGGTGAAAGGGGATAGATTTAAAGGGGACCTGAGGGACAACTATGAGGGTGAACAAGCTGCCAGAGGAAGTGCAGGAGTAAAGTACAATTGCAATATTTAAAATACATTTGAATAGGTATGGATAGGGAAGATTGGGAGAGATATGGGCCAAACATAGGCTCAATTAGGCAACTTGGTAGCCATGGGTGAGTAGGACAGAAGATTTAAACTGAAAAAAGTTTCCAACCCGAAATGTCACCTGTCTATTTCCCTCCACAGATGCTGCCTGGCATCCTGCATCCTCCACAGCTTTGCTTTTTGTTGAAGATTCCAGCATCTCCTGTCTTGTGCTTCTGGAAAAATATGGTGCTCTTCTAAAATGACATTTTCATTTGAGTAACATTGGGGAAGTGGGTGAATGTGAGTACTGCAGAACGGATCACTTACTTTACTTGCTCTGATAATTTAGCATTGTACGTGACTGAAAACAGTTACCTTCAAGATCAAGATTCAAGATTCAATTTAATTGTCATTTGGACCCCTTGAGGTCCAAACGAAATGCCGTTTCTGCAGCCATACATTACAAACAAATAGACTCAAGACACAACATAATTTACATAAACATCCATCACATCACTGTGATGGAAGGCCAAAAAAAATTATCTCTCCACTGCACTCTCCCCCGCTCCCCCGATGTCAGAGTCAAAGTCAAGGCCCCCGGCTGGCGATGGCGATTGTCCCGCGGCCATTAAAGCCACGCTGGGTGATGCAAGGTCGCACACCGGGTCTTGGTGTTAGAGCCCCCGGCGTGCGCTCGCAGAGTCCCGCGGCCATTCCAAGCCGAGCGGGGCGGTGATGTCAGGCCCCGCTCCAGGAGCTCTTCAACCCCGCAACTCGGGCGGGAGAAGTCGCCGTTGCGAGAGCCCTGAAAAGCGGTCTCCCTCCAGGGACCCGCGGGCTCCCGGTGCCACCGTCCGCCAGACCCGCAGTTGCAGCCTCCGAATCTCCGGAGGTCGGGCCGCAGCAGCAGCAGCGCTCAACCACCGCTCCACCCGCTCTGGACTCGGCCAGCTCCGCGACGGTGAGGTGAGACATCGGCACCAGAGTCCCCGGTCTTCTCCTGTTGGAAGCCGCTCCTCGTTGCAGCCCCAACGACAACGGAGACCCGACAAGAAAAGGTCGGGTCTCCCGTGCAGGGAGAGATTTAAAAGTTACCCCCTCCCTCCCACCCCATCCCCACCCCCCCCACACACACATCCCAACAAAAAATAACAAAAACTACATAGAAACATAGACAAAAAATAATAAAAACGCGGACGGGCTGCAGAGGCCGCTGCTGACGAGAGTCGCGCCGCCTACCTTACTTATAGACATATTAATATTTCAACCAAGTTGGAGAAATAATAGCATTTAACTCAATTTCTTTATCGAGTGAATTTCTGATACTAAAATCATTAAGTATAAAATGATTTTGCGTCTGACGAGGCCAATGGGTTTCGAAAAAAATGGTCCCATTAAAGTGAATGCAGCACTGCAGAAGACAGTCGGGGTTAATCATAATATTTTCTCTGCGAAAATAAATGGCAAAAGAAAGTTAATAATTAGATCAACTAAGACTCCCCCTTGGTGTCATTAACCCAAGTGCCCTCACACAATCACAAGGGTCCGTTCAAGCTGATGGTGAGAACTTTTAGCTTTGTACCCACATTACAGCAGAGTCAATGCAGAATATTAAATACCCAGTAATAGCAACATTGTACATAGTAATGTGTGGATGCCATATAACCATTACAGTTCATTTAACTGGAAATAAAATGGATGACAGCATATAAGGGCAGGGGCATTTTTGTAGGTAGAGTGGGAGAGCTGACCTCATCAGATTCGATGGGGTCGGTTTATTCAAATGACTGTAATAGACCCTGTGTGCGTTCTCCAGGCACAAGGTGTGTGTGCAGGGACTCTGTTATGCAGCCATTGTTAAAGGGATTTTTTTTTCCTACTTTTGTGTTCTAGTGTGGAGAGGATCATGATTATGCACTGTGGAAATGAAGAACTATCGCATTCAGTATATCATTCCTGTTGATATAAATGCAACAAAGGTAAGTCCCCATTTTGAGTGCAAATCCCATGCAAAGTCCATCATAGGTGGCCTTCAGCAAAATGATTGCTGTCTCTCGTGGGGTAGGAGTGCCTTACCATTTAATTCCACAGCATAAGAACGCGAGCCATTTTTAGTATTTCAAAGGAAATAAATTTGTAAAGCAACATGAAAGCACGAGCCACAATCTTACTATATGAAAACAATTAAGAGTTAATGCCAAAATAAAACGTTTCCATTGTATCACATCTCAAACTACTTGGTGTTGTGCATTTCCCATTTACAAGTTAAAGTGCAATGATTCATCCACCCAGTCTATAACCCAATGGCACTTCACATGATATTTTAAGATTGTTCTAAATGCAGGGAGTTTCAAAGGAGATGAGGAACCCTTTGAGTTGCGATGTTGCACACAGAGCTTGAATTCATCAGAGGCATCTGTTTGTGGCCTGGAGGTGCTGGCGGGTCAGTTTAAGCGAGCAATGCCAAGTTTCATACTGATTGCTGAGCAGGTATTAGATCACCTGGAAGAGATACACAGCAGTTAGGACAAGGCAGGAAGTGTCAAGAGTGCTGACCCATCAGGCACACAGCTTCATGAAGATTGCAAATGATGTATCTATTGGAGAAACAACGAACTGCATGCGCTGGTTTACACAAAAGGACACAAAGTGCATGAGTAGGTGATATTTCGGGTCAGGACCCTTCTTCTGAAGAAGGTTCCCGACCTGAAATGTCACCTATCTATGTTCTCCAGAAATGCTGTCTGACCCGCTGAGTTACTCCAGCACTTTGCGTCCTTTTGTGTAAACCAGCGCCTGCAGTTCGTTGTTTCTCCAATCTTCATGAAGCAGTGTGCCTCTATTGGAAATTGACTTGGGCACCAAAGTGCTAACACTTTCATAGCCCAAGACATAAAATGGAATTCCATCATTCCATGTACCATAATGACAACAAATTGGTTCAGCACATAAAACTCTAGCCAGTGAACAGATTTGGCTATATTATATCGGGTAAACCTGCAGAGTCTCTTGCCCAGAGCAGGGGAATCAAGAATCAGAGGGCATCGGTTTAAGGTGAGGGGACGTGGGGGGGGATGATTTTATACAAAGGGTGGTGGGTGTATGGAACAAGCTGCCCACTGAGGTAGAGGAGGCAGGTACTATCGTAATGTTTATGAAGCAGTTCGACAGGTACATGGAGAGGACAGGTTTAGGGATATGTGCCAAATGCAGGCAGGTGGGACTAGTGTAGATGGGACCTATTGTAAGGGCCTGTTTCCACTCTATGACTCCATGATTCTATAACGTGTGCCTCGGTTGCCTGGTAATGGCGCAAAGCTCCGTTGCTTCCCCTCCCCCCCCTCCCCCCCGTCTGCCAGGTTACCCAATGGCTTGGTGTCACGTGTGTGCTTCAGGTCTCAAGACCAGGAAGAGCGAGCAGCATAGGGGCGGCATGAGTACCAGGCCCAACCCAGACGCACCATGTGCAGGGCCGGGGCTAGGCGGATCCCCTGCCTGTGAATTCCCACTGGTTTATCCCCCCGATGCCAGGTTTCTTTCCACCCAGCATTGGATTAAACATTGATATTTAGCCATCACACCCAGTCATAGCGAACAATCAGCAGTAATTGACATCATCCCCCCTCCGCGGTCCATTATTGCGAGGGCTTACAGTATGTCCTTCTTATGAGCGTTTGTCGGCACTGGGACTGTACTCACTGGAGTTTAGAAGAATGGGGTGGCACCTCATTGAAACGTAAAGAATAGTGGAAGGCTTGGATAGAGTGGATGTGGAGAGGATGTTTCCACTAGTGGGAGAGTCTAGGAGTAGATGTCGTAGCCTCAGAATTAAAGGACGTTCTTTTAGGAAGGATATGAGGTGGAATTTCTTTAGTCAGAGGGTAGTGAATCTGTGGAATTATTTGTGGAGGCAAAGTCAGTGAATATATTAATGCAGAGATAGATAGATTCTTGTTTTGTATGGGTGGCAGAGGTTATGGGAAGAAGGCAGGAGAATGGGGTTAAGAGGGAGGGAGATCAGCCATGATTGAATGGCAGAGTAGACTTGATTGGCCAAATGGCCTAATTCTACTCCTATCTCTAATGATCTTATAGTAGGGTGACACACGACCTTACATTAAGGGAGTGACTGGAGGAGGCTGCTTCAGAAATGGAGCAGGTTAATTCATTATTCTCATCCAACATAGCTTAATATCGGACTCTCTCATTCTCTTCAAAATCACTCCTCCCTGAAGTTGATCAATGAGTTGGGTGCAGCCCCACTTCCTCTCTTCTGCCAATCGTGACATCTTCTAAACATACAGGTTCACTGCAAAAAAATGAGCAAAAAGAAAATTGATGGAAGAACTCAATGGGTCAGGCAGCATCTGTGGAGGAAAGCGGATAGACGTTTCAGTTTGGGAAACACTTTCTTTTGCGGACTCACTGAAAATAATGGTCAGGGAGATTGACCACTGGAACAGAATTACTGATGCGAATTGAAAGCCGTAGAAAAGGGTAGTGTTGAATCTTGTGTGAGTCTGGTTGAAAGGACTCTAATTCAAACATCCATCTCCAACTGGATCATTTGTGATGATTTACGGATGTTACATCTTAAAATATTTTAATGCAATTCTATAATTCAAGTTCTTTTCACTGTTCAGTTGAGATAGCCCAGTCTCAGTTTGGTTTAGTTTAATTTATTGTCACGTGTGCCGAGGTATAGTGAAAAGGTTTTTGTTGCCTGCTATCCAGTCAGGAGAAAGACTATACACCGTGTACAGAAAGGGGATAAAGGGACTAACGTATAGTGCAATATAAAGTCCAGTAAAATCCTATTAAAAATAGTCAGAGGATCTCCACTGAGGTAGATGGTAGCTCAGGACTGCTGTCTAGTTGTTGGTAGGATGGTTCAGTTGCCTGATAACAGCTGGGGAGAAACTGTCCCTGAATCTGGAGGTGTGCATTTACACATTTCTGCACCTCTTGTCTGAGAGGAGAGGTGAGAAGTGTAAGTAACCGGGTTGAGATTCTTCCTCGATTATGCTGGTGGCCTTGCTGAGGCATCACGAAGTGTAGATGGAGTCAAAGGAAGGGAGGTTGGTTTGTGTGATGGTCCAAAATTCTCTGCAATCACTTGCGGTCTTGAATGTAGTTGTTCCCAAACCATGATGTGAAACCTTGATAAAATGCTTTCCACAGCTAATCAGTAGAAGTTGGTGAGGGCAACTTAACATCTAAATGGAACCAAGGGTGCTGTGTATAGCATACCCTATCCTCTGACCTCATTTGTTTTGCTGGCTGCCGAATGGGCCTGTCCCACTTAGGCAACTGTTTAGGCGACTACAGGAGACTATGCGGTCGCCACATGCTCGCCACATGTTCGCAGATGGTTGTCGGGGAGTCACCTTCATGGTCGTGAGTAGTTCCCGCATTCTCGGAACTAGTCGCGGCTTCATTCTGGTCACTGCTAATTTTTCAACATGTTAGCGGACAAGTACAGAATGAAGCTACCATGAGAGAGTAACACAGAGAATTCTCGTGCCGTAGGGCCAGTTCATTGGCTTTAGTGGTAGGGGATCAGAGGGTATGGAGAGAAGGCAGGTACGGGATACTGAGTTGGATCGCCAGGAGGTCTTAGGCTCTCGTAGTTTCTAGCCGGGCGCCGAATGACTGGTGAAACCTATTGGCTCAGCCGGGGAGAAAAAAAAAGTAGTTCCCGCATAGTCGCACAGTAGTTTTTTCAGAACCAAATGAATAATGGAGAGTAATGTCCGCCGAGCTCGCACAGCTGTTCTCGTAGGTTTGGCGGTGCTTCTTAAAACTTATTGGCTCATTGGGGGAAAAAAACGTAAACAGTAGTTTTCATCTCCACGAATAATGTTCCTTCTCCCCGACCCCAGCTCTGCTCTGGCTTCTCCCACTCCCTTCTCCCCACCCCGTCTCCCTTCTCCCCCCCCCCCCCCCCCCCCCCCCCCTTTTTAAAGGACTTAATTGACCCTTCCTGTACACTGTGCTTTTTAGCTTCTTAATTACAGCACCAACCGATGGCATCTCGGGGCGAGTACTCAAGTCCTGTGCTACGCAGCTAGCTCCAGTGCTCACTACATTATTCAACCTCTCCCTGGACAGGTCCGCGGTCCCTGCCTGCTTCAAAAAATCCATCATTGTACCGGTACCAAAAAATGCCTCCCCAGCCTGTCAGCCTGTCTGAATGACTACCGTCCGGTGGCCCTTACCTCGGTAGTCATGAAATGCTTTGAGAGGCTGGTGAAGAAACACATCTGCGCCTTCCTCCCTCGGAACATGGACCCGTTGCAGTTCGCATACCGTCCGAACAGATCCACGGACGATGCGGTCTCCCAGGTCTTGCACACTGCTCTCTCCCATCTGGACAGCCAGAAGGGGGGGCTACGTGAGGATGCTGTTCATAGACTACAGTTCAGCCTTCAACACGATAGTCCCCACCAGACTGGCCGGGAAGCTAATGGAATTGGGGCTCAACACCTCCCTGTGTGCCTGGGTCCTGGACTTTCTCACCGCCAGGCCCCAGGTAGTCAAGATGGGAGGGAATATATCGAAGTCCCTCACCCTGAGCACAGGATCGCCCCAGGGTTGCGTCCTCAGCCCCCTATTGTACTCCCTGTACACACATGACTGTGTGGCTAGGTTCAGCTCCAACTCATTAATTAAGTTTGCTGATGATACTGTGGTGGTGGGCCTGATCTCAGACAACGACGAGAAGGCCTACTGGGAGGAGGTGGCTGATCTAGCACTCTGGTGCCAGGATAACAGCCTCCTCTTGAACATCAAAAAAATGAAGGAGCCGATCATGGACTTTAGGAGGGCACATCATCCGAGGACGTACACTCCATTGAGGATAAATGGGGATCCTGTGGATAGGGTGAACTGTTTTAAATATCTGGGAGTCCACATCTCCGAGGATATGACATGGGCATCACACGCCTCAGCACTCGTGAGTAAGGCAAGGCAGCGCCTTTACCCCCTCAGGCAATTGAGGAAATTCAGAGTGTCTCGTGAGGATCCTCCAGTGCTTCTACGCAGCGGCGGTGGAAAGCATCTTGTCCGGGAACATTACCATCTGGTTTGGGAATTGCTCTGCCAAGGACAAGAAGGCTCTGCAGAGAGTAGTGCGTTCGGCCGAACGCACTATGGGAACTTCACTTGCCCCCCTGCAGGAACTATACATCAGGAGGTGCAACTAATCAGAGCCAACAATATCATGAGAGACCCCTTCCACCCCTGCAACGGACTGTTCCAGCTGCTACGGTCAGGCAAACGCCTCCGTTGCCATGCGGTGAGAACGGTGAGGTTGAGAAGGAGTTTCTTCCCAGAGGCCATTCGGACTGTAAACGCCTATCTCACCAGGGACTAACTCTACTGAACGTTTTTCCTTCCATTATTTATTATGTAAAAGAATATGTGTGTTATGATTGTGTTTATAGTTTGTTTGGTTGTTTGGTTGTTTGTCTTTTGCACAAAAGTCCGCGAACATTGCCACTTTCATTTCACTGCACATCTCGTATGTGTATGTGACAAATAAACTTGACTTGACTTGACTTGACATTCCTGTACATCGTGGTGTGTGTCTGTATCACATTGGCTTTGCACCGTGTGAATTTCACTCAGACAGCGCTCCCCCCGCTTGCCCTGTCCCCGCCTGCATAACTGGCTGGTGAAGGAAACTATGTGTGTGTGTGTTCCATTCTGACAGTCGCTGTTCCAGTCGCCATTTTTTCAGCGACCTGCTAGAACTTGACAGTCACCAGTATTTGCCTGAAAAATCGCCTAAGTGGGACAGGCCCATTACGCTCTTTAGATTGCTCTGATCTCCCTAATTTCTCTAGATCTTTGCTCACAGTTCCCCAAACTCTCCAGTTTCCCCCCAATCCCATTAATTCCATACGCTGCCCCCTTTGAATGTGTTCACTGTCTGTGGCCTGACGCCAAGGACCCGTCTACCTGACAGTCAGGCGGCCTGCCACAGCAGATACATTTCATAAACGGACGTCAGATCCTTCTATGATATTCAACAGCATCTGAAGGAAACTGCTCTCAATAGTATCTGAACTATAAGATTACATCCTCTCTACACCTCCCTTCAACCCTGTTAATTCAGGGCCATTATCTTGGGAGTAATCTGGCCTTGATATCATTTCTGCAAACTCACATTTTCTACAGTTGGTTAAAGCTGATGATAGTATTTTACAACAATAAAGTATCAGTAAAACTAACTGTTAATGGGTAATGGTGTTTAAGCAAGCCAACTATTTTTAGGATGAAGTTATGTTCAATCATGCAAAGTTGAAGTGGGATTTCAGGCTTCCAAGCCTTTTTATCATAACGTACATCCTGCTATTCGTAAAATAGTTTTGTTTTATGAAACCACAACCCTGACTGTTTATGGTGGGCATATCGACTTGAATGAAATTAGACTATTAGCACTGTGAATGCATCATTTATACAGAGTTGCACAGTGGTAGAGTTACTGCCTTACTACTCCAGAGACCCGGGTTCGATCCTGACTATGGGTGCTGTCTGTACGGAGTTTGCACGTTCTCACTGTGACCGTGTGGGTTTCCCCCGAGTGCTCTGTTTTCCACCCACATTCCAAAGACATGCAGATTTGTAAGTTAATTGGCTTCTACAAATTATCTCTAGTGTGTAGGATAAGAACTATGGTATTGGTGATAGCAAAACCAAACACCTATTGCATTAAACTTCATTAACTATTCCTAGCCCATTTGCCCAGCTGATCACGATCCTACTGTAATTTATGATGGCCATCTTCGCTATGATACTACCCACTTTTGTGTCATCTGCAAACTTGGTCATCATGTCTGATTTAGCTTGCATTAATCACCAACTGCCCATTTACACGAATCCTATATTAATCCCAATTTTTATTTGCACTAATGTCTCATAAACTCCTTCCAGATTCCACTGCCATTATAACAATTTTGTTATTTTCTATTTCCTCTCTGTCTCATTTGCTTTTTAAAACACATCTACCTCTTCAGTGTACTAAGAAAATTTGGGATGTCTCCAGTGATTTGTACTGATTTCCACAGATGCACCCTGGCAAGCATCCTATTAGGATGCATTACAGCTTGTTCTGGCAACTGCTCTGCCCCAAGACCACAAGAAATTGCAGAGATGCCAATGCAGCCCATCACAAAAACCAGCCTCCACCCCATCAACTCTATCCATACTTTACACTGGAGCAGAAGTAACATAAACTTAAAACATATTTCACCAGATTTAGGAACAGCTTCTTCCCCTCTGTTATCAGCCTATTGAATGGAATTATCATATGCAATCTCCCAATCTACCTTGTTGTAGACCTTACACTTTTTTTTATCTGCACTTTCTCTGGAGCTAGATGTAGCCCAGTCCATCACACAAAACCAGACTTCCCTTCATTGACTCTATCTACATTTCATGCTCGGAAAAGCAGCCAACATAATCAAAGACTTTCCACCCCAATCGTATCTTCTTCTTCCCACACCCAGTTGACAGAAGCTTGAAAGGACATGCCACCAGAATCAGGAACAGCTTCTTCCCCTCTGTTATCAGGCTTCTGAATAGCCTTTCCATAAGCTAGGGTAATGTCAGATTTACCTCTATCCCATTGTGGATATTGGACTTTGTCTATGGGACTGATTCATTATAATGTGCTACAATGTTGAGAATTACATTCGGCACTCTGTACCTTCCCCATTACTCTATCTATAGTGTTTAAGTTTGACGATTATATTTATGTATGTTATATCTGATCTGTTTAGACAGCATGCAAAACAAAGTGTTTCACAAAGTGTACCTCCGTACACAGGGCGATAATAAAACCTCAACCTTTCAACACCACAGTATATCCTGCACTCTGTTTACTTTCTCTTTGCACAACCTGTTGTACTTGTGCATGGTTTGATTGAACTCATGTGTGGTATGATTTGACATGGTTGCCCAAACAAGGGATGTTCACCATATCTCAGTATACGTGATAATAATAAACCTATACCAATATCAATACCAATAAAATTATTCCAACATTTATTTTATTTTAATTCAGGCCAAGGCTGGCATTTTATCACCATTTTAATTCCTTAATTAATTTGTTCACTGAAACATGAAGTTAATACTCCACGAGATCTAGCTCAGGTTGCAGTTATACTGTCACTTTTGCAATGATGCAAAGCATTGCAGGAACAGGCATGTGACCTTTTAGATATTGATTCTAGTGGTGTATGACCCCCAAGGATTATTCCCCTTTGCCTTAGTGTGGGCTAATGCCTTCTTGACTATAATTTCAAAGTAGCTTAAAGAGGTGTAATGCAGTAATATACCTCAGATCCTGCAGTAGCTGTCTAAGTTCAGTGTAATGGCAGCCTAGAATTATATCTATCTTGAGTTTAAGAAGCCATTACACTTCAGTTATCATTGCTGGAAAGGAAATCAGAATCATTAGAAAAGGTCAAATGTATCATTCTATATTTAAAGCCATTTAGTTTGTATTGCTACCACTTACAATGCAATGGATGGATTAAATGACAATTTGTGGTAAATTAACTTGCAAAGTTTCGGAAATCTATGCAATACGTTTTGTTCTGACATAAATTACAAAATAAGCTGGATCTGTATTCTTTGCAGTTTAGAAGAACGAAACGTGATTTTATTTAAACATTAAGGTTTTAGTTTTAATTTTAGTTTTAGAGAGACAGAGTGGTTACGCCCCTTGGCACACTGAGTCCGGGCCGACAAGCGATCACCCGTATACTAGTTCTATCCTACATGATGCAGAAGCCAATTAACCTACAAACCCGAAGGCAGACACAAAATGCTGGAGTAACTCAACGGGTGAGGCAGCATCTCTGGAGAGAAGGAATGGGCGATGTTTCGGGTCGAGACCCTTCTTCAGACTGATGTTGGGGAGGGGGCGGGACAAAGATAGAATAGAAGGCGGAGACAGTAAGACTAGTGGGAGAACTGGGAAGGGGAAGGGGATGGAGAGAGAAAGCAAAGGTTATCTGAAGTCGCAGAGTCGGAGGAAATGAGGAATCACAGAGGGGGAGCAGTGCGTAGAGTCGGAGGGAAGGAGGAATCATAGAGTCGGAGGGAAGGAGGAACAACCTACAAACCCACATGTCTTTGGAATATGGGAAGAAACTGGAGCACACGGAGAAACTCATGTGGTCACAGGGAGGACGTACAAACTCCGCACGGACAGCGCCTGTAGTCAGGATCGAACACGCGTCTTTGGCTCTCTAAGGTAGCATCTCTACTGCTGAACCACCGTGCACTCCTGGTCTTAGGGTCACGTGACAGGATCGATGTCAAGATGTTTGAGGGAGAGTCCTGAGAGAGGGTGGATAAAGGGGCAATCATTTAAAACTGAGGTGTAGGAACTTCTTACAGAGGGTGTTGAATCTCTGAAATGTTCTAGCCCAGAGGGTTGAAGAGCCTAGATCACTGGAAGTATTCAAGGTGGAGGTAGATGCTTTTTGATGATTTTGGAAATTGAGTGCCATGGTGAACTGTGACAGAAAGAAGTTGAAGTCTGAGGTAGACCATGACAGTATTAAATGTGGGCAGGCTTGAGAGGCCGTGACCAACTTCTACTGCATATTCTTGTGTACTATTTGGGCAGCAGCTTAGAGAGTGATTGCAAAAGGATACTGAGACAGCCCGTCTGAAATGCTGGTTATTGAAACTCTGAAACTTTGACCTAGTGCCAGAATCTGTTAACAGGTTGCTGGGTGTGATCAATCCCCATTGAGATATCTAGTGGAGATGGATCAAAAGACAAAAAGCTGTGTGATTCCTTTGAGATAGCAGATAATGAAACTTCCAGATATGCACAAACTGCTGGAATTCCAGGCATGTATCTTGTCTAAAGAATGGTAAAAAAAAAAGCAGAGGGAAGAGTTCATACTTTATCTGGAGTTGGGTATGGAGCGGCACGGTGGTGCAGTGGTAGGGGTTGCTGCCAAACAGCGCCAGAGACCCTGCTTTGATGCTGACTATGGGTGCTCTCTATACAGAGTTTGTACGTTCTCCCCGTGAACCGCGCGGGTTTTCCCCGGGTGCTCCAGTTTCTTCTCACACTCCAAAGACATACAGGCTTGTAGGATAATAGGTTTTGGTAAAAGATTGTAAATTGTTCCTAGTGTGTGTAGGATAGTGCTGGTGTATGGGGAGACCTGGCCGGTGTAGACTCGGTGAGCCGAAGGGCCTGTTTCCATGCTGTACCTCCAAACTAAGATAAACTAAACTAAAATAAACCAGACCAGATGATAGTAAAGGGGTTATTGTACTTCTTTGGCCACAATATGTAATATTTGAATCATAACTTAAAACACTCAAATTATTCCTGAGGGATTACATTCAGTGCACTGGTGGGACATTTAAGCCCACACAGAAATGTAGCAGCTGACTGTTGTTGGTTCTCTACGTGCAACAAGGAACAGGAAAATACTTGGCCACTTTCCTAACAAAATTAGCTGGTAATTAACATTTTGGAGAGTTGAAGGGCTCGCTCATCAGAGGTTGGATTATTTGTGGAATCTGGGAATCTTGCCCTTGTCGACTCCTGCATGAAACAGTGAACCAGACGGAAGTGAATACAGATGTGCAAAGCTTAAGAACAATCCAAAGCCAGGCTCCAAATGAAATATGGTTAACAATAGCATGTACAACGGCCAACAAAAAATAAAGTCGTGAAAGCAGATCTAAAGGGCTTAGATAATTATTTAATTGAGATTTTCTATCCAGAATCTGGGTGTGCTGGTGAATGAGGAAATGAAGGGTCATCAATCTATTTTCAAATCACTTCACCATGTGTATCAATGATCATTCCCTTCTCACAGCACCATTCACACAAGGGGTGTAACACAGTCCTTTTTACCTCTTCTCAACCAGGAAGCCCCATGTTCCTTACAAATGAAGCAGCAATGAATTCCAACTTCCAAAGTAATGACTTGTAGATGCATTGTTTAAGAAGGAACTGCAGATGCTGGAAAATCGAAGGTCGACAAAAATGCTGGAGAAACTCAGCGGGTGAGGCAGCATCTATGGAGCTGTAGATGTATTGATCGTTTAGTGCATGTTGGGTGACATTTGCAGAATACCTCCGTTCAGTTCTCAAAGCTCTGAGCTTCGAGTTGCAGCTTCATTGATGTTCTCATCCACTGATCTCCCTTTCTGTGGTCACATGTTGTTCCAATAAAGCTCAACATAGGCTGAATTTGGCATACATCAACTGGGACTTGAAAATTGTGCCAAACTGACAACTGTATAGTGCCTCAGTGTACTACTGCTATACTTGTAGCGTATCTGAGATGCTCATCTAAGATTATCTTAGTGCTTATGTATAGTGATACTTGTACTAAACTGTTTACAAAAATGAATTGCACTGTACTTCGGTAAATGTGACATATAAAGTACCTGTAGTCAGTACCTTGTATCTCGCAGTCCAAGCATTTATTTTATTTCTCTTTCCTCCACTGGCAATTTCAAATTTAATTCATTTTCACTTATTTACACCTCCCCAAATAAACATTTTGTTACTCACTAACCTTTACATCCAACAAATACTAACGCTATTTTGGTCCTCTCTTTGTTCCTACATCTAGCAAATCAAAGACATTCTCTTTTGTTCTCTCTGCCTCATCTCCCTTTCCTTGGAATTTAAAACATTTTCTTTTCACAGTTCAGTTGGAAGGTCATTGACCTGAATTGTGAACTTGTGTTTCTTTCACTGGAGATGCAGATTGAACTGTTGAGCATTTCCAACATCTTCTATTCTTATTTTGAGATTCCCAGCATCTGCCGTTTATCTTTGCTTTGGAAAAGATATGGTTAAGTGGATTGTACCGGCATTCACAGATTGAATTTTAACTGCAGAAAATAATGAATTTTAATCCTCAACTTTGCTGACCTGGTGAGCTCATTGGACTATTCTGCTGCAAGTCACGCTCTCCATGGGCATCTAAGAGTGGTATGTGACACACAATCACCTCATTTTACTTCACCTCCAGATGGATTGTGTGGTATCTTGCCCTCTCTGCTATTCAACCCCACTAAAGTCAGACGGTAAGAGCTTCTTACTAAAAGGATTACGACTGGGTTAGATTTTGACTCAGTTATTAATACTGTGATATCCTTTGTTTCTCCATTCCTTAGTTGCCTTGTGTTCAGATTGGGATACCTTACTAATGCACTGCTACTGAATATAGCACCAGCGTTTTAGTTTAGTGTAGAGGTACAGCACAGAAACAGGCCCTTTGGCCCATTGAGTCTGCGCTGACCAGAGATCCCCCTACACACTAGGGACAATTTACAATTTTTACCAAAGCCAATTAACCCACAAACCTGTACATCTTTGAAATGTGGTAGGAAACCGGAGCACTCATGGAAAACCCATGTGGTCATGGGGACAAAGTACAATTTCCGTGCACACAGCACCCATAGTCAGGATCAAACCCGGGTTTCTGGCGCTGTAAGGCAGCAACTCTACTGCTGTGTGACTGTACCACAAGCACAGGTTGAAAAGCTCACAGTCATAGAGTGATACAGTGTGGAAACAGGCACTTCAGCCCAACATGCCCACACCGGCCAACATGTCCCAGCTACACTGATCCCACCTGCCCTCATTTTGTTGAAAACCCCCCAGGCCCTATCCATGCACCTGGCTAACTGTTTCTTAAATGTTGGGATAGTTCTTGTCTCAACTACCTCCTCTGGCAGCCTGTTCCATACATCTCCAAACCTTTGTGTGGAAAAACTTACCCCTCTGATTCTTATTAAATTGTTTCCCCTCACTTTAAACCTATGTCTTCAGGTTCTCGATACACTTGCTCTGGGCAAGAGACTCTGAACGTCTACCTGATCTATTCCTCTCATGATCTTATACACCTCTATAAGATTACCCCTCATCCTCCTGCACTCCAAGGAATAGAGTCCCAGCCTACTCAACCTTTCTCTATAGCTCACATCCTCTAGTCCTGGTAACATCCTCGTAAATCTTCTCTGTACTCTTTCCAGATTGACAAAATATTTCCTATAACACGGTGCCCAGAACTGAACACAATCTCTGATATTCTAAATGTGGCCTCACCAACGTCTTATACAACTGCAACATGACCTCCCAACTTCTATACTCAATACTCTGGCTCATAAAGGTCAATGTGCTAAAACACTTTTCGACCACCCCATCTCCCTGTGACTCTACCTTCAAGGAACTATGCACCTGCACTCCTAGATCCCTCTGTTCTACAACACTACCCAGAGCCCTGCCATTCACTGTGTAGGTCCTACCCATGTTCGACTTCCCAAAATGCAACACCTCACATTTTTCTGCGTTAAATTCCATCAACCATTCCTCAGCCCACCTGGCCAATCGATCAAGATCCTGCTGCTAATTTTCACAACCATCTTCACTATCTGAAAAACCACCCACTTTTGTATCATCTGCAAATTTGCTAATCTTGCAGTGTATGTCCTATATTGATATGGATGCCAAGCAGTAACGGGCCCAGCACTGAACCCTGAGGCACACCACTAGTCACAGGTCTCCAGTCTGAGAAGCAACCTTCAACAATCACCCTCTGCTTACTTCCAAGTTATTCATAATTGTCCAAATACTGGAACACATCAAAATTATACAAACACATAATGGATCAATTTAAGATTGCATCATCATATTGATGCTGAGCCTCGCTGGAAAGAAATATCTGGTTAAACACCTTCCATTTTAGGACCAACAAACAAGCCATTGCTGTCTTAACCTGCTTAAACTGTAATTCATGAAAAAGGTCCTGGGTCTATACTATCATAGCAATGATGTCAATTCCAATTTATGCACTTTACACTTCGTAGATTAACCAACAAATGGGTCATAACTGGGCAAGATAGAGGGTTGGCCTACCAATTGTTAAAGCCGGCAAAAATGTATTTCTACAAATCCTTAGAATTTCGCACAATACAACATGATGTGACATTGTAAAGTTCTGTATTATTGTCACTCTGACATAGATAATAATTGTGAAACCTTGCAGCTCTCATTAGCTGATAATATCTTTTCCCATTTTGGAACTCTCCTTTGACCTTGTTAAAATGTGGAATTTCCATACCTTAGTTCACGTTTAAATAACGGTGATCTCTCGCTGACAGACTTAAATGTACTTTACATAATGCAGGAAATGTGCCTGCACTGTTGATACCTAGGAACAATCATCGCAAGCTACCTGTGCTTCTGGCAATTGCCAAGATCAAAACTTGGGCACCTTACAACAATTACATCTCTATGTATATTTATGCCACCAAATGAAATAAAAGGAAGCATCAGTGTGATCCATAAATAATCTCTGATCACCTAATTCATCAGTTGCAGTCTTACACAGCTTTCTGCTATGTTCAAGCATGCATGTGTGATTACAAAGGCATTCCAATTCAACTGTTTATATTTCTTTCAAGGAAATAAGTTAAAACAAATGGTGTTTTGTATTAATAGATTGCTATGTGCTGGAAAAAGCTCATTTTTTATTTTTTCCCCCTAGATAGTTCATAATGAACAATCCCATACCATGTTAATCTTACAGAGCTCCAAATCACAATCATATGTTAATCAGAAATACTGTAGCGAGGTAATTTAAAATATATTCAATTTCTTATGTTCAGATGTCCGGGGGAGAGGAATAGTTTTATCTCGTGAATATGTTAAAAGTTACTTTACACTATAGCTCCCTGAAAATTATATTGAATTATAGTTCATTTATTGTGTATAAAATAGGCACTAATGATGACTAAATTCTGACAAGTAAATCATTTGAATTTCATTGTTTTTGTATTTAGAACTTAATTTGATCACACATCCTACACATGCATTCTGGGAGAAAACGTTATTATACCTCAATCCAGAAAATACCTCTGAAAAAAATAACCACCACTGCTTGTGAAATAGTTTCCACCACATCCAGGTATCATCCAGGTTTCTGTTAGGAAGGAACTGCAGATGCTAGTTTACACTGAAGATAGACACAAAATGCTGGAGTAACTCAGTGGGACAGGCAGCATCTCTGGATAGATGTTTCTGGTTGGGTGATGTTTCGGGTCGAGACCCTTTTTCAGCCAGAGATGCTGCCTATACCGCTGAGTTACTCCAACATTTTGTGTCTATCCAGGATTCTGCTGTTTCAGTTAATGACTTAGTAGCGACATATCTTTAAGTGAACCAATGGAACTATTGTTTTAATTTACTCATAACAATTCTAGCTTCCAGTATTTTGTATGCAGTATTATATTATCTTTTCTTTGCACTGCTAAAATGAAAAATGTATTCGTTAAAATGTGATATTGAATTAAAGGGTTAAGTGTTATACTAGACACCTGCCAAAGCTCATTCACAGAACTTAAATCAGGTAATCTTAAGGGTGAATGGCAACAATAAACAAATAGGACCATTGGGAGCTAATAGGTTAAGATGCACAGTGTCATCATGGTCAAGAATTGACAAGGGGGATCATATTTCTATTTGAATGAAGAGTTGTAATAAGAGCATGAGAAAACTGGGAAGGACAAGATATCTATTGACCCAGACAAAAAACTAGTGGTTCTGATGAAGTAAAAGTAAACAAGAAAAGTGATTAAAAAATGGTGTGATATTTTGAAAATATGTTCAAATTGTTGGCATGAAGATACAACTGAATTTCAGGCACCCAATATATATTAGAGGCAGTAAATGTACTTTGTGGTATCCAGTTAGGGTATTTACTGGATTTATAAATAAGAGACTTGATATATTGTTGTTAACTCTTTATTTATTTATTTTAGCAAAGCTGACTGAAATTTTAAAAGATAGCTCCACAGACATTTTGTCTGTATTTGCTATATTTTATAAAAGCCTTGGGATCATACCACAGAGTTAAATATCTATATTAGCCAACCATCTGTCTGAAGGTCTCTTATTTTTGTGGAGATTTTCTCAGAGGAAAATGTTAAGAAGTCATATAACAACACAGTTTTAAGACTCAGGGGGATTGTGTTTATTATATTGGAAAAGAGATCCTGTTTGATCCAAGATAATATTTAGACAAGTACAACAATCAAAATGATTGAAGAAAAATCTTTGTGAGATTGAGACTTCACTGTGCCATTTTTGAACACTGCTAATGCACCAAATATCCATGCTCTTTCAGCATTGTTATCCCATTTATTTTCAGTTTCATTCACACGGGGCACTCAGAAATTTGACACAAATGCATTAAGCACTGAGCTAAAAATAGAGTGGAATTTTAACCTACAGAAATCTGCGGAAAGCTGTAATGGGGCAACTAATGTGAAGAATGGGATAGATTTTGCTCATCTTTCTCTCTGTGTAACATCGTTTGGGTGCGAATTAGAAATGTTTCTAATAATTAGTGAATTATTATTCAACATGTCAAAAAACCATTGTGAAGTAGTTGACTGCGAAAACGGACTTCAGGAGTCTCGCTGTCAACTGCGAATGACATGAAGAGGTTAAAAACAATTATAATGCATAAAGTAGTTCATAGCCAACCAGAAATATTGTAAGAATGATATTGATCCAACAAATGCTAATAGATGACAGCTGTCTAATCAAATAATAAAACTGACACCATCACAAATAACTATTCTTTTGAGGAGACATCACAGGGGAGCAATCCTGATACAGACATGTTTAAATGTCCTAGCCTATTACCTTCACGGCATTTTCTTCACTGGCCGCTGATTAAAAACTACAAATTCAAATTATTTCACAGATACATGTAGAAAACATTAAAACTATTTGAAAAGCTTACAAAACTAGAAACAAAAATATACTTAGAAGCAAGTTTTAAGAAAAAAAATGCTTTTGTTTGTTAATTAATTAACGCTGCAATGTTGTTTGTCTGGCGTATAAAAGCTATTTGCAATCATGAGCGGGCAGCAGATCTTCAAGTTAAAATGCTGCGTGCGAGCAAATACTCTGTTAATGGAAGTGAGAATAACTGAGCTTGTTCTTGCCAGTGGCTGCATTCACCAGTCCAATACTTACAGATGCATTTTAATGTCAGTAAGTAGTGTATTAGCATTCACTGGAATGTGCGATTGAATATTACAAGTTGGCGTCGTCGTTTACTAACGTTACTATTGAACACTGTATTTACCAAGAGTCTGTGAGTGTTGGGATTGGATGTTGTCATTCAACAGGACGCACTAGTGAGTGTTGTAATTGGGTATTGACGTTTACTAGCTGACATCAACTCCAGCCACATAAAATTCTTAGATCTGCAGCATGCTAATTTGATTGCTGATTTCAAAATATTTAAAATTTCCTGCAGTTATTAACTAAAGATAATTTGGGAGAGGTAGTGAAACATTACCATAGCACCATCGGTTTAGAAGAGATATTTTAGCAATTGGTTGTGCAGTGCCAAGTGACTACAGCACTTTTAATTCTCAAATAAATTCACACCTTTTCTTCTGAAAATGTTCTGGCCAGCTCTTAGTAAATGCAGCATAATACTAATAAATTTCATTTTTCTGGAAAGTATGGGGCAATAAACAGCTACTGTGCTGATTAAATGCAAAGGCCACAGGCCAAGATGGTTAATCAAAACACAGAGGCCTTTATTGCCACATATACTCAAGACAAAAAGAAATTATCGTTTCATTTAACAAAATTCCAGGTCATTGGTGTCATCCTATCTTTCACCTTGCGTTGCTGCCTGCTTAGTTTTATGCATGTGAAGCTAATGAATACAATACAATATCTGTATGCACGCTTTAGAGCCACTGCAAGTAAAGGAGATGCAAGCTAACCCTAACGACACCATTAAATAAAAAGCTTTTCTCGTGTAAAATCCTGGAACCCGGGGAAAAAAAAGTCCGTAAATCTTATAACAGAGCTGCAGAGAAAGTGCCATGAATCTCTCTAACTATACAGACGGATTTTCACTTAATTTACTTTGGAAATTCATGGGACTATAACGCAGCCGTGACTTATCACTGCTTTGCAAAATTGTTGGTTCTCTTTCTACTTGCATAGGTGGGTTGGTTCTCTCAGGAATTCAAGGATCTACAAGGTTCAGGAACATTTTGACACTTCAGGAACAAGGTAATATATTTTTTTTTTCGTCAATGCTGTATTTAAACACTTGAGTTTATCTTCATGCCACTCAGTTTGTGGAGAGAAATTTCCCAACATTTTTGCATTTAAGTATATTTTGATCTTTCCTAATTTTTCTTTGACTGTCTGTATTTGGTCCTTAATACTCAGGTTGCCAGCAATTCCAAGTTTTACTTAACATAATGTGTTGTTAAAAACGAACATGAATTATTACTGCAACCAAATCATTATTGTATCTTGCTTTTGCAAAATGCTCCAGACCTAGTTGGGCCATAATATATGTGAAATAGAATCTAAGGCAAAATGAACAAAGCTTTATTGCTTACAGTCTTTCACTTTAATTCCCATCTTATTTTGCTTTTCTTTAAGCTCCTGTTTTTTGATGTTATGACACTATCTTTATTTATTATACCTTATCTAATTTATTTTACTGGAAACCATCTTTCTCTTTAAGTAGCTTTGTTTTTTAAAAAGGAAATACCGGTTTTATTCCTTCTAGCTCCCAGCATCCATTTTGATAGTGGGAGGAACTTGTAAACAAAAATATTCGGTTGAAACCTGACCCCAAAGTTTGTACAAGAATATAAAAGAAAGAGCAGATCATGTCATGTACCTGGCAAAAAAAAAAGATCCCACTGACAAGACATGTCATCAGCAACCATGGAGCCTATTGCACTCCTAAGATGCATTAAGGGTTAACATTATGCTAAAACCATTAGTCACTGCACTACTAAAAACTACACGGTATTAACTTGCACCGACAAAATGTGAAATATCTGAACATATCACAACACATTACATAATTTTAGAGGAAATACCACAATTAGAATGACAGCCAATTTGCACCCATATTATGACACTCAGAGTGCCATCAACTCTTGCTCGTTGTGTTGTCAATTCCTAATTGCCGTTTAGTACTTCAGTCATGTTCCCCAACAAAGCAACCTCAGGAAAGCAGTGTTGTTAATCGTAACAGAAATCTTGTTAAGTCTCATATATATTAACATCTTATTATATATTAAATAATAACTTCAGACAATTGTGCCTTAAGGATATAACATGATCTTGCCATTCTGTAGGTTTTTTTTAACTTTGGCTGTTTAGGACACTGTGGAGTCAGTATGCCTCTGCAAGACACTTCAAGGTAATCGACAATGTACGTGCAGCAAAAGAGGGGAACACACAATCACAGCTCACATGCAGAATTCCACCACATGTAGGTGGAGTCAGTGAAAGAGTTAAGTCCAAGTTTTGCTCACAATACCTGTTTACGCTTTGCTGAAAAAACAGTAAAGTGGAACCATTGTTGACCAGATTGATCATAGGAACAAATCTGCTCCTTGTAACCTTGTTTAATGATATGTTGCTGGGCTCAGCACCTTGCTGTAGCTGTGATTCTTCACTGGCCTGGCCCGCATGATAGATCACAGTGGGAGGCTGATGGTGCAATCACTCACCGGCAGCCACTGACACCTGCACTGGTCTGACACCCGTCCCCCTGGACGGATCAACCAGGCAGCTCAGCCTACTGGGAGATGAAGGAGAGCAGTGACAAAATGATTCTGCAAACCTGCTAAATAAAAGTTCTTCCCACAAAAAAAACTTTTCTTTTTCCCTTCTGTTAAGGACTTTGTACCTGAAGATAGTTCTGCTTGGTAGTCTTGTTGATTTAGGTCACAGATTGTGCAGGGTCTATGAATATATAGGTATCGTGATTAATGTAATATATGCTTCATTGCGATTAGTGTCACTGTAACTGTAATATTCCCTTTGTGCATTCATTTCTAAAGCTGTTCACAAACAATATTTTGGTAGATTTTTTCGGGTTATTACGGATAATCAGCATATTTAAGTCTTTAAAAGGTATAAGCAGAAGCCTTCCAACAATTTAAAGAAAATTTGGTAAACTGTTGTAATATTAAGTTAGAATAAGGATCTCTATAATGTTTATCGAAAGGAATGTCTGATTAATGCTGTTTAATATTAATTTCTGTGTTCTCTTAAAGCTGTTTACTGGTGTTAATGTCATTGCCAATTTGTCCAAGAATGAGTTGATGTTTAACAACTCTCACCACTACTGCAACCTTGATCCTAACGGCACTTTATAGATATATTGTCAAACAAAATTTGACTAAACTACATCGGCAACATTGTGGGTGGGGGAGTTTTGTGGTTAGGTTGTTGGACTATTCGCTAGAGTCCCACTATGGGAGCTGGGGAATTTAAATTCAAGTAATTAAGAATATCTAAAATTAAAAAAAAAGGTCAGTCCCAGTGCATGCAACCCTGAAACTACCAAATTGTTCTTAAAAACCTACCCGGCTCGTAATCGGCTCTCCTTAGCTGGTTTACCTATATGTGCCTCCAGCAGAACCAAATTATTCTTATCTGCGTCCCTAGTTAAGGGGACAATTGGGGATGGATAAAAATGTCAGCATTGCCAGAAATGTGGGCCTTCGTCTAGCCATCTGCTTATCAACCCCCCCCCCCTCCCTCCCCCTCCCCCCCCCTCCCCCCCCCCCCCCCTCCCCCTCCCCCCCCCCCTCCCAGAGTCATAGGTGGAAGCAAAAGGGCAAGGAAAAAGTGGAGAAAATGAGGGATAATATATATTTGGCCAAACATACAGTATATTTGGGCAAGGCCATGGCAAATTGGTTATCATGTGGAACCGTGTGAGGTTATCCATTTTGATAGGAAACTTATAAAGGCTGATTTTATTGTATGAAATATTGAAAGACTGAAAGGTTCTTTCAGCAGTTAGAAAGTTAAATAGCATCTAAGTTTTTCCTGCAAGAGCTCTTGAGTAGCAGCGAAATACACTCCGAGTACATAGGGCCCTGATACTGGAATATTGTGCACAGGTCTGGTTTCCCTACCCAAGAAGATTATATTTGTGATAGACTGATAGAACTGTATAGCACAGAAATGGGCCATTCGGCCCAGCTCATCCATGCTGATCCTTTTGTCCATTTACATTAACCACATTTTGCTTGCAGAAGGTGTGTATCCAACTAAGCCTTGCTTATTTGAGTTCCTCTTTAAATATCTCTGAAACATTGAGATTGTACCTGATTCCACCATCTCCCCTGGCAGTGAGTTCCATATATCAACCTCTGTTTAAAATAATTTCCCTCAAAACCCCCTTGAAAACTTCTTCTACTCACCTTAAAACTCTGCCCCCTTGATTTTGATAATAGTACCATAGGGAAACGATTCTGACCACCTACCCTATCTAATAGTTTTATAGACCCACATCAGGTTGTGCAGAGGTTCACCATGTTGATTTATGTGATGGCATGGTTGGCACATGAGAAATTAAACAGATTAGGCCTAGACTCTCCACAGTTTAGAAGAATGATCCAATTGAAATGCACAAAACATTTTTAGCAACCTGATGAATGGATATAGATGGACATTATCCCAGGCCTGAAGTGCCTGGAACCAGGGATCCTAGTCTTAAAGCAAGGGGTTGATTACTCAACACAGAGATGAGGAGAGAGATATTTATCCAAAATGTAATGAATCTTTGGAATTTCTCTACTCAAGGGGATGACAAGATTCAGTTGCTGAATATATTCATGATAGAAATTATTAGATGTTTGGATATTATAAGAATCAAAGAAAGTGAAGTTAGTATAACAAAATGACACTGAGGAAAAGGTCAGCAATAGTCTTAGTGAATGGCAGGACGGTGAATGTCTTAGTGAATCTAATGCCCCTGTCCCACTTAGGAAATCTGAACGCAAACCTCTGGAGACTTTGCGCCCCACCTAAGGTTTCCGTGCGGTTCCCGGAGGTTTTTGTCAGTCTCGCTACCTGCTTCCACTACCTGCAACCTCCGGCAACCACCCGCAACTCCGGGAACCGCACGGAAACCTTGGGTGGGGTGCAAAGTCTCCAGAGGTTTCCGTTCAGGTTTCTTAAGTGGGACAGGGGCATTAGCGATCTTAGTGAATGGCAGCGAGTGGTGGCACGGTGGCGTAGTTGTAGCGTTGATGCCTTACAGCGCCAGAGACCCAGGTTCAATCCTAACTGCAGGTGCTGTCTATACAGATTTGTTCATTCTACCCCTCGACTACGTGGGTTTTCTCCGGGTGCTCCGGTTTCCTCCCACACTCCAAAGACGTACAGGTTTGTAGGTTAATTGGCTTCAGTAAAAGTGCAAGTTGTCCGTAACGTGTAGGATAGATCTAGTGTATGGGGTGATCACTGGTCGGTGCGGACACGGTGGACTGAAGGGCCTGTGTTTGTGCTGTATCTCTAAAGTCTAAAGACTGAGAGGAAAGGTCAAATGGCCTGCTTTTGCTTTAGATTTGTTTATTGTTTCTCCGCCAACTGTCCAGTACCTCTTGCATTGGTATAACTTGAGTACTGTAACCTTGCTGCCAGCATTATTAGGAGCAATCATCCATCTTTTGTTAAATAAATTCAAGCTGATGTCGCTATACTTGATTTATTTTCACCCTTAAAAAAATATTCCTCCATTAAGCTGGAATATTTCCTAATTATAGTAAAATCAAAACTAGAAAGCAATTATAGTTTTACCATAAATATTCTACGGCAGAATTCATGCTTTCGTGGATACTATAACTGCCCAGTGTAGCCCAATTTGGATATATATTATTTTAACAATGACAATTTTGGTAAGTAGATCTCTTACACTTCGGCTTATAGTAACCACCAACTTACTATTGTGCAGTGAAAATGTGAAATCATGAACAGTCGTCTCATTCTCTCTTCCATCTTACCAGTGAAGAAGCATCCAAGATTAGTGCAAAATATCAGTGTAAAATCCCACAGCCACATGCCCATTTCAGAATGCATTATTGCATTTCCAACCTTAAAGTAAACATTATTTTGTTATTAGTAGCTTTTATGAACCATGCACTTGGCTTGTGATATTCATAACGCTTTCATGAAGAAATAAAGATCTCCACTGGTATGATTTTGTGATAGCTGAGATAACAGCAGACGGTCCCTTCTGATTTTCTGGACAAAAAAAAAAATGTTTTCATTTTTAAGTCAAAAACGTACTCTGTCATAGATAGATTATGGTGTGGTCAGCAGTGAGATATGATGAATATCTCCACTCATGAGGCTGACCATAATTCATTTGTGACTTCTCCAATCGTGAGTTATCTGATCAGCCTCAAGAGTAGAGATATTTATCATATCTCACTGCCAGGAATGACACAGTCTCTATTTATAACCATTTGTGAACTCAACCACAGTTAGATGTGAAGTTAGGTCCCGGCAAGGAACAAATATTATATAGCTCCAGCAAGAGACATGCTTCCTGGCAAACTTACCACTTTGAAACTACAGCAAGAATTTGCATTTCATTTTTCTATTTTCAGAGTGGAACTAATTTGGGGCAGATTTTCTCTGCTTCATGGTATGACTATGGAGTTGAGGGAGATTAGATATTGGTCTATGGAGTTGAGGGAGATTAATTCAAGTATTGTATGTTGCTCTTGTACTAGCTTTGACTATGATGGAATTTTAATCTTTGAAAAATCTTCATCAGGCAATCAATTCACTTTTTTAATCAGTAGCTTTACTCCATCTGACAGCAAGTGCTAGCTGGTTTTAATGCTAACAGTTTATTTTTGTCGCTTCTGATGCAAAGCTCTCTTTCTAGATTTCCAAAGCAAATCAAATGCACATCTGCATTTTCTACTGCTTGTCAGCTTTGTAAATGCTGTACATGCCGTGAAAGTGGAGGGTAGACTCCTATGGACTGTGTCTTTGTTGTCCTACAGTCTTCAGTTTTCTTTTTGCTCTAGTATTTGCTCTATGGTTATTAATATGTTGGATGCTTTCATTATTATGTTCACCTGTGTGAATTGAGGTTATGGGCTTGTTAAGCTGCTGAGAATGTCATTGTTCCATTCTTGGTTCATATGACAAATAAACATCCTTGACTCTTTTAAGAGTTAATTATTGAGTATATAAGTAACATGCAAACTCTCAACTAAAACTTCATGTTTTAAAATTCTTGCTGCAGTTTGCAAAGGCAAACTGAACAAGATCAATGAAAATTTGATGTAAACACCTGCAGGAATCACTAATGCTTCATGTGAAATTGAAACCTACGCATTATTAGGATTTAGTTTGAAGTTTTTTTTACATTTGAACTTTGGGATAGTATTAGACCAACTCAAGATGCTCCTGTCATAAATCAGATCATGACTAATCAGTACCTCAACTTCATTTACTCATCTTGGTTTCACACCCTTTGATTTTCAAAAATTCAAAACTTTTCACCCTCAGTTCAGAAATTGGTGAGAACTCTAAATATCTGTCATCCTTTTGTATGAAAAAATATATCCTGCTATCCACTCATAGAGTCATACATAGAATCATACAGCATGAACCAGACCCTACGGCCCAACTTGCCCACACCAAAATGATTGCTCAAAATGGCCTAGCTTTAAATCCATGGTAATATCACCTTGTTCTGGATTTACTCATCAGAAATAGATTATTTACATTTGTACGATAAATCCTTTAAAAATCTTAAAACACCTCAATTGGATCCCACATTAATCTTCCATACTTAAGAAATACTAGCCTTGACTGTGGTAATGCGTTCATAATTCTATTCCATTCGCTCCCATAGCCTTCCATTGAATCCGAGATGCAGTCATGCCAAGGCCTTTATATCCTGCTTGTCATATGATGCCCAGAACTGCCTGCAGATGAGATTTATTCAGACTTTTTTACACAATTGCAGTTTTCTTTCAATTGCAGCAATCCCTGTTTTCTTTTAGTCTCCTTGAAATGAAAGCTGTTATTCCATGAAGCTTTTACATTATTTTGTTTATATTTAGCGATACAGTATGGAAACAGGCCCCTCGGTCCACGCTGCCCATCCGTACCCCATTCAAACTAGTTCGATGTCAGCACACTTTCCCCTTTCATTGCTCATACAGGTGCAATTTTTTAAATATATACAGAGGTCAGTTAACCTACAAACCTGCATATCTTTTGTGACATAGGAACCCCCTGGTCGCAGAGAGAACATGCAAACAGCACAAAGACAGCACCCAAATTCAGAATCGAACCCGGGTCTTAAGGCTCTGTGTGGCAGCAGGTCTATCAGCTGCACCACTGTGCTGCCCTGTACAGGCATTCCTGTCCAGCAGGGCCGGATTTAGATGAAGAGAGGCTCTAGGCTATTCCACTTATGAGGACCCTCCCAATCCCCCACCCCCATGACAAGAGGAAGATGGAAGAGTCCACCAGATTGACACCAATGTGCAGCCGAGCGTGGCCAATGAGAAATGGGCTGGAAAGTTACGCTTTTTATTTATTGCCAGTGCTAGTGTCGAGTTATCGGCTTAAAACACTATTATTCTGAAATGGAGGGCAAGGAAAGTTACTGAAGTGTTGTTTGGAGACTACAGTGCGTTGTGACAGCATATGTAAGAAAGGCCTATGACAGTATCAAAAATATTATACACCAGGCCCATACAAAAAGGGGGGTGGCATGGCAGGATTACAAAAATTGTACGTGAAATAAGTGCATGCAGCACATATCACAAGCAGGAAGCTCAAAGACCCTTGCGGCCGGGGTCCAGGGCCTGCTTAAGGGCCTTGGAAGCTCTGGGGTTTTAGATGCTCTCTGGTGCATTCTGATATTTTATAGCATTTTTGCACCAAATTTATGAACAATATTTCAGAAATAATTTTGGTTGAGTCAAGGGTAATGAGTGGTTGGAATGTGATGATTGGGGTTATTGCTGTATACATTTTATTTAAATCAAGAATTGAAGCTGTCCTTGTTTTAATAATCAAGTTTTACTGTAAAATGTGATGTAAAATGTTATAAAGGAGCATGCAAACATTGCAAATAAAATACTTAAGTTTTTGCAGTAAATAAAACCTTTTTTTTTTTAATGTTTTGTGTGTTGATTTTGATTGCCTGTTACTGTTCGACTATGTTAGTGTGAGCACATTAAAAATGATGCAAAATGAAAGTCGCAAACTATGGAATTCATATTTTTCAGTATTGTTATCAAGGAAAAGAAAACAGTTCCAATTGTTTGATATTATTCATATGGAGGAGAAAATATAATTGCTCTAAAACCTACCTTAATTTTGCAATCTCACTCAAAGGTAATCCCCCTTTCCCTCTCCTTCTCCTCCTTCCCCCCACTCTCTCTCTCTCTCTCTCTCTCTCCCCCCCTCCCCCACTTCACCCCCCCCCTCTCTCTCTCTCCCCCCTCCCCTCCCTATCTCTCCCTACTCTGTCTCAACTCCCCCTTCCCCTCTCTCACCCCCTCCCCCTCTCTCCCCCTCCCCCTCTGTCTCCCTCCCACGCAGAGAGGCTCCGGCTCCGCACTGCAGACACCGTAGCCCCCTCACCCCCCGGCCCGGAGAAACGGGCACTCCCGCAACGTAATATTCTTACCTGGAGTAGACACCTAGGATCTTTGGTAGAAATGAGGCATCGAGGTGATTGTGTGGAGTGCAAATGGAGATCTGAACCTGCTTGGGCGCACTGCGCACGCGCGGAGAGAGAGCGTCATTTTGTGTCGCTACTGCATCACCGGCTTCCCCCAACTGCTCAGGTCACAATTTTTTCCCCCAAAAACGTCCAGTGGCTGGAACCAGAATTTTGGGTAATTTCTGTCAAAGTGGAAACGTTGATAGCGCTCCAATTTTTTTTTTCTCGAGATTTTTTTCACTCTGGGGAAAAAAAACACCTTGGCCGGAAGCCCCCTAGATTTTGAGGGCCTAGGCTTCAGCCTATGAAGCCTACAGATAAATCCAGCCCTGCCGAGGCCCCCCTAGATCTCGAGGCCCCAGGCTTAAGCTTGTGTACCTTATACGTAAATCCAGCCCTGCTGTCCAGCAGCATTTTTGTACAAATCCAGCAGTATTTAGTAATTTCTACACTTGGATCCCTAAATGGCACTGATCCTCCACAATTCATGGATTTTCACCATTTAAAAAAAATACTCTGATCTATTTTCCTTACACTGCTGGGACCAGTTTGGCCATTTTCAGACTTGTTTGCAAGAGCCGATTTAGTCGACAAAAACTACTGACCCAGATTTACTGAAGCCAGTGAACTCAGACTGGTATCACTGGTGGAAAATATAATTATGTTTGTATATTTATAGTCAGCAACACAAGTCTGTGACAGGACTAAATAAAATTAATGTCAGTATTAATCACAGTATCTGTTGGCTCTGTTGCATTTGCCAGTCATCTCCTTGAATCTGTAGATTCTTGCCTGTAAATGGACTATCACTAGAGTACAATTTGTTCAAGAAAGATCACTCTTAATGAAAATTTGCTCTGTTCCAAACTATGATGATATGCTCTGTTAAATACACTGAAGAATTAATAAATATTTTAGGCGGGGAGTATGTCTTGTTTGACATCTTACTTTTGTTAACGATTTCTGTTCTGGCCACTGCTGCCTTATTGTACAAAAAAACAGGATGCATGTTGCCAAATACTTTAACTCCCCTTCCCATTTCCACACTGACCTTTCTGTCCTGGGCCTCCTCACTGTCAGTGTGAGGTCACGTGCAAATTGGAGGAACAGCACCTCATATATCGCTTGGGCAGCTTACAACCCAGCGGGATGCATATTGATTTCTCTAATTTCAAGTAACCCTTGCATTCCCTCACTCTCCATCCTTCCCCCACCTTACTTGTCCTGCTAGTTTCACTGTTCGTATCCCTTCGTTGTCACCTCTTCCACAGCCAACAACTGACCATTGTGGGCTCCACTTTTCCTGGGTCATCAGTGCCAGCCTCTGATTTGTTCTGTACCTTTTCATACTTCTAGTTTCCCTCTCCCTTGGCTCTCAGTCTGATTGGGATTTGACCCAAAACGTCACCAATTCCATTTCTCTAGAGATGCTACCTGACCTGCTGAGTTATTTCAGCATTTTGTGTCTATCTATGCTGTAATTGATTGTCTCTAAATTAGAAAAATCTGAAGGTGTCTCAGATTTAGTTTACCTATATTGGTGCGAAAACAGTAGAAATTCCCTTATTTTTACTCGATTGCCTGTTGATATTTAAAGTAATGTGGTGGTAAAGAAGATGGCTATGCTGCCTTGCAACATGTAGCATCATTTGTTAAGATATGTTATCTGTCTTTACATAATGGGGATTATTTAGGAATGTCATCATAGTTGTTATCAATGGGTTCTGGAGCCTGATTTAAACATAAAATCCACTGGTAAAAGCTTTATCGACAGAAGAGGCAAAGCATGTAGAGAAGATCTGAAGAAAGGTCCCAACCCCAAACGTCACCTACCCATGTCCTCTCCAGAGATGCTGCTGAGTTACTACAGCACGTTGTGTCCTTTTGAAGGCCAGTTCATGCCTGCTCAACAGACCGTTGTTTGGAGGTAGATGTTTATGTGACAATTTGGTGTCATGAGTACATCCAATTTTCTTTCCATGGTCAAATTTTGAAGACCTGAAACATCACCCATTCCTACTCTCCAGAGATGCTACCTGTCCCGCTGAGTTGCTCCAGCATCTTGTGTCTATCTTCAGATCAAGTCTAACCTTGTCCTTCCATTAAGGGGAAGCCATGTAAGACTGAGGTGAGAAAAAACTTTTTCACCCAGAGAGTTGTGAATTTGTGGAATTCCTGCCACAGAGGGCAGTGGAGGCCAAGTCACTGGATACATTTAAGAGAGAGTTAGATAGAGCTCTAGGGGCTAGTGGAATCAAAGGATATGAGGAGAAGGCAGGCACGGGTTATTGATTGGGGACGATCAGCCATGATCACAATGAATGGCGGTGCTGGCTCGAAGGGCTGAATGCCCTCCTCCTACACCTATTTTCTATGTTTCTATGGTTCTATAACCTCCATGTGTGTACGGACACTTTCCAATCTGAATCTTCTAACCCATTTAGACTGCTAGCATATCAGTTGCCACTTTACCCCGACTGAATTTCTTAGGTCTTTTTTGAATTGGCATATGCTACAATTGTATAGAAATTAAGATACTTGGAATGCCACAGCAGGTTTGTTGAAACCTGGAGAATAAACATAAATCAATGCTTGGAGAATTTTTAACTAAAATCTGAATTTTGACAAATAATTTAATCCAAAATCTTAGTGTAACTTTTCTGGCAAAACAGTTGTATAACCAAAGCAAGTTTCTTTTCTGCTCCAGATTTTTTTATTATTTTTAAATGTTATCTGTCATTTTGAGGTAGATGCATAAAATAAAGATAAATCTGCTAGAGTACTTGCGTTTCAATTATCATCATAGTGTTTAACGTAGGCAAAATGACTCTAAAGGAACTCAATATAAAGGAACGTTCAGCATGCAATCTAATTTACATAGATGCCTGTTCTGATTGATAAAATATAAATCACTGACCCATCACTCAGTAAGGTGCGTTAGATTTGCCTGTACTCATTCCTTGGCAACAAAGATTTTGTCCAATCTTCCGAAGGAGGGTGCATTCTTCCTTAATTGAAGCTTCCACACAAAATCCACCAGGAATATCACATAGACAATAGACAATAGGTGCAGGAGTAGGTTATTCGGCCCTTCGAGCCAGCACCGTCATTCAATGTGATCATGGCTGATCATCCACAATCAGTGCCCCATTCTTGCCTTCTCCCCATATCCACTGACTCCACTATCTTTAAGAGCCCTATATAGCTCTCTCTTGAAAGTATCCAGAGAACCGGCCTCCATCGCCCTCTGAGGCAGAGAATTCCACAAACTCACAACTCTCTGTGTGAAAAAGTGTTTCCTCATCGCCATTCTAAATGGCTTACCCCTTATTCTCAAACTGTGGCCTTTGGTA
Source organism: Leucoraja erinaceus (assembly GCF_028641065.1). Taxonomy (NCBI): domain Eukaryota; kingdom Metazoa; phylum Chordata; class Chondrichthyes; order Rajiformes; family Rajidae; genus Leucoraja; species Leucoraja erinaceus. The sequence continues at coordinate 53,997,959 of NC_073384.1, read as the reverse complement.
CTGGTCTCCCCCCAACATCGGGAACATGTTTCCTGCCTCTAGCATGTCCAAACCCTTAATAATCTTATATGTTTCAATAAGAATCCCTCTCATCCTTCTAAATTCCAGAGTGTACAAGCCCAGCCATTCCATTCTCTCAGCATATGACAGTTCCGCCATCCCGGTATTTAACTTTGTGAACCTACGCTGCACTGCCTCAATAGCAAGAATGTCCTTCCTCAAATTTGGAGACCAAAACTGCACACAATACTCCAGGTGTGGTCTCACCAGGGCACTGTACAACTGCAGAAGGACCTCTTTGCTCCTATACTCAACTCCTCTTGTTATGAAGGCCAACATGCCATTCACTCTCTTCACTGCCTGCTGCACCTGTATGCTTACTTTCATTGACTGATGAACAAGGACTCCCAGATCCCGTTATACTTCCCCTTTTCCCAAAGACACCATTTAGATAATAATCTGCCTTCCTGTTTTTGCCACCAAAGTGGATATCCTCACATTTATCCACATTAAACTGCATCTGCCATGCATCTTCCCACTCACCCAACCTGTCCAAGTCACCCGGCATTGTCATAGCATCCTCCTCACAGTTCACACTGCCACCCAGCTTTGTGTCATCTTCAAATTTGCTAATGTTACGTAATCCCTTCATCTAAATCATTAATATATATATTGTAAATACCTGCGATCCCTGCGCCGAGCCTTGTGGTACCCCACTAGTCACTGCCTGCCATTCTGAAAGGGACCCGTTAATCCCTACTCTTTGTTTCCTGTCTGCCTACCAATTTTCTACCCATGTCAGCACTCTACCCCCAATACCATGTGCATTAATTTTGCCAACTAATCTCCTATGTGGGACCTTATTGAATGCTTTCTGAAAATCCAGGTATACTGCATCCACTGGCTCTCCCTTGTCTATTTTCCTAGTTACATCCTCAAAATATTCCAAAAGATGATTTCCCCTTCGTAAATCCATGCTGACCTGGACTGATCCTGTTACTGCTATCCAAATGTGCTGCAATTTCATCTTTTATGATTGACTCCTGCATCTTCCCCAGCACCGATGTCAGGCTAACTGGTCTTTAATTCCCCTATAGCTACCCTCCAAGCCACAGGAACTGGAGGGTCACTAGAGGACATTGGAAAATTATCACCAATGCGTCCACGATTTCTAGAGCCACTTGCTTAAGTACCCTGGGATGCAGACCATCAGGCCCTGGGAATTTATCAGCCTTCAGTCCCATCAGTTTACCCAATTCCTCCTTTTCCCTTTCTTGTCCCCACCCACCCCCGCCCCCGATCAGTCTGAAGAAGGGTTTCGGCCCGAAACGTTGCCTATTTCCTTCGCTCCATAGATGCTGCTGCACCCGCTGAGTTTTCTCCATCTTTTTTGTGTAACCTTCGATTCTCCAGCATCTGCAGTTCCCTCTTAAATACCCAATACCATTTCCTGCCTAATGCGGATGTCCTTCAGTTCCTCCATCACCCCAGATCCTCTGGCCACTAGTACATCAGGATGTTTGTTTTTGTCTTCCTTAGTGAAGACGGATCCAAAGTACTTGTTCAACTCATCTGCCATTTCCTTGTTCCCCATAATAAATTTACCCTTTTCAGTCGTCAAGGGTCCAACTTTGGTCTTAACTAATTTTTTCCTCTTCAAATACCTAAAGAAGCTTTTAGTATCCTCCTTTATATTCTTGGCTAACTTACCTTCGTACCTCATCTTTTCTCCCCGTATTGCCTTTTTAGTTAACTTCTGTTGCTCTTTAAACATAACCCAATCTTCTGGCTTCCCGCTCATCTTTGCTATGTTGTACTTCTCTTTTATTTTTATACTGTCCCTGACATCCCTTATCAGCCACGGTCACCCCTTACTCCCCTTGGAATCGTTCTTCCTCTTTGGAATGAACTGATCCTGCACCTTCTGTATTATTCCCAGAAATACCTGCCATTGTTGTTCCACTGTCATCCCTGCCAGTATCTTTCCAGTCAACATTGGCCAGCTCCTCCCTCACGGCTCCATAGTCTCCTTTGTTCAACTGTAATACTAACACCTCTGATTTACCCTACTTCCTCTCAAATTGTAGATTAAAATGACTCATATTGGAACATAGAACAGTACATTTAGAACATAGAACAGTACAGCCCAGGGAACAGGTCCTTCAGTACACTATGTCCTTGCGAAGATGGTGCTAAGTTAAACTGATCTCCTCTGTCTGAACATGATCCATATTCATCCATTGAGTCTAATCAATGAGTCCATCTAGTTTAGAGATACAACGCGGAAACAGGCCCCTCGGCCCACCGAGTCCGCACCGACCAGCAATCCCCGCACATTAACACAATCCTAGGAATAATTTGCATTTATACCAAGCTGATTAACCTGCAAACCTGTACGTCTTTGGTGTGTGGGAGGAAACCGAAGATCTCGGAGAAAACCCACGTGGTCATGGGGAGAACGTACAAACTCTGTACAGACAGCACCCGTAGTCGGGATCGAACCTGGGTCTCTGGCACTGTAAGGCAGCAACTCTACTGCTGCGCCACTGTGCCTCTTAAATGCTACCATTGTACCTGCCTCCACCACCACCCCTCACCGTGCGCTCCAGGCAAGAGAAGAACTTGCCCTACACATCTTGTGTAAATGTTGCCCCTATCACCTTAAAGCTAGGTCCTCTAACCCTTGACATTTCCACGCTGGGGGACAAGGTTCTGGCTGTCTACTCTATGCTTCCCGTCATTTTATATACTTTATCAGATCTCCCCTCAATCTCTGATGTTCCAGAGAAAACAATTCATGTTTGTCCATGCTCCTTTAAAAGGTAATATCCTCTCAACCAGGCAGCAAATATCCTGCCCCATTAAATGTGAGACGACTACAATGATTTTGTGTTTCAAGTACGTCTTCTTGTTAATTTAGATTTTGCTCTTCAGAAATTCAAAATTATAATCTTAATTTCAATTCTTCAAAATCTTCTTAGTTCTTACCCAAGTGTCCAGGTGGATTGTGGAGGTTTTTCCTTTGACTTAGATATAACATACTCCACTAAATATGATATTGACTAAGATATATCATATCCCACAAGATTTGAACTTGATACTGAGATGTCATCTCCCTCCACCATTTGGTTCATGATAATCAGATGGATGAACATACACTGTGATCCTGTTTTCTCCAACTGCACATAGGTATTAGGAATGCACATCCAACATGAAGCCATTGCCATCTGCAAAGGTCACCTCCACAAGAACAAAGATACAACTTTACTAAATTGCCAAGATCAGAAGGGCAACCACTCTTAACAAATGCATAAACATTCCCCATCCATTAGAGTACAAGGATTTGGATGGGCACATGCAAATTATAGCATGTTAGTCTTTCCTCAAGATTATGAGACCAGGCAAATACTTAACACCTTTTCTCCAATACATACTAACTTTAATTTTGAAACAAGAATGAAAACTTTAACCTTGATAGTTGTTCCAGGTGCAGATCGGATCCACTTGCCAAAAATCTTTCAGAATGGGAAAAATATTAGCGCACATTCTGTCCTGCCGTGAGTGTGTGTGCCTTGTCGTGGTGGAGAAGCTTGTGTGGTCCTGAGATCCTGAGAGCGATGCCGTCTCGAGCTATGCACCTGGTAGGGCCACCCATGGCAGTAAGGTCAATGGGGAGATCCCTGACAAAGAGCAATCCAACCAAGACCTCAACGGTGGAACAGGCGGAGGATGTTGGCTGACTTTAGTGGAGCGTCACAACGGCTGGGAAGGCGGATGAAGGCTGCAGCAGAAAAGGGTCCCCGTGTCGTCTTGGACTCCATGCCATTGGATCCTGACCCAGAACTGTCAAGGATCGTGTGGTGGCTGTCTGAGCACCAGTCTCCCCACATTAAACAAAGTCACGCACAGGCATCCTCTCGACCCTATGGAGAGGAGAGGACAGCCATACTCATTTTGAGTGACTGCCGATGATGATGATTGTGTGTGTGTGTGTGTGTGTGTGTGTGGGGGGGGGGGGGGGGGGGGTAATGGTCTTGTGTTAAAGAACAGGTCTTTTAATGCCAATATGACTAAGTTAGGTATAAATACAGAATTTGTGAATCATACAGAAGTAGCCCTGTTGAGATCATTTTTAATTTGCAATTCCTATTGAGTTCTGTGATGTCAGCAGTTATACATTGCCGCATTGCAGTCTGTGCTGCCCCTGGCACCAGCTCTCATTTGAATCAAACCCACTCTCAACCTAGATGCCGTTCAAATAGGTTTAGTCATTCTGCACAACATGCAGATCAGATTTTGGAATTCAAAAGAATTGCATGTTTATAATGTGCACTCAGAACATCTTGGGTTGTATCTATCTTACTTCATCCACATATTCATTTCTTTAAGTTTTTTTTCCCCTCTCTGGTCTCTCTGGGCCTAGAGACGGCTACAGCTGAGGGGCACAGTTATGACTTTCTCTCTGTCCTTCTATTTAAATCCCCCCTGTCATTATGTAGATACTTAGCCTATGCTCAGCAGATTTCAGTGTAATACAGATGTCAGGAGCTCAAGAATGAAGGAATCAGAGTTCTTCTCTAAACCCCACTATGTCTAGATCCTTCTTTAATGTGATCCTCAAAACCTACCTCCAACATCTCTTTATGCGGCTTGATGTCAAATTATGTTTGATAATATTCATGTAAAGTGCATGTAAAATATATATTTTCTTTTAGTACTATTACTGGCCTCTACATCAATGCTGGTACATCGATTAAAAAATAAATGCAAACATTCAAATGCATGCTTCTCGAGTTTTCTAGACTCTATGCATGACTTGGGATGTATGCCTGTTCCTTTCTATTGTTGTAACATTCTAACACATCTAACTTTAAAGGCTTACTGGATGTAAGTTGGTGAGTTTGTACTTGAGTTTAGTTTAGTTTATTGTCACGGGTTCTAAGGTACAGTGAAAAGCTTTGTTGTTGTGTGCTATCCAGTTACTGGAAAGACTGTACATGAATTCAATCAAACTACCCATAGTGTACAGATACAGGATAAAGGGAATAATGTTTAGTGAAGGATAAGGTCCAGTGAAGTCTGATTGAAGATAGTCCAGGGTCTCCAATGAGGAAATGATGGGTCAGGATGGCTTTCTAGTTGATGATGGGATGGTTCAGTGACCCTGCACAATGGCTATAAAGTTATTTTTAAACAATGTTTTAATAAGTCACACTATTCCTACTGAAACACATAACAATGTAGTGTACTGCAGCAAGACATTTTGAAGGGTAGTTTCTTAAGACAGCAACTTATGTCGGGAAGAGGGGAGGATTGTTTGGTAACAATTCAGTGCAGAATTAGAGCACATTCTAAAATGAACTGCATGCTGCTGGGCAACCAGCAACCAGCAAAAGTAAGTTTAAAATCGTTTTTGCAGAGTGTTGCTGAGAATCCAGAAACAGACTGGCCACGACACCTCCACGATGCCCAATTGTTCCAAGTGTGACTCAAACGTTAGAGACGCTCTCCCACATGAACCTAGTATTCCAGTCGAAAGTATTCACTGTTAAAGGATACAATGCCTGGTGTCTCTCGCCACACAGATGTCGATCTGCACGGTTATCCCGTTTTCAACTTGCTGTATCTGTGCAATGCTTAATTGCAACATTCATTTGCTGTGAATTAAAAATATTGGGAGCAGTGAGCACGTGTACGGGTGTTTCTGTGTGAAGCTTCCCGCTAGCTGTTCCCAGCTCCCCTGCCTGCTCACTGCAGTCTATCAATCACGGCAGGATAATGCATAGTGGTTGCACCTATGACAGGTAATGATTGAGTGCTGTACCCGAGCCCTCTATATATGTGATTCTCCGCTTTTGTCTTGCTTTGGGCCAGTTTGCTGCTTGTGGGGTTTTTTTCATATTCGCCTTGCATTCGACGAATTATTTTTAAACACATGCTGGTTTTTGTCACCACATTTTCAATATTACACAGCAACAGTTAAACAGCGCTTTAATACACTGAACATTGAAATGCTGTCTCCTCGCAATTATGGGCTCTGAAGAGAGAGCTCAGACACCTAGTTGGGCCCAATGTGAGCTCTGAATTGTTGGTACCGAGAATAATTATGTTTCTGATCAATTAACAATATCCTTACAGTGATATGATTAGTAAACGAATCCCCTTTGCAGTTTTAAACTCACTTTCTGACGCACAACGCACAGAAAATAATTTCTGCGACGTACCAACTAATAAAATAAGAAAGCGATGCCGTGGAACTACATCGAAGTTCATTCATTAAGGATTACAATGGAAGGTGTGATGTTGGTCATTTGGATTTAAGAGCACAATGGGTTAATGGTCAGCAAATTTCGTTTGCTCTCAAGTGATAACAAAACGATAATTGAACACAATTCATGTTTAGAGCATTCACAGTTCCGAACACGGTTAGGGCAAAATTGTGGCTAATTAAAAAAAAAATCAAGGTGGCTAGTACATAAATTTTATGGGGTTGGGGGTCACAAGCCTGTCACGTCCGAATGGGTGGTAGACATTAAGAAACGCCTTTTATTTAGGTTTAAAGCAAAGGTCAGTATCGCTTCTCTGGATCTGACTACTGCACTTGATGTCGATTCGTTGAACTGTAATGACACGAATCATCAGGTAATTTCAGACGTCAGGTCCTCTCCCATTTGGATGTAGTCAGTATTTATCACGCAATCTTAATGAAAATCAGTTATCAGAAAACAACATGCAAATAAACAGTGCAAGTCTTGCCTATAATGTGAAGGAATCTGAAATAAAACGTGGATATATAATCTGGGTAACAGGGTTAGTAAATGTACGTGTCGATGGAAAATAGATATTAGAGAGTCAGGTGGTCAAACTGTAATTTAGAAAACATTTCCTTCTCTGGCCTCTCACTTTATGAAATAAAATCCGTACATGTCTGCAGTAGAATTATTTTAACAAATGATGAATGTGCATGACGAAATTACCATTTCCAGCTAAATGTTTCAGCAAATCGCTGAAGGTTTGCCTTTCCCCTTTTGGGGAGCTATAAAAAGGAACCATAATGGGCGATAGTTGGCTATAAGTTTTCCCAATCACTGCTGGTTTCGAAACTGGCCGTCTTTAAAAAAAACATCTGGGGAATGTACCATATGTTAAAGCGTCGTCTTGTCCTTCAAAGTTAGACTGCCCTTGAAGTGATTTGTCAGTGGGGCTAAAGTGACAGAAAGAATATGTGTTGTAGTGGGTTGGGTGGAGAGAGAGTGTGCTCGTCGCTGCCGCTGCAGCCAGCCACTGAACTGATTAGGGTGTAATTAAAGCCTTAAAGCTTTCAGATGATCCACCTGGTTATTTGCTAAGTCACCAGCTAATCAGCCAAATGAGCTGTTCCAGCGTGCACATCGGGCCAAGAGCTATACTGATTAATGAAGTTTATTGGGAGCTGTTAACGGCATTAACTGCAGAAAATCTATGTAATTCGTCATATTTAGTGAGGGAAATTAAATCTCTGCATGCAAATGAGAACTGGCAACACGCGTATACACACACACATACATATAATCTTTGAGGTTAAGAATCTGCAAGTATGCATGCTGTACACAGGGTGGATGGAGATAATTCTGGAATGTATTTAGTGGTTAAGATGTCTGTCTATACGTGAACGCTATACATGATCGAGGTAAAACAGCGGTTCACGCAATGAGGTTCCGTATAGTAGAGATAGACACAAAATATACCTTGGAGTAACTCAGCGGGTCAGGCAGCATCCATATGGACCGGGGTTGGTTTAATAAAAAGGAATAAAACTAAAATGCACTTTTTTATATTAAATAAATCTTTTTTTTTTGCACCTTTTCTAATTTAGGTCGATTTTAAACCATGTTTTAATTTGGTCCTGCCCCGGAACAAGACGTCCCCGAGTTGGGGAAACTCCTTGGAGAAAAGTATAGTGTAATCATTGAAACTGATGAAGGTTGGATGCAACCAACGGTTTCCATAATTTGGTTTCTTCCCCCCACATTCGAGGTTACAATGTAAATTGTTACACGATACTCAAATTAATTAACCCTTTTGCTCTTCAATAAAGCAGTGCCCAAGACATTATTGAGATTTGCACTAGCCACGTGTTTGGGCAGGTGCAGACCTACCGGCGAGCACTCAGTAGGTGCCTCGTCTCTTCACGCTCCTGCGGCGCCCAGGAAGATAATTCCGACTCAATTTAAAAAGAGAATGCCTTCATGTACAACATAAGGTAACCTCTATTATGTTCATTCCCTCCTAGAGGCAGAACTATTCCATGGAAACAGGCCCTTCGGTCCAACTTGGCCATACAGACCAAATTGCCATTCTGGGTGAGTCCCATTTGCCTGCATTTGGCTCATACCCTTATAAAACTTTCCGATCTGCCCAAATGTCTTTCGAATGTCAAATTGTTTCCCTGTTGATTTTCTGCTGAAGTGCAAAGCAAACCTTATGCTTGGACCATGCTCCTTGCCCACACAATGCAGGTATGTACATTGGAGAAATGCAAGTGAATTTACACAGACATATATTAATAATGCTTTAGAACTTTTTAAAAGGGATATGAATATTTAATTGATGCATTACAATAAAATAAACTGAGATGAGTTGCACAAGAATTTGTAAGAATTAGTATGTTCCCAAATAAAAGTTTCAATTGAAGGAGGGCAGTTGATAAAAATAAATCTTGTCCTGCAAAACACTGGTATCTTACAATACATTACTGATCTAATCGATAGGTTTAAGGCAACTATTTTATTCCGCAAAAAACTAACACGAACAAACAGCTTACACTGTTCAAGTAAACTGTTCTCGCGTAACTACTGCTGCTCCTGGCAACAATAAATATAAGAATTTTGACACCACTGGGCCATAGCAATGGTCTAATGACAATGTCCATTTAGGGAACACTGAGAAAACAAAACAAAGCTCTCACATCCCTCTACTATTGCATGGCATGTCTTCATTCAAGAGAGAGTTAGATATAGGTCTTGGGGCTAACAGAATGAAGTGCTGGCTCGAAGGGCCGAATGGCCTACTCCTGCACCTATTTTCCATGTTTCTATTTTACTCTGTTTATGCTTCTTGGTACAATTTGCAACTCCAGAAGAAGGAAGTTCTTTCCATTAATAACAAATATCTCATTTTATACAACAATCAACTAACCAAACAACTTCCTGTCACATATGAAGCACTTGATGTTTACCACATGCATAGATACACTTTTTTTTAAACAATGTTAGCTGCACGTCACAATGTTTTGATAAACATTGTAGTTACTATCCTTCAAAGATCTATACTTTCCTTCACGCATAATGTTGACAAAAATAGCGCAGAGATACTTACAACATTAAAATGTTTGTGCATGTAGGGATAACTAAATATGAAAAAATCTCTCTTACAGTTTTAGTGGATTTTATAAATCAAAATGAGAAGACAGTCACATAGCTTTGAAAATAACAATTTCCCAACATTTTGGAAAATGGGAAATTTTCAAATATTTCATAAATGTTACATACATGTTTAGTTATTACAAGCAAACAAGTCCAATCATATTAAAAATATATATATACTATGGCTATTTGGATCAGGAATTCTGTTGATTTTGTTGTAATGTAATAAATGAAAATTAAATATTCATCAATGTAGTATCAGATGATATGAGACGACTTCAAGGTGGGGCAGTGCTCCACTATTATTCAAATACATTTACAAATGCCTTCTGGATTCCTGCATTTATATATGCTACTGAAGCCTCTAAACTAATAATGGTTCAAGCACTGCATCTGGAAAGTGGGAAACCCATAAAGACCTGATCTCCCAGAAAGGTGACAAATAGTGTCACAGAGTGTGAGAGATCTTGAGGTTACTATTATAGAAACTGATGACATGGGGTTAAAATCTGCATGAGCAGAAGTCAATTGTAGCCCTTATTTAGTACTACTGTCATGTACAAGGCTTGAGTGCAGGGATGACAGTTTCAGGGTCCAAGAATATATTGTATTTCAGCAGTTTTGTTCAATTTGTTGGTGGCAAAGTAAACAAGCCTTGTCAATGACAGGTAGAAGCTATTACCTTTCATTGGACTTTTAAACCAAAGTCACATATATTTTGTAGGCATTTCTCATTAATGTCTCATGGAGGAATAACCTTTTTTGAATGGAATTAGGATATTGCAACATAGGAAGGAGCAGGGACAATGCTATTGCCATGTGACCTTTGTCCACCTTTAAAATCACAAGACGATAATAGACATGAGCATTCCCTGATGTTAAAACTTTTGATTGTCCTCAAAATAATTGTGGAGGAACTTTTTAACAATCAGAGGAACCACCCACTTGACAGGTGCCGTTGTATCTTACGAAAAAGCACGCTTAATTAATCAAAAAACAAATTTCAATATCCTTTGCAGAAATTCCTTTCCATTCATTCTGGTCCACACGTTTTGCAGAAATGTTTCTTTCTGTAATTAACATTTTCATTGTCGAGAGAAAACAATGTTCTCTTCTTCTTGTGTAGTTGTGATTCGCTCCAACATTAATAGATGCTCGCGTTCATTCAGAGATAAAAATGCAATGTCAAAGTGGATTTTTTTTGTACAATATGGCAATGCTTAATTGGAACGATATTACACTTAATTTTATCAGCGAATAAACAATGTGAAGTGATTAAATTCAGATAGAGTTTTCCTTTAAAGGAAAATTGCCCCGTTAGCCACATGTCCTGTTATTTTTCATGGTCTTGAGTTGCAGCTGTTGCAAATCAGAAGCAGGAAACATGTTTATCTCATTTCAGTTAAATTACTTTATCCCTGACAGAATGACAAGAACACTTCATTTTTTGTTTTAGTAGGAGTGTAAAGCAATGAAGTTAAGTGGTAAGATATGTCCATTTTAAATATAACAGCAACACCATTTTAAAGGACGCTGTGGTGTTTATAGCCCAAGGTCCTGGTTTTGCGAGGTCATTAAAGAAGACAGAGAATCCAATAAATGCTGCAATTATTCCCTTAACAAACTAGTGCAAGTTATAATTCAAGATTAATGAAAAATTAAAACGCTATAATCTTAAAATGTAAAAGATTTCTGTAACTTTCACTATAACATGGCTTATTAATTTTCAAAGCCTTTTAATCGAACCGAGGATAGAAAATAAAGTTTAAAAAACGGATTATTATTGGTTTAAAGGACAAGTCGTTCAAGGATAGGTTTAGACTACATTTACAGGGGCTTATTATACCATCACTTATCATAACTACCGCACAATCATTAATGGCACCACTAACAGATTTAATAATGGAACTGAATTCTTACTCTAATGCAGTCAATTTCCATTACTGGACAGAGCCTCGATTTCTCAAGTTATCTTTGGACGTGTAAACAATATTTGTTGAAATAGCAGGAACATTATTGGAAGGTTTCTCTGATAATGAATAGGTAATAAATAACGTGTGATATTAAAACAATAACAGGCAATATTGCTGGAAATTGAAAAGCACACTGCAGTGGCTGCCAACCCGAAATGGAAAGAAAAGACTATGGAAACACTCAGAAGATCCATCTTTCCTTTACAAATCAGTGAAAGTGAGACATAGATGTAGTTAATTTCAGGCCAGTGACTCTTCTTCTGTTCTGACGAAGGACCATCAACCTGAATGGATAATGCTGTTTATCTCTGCACTGCCTGATCTTTTGAGCATTTCCAACATTTTCTACTTTTGTTTTTTAGCAGGAAGTCAATAATGTTTCTCCGTAGGTGGAAATGTGGTAGCTGATATCACTCCTATACATTCCCTACACTTCCTAATTGTTTGACTATCAATTTATCACATGAAGAACAACTTTGTAAAGCAACCAAAACATAAATTTGTACAATATAAAAAAGTGGACAATTCGATTGTCTAGAATCCTGGCAATTCATTTTTACATGATTCCATACATTTCACCTGACTCCAGCTGAGGAAGGAATCTGTTCATCTTTGCCTGTTTTAATTTTGTTCCTGGTAACAAATACATGAAGCTTATGCAAAATTGTGCACTTATTTTGTCCAGAGTTCATTCCACAATTATAACTATATCCTCCACATTATTAAGAGATGCTGCCTGTCTCCAGCATTTTGTGTCTATCTTCGATTTAAACCAGCATTTGCAGTTCTTTCTTACACATCTCCTTCACATTATTTGTTCTGTTTAAAATTTAAAAGAAACAAACGTATCAAATGTAATCATATTTCAGTGTTTAAGAAGGAACTTCAGATACTGGAAAATCAAAGGTACACAAAAAATCTCTGGTAACCTGTATGTATCCTTAAAAAAGAATGGGCAAAGAACAAATATTTTCTCTTTAGCTTCACTTTGCAGCATTACCAATATCATCTCAAAACACGACTGGTCTCAGAAGTTCATCTATAATTGAAAGTGTCAATATTGCTTTCCGAATATTGTGTCTTTTAAACTTTTGTATCATATTCACATTCTACACAATTGTTAGTTAGTTAGTTAATTTGCCCACTCAAATATGTATCCCAGTTTGCTTTAGGTATATAAGGACCCCCTAATTATTTAATTTTTTAACACTATAGTCTAGCATTTGCATTTAATAATATTAAATAGCATTTATATTTAACTGCTCCACTGAATATCAATCACCTGGTAGATCGTTCTTTCCTACATAACTTGGTACCTATAAACAAAGAAGATTTATTTACAATTGTCAAGGTCACTAATTAGTTTCATAGTAATGAATCTTGGACCAATCTTCAGAAAAACCATGCTCATAGCAGTTATGCAGTAAAACTATTAGCTGATAACTAAACTGCACTATCTTTTATCTGGACAATTACTGAGAGTTACAACTTTATCTTTAGATCCCATGACCCATTACTTTGCTCATTATAGATCCTATGGCAGACTTTATTCTTTGCTTTCTTAAAGTTAATTGAATCATTAACTCAATGATGTGCTCTTTAGCCACGACTTGCCTTTCACACTGCCTGCATTTTGTTTTGAAACATAAATGTCAAAGCTGAGAAAATCATTAATTATCAAAATTGTAATGCCTGGATATTATAACATTTTCACAAAACCTCTTACTGCAGTATAATTTTGTTCGCTAGTTTTAATGTAACTGGTCCCCTAATACGTTGAATATTCTTCAAGTCATTCAGAAAGTTCACCCAAGGCTCACTTGGCATCAAACTTTCCTACTTGAACGTAAATGAAGCCTGCATTTCCAGGCTGAACTCTAAAGAATCGCTGTTTTGTTGAAGGTTCATGTCTTTAAGATCAAATATCCAAGGTTCATGTGTTCTTGAGTGAACATAAGAGATTGCATGGTGCTGTTTTGTAGTAGAGCACTAGACTTCCCTCAGCTATCCTGATTATTATTTATGCCTCAACAACTGCTTAAAGTCAACTGTTCCAGTCATTACATGGTCCTCAGAGAGGCCTCCTTGTGTCATTAAAATCTACTGCATTGCTGCAGAAAAGCTCAGTTCTTGATAAACGATTACATTAGTTGATATGGACTTTCAGAGTTGACGAGAAATTTTGCAAGCAATTTTTTTTCTTTATATTTGGTCATTGTTATCATTTTATGTTATTATTTTCAGCAGAAACTAAATGATCTCTTCAACTACCTTAATTATTGACCTCAAAATGGATTTATCATTAGTTTTTGCATTGATTAAATATTTTCTTTCTCAAAACAGTTACATGACTAATGTAGTTAATGAATACAATACAAATGGCCTTTCTCACAACAGTGAAGACAGCTTAGAAAGTACTACTTTTGACTATGGATCAGTTTAGGGTCTCCTGAATTGCTCTATATCCAGTAATTGAAAATGCTTTTCCATTCTAATATAATTAGAGAAAATCAATCCTAATCAAACAATTGATGCATGCATTAATTAACATACTGGGAAGCTTTATTGCCATACTAAACATGCGTGCCAAATTTGGACATTGGAAGATGATGCAAAACTTTGTTTCATCTAATCAATAAAAGGCTAAAGATTGACACAAAATGCTGGAGTAACTCAGCGGGAAAGGCAGCATCTGTGGACAGAAGGAATGGGTGACGTTTCGACCCTTCATGAAGACTGAGTCTGAAGAAGGGTCTCGACCTGCAACGTCACCCATTCCTTCTCTCCAGATATGCTGCCTGTCCCGATGAGTTACTCCAGCATTTTGCGTCTATCTTCAGTGTATAACCAGCATCTGCGGTTTCTTCCTACGCAATAAAAGGCCAATATGTAAATCCACACACAGTATTGGTTTACATGGGCCATCATGGTTGATCAACTTCCCTCCACTTCCCTGCCTTAACCCATATCTCTTGATTAACCAGAACTCTATTTTTCTTCTGAATGAATGCAATAAATGAACCCCCAACCCCCAAGTATTTCAAAGATTTACCACCTTTCAGTGAAGAGTTATATCCTGAGGTCCATCACAAATGCCTTCCCTTCATTTTTAAATTGCTCAGCCAGGAGAAACATACACCCTGCTTACACCCTGTTTGACTTTGAGTTCAGTTTATTGTCACATGTATGGAGGCACGGTGAAAAACTTCCGTTGTGTGCTAACCAGTCAGTGGAAAGACAACACTTGATTACAATTGAGCCACTCACAGTGTACAGATAAGATCTGGAAGAATTTTCTTAGTCTCAATGCAAAGGTGCAAAGTAAGTATAAAATATTATTTGTCCAAATCACTTTGGGTGTGAGGGTGAATAATGTAAAAGCAGTAAATGCTGAAAAGTCCTCAGGGAGTCAGGCAGCATCAGTGGATGGCAGAAAAAACATTGTTCTGAAATGTTAACTCAGTTTCATTGACGGCATTGTGGAGGGTTTCTAATGTTTTCTTCAGTTGTTATTTCTGATTAACTGCAACCATGATACTTTGCAATTGCAATTTTGTAATTAAATTCTAGGTTATATACTGCCACACATCCATAATACATAAATAGTGACTATAGTCCTTGGTTTCTGTTATAAATGTCTAACTCTTCTCCCTGTATCTGGGAGAAGGCAGATGTGAAGGTAGGAACGGGGTTCTGATTGGGGATGATCAGCCATGATCACATTGAATGGCAGTGCTGGCTCGAAGGGCTGAAAGCCCTACTCCTGCACCTATTGTCTATTGTCTATCTGCTCTGCATGTATATTTTATATAGGATAATAAAGCTTAAGGTTGGGAAAGAGAATTGTAGACTGTCTCTGGGTTATGAACACCTGACTTATAGGCACCCCTACAACAGAACGAGCTGCCACAAGATCATTAACTTCAAACGTCCAATATACTGTACATATTCCAGCGGCAACAGTATTGGCTCCTTTCTCCACTCTTGGTAATTGTTTTTTTTCTTATCAGTCTTATGTGCTTTCCATGTCATTCATTACAATAATATAGAGTATGATTACCATATCAACTGCTTTTTTGTGTATCTTCTGACCTAAGGACATATGTAAAAATAGAATCTATTCATTACCTGGGGACGGGCTGTATATAAACATTACAATACAAGAGATAAATTCCAACCAACTACGAAACTCTACCTCTGCCTCAACAATTGTGGAAATGTTTTTAATATATATTTTTTTCTTCTCATCCAAATATTTTTATTCTGGTATTTTGAAATAATATACTTGTACTTCCTCCTCATTTGTGTTTTTTAATTTTCTTCCCCTTTATTTAGCTCTTAATAGTTCTAAATCGGAACTAAATAGTTCTGATTATTGATGTTAACATAACACTTATGATGCACATTGCATTTTCACACCCTCCATTACACACATGAAAAGTATTTAATTCTTGAAATATCTCTTTTCTCTAGTTACCATTGCAGCCTCCTCAATTCTTTCCTCAGTGCTTTAACATTGGTCCTCAATTAATCCTTAGCACAATATCAAACCTAATGATATTATAATTGCTGATACACAGTTTTCTCCAGCCCACAAATTTGCCACCATCTCATGCACACTCCTAAATACTAAATCAAGCATATCATCTTCTCTCATTCCCCTTTTAACCTGCTGTACCAAGAAGCAGTCCTGTATTAACTCAATAAATTTGCCTCCTCCTTTCGAAAAATCTCCAACCTCATCCTACTTTAATTTCGAGCCATTAAAATCACACCAAATTAAACACTCCCTTTCTTTGATGCAGCCTTTATTTACTCGGGTAATTCTATATCATTTTTTTTCCTTTTGCCCTAGTGGACTACAGCAATTCCCAATTATTAATTTGCTTCCTTTGCTGTCGCAGTTTTCCACTTAAATTGAGTCAGACCTCCCCTCATCTGAGGTTAAATCCACTATTTCAATAACTGACGGATCCTCCCTTCCCGACAAAATTTCCCCTCACCCACCCTGTTTTCCCACTTCATTCCATATATTTTAAACCCTGCTAAATGAAACTCATTTTAAGATAACATTGCTGTCAAAGGGCTTACATTGGTTGATTATACTGCTACAAAGTGCGATAAAACGTTTGGTAATTCTGTACAGATGTGCTGCTTTTTCATTACTGACATTCCCTGGTATGTCAAACGGCCTGAGGTTGTTATTTAAAGCGATTTATATGCAATGATGTATATCAATGCTGCATTATACTGATTGAGATTTAAGTTTATACAACGCAGAGTATGAACAGAAATGTATCTTCTGTCGTTACGTATAACTTGCATATGAATCCTGTAAAAAAACAAACTGGACCACTGGGTTTACAATATCTGACATAACACGAATTGTATATACATTTGTTTACATTTTCATGTCAATTATTTGGAAATGCATATGAAAAATCAACACTGGAGTAATTAAATCCTGTCTTGTTCTGAACTAACAAATCTAAGTGTCTTACCTATAAATAGGTAATGTACAGATAATGGGCGAATCTGCTACATTAACAATGCTGACAGTGAAAAAAGAACAGTGCATTGAAGTCCTACATAAATTCTAAACAATAGAAAACTGCAAGGGAATGGAGGATTAATTTAGCTGTAGATTACATCAGCATCTATTTAAATCAAAAACGTTGAAGTAGGAATATAAAAATCTTTATTCATTTTTCATCAGTCTGTACTTTAAAAAAATATTTGTTCTCACTTAGCTTAATTTTGGAGAGCTGGGGTTAGAATTACTGTGCTTTGAACAATATTAAGTTTTATTTTATTTTCATTGCATTTTAGTCCTTATTTCTCATGAGGCTTTGATCTACCATTGTGTACAATGAAGGGAAAACTTTTCAATTTACTGACATTGCCCAGTAATTCTGATATCACTTTTCTGTGCCATTACTACAAAAGCTTGACCCAGTGCTATTAGAAGAGTCACCGAGACTTGTGCGTTGGCAGAACCTTTCCTACTTTTTGACGTGAACAAATTGACCCGGTCCTATAACAATATGCAATTTGGCTTGCTGCAGATAGACAAGAAAATTGCCCCCCTCATTAACTAGCTATTATAGTAAACTGCCATCTGCTCCTCTTAGCTCAGGGATGGCACCATCCTGACCTCCTTTGGATCTTCTGATAGTCAACCCAATGGGATTTCTTGGGTAACCTTAACCATCCACTTGCTTCATATGCTATTCTTGGAGCCTGACCCTATGGAGGACTTTAATTAATGGCCAATACCAAAATTTGACTCCATGTCATCTTAAAGTGCTATAAAATCCAGCTGCAGCACAATTAACAATCAGCATCCTGATTCAAAAGTATTTGATATGAATATAATGCCCGATCATTTTTATTGACTAAGACCTTGTTAAATGATAAATTGTTTTCCTTTAGTGCGCCAGCATATGCTATTATTCATTTACCGGTGGCAAAAACCATAAGATATTTTGTGTCCTGTGTATTCTGTTTCTCGTGTGCTTTTGAAACAAGTGGTATGCATTGAAGCTGGATCTAATTAAAATAATACAACTTCCACCAGGAGCAGCTGACCACCCGACCAGACTCCGCGTCCCGGCAAAATAAATCGCCCAGCCAGAGCAGTGTCTCACGTCTGGAGCACCAGACCCAGCCATAGAAATAGGCCCTGTTCTAGGAGCACTCAACTGTGTAAACCAGCCTTCCCACTGCCAATGGCAGAACCACATTTTCAGGAGAGGCCAATAACTGACCGGCGGGAGCGGCCTGGCTCACCACCCCGACCCTGAGGCCGGAATGAACAAAGACCCGTCCATGTCACGCTCCCAGCAGACTGTCCTGAGGTCTTCAGGGATAGGAGTAAAATTAGGCCATTCAGCCCATCAATTCGGCCCATCAATCATGTTCCCGATGTTGGGGGTGGCCAGAGCCAGGGGCCACAGTTTAAGAATAAGGGGTAAGCCATTTAGAACGGAGACGAGGAAACACTTTTTCTCACAGAGAGTGGTGGGTCTGTGGAATTCTCTGCCTCAGAGGGCGGTGGAGGCAGGTTCTCTGGATGCTTTCAAGAGAGAGCTAGATAGGGCTCTTAAAAATAGCGGTCAGGGGATATGGGGGGAAGGCAGGAACGGGGTACTGATTGAGGATGATCAGCCATGATCACATTGAATGGCGTTGCTGGCTCGAAGGATCGATTGGCCTACTCCTGCACCTATTGTCTATTGCCTAAATCTACTCCACCATTCAATCATGGCTGATCTAGCTCTCCCTCCAAACCCCATTCTCCTGCCTTCTCCCCATAACCTCTGACATCCATACAAAGCAAGAACCTATCTATCTCTGCCTTAAAAATATCCACTCACTTGGCCTCTGCAGCCTTGTGTGGCAAAGAATTCCAAAGATTCATCATCCTCTGACTAAATACATTTCTCCTTATCTCTTTCCTAAAAGAACGTCCTTTAATTCTGATCCAATTACCTCTAGTCCTAGACTAACTATCCCACTAGTGGAAACGTCCTCTCCACATCCACTCTATTCAGGCCTTTCACTGTCCTGGCATTGAGCTCGACCCGACCGACACCCCCACCCTCCTCAGTCCCTGCGCTGCGATCCAACTCCCAGACTCCACTGGACGTATTCACCTGCCTCCTGGAACCGCTGACTCCAAGCACCGAATCCCGGGCCTGACCAGGAACAGCATTTATCCAGAAAGTCGGGAGACACGCTGGTCTGCAGGTGACACTGAAACAATGCAGTCCCACCTCCCAACTCCCCAGTATACTCCTGGTAAACGTCCAAGCTATTGAAAACAAGCTTCTTCTTCTTGCGTTTAGCGTGCACAGCCTAAAGTTGTTGGACAACTTGTTCTATTTGATCTTATTTGATTGTGCACGCCGGGTTGATTGCATTTGTCGAAACTGGGCGGACCGCGTGAAGGTTGCAATCTCCCACCCCAAAAACAAGCTGGGTGAATATAAGGGGGTTGAGTTACGTACTCAGTCCACCTAACTTAGGCAACTGAGGAACTGATGAGTGTTTTATTTTACAGGGAAATATCTTGCAGCTGCTTCACCATGCAAACCAAAGCTTCTTAATTTACTGGATGGCCTGTATTGCGTCCTCAGGCAGGGTAAAGAGCAGAAGGGCCTGCTTTCTAATTAACACTTTGTGAGTGCTCAGACTTGGCAGTTCTGGTGCGATCCTGCTCCCCGGAACTGAGATATCTAACAGTGAACTGCGATCTCTACTTACTGCTGCAGGAATTCACTTTGGCTTTCCAGACTGCAGTTCACATCCTAGCCTATGTGGACATGAAACTTGCGCTGGGTGAACTATACACTCTTTCCACTAGTTTTGAAACCAAGTACCCTGAGCGCTTATTTATCATCGCCAGGGACTTCAACCGAGCCAACCTCATGAGTGTTCTACCAAAATATTATCAACATGCGCACACACCTTAACTGTGCTACACAACCATCAAGCATGCTCACCATACCATCCCCCACTTGCAACTGATCATCAGACTGTGCTCATACTCACTGCTTATAAGCAGAAACTGAACCATGAGGATGCAATACAGGAAGCTGCTACAGTGCTGGTCTGAGATGAGCTCCATTGTAACCGGTTTGAGTCAGTGGACTAGTTCACATTCATGGACTCTGCGGCCAAACTAAACGAGTACACCACTGCTGTCACAGACTTCACTAGTAGCCGTATAGAGTACTGTATGCAAACTAAATCACTCCGAGAGTTCCCAAACTGGAAACCAGGATAAACCGTGAGATCCGTTCTACAAGTCTGAGCTGTTGATGTTGGGTGATCCCGACCTGCACAGGAAATTTAGGGATGACCTCCACAAAGCCATCAGGAATGCCAAAAGACAATCCATGAGCAAACTAGAATCCCAGAATAACCCTCACGGACACCTATCGATTCTGGTTACCAATTTTCACAGTTGCAACTTGGAAAGAATCCTATCCTGATCCATCACATTTTGGACCAGGAATTGCCCTGCCCAAGGTCACAAGGATTTTCAAATCCTTGAGTACACAACCCAGTCCATCATGCAAACCAGCCTCCCTTGTGATGCCTCCATCTATACTTGACGTTGCCTCGGGAAAGCAGCCAACATAATCAAGGATCACTCGCACTCCTGTCATTCACTCTTCTCCCGTCTCCCGTCGACAGAAGATCTAAGAGCTTGAAGGCAAATACTGTCAGCTTTAAGAACAGCTTCTTCACTGCTGTTTTCAGACTCATGAAGTGACTCTCATATGCTCAGGATGATTCCTCAGTAACACTATATTCTGCATTCTCTTTATTTTCTCCTTTGCATTACCTGATGTACTGAGGTATGTTACAATTTGCCTGTATAGTTTTGGCTGGATAACAACCAAAACAAAGTTCTTAACTGTGTACACAGGACAGGTGGGTCAGCATCTCAGGAAAATATGGATAAGTGACATTTCTGATCGAGACCCTTTTTCAGACGGATTGTGGGGTGGGGTGTAGAAGAAAGCTGGGAATGGAGAGAGATAGGCCAAAGCATGGTAGGTAATAGTACGACACACGGTGGAGGTTTTTATGACAGGCTGATGTTTGGACCAAAGGCCAGAGATAAGAACGGTACGTGTGAGACAGATTTAAAGAGTTGCAGACTGTGAAGCCAGAAGGAGGAAAGTAATAGGGATGGTTGGGGAGAAAAAGGTGCGAGTCCTGGTTTGACCCAGGGAAGGGAAGTGGGGGAAGAGAGAGAGGGAAGGGTGTGGGAGAGAAAAGAGGGTGGTTAGTTAGAGGTCATCTAAAATTGGAGAATTCAACGTTCATACTGTTGGATTGTAAATTACCCAACTGTATTACGAGGTGCTGTTCCTCTAGTTTGCATGTGGCCTCACTCTTGCAATGGAGGTGGCCCAGACAGAATGGTCATTGTGGGAATGGGTGTTAAAATGATTAGCAACCGGGCCGAGAGCAAGTGTTTAGCAAAACAGTCGCTGACTCTACGCTTGGTCTTGCTGATGTACAGGAGGCCACATCAGAAACACCAGATGCAGTAGATGCGGTTAGAGGCGGTGCACATGAACCTCTGTCTCACCTGGAAAGACTGCTTGGGTCCCTGGATGGAGGCGAGGGTGGAGGTATAGGGACAGGTGTTACATCTCCTGCGGTTGCAGGGAAAAGCACCTGGGGATGGGGTTGGTTTGGATGAGAAGGGATGAGTGAACAAAGGAGTTGCCGAGGGAGGGGTCTCTGCAGAAGACGGAAATGGGTGGAGATGGGGAGATGGGATCAGTGGTGTTCACGTTGGAGGTGACGGAAATGTTGGCGTATGATGTGCTGGATGTGGAGGCTGGTGTGGTGCAAGGTGAGGTTTACAGATATCACTAATAGACATATACAATATTGTTTGCAAAAATCCCACAGTTTCTTTGTGATTCCACCAAAGTAATTCCTATGAGATTACATATTTCTCAACCATATCTGAAGCTTAGTGACAGATTTGGGACGGAATATTTTTCTTACTATAAGAAGTAAACACACTGTTGTGAGCCATATTTGATTCAATGAATCAATCAATGGTACTTTATTGTCACATGTACCTAAGTACAATGAAATGCTTTGTTTTGCATACAACCAGGTAAAATTATATACCAGACCTCACCTGGGCAGTAAACAAGTGTTGCCACATCCCTGGCACCGGCAAAGTTGAAATCCGTACGGACAGCACCCGTAGTCAGGATCGAACCCATGTTTCTGGCGCTGTAAAGTAGCAAATCTACCGTTGTGTCACCTTGCTGCCCTTTGATGGCGCATTTATGGTGAGAAAAGCTTGATCTAAATTTTTTGTTCCATTATTTATTAAATCACAATTTCTCAGTTGTCCTGTAAATGCTAATTTTATATTTAATCAAATTTAATAATTTTCTAAATTATTATTAAAAATAATAATGTATTATTATTTTCATAATAAATGGGACATCTTCAGCTTCGATTGCATAACATTTGGCCAGACTATGATTGCCTGCCATTACTTCACAGAACAAAACCTTTTAAAGCATTTTGTTGAGGACTTGTATCATTTAAGAATACGGGGTAGGCCATTTAGGATTGAGATGAGGAAAAACGTCTTCATCCAGAGAGTTGTGAATCTGTTGAATTCTCTGTCACAGAAACCAGTGGTGGCCAATTTACTGGAAGTGTTCAAGAGAGTGTTAGATTTAGCCCTTCGGACTAAAGGAATCAAGGGATATGGGGATAAAACAGGAACGGGGTACTAATTTTAGATGATCAACCATGATCATATTGAATGGCAGTGCTGGCTCGAAGGGCTGAATGGCATGTTCCTGCACCTACTTTTCTACGTTTCTATGTTTCTTTTTTTTAATATTTTATTTTATTAGAAGTAAGTACAGTCATATGGCACCAAAGTGCCTAATATATATTTTCATAATACATTTTATGTACAACTTCGTTTTTTTTTTTTGTTACATTGAAAAAAGATGAGAATAAGAAAAAGAAGTTAGATAGTAAAGGATAGAAAGATGTGAAATATATAGTGTGTGAAGAAAGAAAACAAGTGAATGAAGAAAGTTGAGAGAGAAAATAGTGAAAAGAAAATAAAATAAAAAAGAAAAGGAGATCATTATTTATAATCTTGACCAAACCTCGTCCAGTCCTGAAACAGTTATTTTTCTACGTTTCTATGTTTCTATCATAACCAGGCAGGAATAAGTCTGTGTTAATACTCTCATGTTAGTCTGAAGGAGGATAGTTCAAACTTCAGTCTGGAGAGCAGAAGCAAGTTACCGGCCCCTGTAGGCCTCTGGACAGACAGAGCACTGACTCAGTAATCACATACCTGTTGGGCAAATACCAATTTGAAGGAATTTTGGAATCTGGAAGTTTGGCAATCGGGAAAGGTTTGGTGTATGGGAATTTCACCAAAAAATAAGTAATTTGGTATCAGAATTCCATCAATGGAAAATAAACTGATTATTATTATTATTAATCTGTTTGAAGGGCAAACAGTACAGACTTTGTTGATCTTCCTATTTCTCCTGCTATGTTTTAGAAATTGTTTGAATTTAGGAATTAGTGAGTGTGTTTCACAGTAAGACCTACTTCCTGCAGAGTATTATAGGCTTCCTGTAGATGGATAAAACATCTCTATTAGAAATAGTATCCTATGGGAGTTAGGGGGGTTAAGGGAGCAGAGGATATATTCCTTTGGATAATTTTCATTTACCACCTTTTGTGTTGCGTACTTTTTAACTTAACAAGTTAGCCTCTGTAACTCACCAACTATGCCATTCGTCATTGGTGTTTTGGCAGGCTATTGATGTGGGTGCATTGTAGTCATGTCACAATGTCAACCCCTTCTAATATGGTCTCATGGACAACCAGGGTTTGTAGTGGCATGTGGAAACCCTGACCATTTTGCTGTCTCTAATCCAGGAGCCCTCAATAATAAACATTGTGGCTCCATTGCTTCCCTGTATGAGATCGAATACTCAAAGACCCAACGTGAAGCTTTTGTGTTGTTCTGGCTGAATACAGCACCACACAGCACAATTACTCATCAGTGGACCCTCTACTAGTTTTGAAGCGATTTTCTTTTAGTCTCTAGTGAATTTCTAAAGTAAACTGACAGCTGAGTATAATACAGTCTGACATTCAGAGATGGGCATGAAAAGTTTTTGTGATGTTACCGGAGGTTTACAAATAAATTTCAGCAGTTAGAGGGATACTGTGTCCAGTATGATATTATAACCTTATATCCACTGAACCTTAGTTCAAGGTCACAGCTGATGTGTTCAGATTGAATTAGAAGACTTCACTCTTGGCAACTTTTATATAAAACTGCAGATGGAATCTCTGTGGCCTTTAAATTACGGGATTTAATGGTAAAATCTGAATACATTTCTCAAATTACTCTTGCAATTATAACAAAGAAATCCCCAGTAGATATTTAAACAGAATTTCCTTCTCGCTACTATTCTCGCTACTATATAATGTAGTCAAGTCAAGTTGATTGCCATATGCACAAGCATGGTGAGTACAGGTACAATGAAAATCTTGCTTGTTGCAGCATCATCGACTCAGAATGTCTAAATAAATATAGTTATATAGGCTTCTATATAATCATGGAAAGGATAATTTTGGATAGTGTTATTAATGTATTCCATTGGAAAAAAATAACCCTGCCTGATTATTTAATGGGGTTTTGCAGAAAATACCAGGGGTGAGCTGTTTCTCCACCAATTGCTTTTCTCCGGTGCTTCATCCCACCCCGACACCAATCCCCAGATTCTTCTCCAATTACTGCTGCAGCATCAATGCGACAAACTTCATGTATACACCCTGCATAATGGGTACTTGCAGGCTTTTCAAACAGAGGGTTCTTAGCAAGATTCACTAATCATATCTAAAATAAATTTGCCTGCA
Source organism: Leucoraja erinaceus (assembly GCF_028641065.1). NCBI lineage: Eukaryota > Metazoa > Chordata > Chondrichthyes > Rajiformes > Rajidae > Leucoraja > Leucoraja erinaceus. The sequence continues at coordinate 53,973,124 of NC_073384.1, read as the reverse complement.
AAGGCAACCACATAACACTTTCCTCAAAATTATGCAACGGGAAATGATTTTGTCTCCAACTTAAAATCTAAGAACAACTGTCTTTCACTCATAGATACAACGTTCTGGAGTAACTCAGTGGATCAAGTAGCATCTCTGGAGAAAAAGGATTGGTGATGTTACGTGTCGGGAACATCACATATTCTGATCTGAAACATCACCCAACCCATCCTTTTTCTCCAGAGGTGCTGCCTGACCCACTGAGTTACTTCTCTTTGTGTCTCTCTTCGGTATAAACCAGCATCTGTAGTTCCTTTCGGCATTGTTTTTTGCTCGCTTTGCTCCAGTGGGAATGTGATGGACACTTCCAGATATGAACCAGTGCCTGGCCCACACCTGCAATCATTCCTTCGGAGCGGTGCGGCCATGAGAACATGGGCACTCCCAGGAAATCTGACCTCCCCAGCGTTGCGCTGCTCTGGGACTACGTGGGTAAGCCCCTTGCTTACCTGACCTCCTTCAAATCCTTTCACCTACACTGCCCCGCACCACACTGCCCTCACCCCCACATAATGTATGGCTGCATCTCCCCACCAACCCTGCAGTCCGCAGACTATCCGGCCCCTGGATATCTCTTTGCACTCTCCTGCCTGTGTTCTGCTGAGGCCCCCAATGGAGGCCTCAATCTCCCCACATCAGTCACGAACACTAACAGGTCACTTTTTGCCCTGCCCCCCCCCCCCCCTCCTTAGGTTCTCACCATGATCTGCCAACATACTGATGCCTCTCCTGACTCGCCCAAGTCCAACCTTTCTTTGGTCCACAGCAGGGGTCTGTTTGGACCTCAGTTTCTACTACCTTGACTGAGGGTTGACCTCAAGCCTCGGAAGGACATATTACCAATTAAGGACTGCACGGTGGCACAGAGGTAGAGTTGCTGCCTTACAGCGCCAGAGACCCAGGTTCGATCCTGACTACAGGTGCTGCTTGTATGGAATTTGCACATTCTCCTTGTGACCATGTGGGTTTTCTCCGTGAGCTCCGGTTTCCTCCCACATTCCAAAGACGTGCAGGTTTGTTGGTTAATTGGTTTCAGTAAAATGTAAATTGCTAGTGCACGGGGTGATCATTAATTGACACTGACTCGGTGGGTCGAAGGGCCTGTTTCCAGGCTGTATCTCTAAAGTCTAAAGTAAAGAAAGTTCAATTCAAACACGCCTGGTTTTACAAATGATTCCTGCAGCCAGAACAAAATATCAGCAGTTCTATCATCTGTTGTATCGAAGGTGGTGATGCTTTTATTTTTATGCTTGAATTATGGTGAAGTTGACCATTATAGATTTACTGGGAATGGAGATCATGAACATTGACTTCTGTAACTTCAAGTAACCCTTGCTTTTCCTCTCTCTCCATTCCTCCCCCTTCCCAGTTCTCCGACCAGTCTTACTGTCTCCGACTACATTTTAACTCTGTTTGCTTTGTTGTTGTTACCTTCTCCCAGCTAACATCCTCATTCACTTTGTCCTATTTTCACACCTCATACATCCTTATCTATGTATCTCCCTCTCCCCTGACATCAGTTCGAAGATGGGTCTCAACCCGAAACATCACTACTTCCTTCTCTCCAGAGATGCTGCCTGTCCCGCTGAGTTACTCCAGTATTTTGTGTGTCTCTTCGGTTTAAACCAGCATCTGCAGGTCCTTCTTACACGGTATAGATTTACTGCTGTGCCTGACTACCTGAGAAGATGACATTGGCCTTCTGCATCAATGTAGCAGATTTGTGATGATGTGGCTCCGAGTGCTGGACAGGGCATTCCAGTATAAGACATGGCCTTGACGATGTATAATTTGTGAAGCTAATGATGGTCCCTGGTGGTAGAGGATGTTTCCCGGGAGTAGTAATATTCTCAGGATCAGTCCCAGAACATGTGAATAGTGTCAGGGTGAGGTAATATTCCATGGGGCTGATGATATTTTGAGAATATGTTGGTATTCCCAGGAGGTGCCAATATTCCCAGGTGTTTGGTCAAGCCAGGGGATCAGGATATTCACTGGGAAATGGATATTCCCAGGAAATGTTCATTTGTCACTATACTGTTAGTCCTAGGCTTGTCCCCACATCCCCTGCACCACCACTACTCCTGTGGAACATGATCATCTCTCAACACTACCCTCAGGCTCTGATATGTAACTAACCTTTGGAAATATCTCAGAGATACCCTCCCCCATTTCTACACAAGCCTCCCACATCATCAGACACCACCAATTCCTTAATGCAAGGAAAATGGTTCATAGCTAAGATCTAATATAATATTACACCTAGAGACGCAGGCTGCTGCTGGAATCTTTAGCAACTTCTATCCTGCTATAGTGCTTTGATCCAAAGCATCATCAATTCCTTTACCCCCAGAGATACTGCTCGAACTGATGAGTTCCTCCTGCAAATTGTGTGTGAGTAAGTTGCTTATGTTTGAGCTTATGTTAGGCCAGGATTGCGTAATATAAAGGATCCGGTAAAAGGAAGCAGCACTTTATAGCTACTACAAAGCCCATGATAAGTTAGTAGAATTGGATTTCTGGCTGCTGGGCCACAGGAAGGAACGTCCAAATCAACTCAAAAGTGCTGATAGAGTGAATGATGAAAATAGCCTCATGGTACAGAGAGCGATTGCCGCAGAGCCTTCTTTCAGCTGAAACTGCATAATATTTGATGAATATTTGAATCTGAAGAAGGGTCGCAACCCAAAATGTTACTTCTCCACATTCTCCACAGGTGCTGCTAGACCCAGTGAGTTACTTTAGGTCATTTTTTTAGTTTAGTTTAGCTTAGCTTAGTTTAGTTTAGTTTAGAGATACAATGTGAAAGTTGTATCCGAGTCCAGGCCGACCAATAGACACTGGCTCAATTCTATACACTAAGGACAAATTACTAAAGCCAATTAAGCTACAACCCCACACATCTTTGGAATGTGGGGGGAAACTGGAGCACATGGAGAAAACCCATGTGATCACAGGGAGAACGTACAAACTCCGTGTAGACAGTACCCGTGGTAGGATTAATTTTATTTTTTTAACCTAAGCCAATTAACTTACAAACCTGTATTGCTTTGGAATGTGGAAGGAAACCGGAGCACCCAGAAAAAAACCACGGGGAGAATGTACAAAATACGTACAGACAGTACCCGTAGTCAGGATTGAACCTGGATCACTGGCGCTGCAAGGTAGCAACTCTGTGCCGCTTGGGTGCCACATCTCACCCTTGAAAAATGTTAGCACGATATACATTATTTTGTTAAACCCCTATCAGAGGTGAGAAAAGAGAAATGGGGACAGGGAATAGGAGGTTAAGAGATGGGGAAAGAAGGTTTGAATCGTGCTCTATGCCAACTGATGCAGAGAGGCCAAGTGCCACAGTCACCAGGTGAACCACTGTGATATGATCCGTGTGGGGATGAGCTAAGGATCATCATCGCAGCTCCAGGTCATGGCTGATGTCCTAGCTAAAGTAAAACTGAGTTGGAACGCCAACTGCTTCATTAGAAAGAAGGGCAATGTCTTTCCCTTTAATTCACACAGGTTTCATTACTTTCATTTCGATACATACCTCGTTGAACTGCATGCTACCGATGCAGGTCATAAATGTTAGTATTTTTGATCCAGTTCCAGTTGTTAAACAAAATATACAGGAGAAATAACATCAGCATCATTGTGAATCACATTAGGAAGTGCACTGCACAATTTTCCAATGGGTTTAATTTCATCAGTAAGTGTATGCAAACACCACAAAATCGCACGCCACACGCTATTAATACTAAAAGGGAGTGCAAATTAATATTTGTTCCAATTTCTGGACAGATGTCTTTCAATAACTGGAATTGGACACTGTATACCAACTGGTAAAATGTTAGCTAATAAAATAACAGCATCTTTGTGCAACCACATCAATGCAACATCGTCAAAATGAATCAAAGGTCTTTTGTGCCATCCATTGCCTCTCTATTTTTGCCCGTTTATCGGCTCTCAATCCGCTGCAGCGCTCCAGTATAAATAGCTGGTGCCACTGCATTCGGAAGGTGCTGAGATCTTCCAAAGCTCATTCTGAAGTGCATTACAAAGACTGTGGCAATGGCCCTCCTAGGACTGAGTGCTAAAACCCTCACAGACCAGGCGAACAATAGAACCTAAAGGCATTATTAGAACTGAAAGGATCTGCAACAACCTGTGACTAGCACGTACTGTATCTCGGTTGTCAATCTCGGTATCTGGATATATATAAATGTGGTCACGAGATGAAACATCACAATTGCTTCAGCGAGAAGCGGTTCTGCAGTGAGGTATAAATATATAATTGAATGGTGATGGGGCTATAAAAATGCATAAACCTATGAAAAGGCATCAATTGAAAAGGTAATTCCTCTGAGTGACATTGCAAAGGTATAAGGACGAAAGTGTGACTCAGTCAGCTTGAACAATGCAAATTCAACACCTCATTGTTCTGAGCTCAACTGCTCTATTTGAGCTATACATTCTTGTATCAAAATAACCTAATAATATTTTTACAATTAATAGTTTGAGGATATAATGTGCACTGACAGAGTGCCTCTTCCTCATGTAAGGGGTAATGTTTAACAGGAATGCATGGACTCATTGACATGTACCATTGAATATAATGTCTTCCTTAAAGACTGGTAATACATAATGTATCCATGGGGACCTTTTGGGAGGGCTTGTTTAATGAATCATGAATATATCTCTATATACGTGTGTGTTTGCCAGGTTTGGTTTCCTTCATACATGAAAATCAATTAAACTGATCATTTTAACAAAAGAAATGTTAAAGGGAAGCTGAAGGTCAGGACCCCATATGATCTAGTTTATCACATTATTGTATACTTCCATGATACAAAATAAAACTCATCTGATGAAGCTTCTGTTATGGATAGTACAATTCTTTAAACGCACCTGAAGGTTTTGGAGGAACTATACAGAGACACAATTCCAAGCCCTTGTTATCCACATTACAAAGCATTACAGAACCCTTAATTGCATCATCATCAGAAAATAGCGAGTGTTTAAACTAAGTATAAATGATCAACATAAAACTGATGAAAAACAATAAAACAAAAGTCAAATCTAAGGAAAAAATATTGTCTACGACTTTGAAAAGATCCTCAAGTTAACATTTCAGGTCATTGTCATTACTCATTTCAGGAGTATTGTGTTCAGTGTTGGTCACCCTCCTATAGGAAAGCTGCCATTAAGTTGGAAAGAGTGCAGGAAAGATTTACGAGGATGTTGCCATGACTGAGCTAAAGGGAAAGGTTGGGCAGGCTAGGATTTGATTCCTTGAAACGTAGGAGGCTGTGTGATGATCTTATAGAGGTTTATAAAATCATGAGGAGCATAGATAGGGTGAATGCAAAAATACTTTTACCCCAGGTAGGGGAATCAAAAACTAACGGTCATAGATGTTAGTTGAGAGGGGAAAGATTTAATAGGAACCAGAGGGGCAGTTTCTCACACACAGAGGGTCCTACATACTGTATATTGAACGAGCTGCCAGAGGAAGTGGTTGAGGCAAGTATAATAACACCATTGAAAATACACTTGAACAGGTATATAGATAGGAAGGTTCAGAGGAATATGGGTCAAACAAGGGCAAATGGGATTATCTTAAATAGCATCTTGGTTGATATTAATGAGTTGGGCTGAAGGGCCTATTTCTACGACCTATGACTAGGTTAAAGAAGTTTCGTCAGAATGTTTCTGAAAATAGGTCATTAAACTGAAACACTAACCTGTTTCTCTTCACGTGGATGCTGAATGTCAACTGAGTATTTCCAGCATTGTTCATTTTTATTTCAGCTTTACTTAATCTGCAGTGTTTTTCATTTGTATCCAGGATGATGCACAATGTTCTCTTTCCATTGGTGAGTAATGGAAACGGTGCACTATTCTAGAAATGGCAGAGCCACAGACAGAAAAGAAAGGTTTGCGTTGAGAGTAATAGCTGAAATGAGCGACACAAACTTTAAATCCACTTAAATCATACCGTGTAATCTTCTCACTGTTTCGACTGGAATTTAGAAGGATGAGAGGAGATCTTATAGAAACGTATAACATTCTTAAGGGATTGGACAGGCTAGATGCAGGAAAAATGTTCCCCATGTTGGGTGAGTCCAGAACCAGGGGTCACAGTTTAGGAATAAGGGATAGGCCATTGAGGACTGAGATGAGGAAAATCTTTTTCACCCAGAGAGTTGTGAATCTGTGGAAGAAAGCAGTGGATGCCAATTCACTGGATGTTTTCAAGAGAGAGTTAGGTTTTGCTCTTAGGGCTAACAGAATCAAAAGATATGGGGAAAAAGCAGGAACGGGGTACTGATTTTGGATGATCAGCCATGATCATATTGAATGCCGGTGTTGGCTTGAAGGGCTGAATGGCCTACTCCTGCACCTATTTTCTATGTTTCTATGACAGAGCCGTATTAAAGAATATTTATGAACCTTTAAAATGAATGAGATGGAGAGGGCCCACTGCATAGAATTACACATGACTATTGGCCTCTATAAGTTTCATTTATTTGAGTGAACCTTTCAATTACTCTCTTGGTATATTTATTCAGCACTTTATTGATAGCTACACAGCTATGATATTTTATTTAGTAATAGGCTGTCAAAAAATGCAAAAGTAGGCAGACTTCAAAGGGGAACCTCAAAGGGACATCCCAAAGGAAAACTTGTTTGAAATAATCATTATGCAATGATCTTACTTAGATTTAGTTTCTTTGTTTTATAAAATCAGCAGTAATAAAAATTAGATTAATTTTTCCCCATTTCATTCTTGCATTGTAGAGAGAGTGTGTTCAGCAGGCACCAAGCATCCTTGGGGACAACATGCAGCTGTTTCTAAATCCTCTACCTCACTGACCTCCACCTGCAGTTCTGGGTCACTTGGCAGAGACTGCTTGCTCTCGCAGGCTATTCTTAATTTCTGCCAGCTCTGTATAATTTCTCTCAAGAATCCAAGTTATTTTGGATCACCTTAGGTAGGAGGGTGCGCTAACCCAAATTAGATTTGGTTCAGCTTATATGCTCCATTTAATAGTTGGGTTGGGCTCGGCCTCATAATTTTGATCTCTTCTTTTTTTAAAAGAAAAGCAACATTCATACATATTTTTGAAAAAATAAATGTGCTGTTCTCAGTGAATTGGTGCTCGTCGAGCAACATCTGCCTACCCCCTGGAATTGACCAGTGAAATAAACATAGACGTGGGTAGTGTCGTGGTTTAGAAACACTCTTTCCAACCAATAGACAGGTTTATATCCAGCCAGACAGATAATGTACTTTATGTATCGGCCAAACTCCGCGGCAGCTTCGACCACCCCCGGGCCGCGGAGTTTGAACCGGCCCGTTCGCGGAGCTCGGTGAGCCGCGGGACTGACCTACCACACCGCCCGGTGGGGTATCGCCTCAGCGCAGAGGGACAAGAGGAGGGAAGAGACAGCAGCCCTAAGATTTTTGCCTCCATCACAGTGAGGAGGTGTTTGGTGCACTCACTGTGGTGGATGTTAATTTGTGTTTACTGTCTGTTCTGTTGTTTATTATTGTATGTATGGCTGCAGGTAACGACATTTCGTTCAGAGCGTAAGGTCTGAATGACAAATAAAGGATCTAATTCTAATTCTAATTCTTAGCTTAATGAACTATTTGCAGACGTAGGGCTGTTTCAAACAGGCACATCTACAGGCATGAAGCTACAAATAATTTAATGTAGGCTCTCTCTGCCTTAATAGGAGATGTTTCCTGGAAAGGCAAGGATAGCACAAAGTGTACCATTGACAGGTATTGCAAAGTCCTACAATTCTATCTTGGGCAGGGTACCAGCATATACTTAAAGTAAACATTCTTCCCTTCTTAAAGGGTCTCACTCTTAAAATGTTACCTGTAGATTTTACCTCACATTTTCATTCCATTCCTCCGTTATCTCGAATATGTGAAATAATTTGGTTAATAGTTTCCATTCACTGAACCTCTTTTCCTGCACCTCTGTACTCAGCCCAGAGGGGGAACTCAGGTACCCTGGTCCTCACCTTTCACCCCATGTATTGATCACAGATAACTGTCAGACAACAGTATTCAATTCACGCCACAGTGTATCAGTGGGCTCGCCACATTCTGCACCTGGTAAACTGCGATTGTGGTGGTTAAGTCCTGCAAGGTGCAATGCCACAACACACCAAGCTTCCATTGATTGTCACCCCCAAGTGCATAACCTTTATGTCCTCGAAATAGAAAGGTAAGAAATATGTAAATAACACCGTCGCTGAGATCTCTCATGACGTACAACCTTCTGGCTGGGCAGAAGGAGTTCCAGACCCCGGCCACTGGGAGCAAATTCAACCTCCCCATTACCCACAGGAGTACCATTCACCTGCCTCACCGAGAATAGATACCACATTTTCGGAGGAGGGGAGACCTCTGGGGGTGATTTCAAGTCCACTCATAATTTTGACTGGATTAAAGGAGGTGCCGGACTAGCGGTTGCCGGAAAATTGGTGGTGGACTTGTACGTGTCCCAACTTTCCACGAAAAACGGCCACAAATGGTGAAATAAACACCAGCTTGTCATTTGTCTGAAGAAGGGGCCCGACCACAAATGTCACCTATCCATGTTCTCCAGAGATGCTGCCTGACCCACTGAGCACGTTGTGGCCAGCTTATTATTAAGTTTTTATACTTCATTTTTAAAAACTAATTTCCACTGAGTAGAGGGAATTAAGATTCTTCATATTGTGTTTGACCCACAGAAATAATAAGCAATGCACAAGTTGTGACTTAAAATTTTGTCTTCATTTCCATGGTTGTGGTGACATTTTGTATGCAGAAGTTTGAAATTAAAATCCACTCCATAGTGTGTGATTACTATCCAACCCAATGAATATCCCCAATCAAACAGTTAGTCCTGCAAAACCGTAGAAAATACAGAATAAAAATGTATTTATTTATTTAAATTGTATTTATCTAATAGATGCCTACATACAGTATCTCTGTTGTATGCTACGTAAGGAATATTGTTCAAATTAACTTGGCCTTACATTGCCAATTACTGGGGTTAAAATCACTGTGAGTTTACGTGAAAACAAATATTGTTTCCCAAATACTAATATTAGGTGTTGCCATAAAGGAAAGTCTTACCCAGTTTTGGCATAGTCCCCCTGGCCTGTATCTTATTGGGCAGCCGTGGTGGTGCAGCGGTAGAGTTGCTGCCTTATGGGTCTGTCCCACTTAGGCGATTTTCCAGGCGACATATACGCATCGCTTCCTTCACCAGCCCCTTATGCAGGCGGGGGACAGGGCAAGCGGGGGGAGCGTTGTCTGAGTGAAATTCACACGGTGCAAAGCCAATGTGATACAGACACACACCACGATGAACAGGAAGGTTGGCGCTGTAATTAGGACGGTGAAAGCACAGTGCACGGGAAAGGTCACGCAGGTTGGGGGGTGGGGGGGAGTGGTGAGAAGGAGGAGAGAAGAAGTGGAGACAACTTTTAAGAAGCCAGAGATACACGGCTGTGAAGCTCGGCGGACATTAACATTAACCAGTTATCATTGGTTCTGAAAACTACTGCTTAATTTTTTTTCCCAATAAGCCAATGAAATTCACTGGTCAGCACCGGCTACAACCTTCGACCTCCTGGCGACCCACTAGGACCTCCTGGCGACCCACCTACTACATGACAATTCTCGCTACTCTCCATGGCGGCTTCATTCTGGTCGCCGCTAATTTTTCAACATGTTGCAAAATTTGGGGTGACCATAATGAGGCCGCGACTAGTTCCCAGAATGCGGGAACTCCTCACGACCATGAAGGCAACCACCCGCGAACATGTGGCGACCATATGGCGACTGCATAGTCTCCTGCAGTCGCTGAAAAGGTCGCCTAAGTGGGACAGGTCCATTACAGTGCTTGCAGTGCTGGGGACGCAGGTTCGATCCAGAGTGAGGGGGCTATCTGTACGGAGTTTGTACATTCACCCTGTGACCTGCTTGGGTTTTCTCCGAGATCTTCGGTTTCCTCCCACACTCCAAAGACGTACAGGTTTTTAGGTTAACTGGCTTGGTGTAGGTGTAAAATTGTCCCTAGCGTGTGTAGGATAGTGTTAATAGAAACATAGAAAATAGGTGCAGGAGGAGGCCATTTGGCCCTTCGAGCCTGCATCACCATTCATTGAAATCATGGCTGATCATCCACAATCAGTAACCCGTGCCTGCCTTCTCCCCATATCCCTAGATTTCTCAAGCCCCTAATGTGCGGGGATCGCTGGTCGGTGCAAACTCGGTGGGCCAAAGGGCCTGTTTCCACGCTGTATCTCTAAACTAAACTAAACTAAATATATTCATATTTAACTGACAAGGTAGTCCTTAATGCTGACACAATAATGGTTCATTCCCTTATTCTCTTACCTTTCGCTTTGACAAAGCCAGACTTGAAATTTCCTTGCCTAAGCCAAAAATAATGTGAGTTATAAACCAAGCAACAATCAACAGGAAAAGAACAGTAAGTTATGAGAGTGATGATAGTGAACACTTCTTGCTTTCATTGAGGTCCCCAAACAAGCCTACGGTTTTCCAGGGAGGTTAAGAGTGAGGCCTCCATATTAAGTAAAGTTTTAAAAATTATAACAATAATGGCTTGCGACACTTCCTTACAGCAGTGTGAAGTGTTGGCTGTGAGTCCTACAGCCCTCAAGTGCTATGAATTATGGAAAAATAATAAAACATCCACAGGCTGTATGTGTGAAAGAATGCATTCCACGAAGGCTTTGTGGAGGCACACATCCTGCAAAATTATAGCCTTGAGTCTTGTCCTCGTAGCAAGAAACAAGACATTTACTATCCATGTTGAATTAATTAATGACTGCAGGTAGAAAGTACCCACCCATCCCAGATAGGATCTCCAAATTGCTAAATAGATGTAAAGGACAAATCTTCTCTGTGATTCCTGGAGATGCTGATTTTTAAATAGCTGAACACTTCACATAGGTTTATGTACAAGGGAGCTAGTTGAATTAATACAAAACATTAAAGCATTGTAAATTAAATAATTATGAATGACTGAGAAATTGTAAGGCCTGTCCATAATTTCCATCCTTTTCATAAGAGTAAAATTATTGCTTATCTCCACATTTCATAAACATGCCATGAAGTGATGATTTGATTATTTTATTTTGATAATTAACTGCTTATCATAAATTACTTTTGTGATAATAATTGTAACTAATTTTGTGTGCCTGCTTAATTACTGGAAACATTTTCCACGATTTCTTGGATACATAAATCTAGAGTTTCCTGTTTGTGCTTGTTCAGTCTCTTCTCTTCAATATTCCTGAACGCTATGTTTTTAACACTTTGGAGTGGAACATGGGGATGTTTCACAAGGGCGACACGGTGGCGCTGTGATAAATTTGCTGCCTTACAGAGCTTACTGCGCCGAAGACCCGGGTTCGATCCCGATTACAGGTGCTGTCTTTACGTAGTTTCTTTGTTTTCTCCACGACCGCATGGGTTTTCTCTCCGAGATCTTCGGTTTCCTACCACATTCCAAAGACATACAGGTTTGTAGGTTAATTGGCTTGGTATAAATGTCATTTGTCCCTAGTGTGTGTAGGATAGTGTTAGTGTGTGGGGATCGCTGGTCAGTACAGACTCGGTGGGACGAAGGACTATTTCTGCGTTGTATCTCTAATCTAAAATACCTTCCTGTCCTACAGAATGGAAGCACATTTAAAATGAACCATAAACCTGATACTTGTTGTATTTGCAGTCTTGTATGTGAACATATACATATAGCACATTTTGCACAAAGCCCGCGAGCATTGCCACTTTTCATTTCACTGAACATCTTGTATGTGTATGTGATGAATAAACTTGACTTGACTTGACTAGACAAATTTAAGAAGTCTTCTAACTATGACCATTATAGTGAATTGATGGCCATTCAAAATAAATATATTTTTGTCGTAAAATCCCCACATTAATCAGTGAAAAGATTTTGCACTTTTGATTTTTAACTTTTGCTGTGAGTAAACAGTTTGCATTTCTTGGCAAAATCTGGAGATAGACTTATGTTTTGAATTTGTTTGGTGTTTTGCTTTGTACAGAAGGTAGTTGAGGCCAGTTTATTGGCTATATTTAAGAGGGAGTTAGATGTGGCCCTTGTGGCTAAAGGGATCAGGGGGTATGGAGAGAAGGCAGGTACAGGAGACTGAGTTGGATGATCAGCCATGATCATATTGAATGGTGGTGCAGGCTTGAAGGGCCGAATGGCCTACTCTTGCATCTATTTTCTATGTTTCTATGTTTTTGGTGAACTCCACGATGTTAGATTTTGATATCTAATGTAGGTTATATTTATTTGTTTTAAAAAAAAGGTGCATTGTCATGAAAGAGAACTTCGAATTTACAAATAAAATACGATTTTTGTAGATTAGATCCAGTCGAAATCTTCAGATTCAAACCTCCGACCCTATCAGTATTTATTAATAAAAAAACGTGTTCCTTTGCCAGAAAGTACAAAATCAATTAAAAGCCACAACCTGGTTTGTGGAAACAGAAAATGCCTGAGTGGATGTTCGTATACTTGGTTGGTATTCAAAAAGGATTGTAAAGTTTATCTTTATTCCCTTTTGCTGATATTTTCCATTGTGAGTCCAAGTAATATGAGTACAGGTGCTGAAAGTGCCTCAAAAATCTAAAGTAACAGAAATCTACCAGTCAGCTGCCGTTCTGAGAGCATCATAAATTGTGAGGATTGTTGTTAAGGAGGATCATCATAGATTAATGACTGAATTACAGTTTTCAATTCATTACCACCTATTTGTTATGTAGTGTATGCTATTATTAATGACCCTCCAGTGCCGTCTTGAGTTGTTGGTTATGAGTTTGAGGCAGTGTGACATAGGGCTTGGGTCCCAGAGTATTATTGATGGTGATGGAGAAACTGAAACACAGGCCAGCGTGTGATAGAACTAGGGTGACAAAGAGCCTCTCTGAACCATTTTACAAATACTTCTCTAAAAAGCACCACCATAGTTATTCAGATTACCAAATTAGCTTGAAAAGTGAAACTTGTAAATAAAAGCTGCTCTGGAAATCCTTGGGATCAAATACAAAAGCCACTCCCACATTTAAATAATTTATGGAGAGCGCAGTCATAGATGATAAATATTTTCAAAATCAGGCCACTAAGCTGTGCCTGTCAGAATGCTTGAGCCATTTGATTATCCAAAATGATACATATAAAGTACTCGAAAAAAAAGATAGATAAATATGCATCTCATTACAAATTATTATCAATGGTCTCTGTCTTCCAAGCTCTTGCTATTTATCCCCTAATCTCTTTGAGGAACTGTGCTGTTAAAAATAATTATATATCATTTACAAAGCAAGATGGAAAATTAGAAAATATTCAGAAGAATTTGGAAATACAAAGAACGTTTGTATTAAATTTGCTCACCAAAGCACATTCTATTTAAGGATGTCTTTAATGTGGAGTTAAATTTCCCAGTGCTGCAATTCTTTCAAGAGTGGTGCAGAAATTATTAATCTGAAACTGACAATTTATTCATATGTGTATCACATGAATGGCGGTGACTCTTTGGGTGGTGACAGACTTTGCAATTTGCATCGTGTTAATGGAGGTTGGGTGGTTGTATGTATGAGGGTGGGAGGGGGAAGCAATAGGGAGTTTGAGGGGGATGGGGCTGGGTGGTGGGTCGGTGGTTGAATAGCCAGCAAATACACTTAACAGTAAAGTGCAGCATCTGCTGGACTGATATGCTAATAGCAACACAATCCCTTTGGAGCAAGAGCTTGCAAGCTTCTCAATAGTTCCATGGTTCAATAGAGACTTTACCACCACATGCACCTAGATACAGTGAAATGCCTTGTTTTGCATACAATCCAGCAAAGTTACTCGATACATAAGTAAAAGAATGCAATGAATACAGTGTAAAAAAGATAGTGTTTTTCTTCTGAGGCAGTAGATCAAGAGTCACCACATTTCCAGCTCCATCTTGTAGCTTTCAAGTATCACATTCCTAAAAATATTGAGTCTTATCTTAGCTGCTGGCAGCACTAGATTAGTGATGGGACGGTTGTCCTGGTCCACCGTCGCTCTACCTCTCCGTGCAGACGCTGCAGGAAGATGTTTGGATCGCTTCAGTACCTTCCAAATACTTGGTTTCATTGCCTAATGCGTTGCATCTTACTTGGTGTTGTTTGCTTGTGTTCCAATCGTGCCAAGTACAAACTGTAACACTGGTCGATTAGACTTATTTCAGGTTTTACTTCTTTTTTTCTCTTCTTGCAACTATGAATTACCATTAACTTTGCCTTCATACAAAACCATTTTGCACAGCTAGTAGAGATACTGCCTCACAATGCCAGAGACCCGGGTTCGATCCTGACCTCGGGTGCTGTCTGTGTGTGCACATTCTCCCTGTGACCCTATGGGCTTCCTCTTGGAGCTCCAGTTTCCACATCCCAAAGATGTGCAGGTTTGTAGATTAATTGGCTGCTGTGAATTATTGCCCCTAGTGTTTAAGGTGAAGATACAAAAGCAAGATTACACAGAACTAGTGTGTACAGGTGATCGACGGTTAGAATGGATTCACTGGGCCGAATGGTCTGTTTCCATGCTATATCTTTCATTTCAATTCAATTTAATTCAATTTTCCAGGTCCACCTGTCTTTCATGAATTTGCTTTGTCTTTCTTGAACATTTGATGAGTGAAAGGCTCTAGATTAAACTGTCATGTTTGAGTAGATGGAAGAGTTGCTGGGGATCGTGATTTCCAAAGTGGTCCACAATCCAAGCCCACTTTTTCATATCCTCATCAGCTTCCATTCCAGTGCTTCATATATCACTTCCCCAACCTATGGGAGATTTCAGGCAGTGGTCAGGCACCATGGATGATGCACTAACACAAAATGCGAGGGCTAGATCTTTCTTTCTTTACCGTCACCTGACAAATTCCACCCCCATGAGTTAGTGCAGCTATGACACTGCCAAGATAATGCCTCATCGACCCATTCCCTCCACAATAGCGAGCCCAACTACTGTCCTATCTCTAGTTGTACTTTCCTCTCTTGGTTTTGGAGCATGTTGTCTCATAGCTTACGGAACTTCTGAGCCAATGGAGAGAGATAGCAGATTTTAATTTGCATGTAGAAACTCAATGCCAATGGCAATGGAGATAGTTTATAGAAATATGGATTTGATAGGCTAAATGGTCTTGTTTAACTCCTGTGCTTAATGTATTTTGTTGTGAAGTAGTTAATCCCATCTCAAGATCTCCAATCATACATCTATTTCAAAGGTCATCCAAAGTTATTAGAGTCTTTAACCTTAGTGCATGATCTTTCCTCGTCTTCTTTGACCACTCTACGATGCAGTTGATTATTCCATCCTGCTCCAACAGTTCCCCATCACCACAGTTCTTCAAAGCTCATCCATTATTTGAAAGTGGCAACCTCAAAACAGTTTCTTCCCCATTCCCCAGGCTTGTACACTCTGGAGTTTAGAAGGATGAGAGGGGTTCTTATTGAAACATATAAGGTTGTTACGGGTTTGGACATGCTAGAGGCAGGAAACATGTTCCCGATGTTGGGAGAGTCCAGAACCAGGAGCCACAGTTTAAGAATGAGGGGTAAGCCATTTAGAACGGAGACAAGGAAACACGTTTTCTCACAGAGGGTTGTGAGTGTGGAATTCTCTGCCTCAGCGGGCAGTGGAGGCTGGTTCTCTGGATACTTTAAAGAGAGAGCTAGATAGGGCTCTTAAAGATAGCGGAGTCAGGGGATATGGGGAGAAGGCAGGAACGGGGTACTGATTGGGGATGATCAGCCATGTTCACATTGAAAGGCGGTGCTGGCTCGAAGGGCCGAATGGCCTACTCCTGCACCTATTGTCTATTGTCTATTGTCATCAGGCTTCTGAACAGTCCTTCCATAAACTAGGGTACAATTTGATTCTCGTCTACGTTATTCCAGATATTAGACGTTGTCCCTGGAACTGGTGCGCTACAATATTGAGAACTATATTCTGCATTCTGTATCTTTGCCTTTGCTCTACCTATTGTAGGTGTGTTTAGCTTGATTGTATTTATGCTTGATCTGATTTGATCGCATAGAGGAATGGTTGTTTCAGCTCGGGACCCAAATAGCTATGGAAAGTTTTGGCTGGTTCAGATGGGTTATGGTTTGGATTCCTAAGTAATTAAAAGAATATCAATCCCTCTATATGTTCTGCTATTTGGTTCCAGCTGAACCAATATTATTTAAAATAGAAAGGAGCCACATCTATGCAAAGATTAATTCTCCGCTTTACATCTGTTACATCTGTACAGTGTCATCTTCTAAAGCGTTTGGCTGTTTAAAGAGTATGACTAATAGGCTTCAGCAACATGTCTGTTGTCTTCAAGCTGAAATGCGAATTATTCTCATGCTGAAAGTCTGATACTAAAGGCTTATTTATATGAACGTCCTCGAAACCAATAAAGTGTATTCAATGCTCACAGAACAATCTCCTCTGTACTGCAGTCAGCTATGAATCAGTTGCCTGCAATGTATCCTACCTGATTTTACTTTTCATTGATTTCAATAGAAAAGGAACTGAGGCACAATCTATAACAAGCCGACTTGCAATCCTCCCATTTGCACTGAAATTGAATTTCACCAATGTTTCTGTTGTTTTGTTACAGGTACTTGAAAACACATTTGTTTGAAGACATGTTTGAGTAACTTCAAGAGTCAAGAGTGTTTTATTGTCATATAACCCAGATAGAACAATGAAATTCTTACTTGCTGCAGCACAACAGAATATGCAAACATAGTATGATATGACAAATGAGAGAGAGAAAAGAAAAGAAAACTTCAACCTTTAGCTACATCCTCTAATTGAAACCTGTTTTATTTTCCTTTTCATTTATTTCATTTTCTTGCATTTCCACCGGCTTCCCGATCACTAAGTTATTTACAAAGAATCACAAACAAAATGCAGGCAGCATCTCTAGAGGAAAAGGATGTGATGTTTCGGGTCGGGACCAATGGGTTGACATTCCGACCCTCAATGTCAACCCATTCCTCTGCCTTCTCCCCATAATCCCTGACACCCTTACTAATCAAGAATCTGTCAATCTCCACCACAGCCGTCTATGGCAAAAAAATCCACAGATTTATTCCCCACTCTTATCCCCCACTAAATCCACAGATTTATCCCCTACAAAAAAATCCACAGATTTATCCCCCACTGAGAAATTCCTCCTCATCTTTCTTTCTAAAGGTACGTCCTTTAATACTGAAACTATGACCTCTGGTCATAGACTCTCCCAATAGTGGAAACATCCTATCCACATTCACTGTACCCAGGCTTTTCACTATTTGGTAAGGGCCCGTCCCACTTGGCGATTTTTTTTGGTGACTGCCGGCATCATATCATTGTCGCCAAAAGATTTTGAACATTTCAAAATCCAGCGGCGAAAAAGATTTTTTTGCGACACTTGAAAAAACACCATGCGCCACACCGCACCACACCACGCCGCAAATCCTCGTCAGTCAATTATGCCGGCAATCGTCAAAAAAATCGGCAAATGGGACAGGCCCCGTAAGTTGCAATGAGGAACCCCCTCATCCTTCTGCACTCCAGTCAGTACAGTTCACAGACTACAGTAACTACAGTGCCAGTTTTCATTGGCGGCAGTGGAGAGAGTTAGAAGCTTCAAATTTCCGGGCATTAACATGTTGCATGAGCTATTCTGTTCCCTGTACATAGATGTAAGCATGAAGAAGGTGCCCCAGTAAGTCTTAAACGTTTCTTAGAAGTTTAAAGAGATGCAGCATGTTACTGAATACTGTAACTAAATTCTATCACTGTAGAAACTATGCTGGCTAGTTGCAATGTGCCTGGTATGGTAATTCGAACAGAGGAATGCAAGAGGCTATAGCGAGTGATGGGCTCAACCTAGCACATCATGGGCCAAGCCCTCCTCACCATCGATAACATCTACACGAGGCACTGCTTGAAGAAGGTGGCATCTATCATCAAATATCCCCACACTGACCCGTGCCTTCTTCTCACCGCTACCTCAAGAAATACAGAAGGCTCTAGACCACGCCACCAGATTCAGGAACAATGAGGTTCTTGAACTGACCTCCACAACCCTAATCCTACCTCAACCATGGAACACTATGGATCACCATTTACACCACTATGGACTTGTTTTCCAATTGTGTTTTACACTAACGATTTGTTTTTGCACAATCTTTTACTTTTCACTATCGTGCAGAATTTATGTTTAGGGTTTAGTCTGTGTCTATGTGTCTGTGATGTTGCAGCAAGTAAGATTTTCATTGCATCTCACCCCACCGTACTTGTTCAATGGTTCAATGGTGCTTTATTGTCATGTGAATTTCACTGCACAATGAAATTCCTTTAGCATAGATCGCACATGCACGAGTCGCCATATTTTGCCGCCGTTTACTAAAAGCCCAAAATGTGGTCTACGCGCTTTATGTACTGGAACGGTTCCTGTCCCAGGTCAGTCCTCGACAGACTCGGCCCATGAGCTAACGTCACTCTCCTCACACAACCGTCTTTGTGGTCCAGGGGCCCCTCCTGCAGCCGACCTTGAAGACACTGGAGGCAATACCCCAGACCCATAAACTTGACGACTTAACTATAAAGAAAATTAGAAGACACTACAGTCTCCAAGACTAGGAAGCCGAGTACCTCCTGGCCTGACTCGCAGAGTGGTTTGGATGCTTTTTGCGTGCTGACATTGGTAACCGCTCAAACCTGATGGATTTTTTCATCAATCACTTTGATACAGGTTACTATGGTCAGAGGATGTAACAGCAGAGATTTGGTCTGTTGCTCAGGGGCAAGGGATAAACAAGTTGCCTTTCTTTGCCCTGTTCCACCTTGCATCAATCAGGCGAATGACAGAATGAATGGCACCAAGTTTACTGAATATACACTCGAATATCTCTCTTGTCATATTTAAAGAGACATTGACCAATCCAGACTATTATTCAGAACTATCAAAGTCTAAGCTTCAGATCATAATTTCAAAAGTCAAAGTGGTCGGTGTAGTTTCCTTAAAAAAAAAAGTCAACTCAAAGTGCCAAACAGGGATTTTACATTTATCATTGTTTCTATTTCAACAGGCCCTGAATATGACCCAAATGAGAAAGTGAACTAGATGGGCTGTATGGGACTTTCTCATTACTCTCATATATGTAGATTGATCTACCTATCATCCCTCCGGTTTGATGGATGGTTTACAGTGGAAACTGGCTCTTATTTAAAATGTGTCACACATGTGCCACCTACTGTTCCATTGTGGAATTCCATTTACAGAAGCCTTTATAATAAGCCATATCTTGCACAAAAAAAGTGTGACATTTCTATCCATTTGAAAGACTGATTGTGAATCATTTTGAATTCCAAAATCTATGACTTTCTGCATTTCATTCACTCAGAACAAAATCCTTTGGTTTCCTTTACATTAATTCAAAACTGGACCTCTTTCCTTTCTCATTGCACAGGTTAATCTTGCTTCCCATGACAGCCTTTAAAATTGGCTAACAAAAGATCTTCTTGCTGCAATATCAATGAATGAATGCAATTGCGTTTATATGTACATTTTTTTTTCAACTATATTGCATGAATAAGAAATAATAAGATTTAGATTAAAGGTCTAAAGAGTAACAGTATCCCTCCAATTGTATTATTTATTGTAAGAATAAGCACAAAGGACAAAATCATTACCTGACCTGGGCAATTTGAATTCATTCGTATATTTCTGGGGTTTTTTAAAGCTACATTGAAATGAGTCAGAGGTAAAACGGAGCGAACTTCATGTGGGCGGCACAGTGGCCTGGGTTCGATCCTGATCTTGGGTGCTCTCTGTGTGGAGTTTGCACCTTCTCCTTGAGACTGCATGGGTTTCCTCCGGATGCTTCAGTTTCCTCCCACATCCCCAAGATGTGCAGGTTTGTAGGTTCATTGATCTCTGTAAAATTGCCTCGTGTGTAGGAAGTAGATGTAAGGGAGGGATAAGATAGAACTAGTGTGAACGGTTCATCGATAGACAGCTTGGACTCAGTGGGCCGAAGGGCCTGTTTCCATGCTACATCTTTCAATCAATCTAGCACACCACTGTTTAAAACTGAATGCTGGATGCGTCTTGTACTGAACTTGTTAAAATAAAAAAAACATCAAACAGAAAAATCGCAAAATGTAATGTTCACCACTCATGTCCACATCTCTTGTGCATGTGGGGAGTTGATCATCCTCGCCCATTAGCGAGGATCACTGGTCCATGAACACTCTGAATGGAGAAGGAATGCTTGGTACTGGTATTGAGGACTTCGATTCCATTAGTCTTGAGCCAGTGTTATAGACGGGAGGAACATATCACCCCCACCCACATCCCAGCATAACCTTCTGCCCCACCTGTGGCTGAGCCTACAGCTCCCCCATTCACCACAAAACCTGCAGAAGTGGAAGCAAGTTATCCTCGATCCCAAGGAACCCCCTAAGAAGAAGAGAATAATCCAATCAATAAATGCATCACAATTTTACTGCAGTTTAATTGAATTATATCAATGCCATTCAAGCTTTGAAGAGCACATTGTGCTTTATTCTTGCTGTCTTCCTCCTGTAGTTTATGTGCACTAATGTATCTATATTAACACATTAGAGACAAATTAATTCCTTCTGTGTTTATGCCTAAGTGATAATGGATTGGTGAGTCTCCCTTTTATTGGGTTCCAAGGAGCAACACAATAATAATAATCATCAACAACAGCGTGTGAATTGCCCTGTTTACATATTTGTTAGCAGGATATTTAAGACATATTATTTGAGTGCGCATTGCATAAAAAGCAAAGGCAGGATGCTCATGTAGAAAGCCCATTTAGTCAGCAGTAACTGACAGTTAAGAATGTTATTTTATTGAAATGAAAACAGAAGGGAAATGAGAAAATAACAGGCTTATCAACCATCTCCCAAACTGATATGAAAGGCACCATCGTACATTAATGTCTAATTCTTCTTTGGTCGTCCCTCGAGGGTGAGGACGGGTTCTGAAGTGGATGAGGAGTTCCAGGTGGAATCTGCATTATCTGCCACAGATGGGGTGGAAAATGTTTGGCAGGTCAGGATATGTGGGAGGTGGTACATTCCTTCTGCTGTCTGTACCCGATCTCTTGCCTGATCACTTTATAGATACTCGAGGTGATCATTACCTTCCTGGATTCTCCTCTCTTTTGACCAACAATTCCAGAGTGAGAACTAATTTTAGACTTTCAGAAGGGCCATTCAGAATCTTCAAAATGCCTGTGTTTTAAGAATCAAGAATTGGAGATGTGGTCAATGTGCCCATCCATTGGAGGTTGTAGAGTGTGATCAAGGAATTCAATGCTGGGGATGTTGGTCTGAGAGAGGACGCTGATATTTGTTTACCTATCCATAAGACATAGGAGCAGAATTAGGTAATAGGAGTCTGCTCCACCCAACTGATCATGGCTGATTTATCCTTCCCTCTCAACTCCATTCTCCTGCCTCCTCCCTGTAGCCTTTGATGCTCTTCCTAATCAAATACCTATCAAACTCTGCTTTTAAAATATCCAATGATGCCCTCCACAGCCGTCTGTGGTAACAAATTCCTCATACCCGCTCTGGCTACAGAAATTCCTCCTCATCTTCATTCTAAAGGTATGCCCTTTTATTACAGACTCTGCCACTACTGGAAACATCCTTTCCATGTCCACTCTATGTTGGTCTTTCATTATTTGGTAGGTTTCAATGAGATCCAACCCCCTCCTCATCCTTCTACCATGCCAGTTATTTTGCGCATGTTGCATCAACAGCACTGGTAGTGGCTCTCCAGTGTTTTGTGGAGTGGACTAATCAAGGTGCATCGTAGAGCAGGGTGATGATCACTGCTGCTCGATCGACTCTGAGCTTTGTGCTGAGTTTGAGATTTTGTTTTGTGAACACCGTTCCTCAGTAAGCTGAAGGTAACAAGAGTGCCCATTACAGGTTCTAACAGCTGCCAGCCATGTTGGAGAGGCACTTTAATGGCAAATCGTTCCATTTACATTCAGGGGATGAATAATGCTTCACAAATCTGTCAAAAAAACAACAACAACTTACAATTATGTAACAATGCTGAGTTAGTAGGGGCTCCATGACAGAGCTCGTTAAGGCCCATCTATTAAATCAGAATAAAGGTATTATGTGTAAAAAAGCCCCTTAACATGGCGTATGCATTGCAGTTATAACCAAAACTGTCCTGATATTTTCATTGATAATTTAACTAACAGGCAGATTTTACATCTTGTCAATTTGCCTTCCAAAGGATAAAATAAAAGGTAAGAATGAAGCAGAGAGGAAGATGTCACTGTTAAGCCCCACCCATGAGTACTTGGATCTTCATCTTGTTCTTTCAGCCTTACCCCTCTGGCAATTTTATTTCATCCTCACTGGGCTTTTCTCAGGTGGGCCATTACTCCGAGGAGTGAGGTGTTGCGGACTAGGAGAGTGAAGATTGGGAGCTACAAGTGCCATCTTACTAGGAGGCCCCACAATGTTGCCCATTATGTCAGATCTTGTGATTCAAAACCAAAACAATATTTGGAGAGGATGCTTCCAGTATTGGTAGAGTCTAGGACCAGTGGGCACAGCCTCAGAATAAAATTATGCACCTTTAAGAATGGAGATGAGGAGGAATTTCTTTAGCCATAGGGTGGTGAATCTATGTAATTCATTGCCACAGATGACTGTAGAGGCCAAGTCACGGGGTATTTTTAAAACAGAGATTGATAGGTTCTTGATTAGTAATGGTGACAGAGGTTATTGGGAAAAGGCAGGAGAATGGGGTTGAGAGGATAAAATAGATCAGTCAAATGCTGCTCCAATATCTTATGGTCTTATTTCACATCTGGAAAACCAAAGTGCAGGAGCATTGCATCATTGTTCAGATGCCTGCATTCTTTCTTTACATTTGTATCTGCAAGATATCCCCACTGTGAAGCAAGTTGGTTGTGCCTCTCTCATTTAGTGATGGAGTAGGATACGTACAAAGGCAGGAGCAGGACACCAGCTTCTGAATCATGATGCTGGCTGCCAACATATAGTGGGAGACATAACGGGTTCTAAAGCTGCTGTTAGACAACTTGTTCTAGGAATCAGTTGGGACACATGTCCAAGTGCCAGTGGACTGAAAGGGCAGATAGAACAGACCTGCCTCAGGCTATTTTCGACTAGAACGGCAGCACACATTGTGATTTTTTTTTTCTCCTTCAAAATGGAACGTTGTGTCAGTAACTCATAAGAGGCAGCACCAGGCTGTACAAGATGCCGAAATGCAGCCTGCTGTGGTTCTTATCCAATATACCATAAGAAGAGTATTGTCACACTATGTGACCTTTCACCATGGACATTGCACCCTTCTTCCTACAGAATATTGGACATGGGCAGCATGCTGGTGTATCACAGTGGGTCAGGCAGCATCTTGCTTGCAAAAGTTACATCCCATGCTCCACATTACGACAAGGACTGTCTGATCCACGGTGAGAATTCAACCACCTTCTGCAACAATGGCAGTTCTCCAGTAATAATGGTCAGCCTTTATTTGAAGGTGGAAGAAGGAAACAAGATAATGGTGCTAGGCACAAAATGCTAGAATCTTGAGCAAAGTGCTGGTGTATCACAGTGGGTCAGGCAGCATCTCTGACGAACATGGGCAGGCAACATTTCCATTTGGGACCCTTCTTCAGACCTGGACATGGTGCTGATGGTAGATATCTATGAATAGAAGTATTCAATTAAAATATTGATGCCATATGTCTGGGGACATTCACTGAACATTTCTTTGAATGAACCAGAATGTTCTCTATTTCCATAACAGGCAAGGGCCATTTACACAGGGAGATCTCGGTCCAGTCCATTCTTAATCAGACAAATTTGATACATTTCCAAACATAATCATTTTACTCATTTAATCAATTCTCTTTGTTCCAATCCTGACAGGTCATGAATTGTCATCTGAATAAATAAGTTCTTGGAATATAAATGCATCGTATAGCTGTGATACTCACATATAAAAGATAATACTCATTCAATTTTAAGAAAAATACCAGTCTGAATCCATTACATTAAAATACCTCAATGAACGTATTCTGCAATGATCATATATGAAATGTGTCTTAACAGCTATAGAGGTCATGCTATTAAATTATTTCTAGTTACTAAGTGTACCTTTGTGCAGTGTTTGTTAAAATTTGCTTTTGTAAAATCAGAGCAGCAGTTCCAACAAGTAGGAGAGACTGTGTGCAGGTTAGTTTGCATCATTACAAAAGCCAGATGCAAAAGTATGCCAATTAATTGTACAAGTTCCTTGAAATAAAAAGAAAATAGGGTCAACGTGGCAGTTATTGACAGGATCAGAGCCACGATGAAGGACCCAAGATGAGTGTGAGCTTATCCTGTCTTCCTCAAATGTACCTTGACAATGACCACATCTACAGCAACTCCATCAATTCTATTCATACAAGTACTGAAGACAATGCCAGTTGAAAATGCTGTAATGGTTATCTATTTAACAGGCTGCATGATGGTTTTCTTATAGACAATAGACAATAGGTGCAGGAATAGGCCATTCGTCCCTTCGAGCCAGCACCGCCATTCAATGTGATCATGGCTGATCATCCCCAATCAGTACCCTATTCCTGCCTTCTCCCCATATCCCCTGGCTCCGCTTTCTTTAAGAGCCCTATCCAGCTCCCTCTTGAAAGTATCCAGAGAACCGGCCTCCATTGCCCTCTGCGGCAGAGAATTCCACAGACTCACAACTCCCTGGTCAGGAGCAGAGATGTTGTCAGTTAGATTGAAGTTAAACACAACATGCTGGAGTAACTCGGTGGGAAAGGCAGCATTTCTGGAGAGAAGGAATGGGTGACGTTTTGGGTCGAGACCCTTCTTTGTCAGTTAGATTGTAGCATTGGAACTCGAGGTGGGGAAGCGATGGCAGGGGTTGGGAAAATTATCAAGCTTGGTTAAAGGGGAACTTTAATGAATCTGGAAGACTGGGATCTGTTCAGGTAGTTCCCCTTTAAGTAAAGGTGAGATGTGCAATGAGTGCCTGTTCCTCCACAAAATCTGGGGAAAGTTAGAGAATTGGTAAGCAAGCACGTGTTGCCTGTTGCTGCACCCATTGCAGGAACCCCCTGTGCAGCACGGAATGACCAGGAGCCTTGTTCCAGCTGTAGGTCCCTTCATAAAATAGACACAAAATGCTGGAGTAACTCAGCAGGACAGGCAGCATCTCAGGATAGTAGGAATGCGGATTAAGACCCTTCTTCAGACTGAACATTTCCATTGTGCTTTACTTTTCATTAAAAACATGAAACTGTGCAGTCTAATACGTCCGAGCACTTGTTCAGTAAAACAAGCCAGTGTTGGTGTTTATTCACCAACTGAGCAGTAATCCATATCCCATGTGTTCAACATATTCATAAATTCTTTGATTTTCATTTATCTTTAGCTTTTAATTTAATCTTTTCTTAAATGTTGACGTTGGCTCTGCTTCAATTAATTCAGATAGTGCATGCCACATCCCTCTGTGTAAAGGTGTTACCTTATGAAACGCTCAAAAGTTCATTGTTTAATGCACTTTCCAAGTTCTAGACAAAGAAGAAATATTATCTTTATATTCCAAATGCGGTTTGCCGCTTTCTGGGCAAGAAAGTTGTTTAATTAAATTCAGAAGTAAATCGAAGAGGCTGGGGGACTTTGTGTGATAACAGTAGCCAACCGGGGGAAAACTGACAATATAAATTCATCTTCTAGCCAGGATTAAATCATTTGAGAAAATTGAAATCCTCTTTGACAATTTAACTGTGAAAAAAAAATTGTATTCCTAAGGAAGATACAGAGTGCTGGAGTAGCTCAGCGGGTCAAGCTGCATCTCAGGAGAACATGAATAGGCAGCTTTTAGAGTTGGGACCATTCTTCATACCGATATTGGGAGGGGGGTGGGGGGGGGGGAGGATGTGGGGGAAGTGGTGAAGAAAGTTGAAAGCAGGGTAATAGGCTAACACAGGTGAGGAGGATTATTTAATAGGCAGATTGTTAGACAAAATCCTGAAATAAAAGAACATAAGGTGCGATACAAATGGATTGAAGAAATGCAGTTTGTGCAGCTAGTGGGAGCAATGTAAATGGAAGAGTGGGATAGGTGAGAGACCAAGTGGGGCACAGGGAAGGTGGAGGGAGAAGGGGGAGGGATATATGGGGGAAGAATGAGAGGGGCATGGAGGGGTTAGGTAGTTATCTGAGATTGGCAAATTTAATGTTCATACCCAAGAAAGACACAAAATAAGGCCATAAGGAATAGGAGTAGAATTTGGCCATTTGCCCTATCAAGTCTACTCCGCCATTTAATCATGATTGATCTATCTCTCCCTCATTCTCCTGCCTTCTCGATGAGCTGGCCTACAGGGAGGAGGTCCAGCACTTAGCAGCATGGTGCGCTGACAACAACCTGGCCCTTAACTCCAAGAAGACCAAGGAGCTCATTGTAGACTTCAGGAAGTCCAGAGGCGGCACGCACACCCCCATCCACATTAACGGGACGGAGGTGGAACGTGTTTCTAGCTTCAGGTTCCTGGGAGTAAACATCTCCGATGACCTCTCTTGGACCCACAATACCTCTACTCTGATCAAGAAGGCTCATCAGCGTCTCTTCTTCCTGAGGAGACTGAAGAAGGTCCATCTGTCTCCTCAGATCCTGGTGAACTTCTACCGCTGCACCATCGAGAGCATCCTTACCAACTGCATCACAGTATGGTATGGCAACTGCTCTGTCTCCGACCGGAAGGCATTGCAGAGGGTGGTGAAAATTGCCCAACGCATCACCGGTTCCTCGCTCCCCTCCATTGAGTCTGTCCAAAGCAAGCGCTGTCTGCGGAGGGCGCTCAGCATCGCCAAGGACTGCTCTCACCCCAACCATGGACTGTTTACCCTCCTACCATCCGGGAGGCGCTACAGGTCTCTCCGTTGCCGAACCAGTAGGTCGAGGAACAGCTTCTTTCCGGCGGCTGTCACTCTACTCAACAACGTACCTCGGTGACTGCCAATCACCACCACCCCCCCCCGGACACTTATTATTATTTATTCAAATCGTTTGCTATGTCGCTCTTCAAGGGAGATGCTAAATGCATTTCGTTGTCTCTGAACTGTACACTGACAATGAAAATTAAAATTGAATCTGAATCTGAATCTGAATCTTCTCCCCATGACCTCAAACACCTGTAATAATCAAGAAATGTGAATCAAAAAATGCTGGAATAACTCAAAGGATCAGGTAGCATCTCTGGAGACAAGGAATTGGTGACGTTTTGTTTGTGTCTATCTTCAGTGTAAACCAGCATCTGCAGTTCCTTCCTACACATAATGTTCATACGATTGGATTGTAGGCCAACCAAGTGGAATTATTACACTACAGTCATTAATACAATCGCTACTATTACACTATAATCATTGTACTTTTGCACTTATCTATGCATGTGCTTATCTATAGAATGATTTTACTGGATTGTATGCAAAACAAAGACTTTCTCTATGCTTAGATACATGGGTACATGTGGCAATAAAGTATCATCATCATCATCATTAAACATTTGAGGTATTGTTCCTCCAGTTTGCATTTGGCCTTACTCAGGCAATGGAGGAGGCCCAGGATGGAAAGATCAGTATGACTTTAATTCATTGTCACGTGTACCAAGGTAAAGTGAAAAGCTTCTGTTGTGTGCTTATTAGTCAGCAGAAAGATAATACTTGATTACAATCACACCATCCACAGTGTACAAACACATGATAAAGGGAATAACAAATAACGTTTAGAGCATGATAAAGTTCAATAAAATCTGATCAGAGAAGGTTTGAGGGTCTCCAATGAGGTAGTTCAGGACTGCACTCTAGACATTGCTACGATGGTCCAGCTGCCTGATAATTGCTTGGAAGAAACTGTCCCTGAATCTGGACGCGTGCGTTTTCACACATCCATACCTCTTCCTCGATGGGAGAGGGGAGAAGAGGGAGAGGCTGGGGTGTGACTCGCCCTTGGTTATGCTGGTGGCTGTACCGAGGCAACGTGTGGTGCCAGAAATGGCTGCTTCGCCAACAGTCTGCCTGTCCCTTCTTTCTTTGTGATTTAATAGTATGTGTTAAATGTATGTTTTTAGTGTTCTTTAGCTTGTTTTATGTGGGGTTTGGGGAAACTTTTTCTAATCTCTTACCTCGATGAAGATGCAAATTTTTCCATATCATATCTTCGTACATGCTGCGGCCTAACACCGAGTAGTTGTCAGCCTTTGCTAAAGACTAACTTTTGAGAGCTCCACCGTGTAACTTTAACATCACGGAGCCTGTGATTCCCAGAGATCGACCTCAGAGCTCCAACTGTGGGTGCTTGCGGTCTTAACATCAAGAAGCCCGTGGTCTGATCAGAGACCGACTTTGGGAGCTCCAAGCCGCAGGAGCTTTGACGGCCCCGACGCGGGAGTTTCGATCGCCCCGGCACGGGAGCTTCAACTCCCCCAACCGCAGGAGAATAAAGAGGAAGAGTGGACTTTTTGGCCTTCCATCACAGTGAGGAAAAGGGGAATCCGCTATGGTGGATGTTTATGTTAGCATTTATGTAGTTGTGTGTCTTGTTGCTTTTTTTTCATATGGCTGTGTGGTAATTCATATACCACTGTATCTTAATTGGTACGTGACAATAAAAGACCTTTGAAACCTTTGGTATAAATGGAGTCAATGGAACAGTGATGGGAGGATGGGAATGGGAAGAGGAGTTAAAAAGGACAGTAACCAGGAGATCCTGCACTCCTAACTGGGTCGACAAAAGACTAGCATTGTCACACATAGATGTTTGTCCAGTTATCTGTGCAGAATGCAGATGACATTAGTGCATGTGGAGACCAAGCTCCCATCCAACTCATTCACTGAAGTGTACAAGAAAATAGATCTTACAGAGATGCTCCACTGGTCTATCCCCAATATAAAGATCCTTGATAAGACTCTCTGAAATATGGACTACTTTTCCTATCTCCCTATTTATGTCTCTGAAGCAATGTTTGGTTTGACATTATGAGAACAGTTATAAGTAAATTTGAGACTTATGGCTGAGGGAAGGTGAGAGGTATGTGTGAAAGATAATTTATACATTTTGTAATTAATCTATGACTTTCTGTTGATTTAAAGTTCTGTTTAATGTATATTGTTTTGAGTATTTTCAAGTATTTTTAAGTGATTTAATATTTGATTTGTCAATGATTTTGGTTGCTGTTCCTGCATTTATTATTATAATTCGAGCAAAGCTTCTCATCAAACCAATCAAATTGCTGGAGTATTTAAGATTCTGCATTGACAAAGGTCTACTTCATCTCCATTCATTTCTGTGCAAATCGTGGACATAGGTGCCATTTCAAGAAGGAAATGTTCACAGTGAAGGAGCCACAGTGGTCAACCTAAATCTATGGTGTCGTTTATTCCAGGAACATTTTGGACAGGGATAATTTCTTCCTGAGTATCAACCTGTCAGAGAGCAGGCAGGCAGGCAGGATTTTTTTTTCTAGTTTTTTCTTTACGTGTCGGCCTACAAAGCCTACATTGTCAATAAGAAACTGCAAATTTACTTGGGTTGCACAGTGGTGCAGCTGGTAGAGCTGTTGCCTCACAGCGCCACGGATCTGGGTTCGATCCTGACCTCTGGGACTGTCTGTGTGGAGCTTGCCCGTTCTTTGTGTTCCTCCAAGTGCTCTGGTTTCATCTCATGTCCAAAAGATGTGCGGGTTTGTAGGTTACCGTAATTTGTCTCTGTAAATTGCCCGTGGCATGTAGTGCGTGTGTGCTAAATGGCAAAAAACATTGTTACTGGTGTGAACTAAGTACTGGGGTGATTGATAGTCAGTGTGGATGTCGGTGGGTTGCACAGAACTGTTTCCAAGCTGTATCTTGCAATCAATTTAAATATTCCTCCTTACACACCTCCCAAAAGGAAGGCATGTAGCCATGAGCATCAGATGAGCATCAATTGTTAACAGTTGAGTATTCGATCCTCCTGAGCTCACCGAACCTCGTGTTTCTCCTGCCAGGATGCAGAAAACCACCAGGCTGCTAAACTCCAATTCACAAATTCACAAATTATAGGAGTAGAATTAGGCCATTCAGCCCATCGAGTCTCCTCCGGCATTCAATCATGGCTGATCTCTGCCTCCTAATCCCATTTTCCTGCCTTCTCCCCACAACCCTTGACACCCGTTCTAATGAAGAATTTGTCTATCTCTGCCTTAAAAATATCCACCGACGGCCTCCACAGCCCTCTGTGCAAATGAGTTCCACAGATTAGCTACCCTCTGACTAAAGAAGTTCCTCCTCACCTCCTTTATAAAAGAGTGCCCTTTCATTCTGAGGCTATGACCTCTGGTCCTTGACTATCCCACCAGTGGAAACATCCTTTCCACATCCACTCTATCTATGCCTTTCATTAGGCTTCAATATCCTAATCCCAGTTTTATCAACCTGAGGACCATCCTGAATGCTGCAATTCATTGCACTGTAACCCTTGTGCCCTCACACTCACAAATTCTCGGCAAGAACATCCAACAGATCTATGAAACGGCGCATATTTCCAAACTGAAGCAGGTTACAAACCAACTAGTCGAGCTTTTCAGCTTTATTTTTTAAAAAATGCATCAGGAAAAGAATATAAAGAAAATGACGGCACTTCATTACGGTTCTCCAAATCCAAGTAAAGTTTGTTGAATGTGATTCCCAAAGCACCAGCAAATGTCTCAGATTAGCAGATCACATAAAAGGTGATTTTGAATACTGTGAACCAGTGGGCCCAATGAGGATTTTTCATTGAATTACATTTAAGACATTTAAAACATATAAGACAGCAGGTCTTTCAATTCACTGAGCAATGCCGTAGAAGATTGGATAATATTTCATAAAACATAGTCATTTTTCTCTTGATGGTGTCTTCTTCTGATCGGGTTCTATAGCTAGCCTAATAGATTGTCACATGAATTGTATTGTGCACAGTTTGCAGGATAGAGGTTGAAGAGAAATCAGTCATTACACAACATTCTATGCACTGAAGGTAGACACAAAATGCTGGAGTAACTCAGTGGGTCAGGTAGCATCTCTGGAGAGAAGGAATAGGTGACGATTCGGGTCGAGACCCTTCTTCAGACTGAAGGGTCGCGACCTGAAACATCACCTGTCCAGCATTTTGTGTCTATCTTCGGTGTAAACCAGCATCTGCAGTTCCTTCCTGCAAATCATGTGATCAAACTAATTTCTGAGCTTTGCTTTCATGGTTTTTGTTAACATGTTAGTGCATTAAATCTTTGAGATGAAAATGTGGCTGGTTTGATGTGGCTGGCTTCATGTTGAAGACAAGAGGCATTCTTCAGTCTAGTTCGGTTCAGCTCAGTTTAGTCCAGTTCAGTTTATTGTCACGTGTACCCGTAATTATCAATTTCAAGAGTGAAAAGCTTTTGTTGCGTGCTACCTACAACTGATGAGGAGCAACTGTGTGGAATATGACTGTTCACACTAGCTGCAACCTTTCCTTTTTTGCATTTCCAAAAATATATCATTGTTTGCAAAGTGCTGTGGCATGTTCGGAGGTGTTATATAAATACAGATCTTTCCTTCCTTTTCTGTACTGTGCGGACGTTCATAATGTCAAAATGACAAGGTGTGTGTGCTATTATAGCGCTCTCAGGTTATAATTATAAGAAAATATAAATTGATCAAAAGAGGAAATCTCCTGCCAATGTAAACATAATTTGTACATGTCTGCATTGAAATTTGAGACATTGTTAAGGTATTGTTACCAATTTAACGTTTATATTGTGTTTTAAGTAGAGAATTTACACATGTATTTTTTTCCCAATGAAATTTTAACTACTCTGATCTGATGGGGTATAAAAATCCACAGTCACATCTGTTTTACAGATAAACACTGTGATGTGCTACCAACAGTTCACATGTAGACATATAGAGAACAATCTGGCTTCTATTGCCAAATATATTGTTAATCATTTAAAGTGGGTCCATGTAAAAACGCTGACTTGTCGGGAAAATAAAAGTACAATGCATATATTTGCGTTAAAAAAATCCACTCATTTTTTTAATCTTGAAATGTAATTAAATTGCAAAATATTTCATGATCTCTGAGCTCCAATAATTTCTTTTCTTTTTGCATTTATGTAAATAGGCTAAATCTGCTCTCACAAAAGCTCTTTTGTATCTCCATCTCCCAGATTGTGCTTTCACCTCTGGTGAAGAAACCGTGCAGTTTTATTCAGTGGGCTGGGATGCCGGGGACAGAGAGCCTCCGTCAAGATATATGAAGGCTCATGCAAGAAATTTGTATGCAAAGCGAAAGCAGCTGGTTCCACCCTCCAGGTAAGAGTGGCCAAGTTTTCACCTTCACATTTACTTGCAGCTCTTCTCCCCAAATGATCAACCTAAGGAGCTGAAGAAAATAGGAGTCAGAAGCAGTGCAGCGGTGCATGCCTTCTCAGCTTATTAAAACAGGGAATGGAGGCAATATTTCACCCCGAGAAATAAAAAAAAAAGATGGACAAGTGAGAGAAGCTAATCCATCTGATGAAATTAGCAGGCAGAGTATGTAGCTGTTTGAAATGATAAACGAGGTTGAAATAGCTACACAGGGTAACATCCACTGGGATAATTACTCCTAGCTCTCGGGCTAAAATCTGTCTTGAAGAACTTGCAGCTTTGATGACTCAATTTCAATGGGCACGCTTATGAAATACAGAGTAAAAGCTATTAAAATTAAAATTGTTCTTGGGTGGTATATGCCACTTGCTGCTGACCTTATCAGCGCTCCCTTAATAAGGTGCAAACTATTTTGGCTCTCTCACTGGCCCAGAGACTTGAGTTGCCCACCCAAATAGCTTCTAGGCCGGTGGTTTAGGTTACAGCTTTAGAGGATTTTGGATATAGATACTAAGACAAAAAAAAAGCAAGCAGGCAGAAAAGAGAGAAATAAAGACAGAGAGCGGCAGGATATAATTAAGTCAATTCCCGTACAATCAAATAAAATACTTCACATTCTACTGTAACTCTATTTACGACAGCACAAGGCAGCAGTGTTCCCTTGTCAATTATAGCTATAAGACAGCTTTGGTTCTGAGGCACAAACATCAAGTGAAATGGAAACAACCTGCCTAGATTAATGTCACTGGATCATTAAGGAGCTACACGAATAGCCGAGGATTGCCAGAAAGCATTTTATTTCAGAACTGCGAGTTCTCCCTGTGCTTTGAAATTGATAATTACCCACCACCAAGAATGAATGGGTAATAACTCTTTATCTGCCTGGGTTAGAGAACCACAGCATCTCGTAGTTTCAAAGGCACAGGGATGGCTTCATAGTTTAACCTTTATGATCCTATTTCCATTTTCTCATTATGCTTTGTACAGAAAGTTTAATTTCAGCCAGAGACTTTTAAAACTAACACCTTTGCACCATCATTTACTGGTGATAAACAGTCCTCTGGTTAATGGCTAAATAATAGCCATGTTGCAGGATAGAACTTTTAATTAATTTGTATAAAAATAAAACAGAGTGTATCCTACATATGAATAAAATCATTTGTTAATGCCATTTTCCCCTTTAGCTGCGGCAGCTTAATGGATTTGAAGGCTTTTAATAAAAGCAGTGTTTCAAAGGAAATAGTATGGGGAAAGTTGGAATTAACCTTTTGCATGGTCATTATGGTTGGGGAATATTGAGAGAGATTTAAATATTTCTGGATGGGAAAGGCTTACTGAAACTGTAAAAAAGACCATTAACTCTTTGTTTTGTTCAATGATATTTCAGGTGACTCAGGATTAGGTGAATGAAAATAGTTAAAGGTGGAGATGCCCAGAAGGATAATGAACGATGTACCTTCTGTTGTATCCAGGGGACATCTGTGGTTTATCCTTGACTGAGGTTTGAGCTTTCTGAAGTTGAAAACCTCAGCTGGTTTTGGAAATAACTGCTTCTGTATAATAGTGAGTACGGAGTTTTTGGAGTACTCCTCCGTCGCCCTCAACCAGCTCGGCCTGCGAACCAACATCCCTCTCCTCGCCCGACCACCTTTGTGTCCTGGGGATGCCTCCTGCAGCCGTCCTTGAAGGTACTGGAGGCAATAACCCAGTCGCTCTCCCACCGGCCCGCTCCTCACATCCATTGTCACCAGAGGCTCTCTCCTCCTCTGCTATCCGTCTGGAGGGGCCGAGCTCAGCAGCTCCCAGGCTTACCCCATGCATGCCGTGGCCCACCGGGTCTTTCTTCATAGTGGCGAGCCAGACCTGCCACTGCGCAAGGCCGCACATGGCCATAGGGGGCTTTGTGGCTTCCCCCTACATGCCGTGGCCTGCTGGCTCTTCCTTCACTGGCCACCGGGGGGTCTCCTGGGCATGTTCCAGCCAGTTATGGTCTGTTTTTGTGCGGGTCATCACGTCCCTCCCTGGATTATGAATGCAATTTGCACAACTGGCATGAACGCATGTATTGCATGCCGTTTATGTCTCCATGCATGTCTGGCAGCTTGCATGTACATGCAAGGCATGCAACTAAAAGAGTAGAAGAAACTTCGTAATCTGTGTAAATTTGTAGAAATCCTGTCTTGTCTAAAACTGCAGTCATGGTGGCGCAATGGTATAGTTGCTGCTTTACAGCGAATGCAGCGCCGGAGACCCTGGTTCGATCCTGATTACGGGTGCTGTCTGTACGGAGTTTGTACATTGTCCCCGTGACCTGCGTGGGTTTTCTCCGAGATCATCGGTTTCCTCCCACTTTCCAAAGACTACAGATTTGTAGGCTAATTGGCTTGGTAAATGTAATTAAAAAAATTGTCCCGAGTGGGTGTAGGATAGTGTTAATGTGCGGGGATTGCTGGTTGGCACAGACCCGGTGGGCCGAAGGGCCTGTTTCTGTGCTGTATCTCTAAACTAAACTAAACTAAACTAAACTAGATTCCTTTGTGGAGTTCATTGCACTACACAAAGGAATTTCTAGGTTAGTCTCTTTGGAAGTAAACTGACAAACAGGTTTTAAACCTAATCTCTGTAAATGTCTACAAATAACTGATTACTGTTATGTGGTGTGTCATCTATTATATTGAATGTCCAAAAAGGCATTTTTGCTTTGTTCATTCAGCACATCCAGATACAAACATAAATGGGCTGTCCCACTGTGGCGACCTAGTCTGCGAGTTTAGACGAGTTTGCCCTCGACTCAAACTCGCAGCATGGTCGACACATGGTCCTATGAGGTAACTGGAACTCTCCTTCATGCTCGAGCGAAGTTCCTGCATACTCGTGGTCTCAGCTAGGTCTCGGAAAAATTTCCTCGAGTAAAAATTGGTCGGCGTGGTTCTTTTTAACTAGTAGTGCAGTGGAGTGTGGTTGCTATTTAATTACAGGTAGTCGAGGGCAGCCATAGGCAATCTCCTTCACTGACCAGGCATTTTAATTGTCTCATTGGAGTTTTCAGGACCAAGGAAAATCGACCGGTAGGTAAAATGCCCACTAAACTTTGTTATACTTCTTAAAAGTGTCTCCACTCCTTCTCCCCCACCTCTCTCCCCTTCTCTCCCATTCCCTCCCATTCCCTCCCCTTCTCCCCCGTCTCACCCCCTCTCTCCCCTTCTCCCCCCCCCCCCAAAACGCTCTCTAAAGGACTTACCGTTATAGTGCAGCTGTTTTACTAATCTAATCTTATTTATATAGCACATTTTTAGTCAACTTGCATTGACCCCAAAGTGCTTCACATAATTACATTACATTTACACACAGGCAAAGGTGGGTGAAGTGTCTTGCCCCAAGGACACAACGACAGTATGCACTCCAAGCGGGATTCGAACCGGCTACCTTCCGGTCGCCAGCCGAACACTTTAGCCCGTTGTGCCATCTGTCGTCCCACTTCCTTTTCATCGTAGGTATGAATTTCAGACAGCGCTCCCCCGCTTTCCCTGTTCCCCACCTTTGCAATGTGTTTGTGTGTGTGTGCGCGGTCGGTCGATCCAGCTCGTAGTTTCATCGCTGACGGTCGATCTAGCTCGAGGTTTTCCAGGCGAGTGCTCGCAACCTTGAAGGTCGAAGACACTCTTCTGAACTCGCGGATTAGGTCGCCGCAGTGGGACAGCCCTGGATTCTATTTCCTTCCTTGCGTCCTCTTTGTATCAGTATTGCTATTTCACGGTAGCCACATCTTATCACATTTGCCATGTCTCTTACTTAAAATCTTATTAAATACTAAAGGTAGCAATTTATCTTTGGACCGTGGTGGTGAATGAGTATTAAGTTATTGTTTGCCTGTGTGGGCAATGCAAACAAGGTAAAGAAGAATTATAACTCATGGTGTTACACAGCAGAGAAGGAGCACATTCGGCCCATTTGGATTTTTGCCGCTGTGAAAAAGCATCCCATTATATCTACACCCTTTCTTTTCGCACCCTATAACTTAGCGAATACTATGCTTGCAAGTACATTCAACATTTTTTTGTGAATTCATATAAACATTATCCATTATGTTTCCTTCATCTGATTTCTTAAGGTGATAAAAGTATTCCAGAGGATTTGTAAATGATAACCTTTCCTTCAGACTGCTCCAGACTGTGTTTGATCCATCCTTCTTTTATAGTTCTGCATTTTATTTCATTTTCTGACTATTTTTTGTTTCCGTGGAGAATTGGAAAATCAAAAAAAAATTGTCCTAATTTTGTTCCCATGCTGTGCTCAGGATTATTAACTGTTGCACAAGGCCCCATTGACAAATTTATGTTGAATAAATATTTTTTCTCTAAATTATAACATTCACAAATTATTTTGCATCTAGATGCTCTCAAAATAAGGATAAGGTATTTCTTCAGTGAGTTTATACTCCACTTCAGGAGCACAATGCTGTATTCCATTACTCAGTCACATCGCAAGCTCCTGATGCCACTGTCCACCGGGCCTGCAGCTTGAGCCTCCGAAGCTGCAAAGTCGAGTCGCAGCCACACGCCACCACAACTCTCCATGCTCCGAAGCCAGCCAGCTCCACGATGGTGAGTCCGCAGGCTCCACGACTGGGGCCCCCAGGTTGTTCCGGTTGGAGGCCGCTATACGATGCTAGGCCCCAACGACAACGGAGACCCGACAGGGAAAAGGCAGGGCCCCCGTAAAGGGAAAAGATTTAAAAGTGCTCAAGTTATTAAATCTCAAGAGATTTAGAACTGCTCAAGTTATCATTTTTGCAATTTCCTGTATTTTTCAAATCAGACCAAACTGCAATTAATGGAGAAAATGACACAAAGTGCTGGAGTAACTCAGTGGGCAGGCAGCATCTGTGGAGAACATGGATAGGTGACGTTTTGGGTCGAGACCCGTCTTCAGTCAAATCCGCTCAATTAAAAACACTGTAGCATTGTTGAAGTGTGGCTGATACACAGCCATGATACTCCAAGAAACTGTTTCCCCATTCAGACTGAAGAGACAAACAAAGCAGGCTCCTGACACACAGGGATGCGAGATCTTTCGCCAGACAAGTTAACCTGAGCACATAATCTGGTCTGACCCGCCAGTTCAGCACTTCACTGTTGGAGAGGTTACCCTATAGAGAAGATGTTAAACTGAGGCACCATCTGCCTGTTTGGATGGTTCAAACGGACATTAAAGGTCTTACAATGCTATTCGGGAAGAGCAGAGCACTTTTTTGGTGTCTGGCCAACATTCTTAATTAACGCCAGTAATAACAAATTAATTGGATTATTTTCAATGCTGCCAATTGCATATTGCCTTGTACTGCCTGCCTCACTCACACATGGCAATATAATGTAGGATTACCAAAATACATTATCATTGATCAACACCATGGTTACATCCAAACTTAGCTCCATTTCTATGCACTTCGTGTGGGGCTGGCTGGAGAGTGGAAACAGCAGGAAAGCATATCTAATTCAGCATCAGAACATCAACTGGAAATGCTGTGCATCTGCTGCCTTGGCTGACAGGAGTTCCAGCTTTGCTGCTCTCTACAACTGCAACTGGTCAGGAAGGGTCTGAAGAAGGATTCCGACCTATTCATGCCCTCCAGAGATGCTGTCTGACCGGTTGAGTTACTCCGGCACTTTGGGTCTTTTTTTTGTAAACCAGCATCTGCAGTTCCTTGTGGCTGTCAGGAAGGGGTTGGGAGAAGGAGATAGTAGCCCAACAAAGGGTAGGAAATGTCTATGTTTGGCTTAATAGGAAGCACACATGATTCTAAATTCTTTAGCACCAATCTACTCCAGAATCTGACTATATAATGAATCGGTCATATGCGTCGGATATGAATACGTTTTTTACCCTTCCGTTCAAATTTCTTTTTGCACAGGACAGTGTGAGTTTGCGCAGGTGGTTGTGAAAAAAACTATGAAACTATTTAAATAGAAACAGATTTCCTCAAGATTCCTAGGCCACGTTCTTTAGGCAAACTGTATCACAAAAAGCAGCTCACTTGCCAAATATAAAGTGCACCAGTAAGTTATGGTTTAGAGATACAGCTTGGAATCTGGCCCTTCGGCCCACTGAATCCACACTGATCATCAGACACCCATTCACACTAGTTCTGTGATTCACATTATGCCTGATGAAGGGTCTCGACACCTATTCCTTATCTCCAGAGATACTGCCTGACCTGCTGAGTTACTCCAGCATGTTGCGGCACACTAGTTCTATGTTTATCCCACTTTCCCATCCACTCCATACATATTAGGGGCAATTTGTTTTTCAGAGATCAATTAACCGACAAACCTGCCAGTCTTGGCGATGTGGGAGGAAACCGGAGTGGCAGTGGAAACCCAGGCAGTCACAGGGAGATCGTGCAATCTCCACACTAACAGAACCCTGAGGTCAGGATTGAATCCGGGCCTCTAGCGCTGTGAGGAAGCAGCTCCACCAGCTGTGCAATGCACTGCCCTTGGAATCAAATTATAAATTGTTGAATTTGACGGCACAAGAACGCTGATTGCAGTCAAGAAGTGAATTGCTTGTTTTGGGATTTTCAGAGGTTTGCTATGGTGTTATATTGACTCCTTCATTACAACTGTGACAACACTTGAAGAAGCACTACATTGACTCCAAAGCACTTTAGGACTTCCTGAGGTTATGAAATGCAATAATGAAAAGTAGTTTTTCTTTCTTTCTTTACTATTTGTGTTCCGATTTAAAAGAAGAAGGGTGGCACGGTGGCACAGCAGTAGAGTCGCTGATTCACAGCGCCAGAGACCCAGGTTCAATTCTGACTACAGGTGTCATACGTTCTTCCAGTGACCTGCGTGGGTTTTCTCCGGGATCTCTGGTTTCCTCTCACACTCCAAAGACGTCCAGGTTTGTCGGTTAATTGGTTTCTGTGAAATGTAAATTGTCCCTGGTGTGTGTAGGATAGTGCGAGGGTATGGGGATTGCTGGTCGTCGAGGACTCGGTGGTTGAAGGGCATGTTTAGCTTAAATTAAACTGAACTAAGTAATGATATAATGGCCTAAGAACATATGCTCCTATAATATGTATATTGTTTGTCCAATATGTGGCAATACTTTGTCTGAAATCATATGGTTCTGGCAGCCTAGGCTAACCAGAATTAAATATGCAAACATATGTAAAGCTTTACTCCCCTGGCTTTGGTGTGAATTACCCTCTCATTAGTCCCATTTAAACTTTAGCATGTCCCTTGGATTAATCCTTTCATCCTTTCTTATCAGTTTTGTAACATTTCCACTTCCCAGCTCAGCCAATTCTACCTTCTTTAAAACATTGCTCTCTTTCCCTGATTTCATTAATTCAAAAATGAATACGTGGTTTCAAAAATGACTTAGAAATTGCCTTGTTTTTTTTCTAATATAAAGTTGATTTTGCGCTGAAGCACTCATGAACAGCTTGCCAACCCAACCTTTTCCAATCCCAGTGGCTACCTATGGCTCACCTACCTTGGATGGGTGCATTTTGTCAGTTCTCAGCTGGGCCTGCCAGATGAAGCATTAAGGGGAGATCGAGGACATGGCATTTAATGAGGGGGTGGGGGAGAGAGAACCTAATGTGGATCGGCAAGCATTGTGCATTTTGTGAGCTACTGGTAACACTTCAATAACACTTAGAGGCCTGGAGCTCAAGTCTCCTGCCCTGCTATCATTATTGCTAATGAAACCACAGTAAGATGACCGAAATTACACCGTTATATGGAAACTAACTAAAAGTATGAACATTTCAGCACAAAACAGTACTTCATTCACAACTCAAAAGAATTTCACAGAATCCTTATTGAAAACGTCTACCAACATGTTTGTAGGTTATTTGGCTTTGGTAAAGTTATACATTGTCCCTAGTGTGTATTACAGTGCTAGTGTATGGGGTGATAGCTGGTTGGTGCAGACTAGGTGGGCCGAAAGGACTGTTTCCATGCTGTATC
Organism: Leucoraja erinaceus; assembly: GCF_028641065.1. NCBI lineage: Eukaryota > Metazoa > Chordata > Chondrichthyes > Rajiformes > Rajidae > Leucoraja > Leucoraja erinaceus. Next base: position 53,932,545 of record NC_073384.1, on the reverse strand, counting down.
TCTAAAGTCTAATGACACTTACTGTGTAAGTCAGGCAGCATTAGTGGAAATAAAAAGTTAATCTGTCAGGTCAGAAACACTTCACCAGAACTGCTTCTCATTCCACAGATGCTGCTTGACCAGCTGAATGTTTCTGGTGTTTGTCATTTTCCATTTTAGATTTCCAGCATTTGCTGTGTGTTTATTGATTTTCATCTTCATTCAATGGTTACATTGGGTTATTGTGGGGAATGTAGTGACTCTGCCCTCGAAGTGATCGTCATTTCTTGCCTCAAGAGCGACTATGTTTGCAGTACAATAAGATAGTCTTCCTTTTATTCTTTGAGCTGCCGGTAAAAATCCATGATCATCCAACTCCCCAGTCTGAATGGCTTCAATTGCCCACGTGTCAGTGGCTCCAAAATTATTGAATTCGCCAGGGCCTGATTGCTTCTCCTCCTCAAACCTTATTCCGATTGCCAACAACTCTTCCTTGGGTCTCACTATTCCTTTAGCTGACCTCACCCCCCCCCCCCCCCCCCCCCCCCCCCCCCCACTTCCTGAAGATTCTCCATCATTCCCTGGGCTTTTATCTAATCCTCTGGCGACTGAATGGATCCAACATTCTCCCTGCTCCTCCAAAACGTTTCCTTGCTCTGACCGAGCATCTAACTGCCAGACCCCTCTCCCCCACAACCACCTCTGCCAACCATAACCCCAGCCCCGCACAGCTAACACCCTACACTTGGTATCTGGGTGCTCTACAGGGCTTCTCATTTGCCCTGTAGAGCATGCAAGGGGCAAAGTGGAATGATAATTCAGCAGCACGTGAGGTTACTAAAGTTGGTGCCACGTTGACCATAAAGCACATCTAAAATCATGCCCGCTAGTTAGTAATCAGTATTTTAAATATTTTATAGCTGGAGAAATGATGATTGAATACTTGCAAGAAATTAAGGTATAAACTGAACTATTATAAACCTTTTTTAAAAGCAAAAGAAATGTTAATTTAACCTCAAGTATATATCCTAATAATTTTCTGAGATTTATAATCCACACATCAAGGGATATTAAGCACTAATTATTACTGAGTACACCATTACATACACAATTGCACCTTATGCAACAAAGCTGACTGCAGAGCAACCTGTGGAGGAGCAGGCAATCAGCAACAGCAATTCTTGGACTTTCTCCAGAACTGGTATGAGCAGATTCCAGAGGTTGCAGTCAATTTCATTGAAATGACATTTCACCATCGCGGTTATTTCAGTCATAAAATTTAAACAATTACATTGTGTGAAAGAGGTGCATTTCTAAAAAAAAGGGTTTGCATTTGTATAGTGCTTTCAAAACCTCACAATGTTCCAAAAAATATATAACCTCAAATGAATGTAACATTTTATGTCCGGTCACCATTGCAATCTATAAAACAGCAGATGATTTGCACACAATGTACACCTACAAATAGCGATGCAATTGTACACCCACACTTTTGAATCACTATCAAAGAGGGTGGCACAATGGTGCAGAGTTGCTGCCTTACAGCACCAGAGACCCAGCTTCGATCCTGACGACAGGTGCTCTCTGCGCGGAGTTTGCACATTCTATCTGTGACTGCATGAGTTTCCTCCGGGTGCTCTGGTTTCCTCCCACATTCCATAGACGTGCACGTTTGTAGATTAAATAGCTTCTGCAAATTGTCCTTAGTTATTACCCTAATGTGTCAGATAGAACTAGTGTTCAGGTGATCGGCGGTCGGCGCGGACTTGATGGGCTGAAGGGACTGTTTCCACATTGTTTCTCAAGACTAAATAAAACTAAATCAAAAGAATCATGCTATTCTCAAGATTCTTTCTGGTAAATTTCAACAACATCTGAACAAATTTTGGATAATAAAAATGATTTTTTTTCAATATTACCATAGGAGAAATGGAAATCACTATTTTTCTTTATTATACTTTCTCCTGATCACTAACTATTAATCCAGAATTTATTTCTCTTCCCCTGTATACCTGATTTGACACTGATTTTTTTTTGTAGTTCTGTTGAATACGTTTTCTTACAGACACAAAGTGCAGGAGTACTGTAACTCAGCAGGTAAAGCTGCAAACCTGGAGAACATGGATCGTTGAGGTTTTGGGTCTGAACTCTTTCCCAGCCATGTTGCAGTCTGGAAGATGGATCCCAACCCAAACTTTATCTATCCATGTTCCAGTCTGAGGAAGGGTCGCCTATTTGAAAGGTCACCTATTCATATTCCAGTCTGAAGAAGGGTCCTGACCCAAAACATCACCTATCCATGTTCTCCAGGGATGCTGCCTGATCTGCTGAGTTACTCCAGCACTTTGTGTGGTTTATTTTTCAAACCAGCATCTGCACTTCCTTTCAACATTTGCTTTCATGTTGTGCTCTGATTATTAATAATTCTTCTCTGAAGAGCCACTGTACAGGTCCCAAATGCCTTGTAGGTTATATATACTTGCCTGCTAGGAATTGTCCTAGCAAATGCCTGCAGAAAGTCTATGGACATTATCTAGACATCAATCAAAGAATACGTTAATTAAGAAAAATTGAAAACAAGACACAAAAGAAAAATTAACATTAGTTTAGCTTCTTACACATTCCCAAGTTGCTCCAACATATCTTGCAGTCAATTATATACTTCAATAATATAATCACCACTGTGTTATCTATATACTATTAAAAGTCTCATCTTGTTTCTATGTGTGTGTCTGTGTGATCGTATATATGCCAAAACTGTACATGGTAGCACTAAAAAATGTCCACAACCTTACTCAGCGTTTTCCCTTGTCAAGTTTCCATCAGATTTGATGTTATATTTCATGTTATTGATATTTAAAGGTTTAAAAAAGCCAACTTTCACAAGATTTTTACGGTTAAAATCCTTACTGCCAGCTTCCAACAAACTTTGATACAAAGTTGCAATACAGGAACACTGTGCTTCCACCAACATTTCACCTGAATGGGATATCACAGTTCTCCACCCAACATTTGCAACAATGGTGCCATCATACAACACTTACTCCAGCTCCTGGCAGGACAGCAGGGGGAGGGTGAATTGATATTGCAATTGGGGAAGTGCAATTGGATTTTTTTTAAGTCACGTGCTGGGGAGGGGGCAGGGGAGGGGCAGGGGAATGCTAGAATCTTACGTTCAGCAATGGGTTGAGTCGGGGGACCACACCTCCCATGGGGGCTATGGGTTAGTGGTGCAACATTGCGTTGGGGAATGGGTTGCGTTGGGGGACCAGGCCTCCCGTGTCACAGGGACCCAATGGGTCCCAGTTGGTCTGTATTATATAAAATTCTACTGTAATGAGTAATTACATTTTTTTTTAATAACTCAGAATTATTTCTGCATTATTAAAGTTTGGTTACAATTAGTCGTAGAATGGAAACAGTGTGGAAACAGGCCCTTCGGCCTAACTTGCCCACATTAGCCAACATGTCCCAGGTATTCTAATCCCACCTGTCTACGCATGATCCATATCCCTCCAAAATGGTCCTATCCATGTCTTGACCTATCATGTGTCCATGGTTACTACCATCTTGAATCTTGTAAACCTCACAGCTAACATGTATGAAACTAACATCATGTGTTTCTCATGTGTAAGTTTCTTCTTGAATGCAGAAAGCTGGAATTTTGCAAGTGGGTTTGTGATTGATCTTTTTACATTTACACATTACATTTTTCATCAACTCCTTTTCTTTCTCTTTTCCAAGCACTAAGATAGCAGACACACTCACATCATTGGGCGGCACGGTAGCACAGCAGTATTGTTGCTGCCTTACAGTGCCTGCAGTGCCAGAGACCCGGGTTTGATCCTAACTACAGGTGCTGCCTGTACGGAGTTTGTACGTTCTCCCCGTGACCGCGTGGGTTTTCTCTAAGATCTTCGGTTTCCTCCCACACACCAAAAACGTACAGGTTTGATGGTTAATTGACTTGGTATAAATGTAAATTTCCCTAGTGTGTGTAGGATAGTGTTAATGTGCGGGGATCGCTGGTCGGCGCGGACTGAGTGGGGTGAAGGGCCTGTTCCCACCCTGTATCTCTAGACTAAACCAAACTAAAAATCATTAGCCTATTTTCATAACTTAGCATGTTAGTTGTTTTTCCACAATATTGTCCATATTAGCAAACATTTAAATAAATAATTAAATATAATTCCTACATTTTTCCTTTAAAAAGAGTTTATGTTCCTATACACAATCCCATGATAACAAATTAGTATGTACAGAAATTGGAAATTGGAGCATTTTGGTGAATCATATGTGCTCAATATGCTCCCATTTGCCCTTATTCCTCATCCTTTCAGTCACCTGGGTAATCTATCCTTAAATGTTAACAGTTGCTGTTTCTGTCATTAATTCCGTAGTTTATTTCATAGCCTTAATACCCCCTGTCACTATTTTTTTTAATGCAATTATAAGTCTACTCTCCTCCATCTGAGCTTATAACAATGACTTGTCTAGCAGGTTCCATAATCGATTGAAAACATTCTATTCCTAAGAACTCTCCTGTCCTCCAAAAAACTAAATAACAACCTATTGCATGATTTGGAGCTATCAGCTGGAGCATGTAAGAATTCTACCAGCAAGATCTTATTATTTGTTTGTTGCAGCTTCTATAGATTGACTTTCATATTATTTCCTTCTTTCCAGAAAACCCTGGCTTAATACATGTTTTCATAGGGAGCTTTTCTAATTAATATGCTGCTGATATTTTCTCGATCAGAAGCCCTCAAATCATTATTTCTATCCACACTTTCTATTCCAATGTATAAAATGTTTGTTTCAACAAATCATATCATATTGAAATATATTGAAGGCCATCTCTGTTTTTACATATGTCACTATTTCCTTAATATCTTTTTGATGCTTTGATCGGTCCTCAGAACCATTTTTGTCAATTTATCCCAATTGCAGTATTATAGGCAAATTTGAAAAAAGGTCCTTTAATATTTTTCCAAAATGACTGATATTCACAGTGAGCATATGCCATGTCAGAACATGACAACAACAACTTTGAGAAACTTTATCATTCATAGTTTCTTCCTATCTATTCAGTTGACATTCACTTTGCCACAACTATCCTAGTTGGATCTAATAATTTCCTTCTTAGCGGCTTTTGAATAGTCCAAGTACTTAATATTCATTCTTAAGAATAATAACTTAAGAATTAAGAGAAGGTAAAAGTCACTGAGCCCTTCAAGCCTGCTCCATTCTTAATCAAGATAATAGCCCTTCTTCTATCATAGCTTCATTTTCTGGCACTATCCCTATATTCTTTGATTCCTTTGATATCTAGAAACTTTGCTTTGAATGCAGATAATGAATGAGCCTCCATGATCCAGCCGCTCAGTGAAGAAGTTCCTTCTCATCTCTGTGCTGAATGGCCTTACCATATTCTGAATCAGACTCCTGGTTCCAGACTCCTCAGCCATAAGGAACATCTCCCATGTGCCTAGTCTTTCAAGCCCTGAAAGAATGTTATAGTTTTTAATTATATCACCTTTCATTCCTCTAAACTAGAGAATACAGTATGGTCCTATCCTATCTTTTAGAGTTTAGAGTTTCGAGAGATACAGCGTGGAAACAGCCCCTTAGGCTCACTAAGTCCACGATGACCAGCGATCCCCGTACACTAGCACTATCCTACACATTAGCGACAATTTACAATCTTTACAGAAGCCAATTAGCCGACAGACCTGTGCATTTTTGGAATGTGAGAGAAAACCAGAGCACCCGGGGAAAACCCAAACGTTCACAGGAAGTACATGCAAACTCCGTACAGACAGCACCCACAGTCAGGATCAAACCCAGGTCTCTGGCGCTGTAAGACAGCTACTCTACCGCTGTGTCACCATGCCACCCCTGCTTTCTCCTCATTTAGGAAATCTGCACCCCAGTAAATCTTTGTTGCACTCTCTGTATGCCAAATATATTTTTTATTTTCAGAAAGGAGACCAAAACAGTATTAAATACTCCAGGCCCTATGTATAAAAAATCATGGCTGAATTCCAAATTCAACCATATCATAGTCATGCTGAAGCCCAAAGAGTGTGTCTGCCCCTTGAATTGATCACAAACCTACTCTTGAATGCACCATCAGGCTTTCAATTCATTTTCCAGCTTTTTATTAATGCAATATGAAACCTGCATAATTTCCCCACAAAAAAAAACTGAAGGATAAAAAGATCGACTGACATTTACTCTAAATTTCCTTATGAATTTAAATCAAGTGGTTTGGTTGAAATCAGCTTTATGTTTTCTCAAAGCAAAGATGAAATCTGATAACTTCAAGTTTGATCAGTTTTTCAAGTAAATGCTAAACTCAGACGACAGCCTTCATAAAATTCAATACTAATGGAACTTGTGTGGCATCAGTCGCAACGTCCTTAGTAACTCTTCCCCCCACACCCCCCACCTTATTGGATCTTCACTGAGTCATTTGTGACCCAAACCACTGAAGGGCACACTGCATGCAAGCTGCCCATCTGTACAATAAGAGAATGAAGTGCTTCCAAACAGGCAGCAGCTTGTTTTGGGCCAGAGCTGCCGTACGCTATCATTGATGCTTCAGGAATTCATCTTTCAAGAGACAGTCATCAAGCTGAATCTACAATTTAAAACATATTAAAAAAAACCACAACATCCACTGTGTTTGCAACAGAATGTAAAGAACCTTTATTGTTGTCACCCAACCCGCTACAAAAGTATCCTCATCTGATATAATAGAAACCTAAGAACTCATTTATGGGCAATAAGTCACTTCTGGTTTGCAGCACCGGAGTCTCTTGAATGGGAAGGGGGAAGGGGAAGGGGGAAACATGAAGATCAAATTTTTCTTTACTGGTGTATGAATTATTCATGGCTTTGTGGCGCACTGTCATAAGTAAATATTTAAAACAATGTGCGTAAATTAATAACTTAATTTCTTGTTTCTTCAAAAATCGGGTGTATTTTGAGGTACCTGTTTGCGTACGTTTTATTGACTCATTCAACGCAGAGAGGAGTACTCCTTTAAATGTATTATTGATCTATTCCAGGGAAAACACTGCCTCCCGACATTCTCATCTGTTTGGGAAGTCACGCCACAGTTTTGCAGCAATTTGTAAAGTAAGTAGTAATTACTCTACAGTAATACATTTTAAACCTATTAAATTTAAGTCATTTTTAGTGGCAATTAAGCGCTTGGCAATTCTCACCAACCAGTGTAATTGGAATTTAAAAAGGAGGATTATTAACAAATGTGACAAGTTATGGCTTAAAACATGCATACATTGCACTTTCCACAAGACACTCACCTAGGCTGAAGAAAGCAGAACAAAGTTAAACTTCAACATTGTGAAAGTGTTGCAATTCAAAGTTTAAAGTTTGAAATGAAGTGATTGGGAATACAATATAATTGTAAATAAAAGTAATAATGTATGATTTCACTTTCTTGGCTGTTTTGTTATTTCTTCTTTTTTAAATCATTGATGAAATCACCAAATCATCAAACATTATTGGATGTGGATGGGAAGTGGATGGGGATGAAGGAGGGTGGATGAGAGGGTTCATCTAATGAATATTAAAGAGACCCAAGGGGTTAATCTAACAATATTAATCAGTCAGCCTGCTGTCAACTGTGAAGGCTGCAGATAACAAACAGTCATGGACTGGAGCACTATCATTTTCCAAAAATACATTTAAAAAATGCTTTCTTCTTGCAATTAAACCTTAGATTCTAGAATTTTATCAAAATGACGTGAGAGAGTTGCATTTTTATGCAGGAAATATACCCGTTTGACCTTTGGAATGATTCCACATTAAACTGATGAAATGTTTGATTGAAGACAAATCTGACTGCATGTGTGTTGACTTCAGGAAAAAAAAAAAGATGCACAAACAGACAAAGATCACAGTTATATCAGAGCTACACCTCCCGGAGCTCAGTGTGAACTGTGTACTAAGAACCTTTCAAACCCGCAGCTGTGCAGTCATTGATACATGGTCGGCATACCGCTGCTTTGTGTTTTTTTTAAAACATTCTTGTTTCTCCACAGTGAACATGAATATTTGCCTCGTAATCTCATCGGTACAAATTGAGCCAAACAGGAGAAAAATAAATCTGCAATCAACTGGGAAGATGTTGGAAAGAGTTGAAATGTGTTAAAATGACAGACAAGGGCACAGTCAATCAAATGCTCTAACTCCCAATGGGAGGTAATAATAGAGGGATGGAGTGAGTTACAAGTAGCCCAACTATTGAGGGAGTATAGGTGATATCATAAAAAGGAGAAAACTTGACACGCTCATAAACCTCATCTAAACCTTATGAATTGTCGGGGAGATTTAGATGCCAACTTAACTGTTGGACCTCACTATTTGCAAATTTTCTTCTGACTTCATTAAAATTGCTTTTGCATCAATTAATGCCAGATACTAAATTCTGTAACATTACACAATATTGGGCAAACAATGTAAAAGAGAAAACAATGTTCTTGTCCTTATTCACAATGAAAGATCAAATATTCTTCATGAATACAGTGGATCAAGTGCAGGTTAAGCTGGTCTGAGCTGAAGGTACAGAGTGAATAAGGTGCAGAATTTTTGACAGTAAGTATGAAATGCTAATTTAAAAATAAGATATAAATTAAGTCATCTTCTGAAAATTGCATGCATTTCACAACTGGTATTTGGTTTTTATATCAAACAAATTATTTGTCTGAAAACATTTACCATAGACAGCATTTGAGAACAGATTATGTACCCTGGTTTTATGTTTAATTTTGCAATGCATCATTTAAAGGGGCAGTGGTTTATTTACTTATTTTTTTAAAATTAATTATTATTTAATATGAATTCTACATTTGAAAATTGTTATTTTATATTGAGCATATATTATGCAAATTTCCCCTCTAAAAGAAAATCCTTCTGACATTTGTCAATTAGTTTTAGTTTTGGAAGAGTACAAAACCATCAAACTTGTATAAAATTAGTTTGATTAAACCTCTTCTGGTTCAATTGCAAGTGCATTATCAGATATTTTTTGAGCATTTCATAATCTTATACATCGAATTCTTGTGCATTAACTTCATGCAGTTTTCACATGCAACATTCATATATTCAATTACGTTAGCCCAAACTTTTAACAGAACCCAATCCTGGTTTAACTTAACCCAATTTTTAAGTTAACCAATTGGGGTTTCATTCCATTGCAGGTCTTTCTAAGCAATGAAAATATGGCCGCATTTTTGTTGGTGAGATAATTTTTATTGCTAAAAGAATTTCAGTATTGTAAAACATTAAGTTTTATTTTTGCTGACATTCATTACAAGCGTAACGTATCTCAATTAGATGCAGAGTAAAACACTAACCTCAACCCCAAACTATGTTGACAACTTTCTACAGCGCCATTATGGCAATTTTTAATTTGCATTTGATTTCTCTAAATGAACATGCACATTTAGCTCTGGATTATCCGCTCTTAGATGGTGGTGGGATGTGAGACACGGAGATTCATTCATGGGCCATTTACGATTGATAGAGATGAAAGTTTCATCCTGCCAAATGAATAAATTTAAACTCAAATCTCAAGAGTTGAAGAAACTGGCGTTTGCTTGCAGGAGCCACAGACACTAACATTAGGTATAAAAGAAAGGTTGAAAAGCATTTAATCAAAAATGTATAAGAAGGGACAAAGAAACCAGAGGTGTTATTTAAATGGAATCTGTTCCCATTCCCTTCATAATCTACGCCAGCTAAGTGAACCGAAAGATATAAAAAGCAACCCACTTTGCAAAAGCAATAGGGATGATTTTAATTTACTGAAGGCACATGCAACCTGGAAATTATCTGAGTGGTTGTTAATTTTATCTTATGATTTAGATATAGCTTTAGAAAATGCCAGCAGCACGTTTTCAGACAATGATTATGAGGATGACATTTATATCCCATAATGCCAGAGGCAAAGTATGATACATAGTTTTCCTCTGAAGGTTAAACTCAGATAACCTGCCTGTGGCATTTAATTAGGTACTTATTAAATACTCTTTTAGTAATAAAATGATTAAAAATTTTATTACTCTGCAAATGAGGCTATTTTAAATGGATTTAATGACTCGCTTACTTTGCTAGCTGGAATCACAGCTCAGGTTGCATTAAAGTACGATTGAAACATTACTGGAAAAACATAGCAAGAAAATGATGATTTCAGAAGGTATAAGGGCTTAACTATATATGTGTAATTAATTACCTTTTTCTGAAAAAATGGCAACGTCTGATTTCAATGGGAATTTTAATACCATTTCAATTAATATTACAGTTAACTGAGATAAAATAAAACGTACGGACCTGTCTAAAATGCCTTATTGCTTATTGATCCATATATTAAATTGTAATTATGGCTGTGAGTCTCACCAAATTATGTGATTATGATTTCAAATGAAGACACAGCATTCATCTTCTGGCTGAAGTACTTTCTTTGAACAATTTGTCTTCATGTCTAAAAAAGAGCAGAACAGAGTTAAAATGTAACCAAGGAGCAAAGTTAACGCTCTCTGTGCCACAAATTGTCTCCAGATTGGGTCATAAGAACAGTACAATATAACATATCTATAAAGTCAAATTAACCTGTATGTGTCACTTTCACCCCACATTGGCAAAGAGAGAACAGCATTTCATTAAATTCAAATATCTTCATTGAATGATTCTTCCTGTTCTTTACTCCAGTGTCAACTTAGATCAGTTAGCAATGCTAGGACTTCCGAGCCCAAAGGCTATGTACTTAAAGGCAGTTCTAGAACTTAATATATCAGAAGGACGATTTTATGTTTGCTTCAGTTTTTGAGGTTCTATTTATCATTTTATTTAGTTTGACAAGGACTTTAGTCCAGGAAATGCATCCTGCTTTACAAGAATGTAATGGGCCAATGTGACATGCCTCAACTCTGTGAAGCACATGGTGAAAGTGCTCTTTGTTATAAAATCTACTGATGCTGATTTTGGGATTATGACCTGTTAAACTTGGTGGCTAAAGGTTGAATTTAACTCTGCCTCTTTTAAGGAGCTAATAGAGTTCATCAGTTATTCTGGAATTCAAACATGCTTGAAAGTCAAAGCTAGTATCCAACATGGTTTTAGCACCAAAGTAATTCCATCAGTCACAAAGCTTAACACAGAAAAGCTGGAGAAACTCAGCGGGTGCAGCAGCATCTATGGAGCGAAGGAAATAGGCAACGTTTCGGGCCGAAACCCTTCTTCAGACTGATCAGGGGTGGGGGTGGGTGGGGACAAGAAAGGGAAAAGGAGGAGTAGCCGGAAGGCTGGAGGGTGGGAGGAGACAGCAGGGGAGCTGAGGAAGGGGAGGAGACAGCAAGGACTAACAGAATTGGGAGAAGTCGATGTTCATGCCCCCGGGGTGCAGACTCCCCAAACGGAATATGAGGTGCTGTTCCTCCAATTTCCGGTGCTGCTCGCTGTGGCCATGGAGGAGACCCAGGACAGAGAGGTCGGAGACGGAGTGGGAGGGGGAGTTGAAGTGCTGAGCCACCGGGAGGTCAGCTAGGTTATTGCGGACCGAGCGGAGGTGTTCGGCGAAACGATCGCCCAACCTCCGCTTGGTCTCACCGATATAGATCTGCTGACATCTAGAGCAGCGGACGCAATAGATGAGGTTGGAAGAGATGCAGGTAAACCTCTGTCGCACCTGGAACGATTGCTTGGGTCCCTGAAAGGAGTTGAGGGGGGAGGTAAAGGGACAAGTGTTGCATCTGCTGCGGCCGCAAGGGAAAGTGCCCGGGGAGGGGGTGGACCGAGAGGGAAGGGAAGAATTGACAAGGGAGTTATGGAGGGAGCGGTCTTTGCGGAAGGCAGATATGGGGGGAGATGGGAAGATGTGGCCAGTAGTGGGGTCACGTTGGAGGTGGCGAAACTGACGGAGGATTATTTTTTGTATGTGATGGCTGGTGGGGTGAAAGGTGAGGACTAGGGGGACTCGGCCCTTGTTGCGAGTGCGGGGATGGGGAGAGAGAGCAGTGTTGCGGGGTATGGAAGAGACCCTGGTGCGAGCCTCATTTATGGTGGAGGAGGGGAACCCCCGTTCCCTGAATAGTGAGGACATTTCAGATGTCCTGGTGTGGAACGCCTCATCCGTGGAGCAGATACGGCGTAGACGGAGGAATTGGGAGTAGGGGATGGAGTCCTTACAGGAAGCAGGGTGGGAAGAAGTGTAGTCCAGATAGCCATGGGAGTCAGTGGGTTTATAGTGTATGTCGGTTAGAAGTCTATCACCTGCAATGGAGATAGTGAGGTCAAGGAATGGTAGGGAAGTGTCGGAGATGGTCCAGGTGTATTTCAGTGCCGGGTGGAAATTAGTGGTGAAGTGGATGAAGTCAGTCAGTTGTGTGCGGGTGCAGGAGGTGGCACCAAAGCAGTCGTCGATGTAGCGGAGGTAGAGGTTGGGGATGGGGCCCTGGTATGTATGGAACAAGGATTGTTCGACGTAACCTACAAATAGGCAGGCATAGCTGGGGCCCATGCGTGTGCCCATAGCTACGCCTTGTATTTGGAGGAAGTGGGAGGAGTCGAACTCGAAGTTATTGAGGGTAAGGACCAGCTCCGCTAGGCGGAGGAGAGTGTCAGTGGCTGGGTATGGGTTGCTTCTCTGGTCGAGGAAGAACCGGAGGGCTGTGAGACCATCGTGGTGGGGGATGGAGGTGTATAGTGATTGGACGTCCATGGTGAAGATGAGGGGGTGAGGGCCTAGAGAATTGAATGCGCGGAGACGACGGAGAGTGTCTGAGGTGTCTTGGACATAGGTAGGGAGGGATTTAACCAAGGGTGATAGGATGGAGTCAAGGTATTTGGAAATGAGTTCGGTGGGGCACGAACAGGCGGAGACAATGGGTCTTCCGGGACAATCTGGTTTGTGGATTTTAGGGAGAAGGTAAAATCGGGCTGTGCGGGGCTGGGGAACGATGAGGTTGGAGGCTCGGTCGGGTAGGGCATTGGAGTGGATGAAGTTGGTGATGGTGCTGGAGATGGTGGCCTGGTGCTCGTCAGTGGGGTCATGGTCCAGGGGTAAGTAGGAGGAGGTGTCCGATAGTTGGCGCGTGGCCTCAGCTTTGTAGAGAAAGCTTTGATGTTCTTGTATTGTGCCTGTAATTAAATACTGGAGAACATTTGATACTTTCTTTAGGCAATGGAGCTGCCAAAGCCGACACCATCAGACTGAGGAACTTCATCAAAATCATCAATACCTTTCATATATTCATACACACCTTTGCTTTTACCATATTTATGCTCCAAGATTTAATTCTGGGGGGTTTTCACTGCCATCATGCTACTGACAAACAAACTTCCAATAACAAATTTGTATGTGCTGTTGTATGTGGTTTGTATACGCACTTGACAGGCATACGTGACATTCAAAAAACAAATGTAAATGAACCAGTTCCACAGTTCACAAACGGCCCATTGGAGTCATCTGCATGATTTCATCTGTTGCCAGCCCTGATTTGTCCTGGTCTTTTCTTGCTTCCAGTTCCTCCCCCCGACAATCAGTCTGAAGAAAAGTCCCGGCCTGAAACATATCCCGTCATTTTTCCCCAGAGATACTTCCTGACCCTGCTGAGTTTACTGCAGCATTTTGTGTCTATCTTTGGTATAAAACAGCATCTGCAGTTCATTTTTATTACATCGTGTCTGCTGCAATGTAAACTCTGTTTTGGTTAAAATTGAAAAGTTCAAGTCAATCCACATGGGAGTAACCAGCAAGTCAGACTGCAGCATCATCAGACATAATGTAGAAACAAGGGGCTGAACGGTGGCACAGTGGTAGGATTGCTGCCTTACAGTGCCAGAGACCCAGGTTCAATCCTGACTATGGGTGCTAGCTGTAAGGAGTTTGCACATTCTCCCCGTGACCTGCGTGGGTTTTCTCCAGTTTCCTCCCACACTTCAAAGATGTACAGGTTTGTATGTTAATTGGCTTGCTATAATTGTAAATTGTCCCTGTAGTATGTAGAATAACATTAATGTGCGGGGATTGCTGGTTGGCACACACCCGGTAGGCCTGTTTCTGTGCCATATCTCTAAACGAAACAAAATAACAATCATTCAGTTATCACAAAGCAATCCATCCTATTTTAACTGGAGATTATTTTATCATTGATTGCTTTGAGCCCATTGAACTTCTCCAAAACATTCAAAGTTGATTTTATTTTAATACTTTTGGGATATATTACTAATTTCCTTTTTCAGAATATACTTTCAATTAAATAAAACACGTATATCACATTGACAGGAAGGAAATAATGCAATTCATAGTTGGGCCAACTAACCACATTTTTAATAGTTTTTTTTAATGGATTTAGTTTGTGATTCAAAAGTCAATTCAAAGTAGTTTTAATGAAGTCTCACTTTGGAGGCAGGTTAAGGCCTTGGCTGGAACAATAACGCGTAAATCAGTGAATTAAAGCATATTCTCTCACTTTATCTATTGATGTAAATCAAACTAATTGCACTAAAAAATCAACATGATAACATTATTTGGATATTAAGTGTAATAGAGCAGGTGAAGTACAAAAACTGCCAAGGGAATAGAGAATTCAATGATACAATCCCAGCAAATGTGTGCCTACAGTATTGTCATTTTCATGCTATTTCATCTTACAAGCAGCCCAAATGAAGTCAGATGGGAGACTTACTTATTTGAAGATATTTAACCAATGTAGCCCAATGAGATTGCATATCTAATTTACATTGAGCCCTTGGGGTAGCAGTCATCAGAACTCAACTTGGAAGGGTTTTCTTGAGAGAATATTGACCAGAACAAAGTTACAGCCTGCGCTTTGTAATTAGAGCCAAGGGATCTTTATCATTCAACCAGGACAGACAGAACCTTGGTTTAAAATTTTATCTGAAGCAGTATGCCTATAGCTATGTAGTGTCCCCTTTAAACTGCACTGATGAATCGGTATTAGGTATGAGTTTGAATCCCTAACCTTATAGTCCAGAGACAAGAACAATATAACCAATGCTTTTGACTACACTGCCACATCTGTACATCAATTGCTGAGAAAAATGCAGCCCATTTTGGACTGCACCATGCTTAACGAAGAAGGCAAGAAAGTACAGTTAGAATCAATTCTACCTCAGAGAAACATGTTTTGCAGTGATTAAATTGTGATCACAGCAGCAATCGTGGGAAATAGAGCCAAAGCTTCCCATCTTTTCAACATAAGGTAGAAATCTGGTAAAACAAGTTTAATTGTGATGAGAAGTTAAAATGACTGACTAATGTATCAAGTAGTACTTGTGATATACTACACGCTGCCTGCTGCCTCTTTACTTCATGACAATTTGGTTATCCTTTTTTTTTCCGAAATTCACCTGCATTTGACAGCCTTTGAGCAAGGTATACTATCTATCTATCTATCTATATTACTAAAAGTCTGTTCTTGACCGGTTTTGGCAATCTGTGCTGCGATTTCCGAGAGAACGCCACCATCTACGGCCGTCATATTTGGCCACCTCGCTCAGAGCCCCCCTCCGCCATATGTGTGCTGAGGATTTTTCCTGTCGATGAAAATTAATGATTTTACAAAATTCCCCATTCTCTCTGCTGCCCCTGCTGGCGGCGGGGGGAGGGACTATAAAACCAGGAAGTGGTGTGCATCAATCAGTGTCTGCAATCTGGAGGAAGGCAGAGGGTCACGTTTCTCTGAGTTGTGAATAACACTAAACACATGTCTACTCAAATGTAAATGGCCTTAGTGGTTCTAAAATGCTTGCAGAATGTGTCTATTGGTTCTAAAATGTTTGCAAAATGTCTTTTTTTGGTTCTAAAATGTTTTTTAGGTTCTCCCCCCCCCCCCTCTCCTCTACCCCCCCCCCCCCCCCTCCCCTCCCCTCCCCCCCTCCTCCCTCTCCCCTTCCCCCTCCTCTCCTCTCCCCCTTCCCCCCTCTCCTCTCTCCCCCTCCCCTGTCCTCCCTCTCCCTCTCCCCCCTCACTCTCTCTCTCCCTCCCTCCCTTCCCCTCTCCTCTCCTCTCCCTTTCCCTCTCTCCTGCCCTCCCCCCCCCCCCCCCCCTCCTCCCCCTCTCTCCTCCCCCCCCCCCTCCCCTCCCCCCCCCTCCCCTCTCCCCTCCCCCCCCCTCCCTTTCTCTCACCCTCTCCCCCTCCTCCCCCTCTCATCTCCCCCTCTCCTCCCCCCCCTCTCCCTCCCCTTCCTCTCTCCCCTCTCCTCTCCCCTCCCCTCCTCCTCTCCTCTCCCCCCCTCCTCCCCTCTCCTCCCCCCCTCACCTCCCCCCCCTCACCTCCCCCCCCTCTCACCTCCCCCCCCTCTCCTCTCCGCCCCTCCTCTCCCCTCTCTCTCTCCTCTTTTTCTCACCCCCCTCCCCACCACCATTCCTCCCCTAAACCCCCCTCCCCTACACACACCCCCTACCCCCTTCCCTCCACCTTCCCTCCCCCTCCCTGCTCCCCACCTCTCGCCTCCCCTCTCAGCACACCCTCTCTCCCCCCTCCCCCCTCTCTCTCCCCCCCTCTCTCCCTCCCCCCCCCCCCCCTTCCCCCCCTCTCACCCCCCCCTCCCCCTCTCCCCCCTCCCCCCCCTCCCCTAAACCCCCCCCCCTCCACACCCTACCCTCTCTCCCTCCACCCTCCCCCCCCCCCACATGTCTACTAAACTGTGAGTAGTTTTACTGACCTGTCAGTGCCCTCAATGTGGTTTGAAAATATAGTTTGGAAATGCTAAAGCTGTGTTGCCTTTGGTTTGGGAATGCTAAAGCTGTTGCCTTTGGTTTGGAAAAGCTAAAGCTGTGTTGCCTTTGGTTTGGAAATGCTAAAGCTGTGTTGCCTTTGGTTTGGAAGTGTTAAAGCTGTGTTGCCTAATTAAAGTTGCTTTGCCAAATTAAAGTTGCCTTGCCTAATTAAAGTTGCTTTGCCATATTAACGTTGCCTTGCCCAATTAAAGTTGCTTTGCCAAATTAAAGTTGCCTTGTTTAATTAAAGTTGCCTTGTCTGATTAAAGTTGCCTTGTCTGATTAAAGTTGCCTTGCCTGATTAAAGTTGCCTTGCCTGATTAACGTTGCCTTGCCTGATTAACGTTGCCTTGCCTAATTAAAGTTGCCTTGCCTAATTAAAGTTGCCTTGCCTAATTAAAGTTGCCTTGCCTAATTAAAGTTGCCTTGCCTAATTAAAGTTGCCTTGCCTAATTAAAGTTGCCTTGCCTAATTAAAGTTGCCTTGCCTAATTAAAGTTGCCTTGCCTAATTAAAGTTGCCTTGCCTACTATATAATTAAAAGTCTAATCTTGACCACTTCCTGTTTGCGCTTTATATTAATTTTAGAAAAAACACTACCACTTACGGCTGTGTTTTTGGCCATCTTACACTCATCAGGTGCCGAGGATTTTTCCCATCGATGAAAAATAAAAGAGTTATTAGTGTTTAAAATATGTTGAGATTCTCTCTCCTGTCAATTATGTCATGACCACGCCCCTTCTGGTGGGAGAGGGGGAGGGACTATAAAACCCAGAAGTGTGGGAGTGGCTCAGTCTCTGCATGATAGAGGAGGGAGAGGTCACGACTCGCTGTCTTTAGTGGCCTTGCACCCTGCTTGAAGTGGTAAGAAACTGCACTTGAATTTAGTGGCCTTGCACCCTGCTTGAAATGGGATTTCAAGGAATAGCCATGAGTCAACTGCCAGCCCACCAGCCGTGATTGTGTGAGCTGCCAGCATAACAGGCTTGAGTGACTGGGCCACCAGCCCAAGAATCCATTTGGCCCACAATGTTCATACTAGCCCTCTGGAAACCAGTCCCTTCAGCACACAACACTCATACTAGCACTCCAGAAAGCCCCCCCCCCCCTATTGCGTTGGGGGACCAGCCCTCCCATGTGATGCTGGGACCCAACGGGTCCCACTTAGACGTACGTTTCTATATGGTAAGGTTAGTGCGATGGACTAAGGATGAATTCCTATGTTTTACCCCCATTGTATACCAGGATCTAGTCTTATATGATTAGGTTTAAGAGTTAATATTGACTCATTTATTTGAAAAAACATAATTCAATTAGTTATTGTGAATCAAATGCTTGAATATAAAATTTGATATAAAATAATTTATGAGGAGTTACGATGAGCGATTACATGCCCACTGCTCCCACCCTCATACTATCTTGGTCATACGGAAGTTTTTAGTTTCTTCACAATCTTACTATTCTCAGGTCTTCTTTTTATCTGTGATTTAACACCGCTGCTTTGAAGATTGACGCGCACGCAGACGGACGGCCCTTCTTTACGTAATACGTAATTACGATTACATAAAATCAAGATCAAACTTCAAACTGGTAAGTTCTCGTTTAATCTTACTATTTTGTTCTAAAGTGCTAATTTCATTTTACCTCCTGTCTGTTGCTTCTTCTGGCTCTTCCTTAATTGATACTTTTTGTTCTATGCAATAATTAATGAGTAAAACATAGAATATAGGAACAGGTCCTTCGGCCCATGATGTGTGAGCTGAACATGATGCCAGATTAAACCAATCCCTTTGCCTATACATGATTCATATCCCTCCATTCCTTGTACAGTGATGTGTGTATCCAGAAGCTTCTGACATGTTACTATTCTATCTGCCTCCACCTCTACACCTGACAGCTTGTTCCAGGCAGCAACCATTGTGTTAAAAACAATTGCTCTGTGCAGCTCCTTTAAACATTCATCCTCTCACTTTAAATCCCTGCCCTGGAGTTTTTGATATTTCCACCCTGGGAGAAAAACATTCAGTCTCTTGACCTTTTCTTTACCAATTTTTGTGACTTTCAGTATTTCTTTAATATTTCTTTAATATCATTTTCACTGAGTACTCGCCTACACAGAGGAAACAAAAAAACGTTGCTCGATCAGTTTCCATTCAGTGTAGTTAATAAAAAAGGATAAATACAGGTGCACAACCTTTTATCCGAAAGCCTTGGGACCAGACACTTGTCGGATTTCGGACATTTTCGGATTTCAGAATGGAAGATTTTTAGCGTAGATTAGGTAGGTAGCGCGGGCGGCTTGAAAAGTCTGGAGCTGCTGCCTCCTCCCGGGTGACCGGGAGAATCATTGCATAAATGTTAGTCAGTTAGTTTGGAGGGATTTTATGTGGTGGTGGTGGAGTCGGGGTGAAGGGGGAAACTTTAATTCTTAGTCCCCTACCTGGTCGGCGACTCCCAACCTCGCGGAGCTGGAGGCTCCGTCCGGCCGCGGGCGGCGCCGGTTGTAGCTCCGACCCCGGCAACTCTACGCCTGGCTGCGAGGCGCTCCAAATCCAGCGCCGCCCGCGGTCGGACGTCCCAGCTCCGGGAATGTCGGGAATCGGCGGCGTCGCAGCGCTGGGATACCAGCGGGGAGCGGGCAATGCCTTACCGGTCGCCGTGCGGCAAGCTCCGGAACGCTGTGGCCGACGACACACAACATCGCGGAGCGTCGCTGGATTTGGAGCCGCGGAGCTGGGGGCTCCGTCCGGCCGCGGGCGGCGCCGGTTGGAGCTCCAACCCCGGCAACTCTACCCCTGGCTGCGCGGCTCCAAATCCAGCGACGCTCCGCGAACGTTGGGTCGGCGGCCACAGCGCTCCGGAGCTTGCCGCACGGCGACCCGGTAAGGCATTGCCCGCTCCCCGCTGGTATCCCAGCGCTGCGAAGCCGGCGACTCCCGACATTCGCGGAGCTGGGGCGTCCGGCCGCGGGCCGCGCTGGATTTGGAGCGCCTCGCAGCCAGGGGTACAGTTGCCGGGGTCGGAGCTACAACCGGCGTCGCCCACAGCCCCACCGGCCACAGCGCTGCGGAGCTTACTGCACAGCGACCCGGTAAGGCATTGACCGCTCCCCGCCTCTCCGACCAGGTAGGGGACTAAGAATTAAAGTTTACCCCTTCACCCCCCTTCACATAAAAGCCCTCCAAACTAACTGACTAACATTTAAGCAATGATTTACAGATGTTTAAGCGTCTCCCGGTCTCCAGGGAGGAGGCAGCCGCTACAGTAGTACAGACCTGGGTTGACCGTGGGTCGTTTTGGGTCAAGTTTGGCGCCAAACGCGAGCTTTGGTGCGCAGACGACATCTGGAAAAAATGGCCGGTTTTCGGAGCTTTTCGGTTTCTGGAACACCGGATAAAAGGTTGTGCACCTGTACATAGAGCTTTAAAAACAAATTAAAATTACCATGTCTAAAAACAGAAAGTAGGCTTAAAATTTACAATAGAGTAAAAACAGACATTCTAAACAGACTATAATGTAAAGAAGGTACACAAAAAAGCTGGAGAAACTCAGCGGGTGCAGCAGCATCTATGGAGCGAAGGAAATAGGCAACGTTTCGGGCCGAAACCCTTCTTCAGACTGATCGGAGGTGGGGGGGCGGGGACAAGAAAGGAAAAAGGAGGAGTAGCCCGAAGGCGGGGGATGGGAGGAGACAGCAGGGGGATGGGGAAGGGGGGTAGATAGCAAGGACTAACAATATTGGGTGAATTCGATGTTCATGCCCCCAGGATGCAGACTCCCCAAGCGGAATATGAGGTGCTGTTACAAGATACAAGATAAATTTAATTGTCACGTGTGCCAGATGGCACAGTGAAATGAATTCCCATACAGCCATACAATAAAAATAAACAGGACTCAACACACTATAGAATTTAACACAAAACATCCCCACACAGCAGAATCAAAGCTTCCCACTGTGAGGGAAGGCACCAAAGTCAGTCTCTTTCCTCCACTGTTCCCCGTGGTCAGGGTCTCCCCAAGCCCTCCGCAGTTGCAGCTACGGGCGGCCCGATGTCCAGGACCGCACGCTGGGATGATACCAGTCCGACGTCGGGGCTGCGGGACGTCCTCAGCGGCGTGGACACCAGAGTCGGCGCCCTCCTACCGGAGTCGGCGGCTTCCAAGGTCCGTAGGCCGCACCGGGTGGAGACTGC
The DNA here is from genome assembly GCF_028641065.1 of Leucoraja erinaceus. Classification (NCBI taxonomy): domain Eukaryota; kingdom Metazoa; phylum Chordata; class Chondrichthyes; order Rajiformes; family Rajidae; genus Leucoraja; species Leucoraja erinaceus. The sequence continues at coordinate 53,911,600 of NC_073384.1, read as the reverse complement.
TGCTGGAGACCGTCTACAAGGCGCCCCAGGACTCCTCGGTGTTGTTCAGCGCCGCCCGCGTTGGAAGCTCTCCGCACCAGAGCTTCACGATGTTGGAGCAACGGCCCAATGCTCCGGAGGTCCAAACGGCGACCCAGGTAGGCATCGCCCGCTCCGTGGTGACTCTAGCGCTGCGCCACCGCTGTAGCAGCCCTGGTCCGGTTTCCAGTCCCCGGCAGGAAAGGCCGCTCCGATCCAGCTGGTAGGCCGCGAGGTGGAGGGCGAGGACGCGACTCGGAGAAATAGTCGCGTCCCCGCCAGGAAGAGGCTGAGAAACGGTTTCCCCCTTACCTTGCCCCCCTCCCCCACATAGAAAAGTAAAAGTTTCCCCCTGAAACAGACTTAAGACTAACTAAAAATAATAAAAAAGATAGAAATTACATACAGGCTGTAGGTAGAGGCTGCTGCCAGGGCAGTGCCCCTAGTGGATTGTTCCTCCAATTGTTCCTCCAATTTCTGGTGCTGCTCGCTGTGGCCATGGAGGAGACCCAGGACAGAGAGGTCAGAGACGGAGTGGGAAGGGGAGTTGAAGTGCTGAGCCACCGGGAGGTCAGCTAGTGTAGCAGGGACATTTTGTCCTATATGGGCAAGTTGCACTGAAGGGCCTGTTTCCATGCTGTATCTCTAAACTAAACTAATAACACACCATCTGGTACACAGTTCTGCAAGGTACACTCACCATTACATACACTACAGTCACCTGTCTCCCTCCCCCTGCCTTCAGTCCGTCCCCTGTCTCTGTCCCCCAGCATCCGTCCATCCTCTGTATCCGTCCACCATGGTGGGTTCATCCCTCCTCTCACTCCCCCTGGAGTTGGTCTGTCTGCTCCGTCTGTTCCTGGAGTCTCTACTTCACATCTCACCACTCTTTCTTTTACCCTCCTCTCCCCCCCCCATCCCCCTCCACCACCGCCCGCTGCAGGAGTGGTCCTGGGGAGAGCGGGGGGAGTGCTGCCTCCGATGCTGCTGCCATTTTGGATGGGATTTTGTGGGGGGGCTCCGGACTCCAGCCCTTCCCCTGGATCCACGTGGAAGACCTGGCTGGGATCTTGCTGCACGCACTGGAGGGGGTGCAGAGGGAGGGGGAGTGAGAGGAGGGGGGGGAGGTTGGGAGGAGTGGAAGGGGTGCTGAACGGCGTTGCCCCATCTTGCTGCACCCAGGGGGAGTTTGCGGAGGCACTGGCGGGGAGCCTGGGGCGTGGAGCCCAGCTGCGGGTGCCGGCTGCATTGGTGCAGGCTGCACTGTGGCCAGAGCGGGCATTGTTGCTGCTGCAGGGCCAGTGGGTGGAACCTCGCCGTACACTGGACAGTGGCTACCGGTACCGATTCCCCCGGCCACAGGTGGCCAGCCTCCACTGACCCACAGGTTCACGGGTCAGGGGTCAAACTCTCCTCTACTGACCCCCAGCCCGGGGTCCGAACCAGCCTGCACCACCTCTGCAGTGAACTCTGGAATGGGGTCACAGTGTGGGGTCTGGGGTCAGTGTGTATGAGTCTGGTCAAAAGGTCACACCAGCACTTCCCCATGCTCAGGCCCGTCCTGTGCTGACCTCAGAATCAGGGGTCAGGTGAGGAGGGTTAGAGAGCAGGGGGTCAGAGTGAATGAATTCCCCGAGATAATGACCACCCTGGTGTCCTGACCTAGGCCAGGGTCAGAGGTGAAGGGGTGGGGGTCAGCGTTAGAGAGCGGGCTTCCCTCTTGCCTCGGACAAGGGGTGATGTCAGGGTTCACCCCCCTCTGACTAAATAAATTCCTCCTCATCACCTACCTAAAGGAACGTCCTTTCACTATCTCCCACTAGTGGAAACATTGTGAAAGTGGCCTGTCACAAAGTAATGTAAATTTATTAAAGATGGGTCAAACAAAGTTAGACACAAAAATCTGGAGTAACTCAGCTGGACAGGCAGTATCTATGGAGAGAAGGAATGGGGGATGTTTCGGGTCGAGACCCTTCCTCAGACAGTCGGGCGAGGGTCTCAACCTGAAACATCACCCATTCCAGACTTGTTGCCTGTCCTGCTGGGTTACTCCAGCATTTTGTGTGGATCTTCGGTGTAAACCAGCATCGACAGCTCACAGTGCCCAGAGCAAACAAACATAATTGATGGTGCCCTCCCCTAATTCCCCATTTGATGGTGCCCTCCCCTAATTTCCCATTTGATGGTGCCCTCCCCTAATTCCCCATTTGATGGTGCCCTCCCCTAATTCCCCATTTGATGGTGCCCTCCCCTAATTTTTGATGGTGCCCTCCCCTAATTCCCCATTTGATGGTGCCCTCCCCTAATTCCCCATTTGATGGTGCCCTCCCCTAATTCCCCATTTGATGGTGCCCTCCCCTAATTCCCCATTTGATGGTGCCCTCCCCTAATTCCCCATTTGATGGTGCCCTCCCCTAATTCCCCATTGTTTGGAAACAGGCCCTTCTGCCCTCCAAGTACACGCCAACCACAGTTTGTGTAAATTACACTGTTGTGCAGGGAATTGATAAGAAAGTGGGATAACCTAGTTAGCTTGAGTTAACGTACAAACACGTATGTCTTTGAGATGTGGGGGGAAACCAGAGCACCTGGACAAATCTTTATAAATCAGAGATTTACTCAAATGTTGCCTGGGTTTCAACAACTAAGTTACAGAGAAAGGTTGAATAAGTTAGGTCTTTATTCTCTGGAGCGCAGAAGGTTAAGGGGGACTTGATAGAGGTCTTTAAAATGATGAGAGGGATAGACAGAGTTGATGTGGACAAGCTTTTCCCTTTGAGAATAGGGAAGATTCAAACAAGAGGACATGACTTCAGAATTAAGGGACAGAAGTTTAGGGGTAACATGAGGGGGAACTTCTTTACTCAGAGAGTGGTAGCGGTGTGGAATGAGCTTCCAGTGGAAGTGGTGGAGGCAGGTTCATTGGTATCATATAAAAGTAAATTGGATAGGCATATGGATGAGAAGGGAATGGAGGGTTATGGTATGAGTGCAGGCAGGTGGGACTAAGAGAAAAAAGATGTTCGGCACGGACTTGTAGGGCCGAGATGGCCTGTTTCCGTGCTGTAATTGTTATATGGTTATATGAGAAATGGAGTACATTTAAAGGTGAAATTTTAAGAGTCTTTATGTCCCTGTTCGGTTGAAAGGAAATAGTAAAAATTGGAAAGAGCCATGGTTTTCAAGGGAAATTGGACACTTGGTTTGGAAAAAGAGAGAGATCTACAATAATTATAGGCAGCATGGAGTAAATGAGGTGCTTGAGGAGTATAAAGAATGTAAAAAGAATCTTAAGAAAGAAATTAGAAAAGCTAAAAGAAGATATGGTTGCTTTGGCAAGTAAGGTGAAAGTGAATTCAAAGGGTTTCTACAGCTATATTAATAGCAAAAGGATAACGAGGGATAAAATTGGTCCATTTGAGTCAGAGTGGACAGCTATCTGCAGAGCCAAAAGAGATGGGGGAGATATTGAACAATTTATTTTCTTCGGTATTCACCAAGGAGAAGGATATTGAATTATGTGAGGTAAGGGAAACAAGTAGAGTAGCTATGGAATCTATGAGATTCAAAGAAGAGGAAGTACTGACACTTTTGAGAAATATAAAAGTGGATAAGTCTCCAGGTCCGGACAGGATATTCCCTAGGGCATTGAGGGAAGTTAGTGTAGAAATATCAGGGGCTATGACAGAAATATTTCAAATGTCATTAGAAACGGGAATAGTACCGGAGGATTGGCGTACTGCGCCTGTTGTTCCATTGTTTAAAAAGGGGTCTAAGAGTAAACCTAGCAATTATACACCTGTTAGTTTGACGTCAATGGTGGGCAAATTAATGGAAAGGATACTTAGAGATAATATATATAAGCATCTGGATAAACAGGGTCTGATTAGGAACAGTCAACAGATTTGTGCCTGGAAGGTCATGTTTGACTAATCTTCTTGAATTTTTTGAAGAGGTTACTTGGGAAATCTACAATAATTGTAGGATAATTATGAGGGTAAAGCAGTGGATGTTGTATATATGGACTTCAGTAAGGCATTTGACAAGGTTCCTCATGGAAGGTTGGTTAAGAAGGTTCAATGGTTGGGTATTAATGGTGGAGTAGCAAGATGGATTCAACAGTGGCTGAATGGGAGATGCCAGAGAGTAATGGTGGATGGTTGTTTGTCAGGTTGGAGGCCAGTGACTAGTGGGGTGCCACAGTGATCTGTGTTGGGTCCACTGTTGTTTGTCATGTACATCAATGATCTGGATGATGGTGTGGTAAATTGGATTAGTAAGTATGCAGATGATACTAAGGTAGGTGGGGTTGTGGATAATGAAGTAGATTTTCAAAGTCTACAGAGAGATTTATGCCAGTTGGAAGAGTGGGCTGAAAGATGGCAGATGCAGTTTAATGCTGATAAGTGTGAGGTGCTACATCTTGGCAGGACAAATCAAAATAGGACGTACATGATAAATGGTAGGGAATTGAAGAATGCAGGTGGTGGAGGAAGGTTCGTTTTTATCATTTAAAAATAAATTGGATAATTATATGGACGGGAAAGGAATGGAGGGTTATGGTCTGAGCGCAGGTATATGGGACTAGGGGAGAATACGTGTTCGGCACGGACTAGAAGGGTCGAGATGGCCTGTTTCCGTGCTGTAAATTGTTAAAAATAAATAAATAAATAGGTATATGGATGGCAAAGGAATGGAGGGTTATGGTCTGAGTGCAGGTAGATGGGACTAGGGGAAAATAATTGTTCGATGCGGACTTGTAGGGCCGAGATGGCCTGTTTCCGTGCTGTAATTGTTATATGGTTAGACATTCTTGCCATAGAGGGAGTACAGAGAAGGTTCACGGGACTGATTCCTGGGATGTCAGGACTTTCATATGAAGAAAGACTGGATAGACTCGACTTGTACTCGCTATAATTTAGAAGATTGAGGGGTTATAGAAACTTATAGAAACTTACAAAATTCTTAAGGGGTTGGACAGGCTAGATGCAGGAAGATTGTTCCCGATGTTGGGGAAGTCCAGAACAAGGGGTCACAGTTTAAGGATAAGGGGGAAATCTTTTACGACCGAGATGAGGAAAACTTTTTTCCCACAGAGAGTGGTGAATCTCAGGAATTCTCTCCCGCAGAAGGTAGTTGAGGACTGTTCATTGGCTATATTTAAGAGGGAGTTAGATGTGGCCCTTGCGGCTAAAGGGATCAGGGGGTATGGAGAGAAGGCAGGTACAGGATACTGAGTTGGATGATCAGCCATGATCATATTGAATGGCGGTGCAGGCTCGAAGGGCTAAATGGCCTACTCCTGCACCTATTTTCTATGTTTCTATGTCTATATGGTTAAAGGGAGAATTACTAAATTTGCCAAAAGTATTATTATCTATCTGTTATAATATTACTAAAAAAATCATTTTGTTTGTTTGAATGCGTGCGTGTGTGATTCCAAAACTCCGCCAAAGCGGTACACGATAGCGCTACAATTTGTGGCCCATCATTGTCCTAGGGTATCCGTTAACCAAGTTTTGTTTAGATTGATGTTATTATTTACAATTTATTGACATGTGAAACTTTACAAAAAATACTTTTAAAGCACACTTCCACTTGCCCTGCCTGTCAATGACATCACGATGGAATCCCAAAATTCCATTTACATAAAATTAAAAACAAAATCTGTTTTATTCAAATTCTTCCGCTTTCATTCACAATAACGTCACACAGGGAATCCGACTCTCATTTACATTAAAAAATCGTGGGAGGGGAGGTGGGGAGTGGGGTGGGATAGGGTGGAGGGGAGCATGGATGCAGAGGGGTTATGGAGCAAACAAAGGGACTGAGGGAGGGAGAGGTGATTGATGGAGGAGGAGAGGGGAAAGAAGAGGGAAGGTGAAGATGCCTGGTTGGGGACGAGCCCCGGGGCTGTAGTCGGGCCCGTGCTTTGGGCGCTGGGGAGCTGACACAGACACAGACTGGGCCCTGAGCGCAGATGATGATGCCCATTTTTGATGATTGCTGCCCACAAAATGCTCTGTCCGTCATCAAAAATCCCAAGAGGCCAGGGCAATGGTGATCTGGAGGGAATAGTGTTCTGAAACAAAGTTCTACCGTGTATATTTCTCTGAACGGTGGGGCAGCGGTAGAGTTGCTGCCTTACAGTGCCAGAGACCCGGGTTCTATCCCGTCTACGGGCGCTGTTCTGTATGGAGTTTGTACGTTCTCCCCGTGATCGCGTGGATTTTCTACGAGATATGTCGTTTCCTCCCACATACCAAAGCCAAACAGATTTGGAGGTTAATTGGCTTGGTATACATGTAAATTGACTCTAGCCTGTGTAACCTGTTGCTTGTGTTGTCTGAGATGTTATCTGCTGTTTGGGCCCAGCCTCGCATGTTGAGTGGAGGCAATGTTGGCCCTGCAGCAGGTACTGGCTCTACCGGCATGGTGGTTTGGCAGTGGAGCTACACAGCGCCAGAGTCCCGGGTTCCATCCTGTCTACGGTTGTGTCTGTACGTGAGTTTGTATATTCTCCCCATGATCTGTGTGAGTTTTTTCCGAGATCTTCAGTTTCCTCCCACACTCAGACATACAAGTTTGTAGGTTAATTGACAGTATAAATGTAAAATGATTCCTAGTGTGTGTAGGATAGTGTTAGTGAGCGGGGATCGCTGGTCAGTGCAGACTCGGTGGGCCAAAGGGCCTGTTTCCGCACTGTAACTTTAAACTAAACTAAACTAATTCTAACTCAGGCATGGAACTTTCTTAAAAATTACAAATTGCATCATACTTGAAATACTGTGTTTTGAATTTTTATTTTCCACGTTGGCCATCCTTATAGCCATTTGTGGCAGAACAATGATCTGTTAAAGTTATACAAAATTGTATGTGACTTTGAGATGTAAATTTACACCCCAGAGACGCAAGATAAAATTGCTCGTTTTTAAGTAAAAAATTACCTTTTGTTTGATATTATCCCCATATTTTAATAAAATTAATCAAACGCTGCATAAAAATGATTGTGGAGCAAGCTAGGCCACCAAGGGAATTTATCACCCTTGATTTTACACATTCCAATACAAATTTAGAGACATTCATTAAACATAGTGTCGGTGGACAAGAGAAACTGAGTTATTTTGATTAGGAGATCATTTTGGCCAATTGGTGCAACGACACTAAGTCTCACCCTTTTGAAAGTCACCATATTTTCAGCCTAATTATTGGCTATCATAATTGTAACTTGTTTGGAAATATTGCATCGCAGTCCAGGGAAGTGTTTGAATAGAACCTTGATTGCATATGTACTGTAGCTGGATAATATTGAACTAGTGAAATATTGATCCAGTAGTTGCGTGGAGTTTGCATGTTCTCCTAGTTTCTTTCCCAAATGCCAAAGACAGGCTGATTAATAGGTTAATTGGCTATATAAACTGTGCCTGCTGTAGGTGGATGGTAGGGTGACTTAGTGGTGGAAGGGTGAAGAAAAGGAGACGGTGTGGCGGTACCTGGTAGCGAACCCTCGGTTCAGGAGGGAGGAGTTGAACGTCTCGGAGTAGGAGGCATTGGGTCATGGGGTCCGACCCGGGGTATTCAAGGTCGCGTCACGCCTGGTCACAGGGTTGACGTTGGAAGCGGCATAATGCAGAAATAAACACCATTTCATTCACACAACTCGTTTTCGCCTCATTCTTGGCTGGACTCCTGGAGTCCCCGCTACACTGGTGACCCCGACGACCAGAAGTAGAATCCCGGACAAAGTTCACGCAAAAATATACAGCGCTCAACCCGCTGCGGCCGCCTACGAGGCCAAGCTCAACACGATAGTCCTGAAGCTGCATACCTTTTGGGCCTCGCAGCCGGGGGTTTGCTTTCGTCAGGTGGAATCCCAGTTTCACGTCCGCGGCGTAATGGTCAACGAGACCTGGTACCATTACGTGGTAGGGGTTCTCGACCAGGAAATGGCCGGTCGGGTCGTGCCGTACCTCGATAATCCGCCAGCGTCGGTTAAGTACGCAGGCCTCGAGGAACTGCTGCTCCGGATCTATGGGCTGAGCCGCATGGAGCGGGCGGCGCGAGTCCTCAACATGGGCGGGCTCGGTGACCGGAAGCCCTTGGCCCTCATGAGCGAGATGCTCACGCTCATGGGTGACAACCGGCCCTGCCTTCTATTTGAATATACTTACCTGCAGCAGTTGCCATGCGACATTCGGGGGAGAGCTTCGAAGACCCGCTCAGACTAGCGGCGTGCGCCGACAAGCTGTGGCTGTCCGATCAGCAGCAGGTGGGTGTGCTCGAATCCTTGGAATTGCTGGAGTCGCTGTACCACATCGATTCAGCGCCCTGGAAGGCCCAGCGACACAGAACCACAGCCACAAGAGGCACAGACCAGACAGGTGGCACAGAAGAGAAGTATATGGTGCATTTACCACCAACGCTGGGGGGAAGCAGCCAGCCAATGCCGCCAACCATGTGCGTTCCTAGGGAACTTCAGAGCAGGCCGCCGGTAGGCACTGCGGTGGCTGGCGAAATCCATTGTCTGTATGCCTGGGACCTGTGCTCTGGGCGTAGGTTCCTGGTGGACACGGGAGCAGAAGTTAGTGTTTTGCATCCTTCCAGAGCGGACACGCGGGCCGGTAAGCGGGGCCCCCTCGTGACCGCAGCGAACGGGAGTCCCATCCGCACCTACGGCATCCGTACTATTCCCATTATATTGGGCGCGTGCCATTTCATCTGGACTTTTGTCATTGTCGACGTGTCCCAGCCGCTGCTGGGCGCAGATTTATTGCGAGTGCAAGAGCTCCTAGTGGATGTGAAGTGCCAGCGAGAACTATTGCCAGCCAGCGCCCTATTGAGCCCGCACCGTCGAACAGCAATATGGTGGCAACGGTGGATAACATTTACGCCCAGGTCCGGCCGAGTTTCTGGACATTGTTACACTGGAGTTTGGCTCGGCCAGCCCGAAACACAGGGTTGAGCACCACATTCTCACCTCGGGCCCACCGCTCCATGCCTGCGCCCGCAGGCTTGCGCCCAACAAGCCTCAAATTGCGAAGGTGGAATTTTGCAACTTGGAGGCCATGGGCATTGTCCGGCGCTCCAACAGCCCATGGGACTCCAGGCTACACATGGTACCGAAGGCTTCTAGGGGCTGGCGGCCTTGTGGGGACTATCGCCACCTTAATGAGGTTATGACTTCCGACCGGTACCCGATTCCTCACATTCAGGACTTCACAGCTCATCTGGCTGGGCAAAGTATTTTTCAAAGATCGACTTAGTCTGCGGGTACCACCAAATCCCCGTGTGATCGGACGATGTCCCCAAGACTGCGATTCAACCTCAAGAACTCCGAACTCCGCGCAGGCCATACGCCAGTTTCCGCGGCCTTCCACGGAACGAGGACTTCACTAGTTCGTGGGCATGGTGACATTCTATCACTGGTTCATTCCAGCGGTGGCTAAGATATGTGGACACTGTTCCAATTGATGTCTGGCAAGTGGCAGGAGGTCCATTGGGATGCCGTCTCTGTGGCAGTGTTCAAAGGGGCAAAGATTGCCCTGGCTCTGGCGGTCATGCTAGTGCACCCACGAACAGATGCTCACACAGCTCTTACCGTGAATGCCTCTGACTCCACAGTCCGTGGGATCCTGGGGTAGTGGGTCAATGGCGGCCTGTCATCTTCTTCAGCCGACAGCTGAACCCAGCGGAGTGTCGCTCCAGTGCCTTTGACCGGGAATTGCTCGCCTTACAACTCGCGCTGTGGCATTTCCGGTACTTCTTGAAGGGCCGGCACTTCGTGGCCTTCACGGACCATAAGCCCCTCACATTCACGTTCGCCAAGGTCTTGTATCCGTGGCCTGCCCGCCAGCAGCAACAGCTGACAGCCATATCGGAATACACCACTGACGTCCGGCACATCGCCTTGTCCCGCACGGAGATCGCAGTCGTGCTCAACCTGGCTGTCAGTATAGGCTACTCCGCCTTGACGGCGGCGCAGCTGAACGAAGAAAGACCAGATTACTGCACCGCAATCTCCGGATTGGTGCTGGAAGACGTGCTGTTGGATCCCTCGGGTGGTTCCATTTTATGCGACGTGTCCACGGGACAGCCGCGGCCGGGTGGTCCTGGCGCCGTCATGTTTTCGAGGTGATCCACGGCCTGGCCCACCCGTCGATCTGGGCTACGGTTGCCATGGTGGCGGCAAGATTAATCTGGCACGGTCTGTGGAAGCATGTCGATCGCTGGGCACGGATGTGCATCCCGTGTCAGTCGTCCAATATACATTGGCACGTCTGTGCACCAATACAGGAATTCTCGGTGCCACACCGGTGGGTCGACCACGTCCACGTGGACATTGTGGGGCCACTGCCACCATCCCTGGGTGTGTCACATCTACTATTGGTGGTAGATCGTTTTACACGGTGGCCGGAGGCCATCCCGCTCGTAGACACTTCCGCCCAGTCGTGCGCTCGGGCCCTTGTGGCAAACTGGATTGCCCGCTTCGGGGTTCCCATCGATATCACCAGACAGGGTCGTCCAGTTCACATCCGAGCTGTGGTCCGTGATGGCCATGGGTGTTGTTGGGGATTTGGGCTGCCTCTAAGAAGGATTTGGCATCATCCTCGGCAGAGTTGGTGTGTGGCGCTCCTGCTCACCATCACGGGAGAGTTCGTCCCGGCCTCTGATGGGTTCCGGGAACCTCCGTCCTCCATGCTGCTGCACTTACGGGAGAGAGTCGGCACCGTCTCCCATCCTGACCTCTTGGGATGGCATGGCCCCTTTCCATGTGCTAGCGGCTCTGGCGGACTCCCCTTACGTCTTTTTGCGCCATGACACTCACCGTTTGCCCTTGCAACGGCCCTATGAATGTCCCTTTCAGGTGCTGCGGCATTAGACAGCAACATTTGTTCTGGATGTGGGGGGCCGTCAAGAGATCGTGTCCGTGTCGCGCCTTAAGCCAGCTCAGACTTGATCGAGCCAGATCGGGTGGCCCAGCCTCCTCATCGCGGGTTCCTGTATGTTCTTCCGGGCGGGTCAAGGACCCTGTTCGAGCGGACCTGTTTACGCGGTCAGGCCGCCTTGTTCGGCGTCCCGTCCGTTTCAGTGCCTCCGCTTCTGGGGACGGTCATGTGGCGGTACCTGGTGGCTAGCCACCGATAGAGAACCCTCAGCTCAGCAGGGAGGAGTTGAGTGTCTCGGAGTGGGAGGCATTGGGTCATGGGATCCGACCCAGGGTATTTTAGTTTGGGTCACGCCCGGTCACGTGGTTGGAGTTGGAAGCAGCACAGTGCAGTAATAAACACCATTTTGTTCACATAACTCGTTTTCTCCGCATTGTTGGCTGGACTCCTGGAGTCCCCGCTATAACATGAAAGGAAAATTAGGATTAACGTGGATGGGTGTATGGACATAATGTGCCAAAAAGACTGTTTCAATGCTGTATGTGACTAAACCAGAAATATACAGCTTCAATACTCAGTTGATGCAAACACCATAGTGCAGTATATGTGGACTATTGCACAGTTCAGTGCACAGTACATGTCGTAGGATATGCTCAAGACAAAGATAAAGGATCCTTTGTTTTTTGGATACAGCGCTGGAAGTTCATGATTGAAGAGATGAGTGATCTGTTTTACCACCTTTCCTCCGTGGGTTACTATTATGCGTCAGTTTCTCCTGTTTTTGCCTTACGGACTCCTCCAAACCCTTGCCTAGACTTGGAGTGACCTAGCAAGATGACCAGGGCCAAATATTCCTTTTCTTTTGTTAGCATTTTTAAGGTCTCAAATGACTTCCTCCAAGAGGTGCCACATGATTGGCTGTTGACAGTAAGTTTCTGTTTCGGAGGTGCTCATCTCTTGGAACTGAAGAGAAAATGTGTCCCCTTAAATGGAGCTTAAAATCAATATTAGTACAGTAGATTCGTGTTTTAATGGACCTCTTTATAATGGATTTTGGTTATAGCGGGCAGACCGATGAACAGCTCCCGACGCTGCCACTGGATCACACCGCCACTCCAGCCACTTATGGCCTCGGGTGCCGGGACTCATGTTGTCGACCTTCCCATTTTTTTAATTTGTTTTTTAAATCAAAAATATTTATTCAAACATTAAAATATTATTTATAACACAATAAAACAAAACAGAACCCACCACCATAGTACAAGACAAAACAAATATACCAAGTAAATTACTAAACAACTAAATTGTCCAGGATACACTCAACCCCCCTCACAGCCCCTTTATGTATTGGAACAGTGACTGCAGCCTCACAGATTCCATTTACACGTGGTACAAAGACTCTTCCAGCCTGCAAAAGTGGCAGGCGGCTGGCGAGTCTGTGAACCGCGAGAGAAACAAGTTGCAGGGAACACATCGGTGCAATACCCTCCAGCCTAGGTCTCAATGTAAAGGGGCAGAATCACTACATAGAGGGACACCCACCGGGGCACCCCCCCTCGCAAACGGAAGGCAACACTGACCGCCACTTGGTGTCCGGACGGTGGACCAGAGCGAGGAAGTGCAGGGTGTGGAGGAGGAGCCCGAACAGGACACGCTTCCCTGCGTCTTGGAGAGAGGTGAAGGGTGTCGAGGAAAGGCGGCCCAAGTTGTGTGGGACCGGCACCCGGGAAGGATTATGGCGCAAGTGGCTGACAAATACTTCCGGCTGATCGGGGGTTTGCTCAAACGCAATTACTCCACAGGTTTGAGCCCCCCCGACACCCAGTGGGGTGGGACAAGGGCCGGCTGCCCTCACGACCAGGCCGTCGCCCTCTGCCGGCGGAGGAGGGGCCTGGTCGATGCCCTTCCACGCCAAAGCTGTGGGGCATCCCCAGCAGAATGCACACCATCGACTCCGCGTATCCCTTGACCGGCTCCTTGGATAAAGTGCATCGCCAGAACCTGGGGGGACACCCTGAATACAATCCTCCCCTGAGGCATTGAGCCGCCAACTGTGCTAATGCACACGAACTCACCCTCCTTGAGGGAGAAGTCAACCTCCCCATATTGAGCCCTGTCTACCGAACTCAGTCAGGCGAACAACAACAAACAGAGACAGCAGCAGCTTGGCGCCAACCCGGAGCATGCGCCCTTTTTAGGGCGGGTACCTACGCATGTGGAAGTGGATGGCATCACCCTGCTGTGGACCTCTGCTGCCTCAAACATTAGAAGAATAAGCCTCAGATGCCCATGCCTCCACACCCGGCTTGCAACACCTCCCCGGTTGCTTATCGCTCCAGCTTCCCACGCCACCCCCCGGCCCCCACCTTCTCTCCAGCAGACTCGAAGTACTACTATAAAGAACTTTAATAAACATTTTAAAAAGTAGCCAACTATTGAGTCGATCTTTGGTGGCTGTTCTTAGTACTGGCTTCAATTACTTAACAAAATGCTACAATGGGCTAAATTGACACTGCAGCATAAGATCACATCTAGTCTTCCTGTGTGGCTCTTTAGCAACTGAAATACATTCCAGCACAAACATTTCCAGAATATAAACAGAGAATATAGAGTAAAATTGAGCCTTTAAACAAGACGGGGGGGAGGAAGATGAAATACCCTGACCTTTTGTTATATTCACAAATAATTGTGAATCGGTATTATTCATCCTAATGTTTAAAAGTGAAGAAGGCCCTACACCTCCGCTCAGTACGCAATAACCAACCTGATCTCCCGGTGGCTCAGCCCTTCAACTCCCCTTCCCATTCCGAATCCGACCTTTCTGCTCTGGGCCTCCTCCATGGCCAGAGTAAGGGCCATCATAAATAGGAGGAGCAGCATCCCATTTTTCGCTTGGGCAGTTTGCACCCCAGCGGTATGAACATTGACTTCTCTAATTTCAGGTAGTCCTTACTTTCTCCTCCCCTTCTCAGCTCACCCTCAGCCCTCTGGCTCCACTTCTTTCTTCCTTCCTTCCTTCTGCCCCCCCCCCCCCCCCCCCCCCCCCCCCCATGTCAGTCTGAAGAAGGGTTTCGACCCGAAACATTGCCTATTTCCTTCGCTCTATAGATGCTGCCTCACCCGCTGAGTTTCTCCAGCAATTTTGTCTACCAAGGGTGAATCTAAAGTAGGTTATGAATAAAAATAAGGATTGGTTCAAAAAAAGCATTTTACCAAGTTTATCTTGGAGATTAATCCTTCCCAAGCCAATAAAGGTCAACAGTAACCGATCTTCTCTATTTCTCAATAGACGAGAATTTGCTTTATTTCTCAAGGTAAATCATCCAGTGCAGAATAATTATTATTATGTTAAACCAACAGCAAGCTCCCATTTGTGTGAATGTGAGAGAAGTAAGGGAGCTAAGGATTTAAGGCCTAGGAGTCGTGATGTCTTAGATCAGGTACAAATTATCAAAGAGGAGGTTTTAGTGATTTGAAAGTGCATTAAGGATGAAATATCTCCCAGCTCTGACCAAGTACATCATTGGACCTCATGGGAAGATATTGCTGAGGACCTCCCAGAGATGTTTGCATCAATTTTAGCCACAGCTGAAGTCCTGAAAGCGTGAATGGTGGCTAATTGATACCGTTATTTAAGAAGGGTAAATGGGCAAACCAGGGAACTGATGTTCATAGCAGTGGGCGTTGTCGACGTGGACAATAGCAAGGCTTTTTGACAAGGTTCTTCACAGTAGGCTTAGCTGGAAGGTTAGATCACAGAATGCAAGGTGAACTAGCCTCTTAGATTCAACATTAGCAGTAAAAGGGTAGTTGTGGAGAGATACTTTTTTAATTGAAGGCCTGTGACCAGTGGTGTGCTCCAGGTTTACTGCTGAGCCTACTGCTTTTGATTATATACATTAACAATTTTGATGACAATGCAGTTAACATTGTTAGTACATTTGCAGATAGTGGACAGTGAAGAAGTTTACAACAGGATGGAGATCAGTTGAGAAGGTGTGCCAAGGAATGGTAAATGGGATTTAACTGTGACAAGTGTGAGGCATTGAACTTTGATATGGCAAACTTAAGCAGTAAATGATAGGCTCTGGAGAGTGATGCAGAGCAGAGGTATCTGGGAATACAGGTGCATGGTTCTCTAAAAGGGGCGAGTCAGTTGGACAGTGTGGTATTCTGCAGGCATTCGGCATGCTTGCTTTCGTTGGGAAGGGTGCTGAATATAAAAGTTGGAACATCAAAATGCCGCTGTGCAAGTTGTTGTCGAGCCAATTTATGTGCAGTTCTGGTTGCCCGGCTATAGGAAGGATATCCTTAAGTTGGAAAGGGTGCAGAAGAGGTTCACCAGGATGTTGCCTGGGCTTGCAGGCTTGAGTTATAGGGAGAGGGTGGATAAGAGCAGACGTTCTTGTCTAGAGTGTAGGAGGCTGAGGGTTAACTTTACTGAGGTGTGCAAGATTAAGAGGGGCATGTACAGTATAAAGTCATCACTCACAATCTATTTCCCAGGATAAAGAATTCCCAAACTATAGTGCATTGGCTTAAGGTGAGAGAGGAGAAACTTAAGAGGAATCCCTGGGGTAACTTTTTCACCCTGCATCTGCAATAACGGCAGTCTGCATTTGCTATAGAAAGAAATAGAAAGCTATAGAAAGAAATACAGTTGATGACTTTTAAAAAACATTTGGACAGATAAATCAAGAAGGGTCTGGAAGGCTAAGGGCCAAATGCCGACATATGGGATGAATGAATGAATAAGTTAATTGGCCAAGTATGTTCACATACAAGGAATTTGCCTTGGTGCTCCGCTCGCAAGTAACAAAACGATATACAGTGACAATTAAGAATGACACATAAAACATTAAACATTAATTGGTTGCCTTCAAGAGGGAAGTGATTCAAAGAGGTTGTGGCCTGGGTGAGAGGTGTCAGAGATGATCTTGCCCACTCGCTTCCTGGCCCTTGCAGTGTACAGTTTGTCAATGGAGGGAAGGTTGCAGTCAACAACTTTTTCAGCTGATCAGACGATTCGCTGCAGCCTCCGGATGTCGTGCTTGGTGGCTGAGCCAAACCAGACCATGATGGAGAAGGTGAGGACAGACTCTACAATGGCCATGTAGAGTTAGACCATCATTGCCTGTGGCAGATTGTGTTTCCTCAGTTGCTGCAGGAAGTACATCCTCTGTTGGGCCTTTTTGACTGTGAAGTCGATGGTGGCCCCCCATTTAAGGTCCTTGGAGATGATGGTTCCCAGGAACTTAAAATACTCCACAGCTGTGACTGTGGAGTTGTTGATAGTGAGAGGGGTGAGGGGAGGGGGAGCTCTCCTAAAGTCCACAATCAATTCTACTGTCTTAAGAGCATTGAGCTCTAGATTGTTGCGATGGCACCAGAACGCCAGCTGTGTCACTTCCAGTCTTTAGACAGATTCTTCCCCATCCTGGATCAGTCCAATAAGGGTTATGTCATCCGCAAACTTGAGAAGCTTGACAGAGGAGTCTGTGGAGATGCAGTCGTTGGTGTAGAGAGAGTAAAGGAGAGGGGAGAGTACGCAGCCTTGCGGTGCTCCTATGCTGAGGGTCTGCGGGTCCAAGATGTGCTTTCCCAGCCTCACATGCTGCTTTCTGTCTGTCAGGAAGCTGGTGATCCACTGACAGAGGGGTTCAAGCACAGTCAAATTGGAGTTTGGAGTTAGTAGCACTGGCACAATGGTGTTGAATGCAGAGCTAAAATCAACAAACAAAATCCTCGCATAGACCCTGGTGGTCTAGGTGCTGGAGGATGAAGTGCAGGCCCAGGTTAGTGATATTTTTGATATTTCTCTCTCTCTCCCTCTCCTTCTCTCTTTCTCTCTCTCTCTCTCTCTTATGGCAATGTCACCTACAACCAAACGCAATTCATTCCATTAGTTTCAGGTCATTATTAATCCTCGTCACTTGAAATCTGTTTATTACTTCTCTCATAAACCATGTAGTTTAACTGATGCATGTCACTGCTTACATAAATTTAGAGATACAGCATGGAAGTAGGGTCTTTGGCCCACTAAATCTATGTCAACCATCGGTCACCTATACACTAGTTCAATGTTACCGCACTTTTGCATCCTACACAAAAGGATGAGTAATTTAGCGAAGCCAATTAATCTACAAACCTGTGCGTCTTTGGAACGTGGGAGCGCCATGCAGAAAGCCTATGCAGTCACAGGGAGAACGTACAAACGTTGCACAGACAGCACCTATAGTCAGGATCAATCTCGGGTCTCTGGCATTGTGAGACAGCAGCTCTACCACTGTGGCACTGTGTCGCCCAAATTCGGGCTTTAATTCCAAATCTCAATCCTTCACAGAACTTGGGTCATAAGTGAAAGTCTTTCAACATTGACCTTGGGCATGGCTGGTATTCTGGTAAATTCTACTTCCAATAACAGTTACAGGGCACAGGAGCTTCAAACCTGGGATTCATTTTTCACTCTAACAGTAAATAACATGTATTGTTTACACCGTATATATGTGATGATAACACCAACTACTCTGACCTCATTACCCAGTTCACATAATCCATAAATATACCATACTCATTTCCCTTTTCAAAAAACATGTGTTCCGTAAAGCTTCAGCAGCAATAAATTGTGTAGGAATGTCAGGAATAGATTCATCATTCTTTTTATACCAGTCTACAGCTTTTCTCCTTGTTGTGATTATTAAATCAAACTAGATATTTCAAATATGAATTTGAATGGGAACTAACGATCTTTTCAAACTATGCTTATGATATTCACAACCAAGATCCCAGAGCTGAACCTCATACTTGCTTGCTGATTTCAGTCAGTCAAAAAAGTTTCTCCTTTCAACTGGTGCCTCTCAACTCACCCCCAAAACTAGGTTACACCAAGCTTGAATACGTAGGAAGACCATGATGCATTACCAGCTCTGTCAGACGAAAACCATTACTCGACTCTGGACAGTAAGGCATCCAAACAAGAAACTAGCTAATCAATAGTTTATTGTGAAGCTAGAATAACCTTAAAACAAGTGCTTCTTCAGAACTTTCAAAACATTTTCAAACCTGCCCCATTAGAAACAGAATGGTAAGAAATTAAGAGATGTTTGGTGTCATTATATCAGATAAAAATCTCAAGCAATTATGATTTGTGGTACTTTTTTGAACACTACTTCTGCCAGTACTCAGTACAACAAGGCTCTCCCTCAACTCTTCAATGGCATATTATCGGAAGTGTTAATACCTACATGTCTGACTTCAATCCATTCTGAATGTGCATCAATGATCAATAGGATATAATCGGTCCCCTTTGGCAAAAATCAATGCGGACTGATTGGAATGGTCAATTCAACGTTTCTATGTTTGTGACTGTGTTGTTCTTCAGTATTGCTGGCAAATTGTTCACATATGCACTGCCTCTCTCAGTTCTTTATTAATATGTACCCTACTCACAAATTATCTGACAATGCCCTTAATGCCATTGTATTTACCATGTACCTTGCCCAGAATTATTTTCCTGATATAACACGTAATCATTATTTAGTTCCCATTTAAAAATTCTTGGGTAATTGATAATTTTTCAGATGTCTGATTATAGAATGACTGCATAGCTTCACTGAGAACTTGCTCTGGCTGCAATATCTCTTCAGACATACTGCAGTAATGAGTCTTGCTGAGTTGTATGGCTGGGACCAAGAAATATTCATCTATAAACTGCAATGTGAAAATTGAATTATTTCCTGGAGTTCTTGCTGTGTGCCTTTTGACGAGCCATATGGACTTTCTCTGAAAAACAAGTTCCCACTCCCCTGGTACTTCTAATTCAATGCCACCCCTATCTTCTCCAGTAACTCTTCTCTAGGTGGTTAGCCTTGACTCCTTGAAGGGAAGCTTTGTCCTTGCACTTCCTGATTCCCTGTTCTTTTTCACCATCTCTCACGGTTCTTTGAAATTTCATCTAATTCATATTCTATAATACCGGATCTTTGTCAAGTTCTGTTCTTTCCTTCATACTGTTATCAATCCTTCCCATATTTGTCTGTCTGTCTGAGGGTGAGATGATAAAAACACCAGGTCAGTTTTCAAATTTTGAGGGGCCGAACTACAGTTGGGTGGTACATTCACAATCCAATCAAGTGTAACAAATTACAATAATACATTACTGACAGGTATTCCAGCCAATTACAGAACCTTCTTACATTTTTGCAGGTGAAGCTTCCAGAAGAGGCTAACAGAACCTTGAATATGCAACATTTACCCTGGGATTCAAACAAACCAGACAGGGTTTAACATTTCAACCAATCAACACTTAACAGGATAACTGTCTCGCAACATTATTTACAATATATACAAGGCTCTTGCAGAGAACCAATTAACCTCGTGCATTTTACATTTCCTATGATGTTTCTTGCAGAAATCTCAGCCATCTGTCAACTGACAATGCAACATTGATCTGGGCCCCAGACTTGCTGGCACCATCAGAGGTTTGTCCCATTTCTACAGAGAGATGTATGTGACCAAAATGACCAAAATGGCCTAGCAATACATAAGTCCATATTAAAGTGTAGGTACTGTGGCTGCTTGATTTCAGCCAGGATTAACAAAAGTCTACAATCAATTCCACTGTTGTAAGAGCATTGAGCTCCAGGTTGATGCGATGGCACCAGGATGTCAGCTGTGTCACTTCCTTTCTGTAGGCAGATTCCTCCCCATCCTGCATCAGTCCAATCAGGGTTGTGTTGTCCGCAAACTTGAGAAGCTTGACAGAGGAATCTTTGGAGCTGCAGTCATCGGTGTAGAGAGAGTAGAGGAGAGGGGAGAGTATGCAGCCTTGTGGTGCTCCTATGCTGAGGGTCAGCGGGTCCAAGATGCACTTTCCCAGCCTCACATGCTGCTTCCTGTCTACTCGGAAGTTGGTGATCCACTTACAGAGGGGTTGAGGCACAGTCAACTGGGAGAGTTTGGAGTGTAGTAGCTCTGGCACAATGGTGTTGAATACCGAGCTAAAATCCACAAACGAAAAACGAGTCCCCTGGTGGTCTAAGTGCTTGAGGATGAAATGCAGGCCTAGGTTGACTGCGTCACCCACTGATCTATTGCAAACTGCAGGGGGCCCAGCATGGGGTTTGTGGTATTTTTCAGGTGTGCCAGCACAAGTCTTTCAAGGCTTCATGATTGCAGAGGTCAGTGCAACAGGACTGTAGTCTTTAAGACCAGTAATCCTAGGTTTTTTGGATACAGGAACAATAGTGGAGACTTTGAAACAGGCGGGGACGGTGCAGGTTTGCAGGGACTGGTTGAAAATGTTGTCAGAGCTTGAGGGTAGAGGGGGAGATTTCCGACTAGTCCGACATAGTCCCGGAGATTTCCGATTATGCTGTCTCCTGAATAGCTTTTCCACCTCCTCAATTTTTATTGTTAGTGATGGAGAAGTGGCCAGACTGATGTGAGGCAGTAAGGAGGGGTGGGTAGTGGACAAGGGCCCAGTCTTTGCAGACTGGTGTCAGGTTGTAAGTGAGTGTGAAGTGATGATTGGGGAGGGAGCTTGGGGAGTGGTCCATTCTTTGCAGACTGGAGTCAGGCTGTAAGTAGGTGTGGAGTGGTGATTGGGGAGGAGTGGGAGGGGGGGAGGGGGTTTTGTTTCTGTCTATCGAACCTGTAGAAGCACTCGTTCAGGTCGTTGGTCAGCTGACGATTGTCCAAGCAGCGGTGGTTTTTCCTCGTAGCTGGTGATTTCTGGCAAGCCCTTCTGCACTGAAGATGTGCAAGCTCTTCCACACTGAAGAAGAGTCATTAGCTGAGAACTTGCTCCTCAACTTCTCAGAGTACCTTTCCTTGGCAGCACTGATTCCTCTACTCAGCTTGTACTTCGCCTGCCTGTAGAGGTCTGCATCCCCACTCCTAGATGTAGGCCTCATCTTTAGGCTGGCGGAGCTGTCTGAGTTCTGCTGTAATCCAGGGCTACTCGTTGTTCAACCTGATCCACGTCCTAGTGGGAAAGCTGAGATATGATGTCACAGTGTCTGTATATTCATCGAGGCTTGTGGTTGCTTCCCTGAACACATTCCAATCAGTGCAGTCAAAGCAGGACTGTAGGTTTTCAATGCCCTCGCTTGTCCACTTTTCATTATTCTGCCAAAGGCTCAGCAGATTTTAGTTTATGCCTGAAGGTCGGAACAAGGTGAACTAAACAATAATCAGAGAGTCCCAGAGCTGCACGGGGAACAGAACAATATGCGTTCTTGATTGTAGTATAACAATGATCGAGTGTTCTCTCCCCTCTGGTGGGGCAGGTAACGTGATATCTGTATTTTGGAAGCTCTCAGTTAGCCTTGTTAAAATCCCCCTAAACAATGACCATGGAGTCCAGGAAGTCACTCTCTACTCTCATTACCTGGGCAGTGAGTTGCGGTTGCACCTCACCTACGCAGGCTTGGGGGGGATGTGAACTCCAACGAGAATATAAGAGGCAAATTCCCTCGGAGAATAAAAGGGCTTGCATGTAAAGAAATAGTCCAGATTAGGAGAACAGAAGTTAGACAGTACAGTGATGTCACTGCACCAGCCCTGATTAGTTTAGAAGCATATTCCACCGCCTCTTGATTTCTCCACTTCCTCCACTTCACGGTCCGCTCTATGTAGGTGAAAGCCAGCTAGATGCAGATCATTGTCTGGGTCGACTCACACAGCCAGGTCTCGGTGAAGCACAGGGCAGCCTCTCGAGAGAAGTCCTTGTTTGTTTTGCACAGGAGTTGCAGTTTGTCCACTTTGTTGTTGAGAGAATGTAGATTTGCAAGGAATTCACTCGGGGGCGGTGTGCGTAATCCTCGTCGCTGGAGTCGGGTGATTGCTCCAGAGCGCTTCCCCCGGGTCCTCCTCCGTCTCAAGACCTTGAACACAGCTATAGTCCCGCTGACAAGTATGTCCAAATGATCCAGCGAGTGAGAGAAATCCAGAACAATGTTGGCGATATCGTATATCTGATGTTAATGAGTACCTCTCTCATGAAAGTGATCTTCAAAAGACACAAACGAACAAACAGACAAAACAGCAAGGAGCAGTACTCCGTGGCAGCCATCGTCAGCACCAATGCAGCAGATCTACCACTCACCACTTAATTGTTGCCAGTAGCTTTTATCTTCCATAAAAGTAGGCACTAAAATATTTGTTTAACTTCTCTTGTATTTTATTATTTCCCCATATGAATTCTCCAGTACCAGTTTTTAAGTACTCATATTAACTAAAGCTCTCCTGTTTCAATATTCTTAGGAACATTACAGCCTCTTTTATATTTTTCCTTTTATTTGACTTTTCCATACAAATTTCTTGATTCATGTTTCCTGTATTCTGAATATTTCCCACTTCAGGCTAATTGCTTTATCGTCCTTTGATCTCATGCTATTACTGACTTCTCCGGCCAGCCACAAATGAACCACATTTGCAGTCTTAAATGTTAGCTATTGTATGTATGGAGTCACACCTATTAGTATGGTTTCCTGATCTATCGTAGACAACTCATACCTCATACTTCATGGGTTTTCTTTGTTTTGGTTTAAGAAAAAGGTTTCAGATTGAACTAAATTTCTTGCAGGTTTTATGTATTCCCTAAACTATGAGAATACAAGTAACATTTTCCCATTGCACTATTCTTGAGCATACTGATTTATAAATCAACCCTTGTACACTTTATGAATTAATCCTTCATAATATTGATGTTACTTGAATCTTTATGCCCAAGTGTAGATTTGAGCCCTCCATGATTATTTTATAATTCTTATTTTATGTCTCTAATTTCCTGGTTTATACTAAGTCCTACATTATTAACACTATTGGGAAGTTTAAAGTTAACTCCACCAGTGTTTTCTGTCCTTTTCAGTTTGTTACTTTCATTCAAACCAATTCTGCCTCTGATTTTCTGAGATGATCTTTTATCATAATCATATTAGCAACAAGACTTATTTACAATGAAAATGGTGCGTTATGATCGAAGCCGCATTCTGAAGCGTTCCCATGTGGAGATCACAATATTACCCACTATTATTTTGTACAATTTTGGTCGCCCAATTATAGGAAGGATGTCAACAAAATAGAGAGAGTACAGAGGAGATTTATTAGAATGTTGCCTGGGTTTCAACAACTAAGTTACAGAGATAGGTTGAATAAGTTAGGTCTTTATTCTCTGGAGCGCAGAAGGTTAAGGGGGGACTTGATAGAGGTCTTTAAAATGATGAGAGGGATAGACAGAGTTGATGTGGACAAGCTTTTCCCTTTGAGAATAGGGAAGATTCAAACAAGAGGACATGACTTCAGAATTAAGGGACAGAAGTTTAGGGGTAACATGAGGGGGAACTTCTTTACTCAGAGAGTGGTAGCGGTGTGGAATGAGCTTCCAGTGGAAGTGGTGTCGGCAGGTTCATTGGTATCATTTAAAAATAAATTGGATAGGCATATGGATGAGAAGGGAATGGAGGGTTATGGTATGAGTGCAGGCAGGTGGGACTAAGGGAAAAAAGTTGTTCGGCACGGACTTGTAGGGACGAGATGGCCTGTTTCCGTGCTGTAATTGTTATATGGTTATATTTGATGAAATCGTTAACGTAAATCAAAGTTGATGTGGCAGAAACTATTTTCAACATTCAAATTATTAATCAGCACCATAGCATTAACCATTGCTACTTGCAGGGGATATTTTGTACAAACAACAATTAAAGATATAAAGCTGCATAATCTATAAGGGATTGGAAAACAAAATAGATTAAAAACTTCATTTCTTTTCAATAACTTTATCAATCTTCAGAAATGAGACAATTATTAGCTATTTTATCAGCATGTTTCCAAATCATTATTTCTCCAGGTATAAACATATTTTAAACTAAGCTAAGTTTAGATTAACATCATATAACTATCGGCATGAGTTCACACCACTAAGATACACAGTACAAAAATAACTACTGCAATACATGTAATCATAAAGAGCAATACAATGTTCATCATGACCTGATTTAACAACCTGTGTCTTGCAGCTTGGATAAAATCCAATGGTCATTATCTCTGCTGTGCTTCACAATTAAATAATAAGGCCACCACAAACAGTTACTGGATGATTTTGATTGTATTTAAATCTTTTATTTGGAAATATCATCAGACAATATGTTACAGTAAGACGTTAAGTTGCATTTATTTTCATATGCACAAGTATGGTGAGGTACAGGTACAATGAAAATCTTGCAGCAGCATCACGGGGACATACAGTAGACACGGACAAAAACACATAACAATATACATTACATATATTAGGTATGTTACAAAACCTACCTGAATCGTGGCTGAGAATCTGCCCCACCCCGTGTGCGCGATTTTGGCGCTGTTTAGAGGGGGCGGGTTTAAAACACGATTTTTACTAGGCTGTTGCAATCGAAAATGTTCAGCCTAGTAAATCATTAACGAAAAATCGCTGAAAGACCCCGTCGCAAAAGGTATTATTAGTTTTTATGGCCTTGTATAATAGTTATAGTAGTTTAAAAATCACTCTCTAAACCCGCGACCTCTCGCAGCCCCAGGGTTTTATAAAGCAAACAATTAAAGGTATGTACCTTATTTTTACATTAAAAGGGGCTTCTTAAGAACCCTGTATATAAAGTTTTCTATAGCGAGTAGCTAATTTTGGGCTCTTTATATCCCGCAGTATTTTTCTGGGCATTTGAGGGCACAAATCCACTGCAATATGAACGTTCTAAACCACCAGCGCGTTCACAGGAACCCACTAGAAAGCCGATTTAAAATGGACTTTAATTTACAGCAATTGAACACTAAATTCCTTCCATTTGGCCTATAAATTAATGTAAATGAGATTTAAAAATCATGTTTTATTGTGAATTATTTATGAATATTATTTGGACACTTGGGCTATTTAAAAACATTAATCATTTATTAAGAAATGGATAGATGTTTAGATCTAGTAATTGAAGTTTGAAATTTGCTACACTTGGGTAACTAACTAATTATATGCTTTAATTTCAGGTCATCCAAGTTAGATTATTTTATGTTTGTTTCAGAATGGTTCAATCTACGATAACTGAAAATTTCATTCAGTTCTCTTAATTTTTAAGAAGGTTATGGCCTTTTGACTGTCCATGATCACAGCTTTTTTGTTATGTCCATAGAAAATCAATAGAGAACAAGATGCTAATTTCCGAGTATGAAAATGGCCATAACTTTTTAAATACTTGAGATATGAAAGTGAATTAGGTGTCAAATTAAACTTATTTTTATGCTTTATCTGATGGGATAAATTACAGACTTGATTTTTTAAATCTCAAAATTTTGTAACATTGCTACATATAGGTTACACCATTTCTAAAAAAAAGACAGTCCAAAGAAACAAGACCTTAGTGCAAAAAACAATTAGAAAAAAAACAAGTATGTGATACTGCAAGAGGTGATCCATGGCGTTCTGTTGTCAAGGTAGGATTAGGGTTGTGCAGATTGGTTCAAGAATCTGATAGTTGTAAGAAAGAGTTGTCCAGAACCTGTTGGTGTGTGACTTCAGGCTTCTGTACCTCCTGGTCAATGGTAGCAATGAGAAGAGAGCGTGGCGTAGATGGTGTGGACCCTTGATGATAGATGTCACCTTCACTAAGGGGAGGCCGGTACCCATCTGGACTGATACCACCATTCACTGCACTCCTATGTATTGGAATTACTGTACCAGGCCATGATCTAACCAATCTGCATACTTTCAACAGTACATCTGTGGAGGTTTATTAGCATATTTGGTGACATGCTAAATCTCTTTAGGTTTCCACAATGGTAGAGGTGCAGCCATACCTTCTTTCTGTTTACATCTATGACACTTGAATATGTGATCCAGAAATTTGAAGCTGCTAACCACTCTCCACCACCAACCCACCGATGAAAATTGACACGTGGTCTCCTAATCAACTCTTCCTGAAAAAGATACTTTGGGACTAACTGTCATGATGCTTTATTTTTAAGGCAGTCATCCATATTAGAAGTTGTCAAGTCAAGAGTGTTTTAATGTCATATGTCCCAGATAGAACAATGAAATTCTTACTTGCAGCAGCACAACAGAATATGTAAACATAGTACACTGTGAACAATATAATAAATGAGGGGGAAAAATGTACAGACAAACAAAAAACAGTGCAAGATACCGAAGGCTATCCTCTTTAGCCAACCCTCCAGACACCAGGTCAGTGTATTGCACCAACATTAGGACCATTTGCTATCTATGGGAATCTTAATGTGAAGGTCCAAATATCTTGGACACATCATGGACTACCTGGTAGTAAGCCACATTATGATCTGTAAAAATGATTAGCTACTCTAATAAACATGGAGCAGAGAGAGAGGAAGATGCTAAATCATAACAAAGATCAAACAAAATCTGGATGTGGAGCTGGAAACAATTTCCATTGAATCACCTTTGCAGACAAGATGATCAAAATGATTGACTAGACCATATTCAAAGTGCCTCCTATGGCCAATCTATAGTCCTCTGAAAATTGAGGTACTTGGCGTCTTTCTGTAGACGTCTTTGCTCTTCTGCACAGCAGTGATGAAGCTCTCCTTTAACTAACAGTGGCAGCATTTAATTGCTGTTTCCTGCCCTTCACTGATAGAAAACTGCTGCAGGCAGACCCAATCTAGGCCAGATACTTGCTATGAATAGCCAATGAAGCTGACCTCAGAATATCCAATGACATTGGCCCAGTTCCGCTAGTGCTAAGTTTGCAGCGCTATGGGTTTGCCAATTTAGGCTCCATATTGAAATGTCACATATTTCTCTCTCAGCTTTGTAGATGGTTTGCGTTGCATGTTGTGGAATCTGAAAAAGAGTGAAAAATAAGGAAATTATAGAAACAAAATCCAAAGGGGTAGAAAAACAAAGGAATTAACAAACTGATAATGAACGCTAGTATTGGAGGGCTGGGAGATAGTGATGGAATTAAGCAGAAAACATACAAAAGAAGAGAATTGGAAACAAAATAATTGGCATTAGTTTGTAGCCAAACAGTGAAAATGTAACAGTGGCAGCAATCTAAGCTCAGAATGACATTTCCTGCTGTCCACAGTTAGATTTATGAAGAACCCTGAAGCAAACCCTAGCTTTGACCTATCCAATTAAAAGCTAGTCTTCTGTTACAGCAACTTAGATCATTTTGTCTAAATCCTCTTTGAAAAATTGCTGAGCACTTTTGATTCAAATAGCTTTATTTCAAAGTCAGTTTAATTTTGTAATGTGACAGCAAAAAATTAATTGACATATCAAGATGTTAACACAACCACAGGCCAGATGGTACACACTCGTTATGGACCTTAATGAAGCTTCTTAAAGTGAGACTTGGGAGATACGATTTGGTGAGTAATGGACTACTGAAGGAAAAATGGTAGAGACCTTTTTATTGTGATAGGATTAAGATGTATCAGAAGAGATGTGACATACATTTAAAGTTATTATCCTTAGCCTACTATTAAGTTCAAACAAGACCTTCTTCAAAAGCCTCTCCTTCAATCAGAATGCAGTCCCTTCTGGTTCCTGCAGATTGGGTATTTCTTTGACTAGTATTTGATTTCATCCACTCAATATGCACTCTCTCATTTGCCATCAAGATGTTTCGAGTGATATCTCAATAGGTTTAAATTACACATGTTGGCAGTTCATCTAGCTAATGAGAGGTACATTTCAGTAAACTGTTGACAGAACTGTCTGAAACCCTCTTTAATTCACCAACATGCAGCAACACATCAAAAAGCATTATTCAATTAGACAAAGACAAATAAGCATCAAGATCTAGGGCACCTCATATTAACATTTGACAAACTGCAAGTGCTGCTGTCACCGAAACTAATCTGCCGAAGGCAATCTCTAAAATATTGTGGGCTGTCAAAGAAAAACATCTTAAATAAAGACAGTCAGTTTAGAATTCTCTAAATTGCTTCCGACCGAGATAATAACCTGTTTATCAGTGAAAATGAACCATTTTCAAGGTGTAGGAAGGAACTGCAGATGCTGGTTTAAATTGAAGATAGACACAAAAAGCTGAAGTAACTCAGCAGGACGGACAACATCTCTGGAGAGAAGGAATGGGTAACGTTTCTTGAACCGAAACGTCACCCATTCCTTCTCTCCAGAGATCCTCCCTTTTGTCCTGCTGAGTTACTTCAGCATTTTGTGCCTACCATTTTCAAGGCAGTGTTTCATTTGCATATTAGGCTGGATTGAAGGAGAGGCTGGCCTGATATTCGCACACTAGAAAATACTGCCAATGGTCCTCCCAACACCAGTTCCCCAGGGCAGGCAGGTGGGGACTTGGCAAAGAGTTAAAAAGGAACTAAAGTCAAATTCTTCTTCTTCTTCTTCTTCTTCTTCTTCTTCTTCTTCTTCTTCTTCTTCTTCTTCTTCTTCTTCTTCATCTTAAGCCCTTTGCTCCTCTAGGGAGCATAGGTCATTGACAAATGTCCTCTACCTCACTCGGAAGTTGACAGTTCTTTCGAGCTCCCCAGTTGAGCCCACTCTCAGACATTTCTGTCTGGACACCTCTTCTCCAGCTGTTCCTGGAGCGACTTCTTTTCCTTTTTCCTTGGGGGTTCCATTTCAGGGCTTGATGCGTGATGTTTGTGGCAGGTTTCCTGAGGGTGTGTCCAATCCAACTCCATTGTCTCCTTCGAATTTGAAAGTCAATGAGCTCCTGGCTTGTTCTTCTCCACAGGTCCACATTGCTTACTTAGTCTCTCCACCAGATGTTAAGTATTCTCCTAAGGCAGGTGTTAATGAATGTTTGCAGCCTGTTTGTCGTGTGTTTTGTTGTTTTCCATGTCTCTGATCCATACAGCATCACCTGTTTCACATTTGAGTTAAAGATGCGTATTTTGGTTTTGATTGAGACGTGTTTTGAGCTCCAGACCTTCCTGAGCATGTTAAACACCACCCTAGCCTTACTGATTCTACTTGTTATCTCTGCCTCTGCCCCTCTGGTGATGTCCACAACACTACCTAGGTATGTGAATGTTTCTACCTCCTCTAGAGCAGCGCTGTGCATAAGGATAGGGTTGCTGGTTTTGGAGTGGATCCTCATCACCTGTGTCTTTTCTGTATTGGGTGTAAGACCAAGTCACTTTCAAATCAAGTCAAGTCACTTTTATTTCTATAGCACGTTTATAACACAACTCTCATTGACCAAAGTGTTTTAAATTGGTGGAGGTACTAACGTTATACAACACTGATTCATAGATTAAGTACATACCTAAATACATACATATAGCCCTCCCTCAGAGGACGTCAAGAAAGGCTTGAGAGTAAAGATGAGTTTTAAGTCTTGACTTAAAAGAGTCGAAGTAGGGGGCAGTTCTGATGGGAAGGGGGATGCTGTTCCACAGTCTAGAAGCTGCAACCGCAAAGGCCCGGTTGCCCAAGTTTTGTTGCAGCTTGTGAGAGTCTGTCCATCTTCTCCTGCATTTGTATCTGTGTGTGTGAAAGTCAACAGCAAACATATAAAAACATGGATGAATAATTAAAACCACTAACGTGAGGCAAAATAATTTTTAGAAACAAACTACCCTTCCCATTGCCTGAACATTGTCTGCCCTGTAATCTCCATCTAATCTGGCATGGAATCTGAAATACGTGTCGCTGGGAGTTGTCAGCGTGGCAACGCTCTGTTGCTCCATTTCATTGTCAGCTTTGGCCTTGTAAATTTGACAATAGGTCCAGGATTTCCTTGTTCCGCAGCTCAACCATAGAAGTCAGAGCAAAGGGTTTCATCGGCTGGACACCAGCAATTCCAATCTGAACCATGCAGCAGCAGTCAGCACGATCCAGCCCAAACTTATCATTAATTGTTTGACGTTTAAAGCAACCGAGTGTAGCTGTGTTTTTACATCTGTTTACGCAGCCTGAGATGAACATGTTTGATCAAAGTGTAACATAAGACTTGGCCTTGCAGCTTTATTTATCTTCTGACATGTGGTGCCAGATGGTGTGTGGTGAGCAGAATTACAGCTAACAGTGCCTCTCTGTCTTCAACATTGTTTTCTTGACATGAAGATTGATCACTGCTCAGCAAAAACTCACATTGCCAGCTTTGAGACCGTAGACTTGTTTGGAAAGTAATAGGAACCTGTGAAAACAGTTTTCGAGTTGCACCTCTCTATCAACTAAACAACAATTAATGCAAATTTCATAACTCGTATCCTGGAAGACATGGAAGTGGAAATCCTGCAATAGTGTAAAAAACAGAACTAGATTATCAGAGGACAAGTTTGAAGACCACGGTATGTTCACAGTGTGCTTTGGTTCGTACCACGTCTGAACAAAGTTAAGGCAAAGAAGAAACTAAAATGCGAGATCATGTCAACTCAAGACTCTTGAATGTTCTACTGCAATTACCTTAAGCACCGAGCATGTTGCAAGCTGAGCTTTTTTGACCACACAATTTTGAAGAAAGGATAAGAAAAAAAGTAACAGATAGTCATCCTGAATCTAAAGTTTTGTTGTATGGAATTTTAATTCATTCCCTCTATTTATCTATTTATTTATTTATCGTCAATGTTGAAAATCCTTCAAAGTAATTTTGTCGATTAGGACATTAAAGGATGGCCACTGGCATGTCCAATGCCACGAATCAAGTGCCCGTAGATCTCAGCAGTCTATAGGAACAGTTGGGCAGAGACCCATGCTTATTCCTCAAAGAAAAACACAAGCTCTCCAAGCTTTCAGCAATATTATTCCGTCCTTGCCTGTGACAGTTTTGGCGAACATTTTTTTAAATGTTCATAGCAGACTGAGCAGTCCAGAGCAATGATGGGAAAGGGTCGTTGTAAAAGCTTGAGCACCCGTGCAAATTGGAAAGTTGGGAAAGATCTGCCTGCAATCTTATAATAAAATGAAGCGTTAGTTTGATTAACAGAGGGAATATTTTGCATGGGCAACTTACACCACATTGGTGTGCATATTGACTTCTCTAACTTCAAGTACCTTGCTTTCCGAGTGGTGGCACCATCGAGTGTGGTTGCCTAGCCTGCAGCTGTCTGTCCTTTCGTTCTTTTTGAGGTTTTTTAGCCTGTTTTAAAGTTTGTTTTGGAGATATTTTAGTAATTTTTATGGGGGGGAGGTGGGGGGGGGGGTGGGGTGGAGGTGGAGGGGGGAGGGGGGAGGGGGGAGCGGGGGAGGGGGAGGGGGAAGAGGGGGGGGAGAGGGAAACTTTTTTTCTTGATCACTTCCTGGTCGAGGATGCGACTATTCTCCAAGCCGCATCTTCGACCCCTCCTCGCGGCCTACCGCCTGGTTTAGCGCAGCCATTCCTGACGGAGACCGACCAGCTTCAGCAGCGGCGGCGCACCACTGGATTCCATCGCGGAGCGAGCGATGCCTTATCGGGGTCACCGTGGTGGAGCTCCGGAATGCTGGGACTGCCGGCTTTGACACCGTGGAGCTGTGGTCTGCGGAGCTTCCAGCCGCTGGCGGCGCTGGTTTTCCAGCCGTGGGCCGTGCTGACGCTGACTTTAACATTGTGGAGCCCTGGGATCTCTCGCCGAGGTCGCCAGCGTTGAATCTCCGCCCAGCTCGGCCTGGGGACTTTAGAAGCCGTAGTCTCCGGTAGGAAGCGGCCGATTCGGAGGCTCCGGGCCGCTGAGAATATTCGAGGGCCTGAAATATCGGGCCGTAGCGGTAACTGCGGAGGCCCCAATAGGTCCTGACCACGGCTGAACAGAGGAAGAGGACCGAACCTTGGTGCCTTCCCTCACAGAGGGAAACGTTGATTCCGCTGGGGAGGGATGTTTTTTTATGTTTCATGTTAAATTCTAAAGTGTTATGTTTATCTTATTTGTGTGCTGCATGGTAACTCAAATTTCACTGCACCAATTGGTGTATGTGACAATAAATGTCCTTTGTCCTTCCCTCTCTCACCATCGCTCCCCCTTCCTAGTTCTCCGACCAGCCTGACTGTCCCCCTGATTAATTTTATCTCTGTTTGCTTCGTTGTCACCTTCTCCTAGTCACCAATAATCTATTCTACATTTTCCTAAACCCCATCCCCTTTTATGTCTCATTTCTCACATCTTACCCTTCCGTATGACTGTGCCCCCCTCTCCCCGACTATCAGTCTTTAAGAAGGGTATTGACACGAAACATCACCCATTCCTTTTCTCCAGAGATGCTGCCTGTCCCCGCTGAGTTACCCCAGCGGTTTGTGTCTATCTTGGGAGTAAATCCATCTTATACTCCCAACCTGGAATATCACCTATCCATGATTTTCTAAGATGCTGGCTGACCCATTGAATTACTCCAGCACTTGCTCTCTTTTTTTATGAGTAAATACATCTTCATCAGTTCATGCTAATGATAGGTGTTCCAATACAAAAAAAAACTTTCTTAGACTGGTGCCTCAGTAACGTTAAGTCTACTAAACTTCTCACAGCAAAGCACAAATGCGAAAATCTATATCCATGTGGCACAATGATGTGATGGAGAGTTAGGGTTGCTCTTAGTTTGATATTAAAACACACCGTTGTGCAAAGTAAATCGAGCTTTACTTTCCCTCAGAATATTGTGACTGATGACCCAGCAGCACCTTACAGAGGTCAAACTCCAGAACACTCGAATTTCTCCTGAAGGTGAACAGAAACAAAAGGTCAGCAAAAGGTATTGCGCATGCAAAAGAAAGTAATTTGTGGATTGCAAATGGGGAACTGAATTCCAACTCTTTGGTGCGCTTGTTAACAGGAGACTAAACAGGTGAAAGGCTGGAAGTTTTCTGCTCTGCTTTTGGAAGGCATGATTTAATGCAACCACAGGATTAGCATTTCATTTCTGTGTCTCCCACCCAATTAGGCTTGGCTGATTTAACGATGAAATGCAGGAGTCAATTTCAGATCCATAATTTAAAGACCCATTGCTGGCATGAAATTTATGTGTTCTGGAGTTGGCTGTATAATCGAGGAGGAGGGAATGGGCGGCCTGCATGCCAAGGCTACCCAAGGTTGCAGGGATGTGTTCTTGGTGTCCTTATTTATTTATGTAGCACTTGGATGTATTTCTAAAACAAGCTATGATATTCTGCATGTCAAGAGGTCATTCAGATTTCTGCTCGACCACATGGAGACTGGACATTCTTGAAATGGTTGAGAAAGGTCAAGTGACAAAGTGGCAGAATGAGATGAGGTGACAAAAACTAAGGGTCTGCAACAAGGAAGTTGTTGCTGGTTCCGAACTGGCTCCAGTCTTCCCACAACTGAGTCTTCCATGTTCGGTCATAAGCACAAAGTATTTTGGGATACAAGAAAGATTAATAGTGGGATGAATCGATTGCTGAGGCACAGGGGATCTGAGGTACATTGGTGAACTGGATCGAAAATTAAGTATTTTATCAGTATATTAAGAGTAAAAGGGTAGCAAGGAAGATAGTAGATCCCATTAAGGACTAGTGTAGTAATCTATGTGTGGAGTCACAGGAAAAGCGTGTTGTTTTAAATGAATACTTCATGTTTGTATTTACCATGGAGAAGGATGGAGAAGCTAGTGAGTTCAGGGAAGCAAACTGATGTCCTGGAGCATATCAACAATACGAAGCAGAAGGTGCTTGAGATTTTGAAACGCATAAACATGGATAAATCCCCAGCACTTGATCAGGTATATCCTAACATTTTATGGGAAGAAAGGGAGGAGAATACTGGAGCACTGGCAGAGATTTTTGCATTTTTGATAGTCACAGGAGAGGCACCAGAAAGCTAAAGGATAGTTAACGTTGTGCTTTTATTTAAGAAGGGCACCAGGGGTAGGTCAGGGAACTACAGGGCAATGAGCCTCACACCAGTGGTGGGAAAGTTGTTGAAAGGGTTTCTGAGAGACCGGATTTATTTGCATTGGGAAAGATAAGCACTGATTAGGTATAGTTGTGGGAAATCATATCTCTCGAATTTCATTGATTTGTTTGACAAAGTGACCAAGATGATTAATGAGGGTAGATTGGTAGGCTTGTCTACATGGCCAACATCCCACATGGAATATGGTCTAGAAGTTTAGGACGCATGGGATCCATGGTGAGTTGGACACAAAATGGGCACGTTGATAGGATACGAAAGGTGGTGGTGGTGTAGGGTTGTTCTTCAGATTGGAGGCATGTGACCAGTGGTGTTCCACAGCGATCAGTTTGGGTCCCCTATTATCTGTCATATATATTAATGATTTGATTAAGAATGTAGATTTGTGGCAGCATAGTGGACAATGAATAAGACTGTCTAAGGTTACAGCAGGATACAGACTAACTGGAAAACTGGAAGATGAGATTATAGTTGGAATTTAATTCAGCCCAGTGTGAGGTTAAAGCAATTTGGGAGGTCAAATTCAATTAGGGCATGTCGAGCAAATGGGAGGGACCTTAGGAGTGTTGACGTGCATAAAGACCTTTGGCTGCAAGTCAATAGTGATCTGAAAGTGGTGACACAGCTAATGAAAACAGCATTTGGTATACTTGCCATCATGGGACGCGGGGATCCCACTACTGGCTACATCTTCCCATCTCCACCCTTTTCTGCTTTCCACACAGATCGTTCCCTCCACAACTCGTCCCTTCCCACCCAAACCACCCCCTCCCCAGGTACTTTGTCCTGCAAATGCAGGAGATGCAACACCTGTCTCTTTACCTCCCCCCTCAAATCCTTCCAAGGACCCCAATAGTCTTCTCAGGTGAAGCAGAGTTTCACTTGCACCTCCTCTAACCTCATCTATTGTACCCGCTGTTTCAGGTGTCAGCTTCTGTACATCGGCTTGACCAAGCGCAGGCTCGGCGATCGTTTCGCTGAACACCTTCGCTCAGTCCGCCTTAACCTACCTGATCTCCCGGTTGCTCAACACTTTAACTCCCCCTCCCATTCGCAATCTGACCTTTCTGTCCTGGGCCTCCTCCATTGTCAGAGTGAGGCCCAGCGCAAATTGGAGGAACAGCACCTCATATTTTGCTTGGGCAGCTTAAAACCCAGCAGTATGAACATTGACTTCTCTAACTTCAAATAGGCCTTGCTTTCCCTCTCTCCATCCCCTCCCCTTCCCTATTCTCCCACCAGTATTACCCTCGCCGCTACTTTTCTATCTCTGTCCCGTCCACTCCCCTGATATCAGTGTGAAGAAGGGTCTCAACCCGGAACGTCACCCATTCCTTCTCTCCAGAGATGCTACCTGTCACGCTGAGTTACTCCATCAGTCTACCTTCATAGGCCGAGGATTGAGTGCAAGATTTGGGATGTCATGTTGTGGTAATGCAAAACATTGGTTAGACATCACCACTTAAAGTATTGTGTACAGTTGTGGTTGGCACATTACACAAAGGATATGATAGCAATAGAGAGGTGCAGAAGAATCCATCAGGAATGGAGGATCATAATTACAAGGAGGCATTGGAGAGGCTTGGTTTATTTTCACTGGAATGTAGGATGCTGAAGGACCACATAGAGGTTTACAAAATCATGAGAGCATAGATTGCTCTCTATGCAATGGAGGTCGTGCATGACTGAAAGGTCCCAGGACGCCGTGACCTTTGAACAGCCAAACTCAAAACCCAGACCAGTGGATCATGGCTTCAGGGGGAACCCGCCGAGCCGGCCCCCCACGTCCCAACGGAATCCCTGGCAGGTTGTGGATTCAGGGGGAGTATGCCGAGCCAGACACTGCTTGTCTCCCGAGGACCAGAGACCAGGAGGAGATGGCTGGTGACAACGAAGATGGGTGAGAAGCGAGGCCGGTTGGAGGGGAGAGAGAACCGAGGTCTGGCCTACTGCACCCTCATGGTCGGCTGCGGGAGGAAGCCATGGGGAACAAAGGTGGATTGGGGAGGAGAGGGACATGGCATCCAAGGAAACTGATGACTGAATGCCTGCAGCAGCTTGGGATTTGCCTGGAACAAGCACCACTCATAAGAACTGGAGCATGGACTTTGAAAATGGTGCCAACACATGGCGCCTCTAGCATACGGGTTCAGCAGACTATATCTGTCCACTTGCTAATAGAGGACTGCAGGTATGGCAATACTCTTCTAGACTGTTTGTAAGAAGAAGAATTTCACTATGTTAGTACATCGCACATGTGACAATGAAAGCACCATTGAACCATTGATAGATACGATAGCTAGTCAAATTGTTTTGCCCAATGTAGGGAGTCCATAACTAGAGGGAACAGGGCTAAGGTGAGAGGGGAGACATTTAATGGAGATCTGAAAGATAAGTTTTTCCCGCAGAGGGTGGTGAATATTTGGAACAAGCTGCTGGGGAGGCTGTGGAGAAAAATTATTTCATCTTTTAAAAGGTATTTCAACAGGTCCTTGGGTGCAAAAGGAGTCGAGGGATAAGGGATTAATGCAGGCAAATAGGATAAGCATAGATAGGCATGGATTGGGTAGGACATAAGGGCCAGTTTCTGTACTTTTATGATTCTATGATAACACCCATGAGGCAATGGTATTCATTGCCTGATTTGATGTCAACTCCTCAGCCCTGTCCAGTAAGATTATCATGGGGAATTTTACTGGGGAATTGCAGGAAGATTGAACATTCATACATCATGAGTTAAGTTCCCAAACTGCTGTTAATTTAACTCACAATGAATAATTTACATATTTAAATTACCATCTCCGATTTCTTCAAGGCTTTTACTGATCTTAGTGTGACACTTGCAGGCTAAATATCAGAAGTCAATTTCTAATATTATGAGTGTAATCTGCTGTCCTCACAGAGGTTCAAAATTCCTCCTCGGAATCGTCATGTTAATTCTGACACCATCTCCCAAGCCCTGCATTCATTCCTGGAACATCTGGATAACACCTACAGTATGCCCTACTGCTATTTATTGACTATGCTCCGCTTTTAATGCCATAATTCCATCCAATATCATCTCCAAACTCTTGGATCCGGGAATCAACCACCCCCCCCCCCCCCCCCCCCCCCCCCCCCCTTGCAAAAGAATCCTTGACTTCCTCACCCATAAACCACAATCATTAAGGATAGGTGACAAAATATCCTTCATGATAACACACCAGTACCCCACAAGATCCTCAGCTCAGCTCATTAATATGCTCCCTATGCACTCAAAATTGGGTGGCCAAATTCTGTGCTGACTCCATTGACAAGTTTGACATAGTGATGAGATGAAGTAATGGAAGGAGACAGAGATCTTAAGTCAAGTCAAGTTTTATTCGTCACTTGCACATAGAGTGCAGTGAAATGAATTTGCCAGCAGCGGTACAATAAAAAAAGAACACACAGTACACAATAAAAATTTAACACAAACATCCACCACAGCATTCATCACTGTGGTGGAAGGCACAACATTTCGTCAGTCCTCCTACATTTTACCCCGTGGTGGGGACCTCAAAACTCCGCAGTCGCCTCTGCGGCCGTCCAGATATACAGACAAGGTAAGTCCAGGTAAGTCCTGATTCGGTGCCTCCCCACCGGAGACCACGGCTTCAAGTTGGTGTAGGCCACAGGCCGGTGGTCGAAGATCTAAAGTCCCCACCGTGCTGCAGCCAGAAGCACCGCAGAATGCAGGGCCGGCGGTCGGAGCTCCTCTCCAGGGATCCCCGGAGAGGGATCCCACTCCGGAAGGTAAGTCCCCGCCGCACCCGCGGTTAGAAGTAGGCTGCGAGGTGCAATAATAAGTTAAAACATAAAGGCTACCAGGACCTGGTAACGGGGGGTATTAAATAAATTTTTAATAAAAACAAGGTTGGTATATCCTTTTTTGCGGAGTTTTGTGTTACAATAGAGCGATTGATTTTCCTTTCTTCTTTTTTTTTTTCTTTCTAGGGTCTTATTTCTTTTCTTTACTTCCTTCTCTAATTCCTTCCCTAAGGGGTTCTCTTTTCCCAACACTCTCCTCCACCTTCACGATTCTTGCTTACTTTCCTTACTTCTTTTATTTCTATCTTTTTTAAAGCTCAAAAAATGAAGTGGTACAACATAATGTAATAAGATATATGCGATGTATTAATGTGATTTACTGTACTGCTAATAAAAATAAAATAAAAAATAAATTAAAAAAAGAAGTAGGCTGCGGGCCGGCAGTCGGAGCTCTTCTCCTCCGGGGTCTCCAACAAGGGATCCCAGGCTCTGGACGCCTCGCCAGCCAGAAGCACCAAAGTCTGCGGCTTCTAGATGATGTAGGCTGCGGGCCGGCGGTCGGATCTCCTCTCCAGGGATCCCCGGCGAGGGACCCCGCCCTGGATGGTAAGTCCCCGCCGCGCCCGCGGTAGAAGTAGGCCGCGGGCCGGCGGTCGGAGCTCTTCTCCTCCCGAGTGCTCTTAGTAACATGGTGTTAAGACAACAACCTCTTCCATAATGTCAACAAAACGAGGGAGCTTGTCATTGAAGCAGGGCAGAGTACATACCCCAGTCTGCATCAATGGTACTGAAGTGGAGATGATCAGGTGCTTCAAGGCCTAATTTGACCTGATCTATCTACATCAATGTCAAGAAAGTGCACCAACATTTCAACTTCCTAACAAAATTGGCCATTGTCTCCAATTAATCTTACCAATTTCTGCAGATGCATCATAGAAAGCTTGGAGTGATGACTTCTACTCAGGACTAAAATATTTGCAGAGACACAAGAAAGGAATCTTGAGCAAAACACAAATTGGTGGAGGAACTCAGGGGCAGAAAGCTGAATGAGAGATGGGAGCGGGACAAAGCCTGGTAAGTTGGTCAGCAATGTTGGAACCAAATAAACATAATGATTTCCACATCAGCATTCTCTCAACCAACAAAGTGATGTCAAACATCAACAAGTAGCACCACCAACTTTCTCACAAATGTCACCATTATTGATTTCCAGATTTCATCATAGATTCAATGGGGTTCAGAGATGGGTGTCATTGTTGCCCAAAACCTCAAAGCAGCTCTTAGCCGGTTGTGGCATTGACAACCCTAGAGACACTGGGAGAGAAACTATATGTTGGAGACAAATCTGATGAACAGGAAAAGTTAATTGGTATCAGAGGTGAATTAAACTACTCTTTTGACTTCAGTACAGGGCTGAAGCAGCATTAAATGCTTAGATAGAGTGACAAACTATACTTTTAGATGCTAGCCATCTATGAGATCAATTATTTTGAAGCTACATCATGAAGCTTTCAAAATTACGACACCTTTAACAGGACTAAAATAAATCTATTGCTTTAAAATTGATGATGGATTTGTTTAATTTAGAGATATAGCATCGAAATGGGCCCTGCGGCCCACACTGACCATTGATCACCAGTTCACTCGCTACACACTTGGGCAATTTACAGAGGCCAAATAACCAACAAACCCGTACATCTTAGGGATGTGGGAGGAAACTGGAGCACCCGGAGGAAACCCATGTTGTCACAGGGAGAAAGTCCAAACTTCACACAAAGAGAACAAGGTCAGGATCAAACTTGGGTCTCTTGCGCCGTGAGGCCACAGTTCTACCAGCTGCACCTCTGTGCTGTACTCTTGGAAAACTTATTTACACCATCTGAAACCAAAGTACCTCAGAAAGTTAAACATTTATATGAAATAGAAAATACAACAAAATCCATTCGGTCAGACAGCATCTGTGGAGAGAGGTGTGATTATTGTTTCAGGTTAATGCCTTTCCAAAAGAACAAGAAAAAGTTATCGAGGAAATAATTTTTAGATCTAGAAAATGGGAAGTAAAAATGTAGTGAATGTAACTATGAGGATCCATTTATAGTTAAAACTTTGTGCTCCATGGGATGATACGATACATAATTGTATCAAATATTGTTGTTTGGTTAAGATCGCTTAGCTTTTAAAGGGGATTCCCCGTTGATGCTTTCACCTCTGTCATTTCTTGTGCAAGAATTGACAGCAAAGAGCCAACAGACATAAACAGAAAACAAACAGAAAAGAAAAGGGAAGACCCGCAATAAAGTGGAGTCAAAATACCACAGGGCTCAATGACAAAGGGATGCCAGTTCAAAGCAGGAGGGGACAATAAAGATACTAGGAAAGAAACGGATGATAGGTCTGGAGGGTTCAGCAGAATTATTCTCAGCTGCAGCTAACCAAAAAAAAATTGAGTAATTTTTATGATGTGATATTTTTGAACGGTGTTGAATCTGTAAGGCTGTAAAATGAAAGATGAGGGGCTGCTCGAAGAGCTGATGCCGAGCACCTTTGGAACGATGTAGGAGGCTGAGGAAGGAGAGGTCAGAATGTGAGTGGGAGGAGGATTCAAATGACAAGTGACGTGATTTATATTTCCATTTATGGGCTGACCTGTGAAAATAAATTTGAAAGAGCTATAATATTTTATAACTGGCCTTGACTTATCCTCAGTGTGCTTCATTCCCATACAAATAATTAGAAAAATATAATATTTCAACTCACAAAACCAAACAAATGTACACATTTGTTATGGGACATTTTTTTTTTTACTGTCCTGCTGATTTCACAGCGGAACAAAAGAAATTCATTATTCTATAAATCAAGACTCTTGCACATACACAGGACATGCAAGTTCATAAAACAGTATTTTATAGGTCAGATCTGCATAGAAGCATCACAGAGTTGCTTAATCTTGGTAAATTAGTAATGTGTTTTTAAATTATTCATATCCTTCAGTCCTCAGGAATTTAATGATATAGTACATACACTGATAGTAATTTACTTCCTACAAGTACATTTATTTAATTATGCCACTAAACTTACTGCACCAATTGGTCATCATGAGGGCTTTAGGCAGGGTAGCTAGGCTAATCAGAAATAATGGTATGTGTTATTTTGTCCCTAGCGGCTAGGTTCTGAAATGCTATTTAGATCTCAGAAGGTTAATGTTCTCCTTATGTAAATTGTCCAATTTAACATTCACTGGCAGTATCATAAATCCTAGCTCCAGGATTTCATTAAACCTATGTTCAAACTAGTTGACCTCAGAGGTTAACAATCACAAGTCACACAGGGCAATTATTTAACTCTCTTCTTATCACAAGTCTGAATCATGCTAAACATTCTGCAATTACTCATACCTCACAGATAGAGTTTACAAAAGTAATTGCTCAATCTATGGGTCATGATTCTCCTAAAGACCACATTTGCTGGGGTCTGTGAATGGGCAAGTAGTGCATGTTCTGCAGAGTTAAGGAGTGTCTTTGATGCTGTAATCCAATTACAGACCCTTGTAAGGGTCATTTTACATCATGGTAAAAAAAAGGCCAATATGAAAAGAGCCTTTCAA
Organism: Leucoraja erinaceus; assembly: GCF_028641065.1. NCBI lineage: Eukaryota > Metazoa > Chordata > Chondrichthyes > Rajiformes > Rajidae > Leucoraja > Leucoraja erinaceus. Next base: position 53,870,464 of record NC_073384.1, on the reverse strand, counting down.
TTTGCATACAAGCTGAATTAAAGTCTGATCTAAGATTAAACTACATGGTGGGAATGATTTGGAATGTCTTAGTTCAGAATGGAACCGGATAATGTTAGAGTGGACGTTGCTGTCCGTGGTATAATTCTGTGCAGGGAATAACAATCATAACCAACAATGTGGAAATGTAGACTAATATTTCCTGCATGGATAATTAATCCAACCATTGCAGCATAATATTGTTTTTTTTACAGTACCCAATCTAAGGGTAACACTTCAAATCAAGTATATATATTTTATATTGAAAAAATATATGTTCAAAGCAAACAGTTCTCATGTATTATCCGGTCATTCACATAACTCCTAATTAAAAGTTACCATTGAAAATGGGCTTAACTCGAGGCCGAGTCATTTTGTGCATTTTTCAGGAAATTCAACTCCTGTCTTATCAGTGAGATTTTCATTCTTTCCGAAATAAAATCAACATCAGTGCAACACTCGGTATTTGTCTACAGTGAGGCTTTTAACCTCATAGTAATAAAAAACGACACTTCTGATTTTACTCCTGAAGAAGGGTCCTGACCCAAAACGTCACCTCTCCGTTTGCTGCAGAGATCATAGAATCATAGAAAATAGGTGCAGGAGTAGGCCATTCGGCCCTTCGAGCCTGCACCGCCATTCAATATGATCATGGCTGATCATCCAACTCGGTATCCTGTATCTGCCTTCTCTCCATACCCCCTGATCCCTTTAGCCACAAGGGCCACATCTAACTCCCTCTTAAATATAGCCAATGAACTGGCCTCAACTTCCTTCTGTGGCAAAAAGTTCCAGAGATTCACCACTCTCTGTGTGAAAAAAGTTCTTCTCATCTCGGTCCCAAAGGATTTCCCCTTTATCCTTAAACTGTGACCCCTTGTCCTGGACTTCCCCAACATCGGGAACAATCTTCCTGCATCTAGCCTGTCCAACCCCTTAAGAATTTTGTAAGTTTCTATAAGACCCCCGCCCCCCCCTCAATCTCCTAAATTCTAGCGAGTACAAGTCGAGTCTATCCAGTCTTTCTTCATATGAAAGTCCTGCCATCCCAGGAATCAGTCTGGTGAACCTTCTCTGTACTTCCTCTATGGCAAGAATGTCTTTCCTCAGATTTGGAGACCAAAACTGTACGCAATACTCCAGGTGTGGTCTCACCAAGACCCTGTACAACTGCAGTAGAACCTCCCTGCTCCTATAATCAAATCCTTTTGCTATGAATGCTAACATATCATTCGCTTTCTTTACTGCCTGCTGCACCTGCATGACCACTTTCAATGACTGGTGTACCATGACGATCCAGGTCTCGTTGCATCTCCCCTTTTCCTAATCGGCCACCATTTAGTAATAGACTACTTTCCTGTTTTTGCCACCAAAGTGGATAACCTTACATTTATCCACATTATACTGCATCTGCCATGAATTTGCCCACTCACCCAGCCTATCCAAGTCATCTTGCAGCCTCCTAGCATCCTCCTCACAGCTAACACTGCCCCCCAGCTTTCGTGTCATCCGCAAACTTGGAGATGTTGCATTTAATTCCCTCATCAAAATCATTAATATATATTGTAAATAGCTGGGGTCCCAGCACTGAGCCTTGTGGTATCCCACTAGTCACTGCCTGCCATTGTGAAAAGGACCCGATGCTGCCTGACTCACTGAGTTACTCTAACACTTTATATCCTGTTGTGTAAACCAGCTGCAGTTGCTTGTTTCTACTTCTGATTTGCTCACTGTACAACCAGGTTTTATCATCCCTGTATTTCTTGGAACCATGTTATTTCATGGGTCAATATTCCTTTTGTAATTTTTGGCCTTGCTGAGACCTTTAGAGATGCAGCATTGAAACAGGCCCTCCGGCTCACTGAGTCCCCACTGACCAGCAATCATCCGGTACACTGCACTATCCTACACACTAAGGACACTGAAGGCCAAATAACCTACAAACCTGTATATCTTTGGTATATGGGGGGAAACTGAAGAACCCAGAGAAAACCCTCGTGGTCACAGGGAGAATGTACAAACTCCGTAAAGACAGTGCCTGTAGTCAGGATCAAACCCAGATCTCTGCCGTTGTATATCAGCAACTCTACTGCTGCAACACTGTGTTGCCTAGACCTCAAATATGATCTCATTCATGTGCCTTGACTACTTTGGCCATGGAGGTCACGGCCACAGTCATTTCTAGGCAACACATTGGTGCAGCAGTAGAGTTGCTGCCTTACAATGCCACAGTCATTTATAGCCTCCCAACCTCAGCAACATTCCGAGCTTCTGCCAGTGTTGATATCTGCCTTCAGCTCACAGGGGGACTTTTAGCGACTTTCCCACCCATCTCCCTTTATTGCAGAATCCATTCTCTCAGTGGCAACATACCACTGATGGTGAAATCATCGTTTCTTTACAGCATAAACCTTTAAGAGGTGTCTCCGCACATTGTGCATGCAGTATAACAAGCCAAGAACATGCTGCACTGAAACTAACAATATCTATTTCAGTGGATCTTTGCACCGTAGTGAACTAAAAAAGATTGCACCTCCAGTAGAATGACTGGTCCTCAAAAATACTGTACCATTGAGCTGCAATTTGGCAGCACTGAAATCAAATGAGAACTGATCTCGAGTCGACCCAGCCTGTATATTTCAGTAGGAGATGGTGTCTTCTCAATGTGATGATCATAGTTTAGTTTAGTTTAGTTTCAGTTTAGAGATACAGCGTGGAAACAGGCCCTTTGGTCCATCGAGTCCATGCTGACCAGCAAACCCCATATACTATCACTATCCAACACACTAGGGACAATTTACAATTTTTACCAATGTCAATTAACTTACAAACCTGCACATCTTTGGAGTATGCGGAGAAACTGGAGCACCCAGGGGAAACCCACACAGTCATGGGGAGAATGTTCTACAGACATCATCAGTAGTCAGGATCAAACGTGGGTCTATGGCACTGTAAGGCAGCAAATCTGCCACTGCGCCCTTGTGCTGCCCTGGCCAGCAACTGGCACCAGAAATGAATGTGTCTGCACTAAATAACCAATGGAAATACGGTATACAGTGCAAAGTCGATGCAAACCACCAGAGCAATTCCACTGCAATTTGCAACCATAAATTCTCTTTTCAATAACAAACAATAAAAACACACTGGAACTGTTTTTGATGATGAACTGGATGCTGGATCACTTTATCAGCCCTTTATGCAGTTTTCTAAAGGAAGAATCACACCATTTTCCAAGATAATTTGTTAATTTGTCTTGATTCTTGGAAGGGACAGAAATGAATGAAACCAAAAATGAATTAATTTGGCAGATTACTGGATAAACAATCAATGTAATGGTTAACCAAGATATTTTCTCACGTTAAAATGTTGATTGGAAAACTGAAAAATGTCCATCATTATTAAAAAGCTATCAAACATTTCATTATTAATCTCTCCAGTTCCTATTCACAATGCTGATCAAATGACTGCTGGAATCAATTTAAGTTTTGAAATGTTATGCTACTCAGGTATTCAAAATATTTTGCAGAAACACCTTGAATTCTTTGGAAGGACATTTGTTCTTTTCCATATCTTGATGTTTGGAAGACTCGCATGATGATTCATCTAATGTGGAATGCAATTACGAGATGCTACTTTATCTGAGTTCTCTAATAAAGGAAAACATTTCTCTAATAGGATTTGTCTCCTGCAATGTCAATACAGAAGCTGTTTGTATTCAGAGCAGTACCAATTAAGCAATGTCCTACGTGAAACATGAATGTGAATGACATGACTAACCAGGAGATACCTTTAGATTATCGACCGCAAACCATTATCTCAGCCACCAGAAAAATACTCAGAATATGTGTTGTCAAACATAATGTCACATTACAATATCAAACATTGACCACAACGATGTTACGGCCAAGAAAGCCTCTGCTTCCTCAGAAGGCTAAGGAAATAGCCTTCTGTTTCCTATGTCTCTTATCAGATGCACCATTGAAAGTATCGTTTCTGGATGCATCACAGCTTGATATAAACACAGCCCAGTCCATCATGCAAATCAACCTCTCCCGATCAATTCCAACTATATTCCATAATACCTTGGAAAAGCAGCCAACATAATCTAGGATCCGGTCATTCTCTCTTCTCCCCTCTCCTGTCGGACAAAAGAATGAAAAGCTTGAAAGCACATAACACCAGATTCAAGAACAGCTTCTTCTCCACTATTATCAGACTTTTGCACAGACCACTCAAATGCTGATGAATTCCTGATCTTCCAATCTACCTTGTTGCAGCCATTGTGCTTTTTTAAACCTTCAAGATTCAAGAGAGTTTTTTGTCATGGGTCCCAGATAGGACAATGAAATTCTTGCTTTGCTTCAGCACAACAGAATATAGAAGGCATAAATACAGAACAGATCAGTGTGTCCATAAGCCATTGTATAAATATATACACACAACAATAAATAAAAATGATAAAGTACAAATAAACAGATAATGGGCTATTGTTCAGAGTTTTGTTTGAATGATGGCTGTGGGGAAGAAGTTGTTTCTGAACCTGGACGCTGTAGTCTTCAGGCTGAAGGTAGCGGGGAGATGAGTGTGTGACCAGAATGATGTGGGTCCTTGATGATGCTGCCAGCCTTGTTGAGGCAGCAACTGTGATAGATCCCCTCGATGGTAGGGAGGGCAGAGCCGATGATGGACTGGGCAGTGTTTCTACTTTTTGTAGTCTTTTCCACTCCTGGGCATTCAAGCTGCTGGACCAAGCCACGGTGCAACCGGTCAGCATGCTCTCTACTGTGCACCAGTAGAAGTTAGAGAGAGTCCTCCTTGACAAACCGACTCTCCGTAATCTTCTCAGGAAGTAGAGGCGCTGATGTGCTTTCTTTATAATGGCATCAGTGTTCTCAGACCAGGAGAGATCTTCAGAGATGTTCATGCCCAGGAATTTGAAGCTCTTAACCGTTTCCACCATCGACCCTTTGATATAAACGTGACTCTGGGTCCCCATCCTACCCCTTCCAAAGGCCACAATCAGTTCCTTGGTTTTGCTGGTGTTGAGGGCCAGGTTATTGTGCTGATCTCACTTCTGTACTCTGACTCGGCCCCATCAGTGATACGTCCCACAACAGTGGTGTCGTCAGCGAACTTGATGATGGAGTTCGCAACATGACCGGCTACGCAGTCATGAGTATAGAGTTAGTACAGCAGGGGGCTGAGCACGCAGCCTTGAGGTGCTTCCGTGCTGATTGTTATCGAGGCTGACACTTTTCCACCAATTCGAATAGTCTGTGTTCTGTGAATGAGGAAGTCGATGATCCAATTGCAGAGGGATGCACAAAGACCGAGTTCTAAGAGTTTGATAACCAGCTTGGAGGGGATGAATGTATTAAATGCCGAGCTGTAATCGATGAATAACAGCCTGACATGCGTTTTTGTTGTCCAAGTGGTCCAGAGCGGAGTGGAGAACCAACGAGATCGCATCCACCGTTGATCAATTGTGGCAGTAAGCGAACTGCAGTGGGTCCAGGTTTTTGTCGAGGTAGGAGTTGATTTGTGCCATGATCAACCTCTCGAAGCACTTCATCACCACCGACGTTAATGCCACTGGTCGGCACTTCAATTTCTTTCTAGCTGTCACACTATAGGTGCTCTGTTTACTTTCTCATTTGCACTACCTGATATACTAATGTACGGGATGATTTGCCTGGATAGCACGCAAACTAAAGTTATTCACTGTATCTCATGAACAGAAGACAATAATATGACACTAAACCATACCATTATTTGCTCCCAAGGTTTTGAAGCTGAATTAGAAATGCAAATAATCCAATTTTCCCTTTCAACATGCTGCAGGTTCCACACTTGTTCTGCATCTGAGATTTTTTCTTTGATGAATGATATTTGCAAAAACTCAATTATAGCTGTTTCTTAACATTTAAAATTCTATAAAAATATTTAGAGACACTTTAATTTGCATCTAAACTATGTACTCTAGCCTTTCATACTTGTATAGAGCAGAGAGAGGAGATATTAAGAGCCACTCAGTATGGAAGCAGTGTCACTGAGCATCATTAGAAAATTACATTGGGAAATTATTCATTTCTATGTTTGCAAAATCACCAGAGCCTTTCCCATAATTTGTGTGTCAATATTTTACCGTATCAATCTCCTGAAAATTGTTTCCTTTGCAGCTTCTAGTGCTGTCCAGTATATTCACCCTGAAAACTATTTGTCAACGATTTAAATTAAGGTAAATCTTAAAGTGTACTATATTTCTCCTAACCAAATGAACTATGTCCTCGACAGGGTAAGTTAGTGAAGAAAGAGATAGAAAGAGATAGAAACATAGAAACACAGAAATTAGGTGCAGGAGTAGGCCATTCGGCCCTTCGAGCCTGCACCGCCATTCAATATGATCATGGCTGATCATCCAACTCAGTATCCCGTACCTGCCTTCTCTCCATACCCCCTGATCCCCTTAGCCACAAGGGCCACATCTAACTCCCTCTTAAATATAGCCAATGAACTGGCCTCGACTACCCTCTGTGGCAGAGAGTTCCAGAGATTCACCACTCTCTGTGTGAAAAAAGTTCTTCTCATCTCAGTTTTAAAGGATTCCCCCCTTATCCTTAAGCTGTGACCCCTTGTCCTGGACTTCCCCAACATCGGGAGCAATCTTCCTGCATCGAGCCTGTCCAACCCCTTAAGAATTTTGTAAGTTTCTATAAGATCCCCTCTCAATCTCCTAAATTCTAGAGAGTATAAACCAAGTCTATCCAGTCTTTCTTCATAAGACAGTCCTGACATCCCAGGAATCAGTCTGGTGAACCTTCTCTGTACTCCCTCTATGGCAATAATGTCCTTCCTCAGATTTGGAGATGAAACTGTACGCAATACTCCAGGTGTGGTCTCACCAAGACCCTGTACAACTGCAGTAGAACCTCCCTGCTCCTATACTCAAATCCTTTTGCTATGAAAGCTAACATACCATTCGCTTTCTTCACTGCCTGCTGCACCTGCATGCCTACTTTCAATGACTGGTGTACCATGACACCCAGGTCTCGCTGCATCTCCCCTTTTCCTAGTCGGCCCCCATTTAGATAATAGTCTGCTTTCCTTTTTTTGCCACCAAAATGGATAACCTCACATTTATCCAAATTATACTGCATCGGCCAAACATTTGCCCACTCACCCAACCTATCCAAGTCACCTTGCAGTTTCCTAGCATCCTCCTCACAGCTAACACTGCCCCCTCGCTTAGTGTCATCCGCAAACTTGGAGATATTGCCTTCAATTCCATCAGCCAGATCATTAATATATATTGTAAATAGCTGGGGTCCCAGCACTGAGCCTTGCGGTACCCCACTAGTCACTGCCTGCCATTGTGAAAAGGACCCGTTTACTCCTACTCTTTGCTTCTTGTTTGCCAGCCAGTTCTCTATCCACATTAATACTGAACCCCCAATGCCGTGTGCTTTAAGTTTGTATACTAATCTCTTATGTGGGACCTTGTCGAAAGCCTTCTGGAAGTCCAGATACACCACAACCACTGGTTCTCCCCTATCCACGCTACTAGTTACATCCTCGAAAAATTCTATAAGATTCGTCAGACATGATTTACCTTTTGTAAATCCATGCTGACTTTGTCCAATGATTTCACCACTTTCCAAATGTGCTGCTATCCCATCTTTAATAACTGACTCTAGCAGTTTCCCCACTACCGATGTTAGACTAACTGGTCTGTAATTCCCTGTTTTCTCTCTCCCTCCCTTCTTAAAAAGTGGGGTTACGTTTGGCACATTAAACAGCTTCAGGGGTGAATTCTGCGGTGAATTCAGGACACCAATTTAAACATGTCAGTGAGTTGCTTGAGTTTTGGATGCGCATTGCAAGAGTCATCTCAAAATCAGATGATGCAATTTTCTTGCAAAAAGCTATTTGCTTACCAATATTTCTACATGGGCGGCACAATAGTGAAGTGACAGAGTTGCTGCCTTAGAATGCCAGAGTCTCAGGTTCAATCCTGACTACGGGTGGTGTCTGTGTAGGGTTTGTACATTCTCCCTGTGACCACATGGGTTTTCTCCGGTTTCTCACTCACTAAAGACGTGAAAGCTTGCAGGTTATTTGGCGTCTGTAAAATGGCCTGGAATAACATAGATCTAGTCTACAGACGATTATTGTTCAGTGTAGACTTGGTGGGCTGAAGGACCTGTTTCCCACGCTGTTTCTCTAAAGTAGACTAAACTAAAGTAAACTATATGTACGTAAAGTGGATGACAAATCGAAATCACCTCAGGACAAATGTCAACATCAACTAACACCTTATGAGGTGTATCATTTCTTCAAAACCTAACAAAGTACATTAGAATTTCGGAGACTGCACATTTTTAGTCATGCAAAATATTTCCAGCCTGGCTCTGAAATTTACTGGTTTATTGGTGTGACTGGGGTTTGGTGGCTCTGAGCCTATACTCGCATTTTTACAGAATGAACCTACAAACCCGCACATTATTCTGAGAAATCTCAGGACAAATGAAGCCCTCAATGAAGTCCTCAATTTCTTTGACACTAGCTTGGAGGTTGGGCACAGAGGTAGACATTGGGTGAGAGGATCAGGGGACCAGTCCAAAACAAATGTAAAAGACCTGATCTGTTTGCTAATCACAAATCCGGTGTGTTATTAAATCTAAACATAATCTGCTCACGTTTGTAGTGGACAGTCTATAAAAGATGTAAATAATCTTCCTTCCATAATAAATCTAAGCAGAATTTGTTCAAGTTTGTCGGGGACAGTCCATCAATGTTGTTAATGATATACATTCCTTTAAGATGGATCTCAACTTGAAACGTCACCCATTCCTTCTCTCCAGAGATGCTGCCTGTCCCACTCAGTTACTCCAGCATTTTAAACCAGCATCTACGGTTCTTTTCTACACATCCCTTCCTTTAAAGTTGGCTTCCTTCTGTTGGAGCCAGTGGTCTATTTGTGATCCGTACTTTTTCTTCATTACATATCCAGGGCTGCCAACATTGGGTGAGAGTTGGGAGTGAGAAATTGCGAGAGACCAAGCCCGAGGGAGCGTAGTGATGGGAGGTGTAGAGGTGTCCCCCCTCCCATTGGTACGGGGCTTTTCTATTTTTCAGCTTGAGTTTGTGCAATATGGTGCACACTGTAGTGAGTCTTAACTTACACTTGAATGCAATATATATGCTTTAAATTGGATTGAATCACTGATCACTGGCTTTGGGGGTACCCGGTGAGGGAGTGGAGCAACCGAGTGGGGAGAGGGTGTGGAAGTGGAGTGTCCCCCCTCCCAGGTTAGGGGCTTTTTGAAATTTGATGTATTAAAATCATGTTTTAATGCATTGTAGGAGTATGATTTCAATGTTTTTTCAATGTTCAATGTCTCCTCTCTCTTCTCCCTCTCTCCCTCCCACCTCACTCTCTCACCTCTCTCTCGCCTCCTCTCTCCTCTCTCTCTCCACCCTCCCCTCTCCCCCCTTCTCCTCTCTCTCTCCCCCTCTCTTACCCCTAACTCTCTATCCCCTCTTTCCCCTAACTCTCTCTCCTCCTCTCTCCCCCCTCCCTCTCCCCTTCTCTCCTTCCCTCTCTCCTCCCTCTCCACCCCCTCTCCCCCTCTCTTTTTTCACCCTCTCTCCCTCCTCTTTCCCCCTCTCTCTCCCTTCCCCCTCTCTCCCACCTCACTCTCCCCCCTCTCCTCTCACTCTTCACCCTCTCCCTCCTCTCTCGCTCCCCATTCACTCCCCCTCTGTCTCACCCCTTCCCTCTCTCCCCCCGTCTCTCTGTCTCCTTTCCCTCTCTCTCTCCCTCTCCCTTTGAGAGTCTCTGTCCATTCGGAACAGGGACTCTCACGGCAGCTGTGCAACATTTCCGACGCCTCCGACGGCCCGAGACTCTTGGCCGGAGCTGCAGCGAGCGACTCGCCAGCCCGGCAAACACTGGCCAGCCCGGCAAACACTGGCCAGCCCGGCAAACACTGGCCAGCCCGGCAAACACTCGCCAGCCCTGGTTGCCCCTGCCCCCTGCTTCCATCCCTCCCTCAGCCCCGGATCTCCAACACCCGCGGCCCATGCAGCTTATATCAGTTTTGACATTTTCGTTGATCACAGAATTTCCCACGACAGAGCGTGAGAAATATGTGATCAGCGTGAGAACGTGAGAATTTGTCCAAATGCGTTATTCTCACGTTCAAAGCGTGAGATTTGGCAGCCCTGACATATCTTTGATAAAATGTTTCCGCAGAAATTGTGACAAAGCACTGCGGGCTCGCTCATTTCTGCATTGCATGCTCGTCATTCTCTCCAGAGATGCTGCCTGACATGCTGGATTGCTCCAGCATTCTGTGTCTATCTCTTGCACGCTCACTCATTGCTCTACACCCGTGCATGTGATGTGTATGTGCACATCACATGCATAGCAATACATAAACTAAAGCTTCAATACACAAGGCTGCCTACATTTTAAACATGTCGCACCTTAAAAAAAACATTTGCAATGTGATTACATTTCCAATCCAAATTTATTTTAACATGTTGTACAAGACATTGACGAGGTCACATTTGGAGTATTGTGTTCAGTTTTGGTCTCTCTGTTATAGGAAAGATGTTTTTAAGGTAGAAAAGGTGCAGAGTAGATTTATGTGGATATTACCAGGACTTGAGGGCCTGAGCAAAAGCGAGAGGCTTGAACTATATTAATTAAAGTGCGGTGGGATGATGAGCTAGAGATGTAAAAGTTCATGAGACGAATAGATAGCGTAAATGCACAGTATTTTATCCAGAGCATGGGAATCAAGAACCAGAGGACACAGGTTTAAGATGAGAGGGCAAGCTTTAAATTGCTACCTGAGGGGCAACCTTTTCACTCAAAGGGTGGTGGGCTCCCAGAGGAGGTAGTTGAGGCAGATACTATAACAATATTTAAAAGACAATTGGACAGGTACATACATAGGTTTAGAGAAATATGAGCCAAAGCTAGGAAGATGGGACTAGTGTAGATGGGGCATGTTGGTTGGCATGGGCAGGTTAGGCTGAAGGGGCTGTTTCCATGCTGTATGACTGTGACTGTTTGATTATATGTCAATGTAGACTGAATGGAAGGAGACTGCAAGGTGGTCATCCAACCTTCATCTGGCCTTCACAATATAAAACAAAAGACTGCACCTTGTGCAGAAAATACTACAAATGAATTAGAAAGAAGTAAAGGCATGGGCGTCATGGTGGCACAGTGGTAGAGTTGCTGCTGTACAGCACCAGAGACCTGGGTTTGATCCTGACTATGGGTGCTGTCTGTACAGAGTTTGTACATTTTCCCTGTGACCGTGTAGGTTTTCAACAGGTGCTCCGGTCTCCTCCCACACTCCAAAGACTTACTGGTTTATAGCTGTGAGGAAGAGGTGTTATGGAGGGAGGAAGGGAGGGAGGGTAGAGGAAAGGAGAGGAGAGGGAAGGAGTGGTGGAGGGGAGGAGGAGAGGGAAAAGAAGAGGGAAGGTGAAGAGGCTTGGCATGGGCTGAGCACCTGGAGTGTAGCTGGATCAGGGCTTTGGGTGTTGAGGAGTGGACATAGACACGGACTGGGCCCTTAGCGTGGCTCCAGTCCCTGGGCTGGGGTTTGAGCCGGTGCGGGGTCCGGGGGCTACTGCTCCGGGCCCGCGGGGAGGGAGAGGAGCGGGACCCGGGCAAGGACTAGGCCGCAGCCTAGGCCTCTCCCTCCACCTCCCGCGGCTCCAGACCACTCGGCCCATCGCCCCCCCACACCCTCCCCCTCCCCCCAGACAGCCCCGCCTCAACTACAACTTAATCGCTGACATGGTGGGGCAAACGGGGTCGGCAGTGGTTTATATCGAAATACTGGTGAGGTGAGGAAGGAGACTGGGGGATTGAGGGATAAGAGGGGCCATGGAAGGGGAGGGAAGGGAAAGTGGGGGGTAGTGAGGAGGGAGAGTGGGGGAGGAGGGGGGAGGTAGATGGAGAGGGAGAGGCATTCATATTGATCTTATATTTCTTATAAGTTATTGCCATTATAAACTTAAAAAATGTGAGCCAAGCCTGCGCAGATGGGGGGTATGGGTGAATGGTGGAACATTACGTTGGTGGAACGTGACCCAACGGGTCCGCACTTGGTCTAGTCTACTTTAAATATTGTCCTCTTACCTTAAACCTGTGTCCTCTGATCTTTAACATTTCCACCCTCCATCAAATTCCAAAGACACCAGATCTGTTATTTACCTTTTGCTCTCTCTGCACCATCTGGAGTTTCATTAACTCAGTCCAGTGAAGCAGTGATTTACTGACATTCCTTTCAATTTATTATACTGTGTTTGCTGCTACCATTGCAGTCCCCTCCCTTCCAGGGAATCCAAATGCTGACGGGGTGAATATTCAGCTGGGGCATCTCTGTTCAGTCTCATCCTTCAGATGTTGCCTGACTTCCTGAGTAGTTCTGTCATTTTCCATTTTAACACTGTGATAATTAATTTGTGTGCTGCATCTCACCGACAGGTTTCAGATATCAATCAGGAGAGAATTGCAGGCAAATCATGCTCAATGATACTGCACGTAGCAGTCACCTATCAGTTATTTTGTAAAAGGCTGACTTACTTAAAATAAATAGTTCAAAATCTCAATTGAAATAGAAGGCAAGTGAAATACACATCAATGTACAAATACGTGTGTCCAATAAAATGACACAATGCAATTTAACCCCACAAGTGTCATTGAAGCTTTCCCTTAAAAAATACTGCAGACGTTCACAGTTGACACCATGTGATATATGCTCCATCATTTTCAGTGACTAGATTTCTAGACCTTCTTAACGTAATGCTCCAAGAGTCTCTGAAGGACACTCCAGGCATCCTTGCTACAGAATTTAAAAACTCCCCAGTGAATAATCCAGGTGTTATGAATCAAAGTTTGCAGTAGATATCGTTTCCCGTGCCATATACGCAAAAAGCCAATTATTTTTGTGAGTCCTCGGGTCTGTGCGGAACTGGAACGGTCTCAGCAACTGTAATAATAGGAGCACTGTTACTGTTTACTGCCATTGTACTGAAAAACTGGCAAAAACATCTGGAGATGCACATGCACAGTTCAACCCCAAAAAATTGCTATCACTGACATTCTGCCCCTGCAGAGTATTAAACTCCTTGTCTTTGGCAACCATTTTGAAATCGTTTAATTATTAAGGACATCAACTTCTGACATAATATCCTCACTGTAAAAATTCTTCAAAATTATTAAGGTTTGTTGAATGAGGTGCAACTTTTAATAGTGTAATAAACTACAATTTCTGTTGAATGCCTCTCAAGTCATTGGGTCCCATTCTGACATGGTCCACTGACACAATATTCCACCACTCACCCATAGCCCCCAACTGCGCAGGCGCAGCTGATGGGTTCCAGTTGTGGTGCTCCTGATACCCCCTCACCCCCTCCGCCCCTTGCCCTTCCACCCCCCACGCAGTCACTCCATCCCCCATCCATTCTTAGCGGCTCTCCGGCAGCGCAGCCATTCCCACCCATTGAGTTCCCATAGTGACGTAGAATATGCAGGCATTACTGCACAGAACAGCTGACAGGCATAGCGAGTGGAAAAGGGATATATTAATGCTTAAAATGTGAATAACTCTTAAAATACAACAACAATTTGAACGTTAAAGATGAGATTTATTGAGTTCAGTTCTTTCTTGTTGTGGCTCTTGTTGCATTCTGCTGCTCACTGCGTCTCGATGTCTCTTTGCTGTTGATGAAAAAAAAGACACACAAATTTAATATAGAGACATTGAGTGGTCAAACTTTAACTTGAAGAAAATCTGAGAATTTACCTCAGAAGTCATCGTTCAACCAAGCATGCGTTTAATGACAACATTCTTGGTTGATGTTCCATCTTTCAGGAAAACTGACATTTTCCTTCACCTTTCCTCAGCTAAGAGCCACATATAGTTATCCATGCTGAAATACCACTTTCTCGAGGTTTATCAACACTTTCTCCATGGTTTCCCCTTGCACTTTATGGATCGTCATAGCAAAACTTGACTGAATGGGGAATTGGCTCTGCTGAAGGGGAATGTGTTTGCCTTCTGTCAAATTGCACATTATCCTAGGAATGAGAACAATGTCATCTTTGAAGGCTCCCATGTTGATACTTGCAACAATCAGATTATTGTGTAGCTCTTCCACAATCATCCTCGTTCCATTGCATAGCTTTGGGGGTTCCAAGTTTCTCATTAACATATTCGTCTGCAATTGAAACTTGGTGAAAAGTGCCCACAAGTAGGATTTCTTGATGCAGGAATTTTCAACATCAGCATAATTTCCCCTTTTCACAACAGGAAGGAGTTGTCAAAAATCACCACAATAAATGGTAAGAATACCACGAAAAGGCTTAGTGTTGGCGCATACATCTTGAAGAGTTCTGTCCACCGCAACAATAATTGTGGTATGGAAACTGATGTGCTGTTGTATGATCATTTTTTAAATAAATATTTTACTAATTGCTTGCCATCATTGTATAAGCATCAATTAAAATAAAGATTTAAATAAGGAGATAGTTCATCGGTAATTTGTATAGTTGTGGATAGATGCAGACAATATTTCATATTATCAAGAGAGTCTCCTTCCAAAACTCAGAGGTAAATGAGCAATTCAGCCACAAGATGAAAATGAATGCCATCAAGGATATTAGACAGATAGATAGATAGATAGATAGATAGATAGATAGATAGATAGATAGATAGATAGATAGATAGATAGATAGATAGATAGATAGATAGATAGACAGACAGACAGATGGACAGATGGACAGATGGGCAGACAGACAGACAATAGGTGCAGGAGTAGGCCCTTCGAGCCAGCACCGCCATTCAATGTGATCATAGCTGATCATCCACAATCAGTACCCCGATCCTGCCTTCTCCCCATATCCTCATATCCCCAGACTCCGCTATCTTTAAGGGCCCTATCAAGCTCTCCCTTGAAAGTATCCAGAGAACAGGCCTGCACCACCCTCTGAGGTAGAGAATTCCACACTCACAACTCTCTGTGTAAAAAAAGTGTTTCCTAGCAGGGATGACAGTGGAACAACAATGGCAGGTCATTCTTGGAATAACACAGAAGGTGCAGGATCAGTTCATTTCAAAGAGGAAGAAAGATTCCAAGGGGAGTAAAGGGCGACCGTGGCTGACAAGGGATATCAGGGACAGTATAAAACTAAAAGAGAAGAAGTACAACATAGCAAAGATGAGTGGGAAGCAAGAGGATTGGGTAATGTTTAAAGAGCAACAGAAGATAACTAAAAAGGCAGTCCAGGGAGAAAAGATGAGGTAGGAAGGTAAGCTAGCCAAGAATATAAAGGATGATAGTAAAAGCTTCTTTAGGTGTGTGAAGAGGAAAAAATTGTTCAAGACCAAAGTTGGACCATTGAAGACTGAAAAAGGTGAATTTATTATGGGGAACAAGGAAATGGCAGATGAGTTGAACAGGTACTTTGGATCTGTCTTCACAAAAGAGGACGCAAACAATCTTCCTGATATACTAGTGGCCAGAGGATCTGGGGTGACGGAGGAACTGAAGGAAATCCACATTAGGCAGGAAATGGTGTTGGGTAGACTGATGGGACTGAAGGCTGATAAATCCCCAGGGGCCTGATGGTCTGCATCCCAGGGTACTTAAGGAAGTAGCTCTAGAAATTGTTGACGCATTGGTGATAATTTTCCAGTGTTCGACAGATTCAGGATCAGTTCCTGTGGATTGGAGGGTAGCTAATGTTATCCCACTTTTTAAGAAAGGCAGGAGAGAGAAAACAGGGATTTATAGAACAGCTAGCCTGACATCGGTGGTGGGGAAGATGCTGGAGTCCATTATAGAAGTTGAAATAGCGGCATATTTGGATAGCAGTACCAGGATCGGTCCGTGTCAGCATGGATTTACGAAGGGGAAATCATGCTTGACTAGTCTTCTGGAATTTTTTGAGGATGTAACTAGGAAAATGAACAAGGGAGAGCCAGTGGATGTACTGTACCTGGACTTTCAGAAAACATTTGATAAGGTCCCTCATAGGAGATTAGTGGGCAAAATTAGGGCACATGGTATTGGGGGTAGAGTGCTGACATGGATAGGAAATTGGTTGGCAGACGGGAAACAAAGAGTAGGGATTAACGGGTCCCTTTCAGAATGGCAGGCAGTGACTAGTGGGGTACTGCAAGGCTCGGTGCTGAGACCGCAGCTATTTACAATATACATCAATGATTTAGATGAAGGGATTCAAAGTAACATTAGCAAATTTACAGATGACACAAGGCTGAGTGGCAGTGTGAACTGTGAGGAGGATGCTATGAGAATGCAGGGTGACTTGGACAGGTTGGGTGAGTGGGCAGATGCATGGCAGATGAAGTTTAATGTGGATAATGTGAGGTTATCCACTTTGGTAGCAAAAACAGGAAGGCAGATTACTATCTAAATGCTGTCAAGTTGGGAAAAGGAAAAGTATAACAGGATTTGGGGGTCCTTGTTCATCAGTCAATGAAAGTAAACATGCAGGTACAGCAGGCAGTGAAGAAAGCGAATGGCATGTTGGCCTTTATAACAAGAGGAGTTGAGTATAGGAGCAAAGAGGTCCTTCTGCAGTTGTATAGGGCCCTAGTGAGACCGCACCTGGAGTATTGTGTACAGTTTTGGTCCCCTAATTTGAGGAAGGACATTTTTGCTATTGAGGGATTGCAACGTAGGTTTAGAAGGTTAATTCCCGGAATGGCGGGACTGTCATATGCTGAGAGAATGGAGCGGCTGGGCTTGTACACTCTGGAGTTTAAAAGGATGAGAGGGGATCTTATTAACATCTCAGATGTTGTAGCATGGAACACCTGATCTTGGGCACAGATATGGCATCGACCGAGGAATTTGGAGTAGGGGATAGAGTCTTTGCAGGAAGCAGGGTGGGAAGAAGTGTTCGAGAGATAGACACAAAAAGCTGGAGTAACTCAATGGGACAGGCGTCATCTCCAGAGAGAAGGAATCCTGAGCACCAGGGGAAAATCAAGCACTCACAAGCAGATTGTGTAAACTCTGCACAGACCATACCAAATGTTAAGATTGAAACTAGGTCACTTGAACTGTGAAGTAGCAATACCACATCATGTAGAGTAGGTGATTCATCCCGTGCACTGCTTAATATGTAGTTAACAAATCAATGGCTTAAAAACAGATTACACGGCTGTTATTATTTCACTGGTTGATACCATACAAATATTGACTGCACAGCAGTGACAATGTTTCTAAATCACTGAATTGTCTGTGCAATCCATTAAAAAAAAGTTTTTTCCCAATTCCACTTCCCTGCAACTTACCCTGTTTTCTTCATCGGTAGGCAACATCAATGCTCACAAACAGCAAGACAGCTTCTTCTGAAAGATTAATTAATTACTGAAAGTGCCATTTAGTGTGAAGCTTAATGAATCAATTAACTTTCACATTTCCTATCATAAAATATGGTGAGCAGCAAGCACATTGAGAAATGGAACCAAAATGAAGACTGCTCCCATAAAACACTTCTGAATTCTACAGTCATTACAGTTATAACAATCCAGTGCTCAAACCAGCGGCACTTTACAACCTGAACTTTTTATTGGCTACAAATTAATACTTCAAAGCATATAACAAACTTTAATATAACAAATCTAATCATTTTTAAGTGCACTCCCTTTTTCTTCTTTTAGTAATGACTTTCTTGCAGTACTTCTGATCAAAGTTTGATTTAGGAAATAATCATAGATAAGTGCATTATAATTCTTAATCATCTTTCATATTAGTTTTGGTTCATGCTGTATCTTCTGTTTTGTCTGGATATAAGTAAAACTTCAATAGAGACAGTACAATTCTTCTAGACTCTAGAGAATGCAGAAACTTTCAAATCCACATGATGATGATTTTGTATGTTCTCCCTGTGACCACATGGTTTTCTCCGAGATCTTCAGTTTCTTTAGTTACAGTCCAAAGAGTACAGGTTTAGATTAATTGGCTTGCTATACATGTAAATTGTTCCAGGTGTTTGCAGGATAGTGTTAGAGTGCGGGGATCGCTGGGTCGGCGTGGACTCGGTGGGCCGAAGTTTGATTCATAGGAAATCTAATCATAGATTTTCTCTCAAACATAGAGCAATGACATTATAATTCTTAATCATCTTTCATATTGAATTTAGTTTTGGTTCATGCCTGTATCTTCTGGTTTGTCAGAAAGAGTTTAGTTAGATATAAGTAAAACTTCTACATAATATTGAGACAGTACAATAAAATAGGTTACAGACTTTAGACTCTAGACTCTAGAGATGCAGTGCAGAAACAGGCCCTTCGGCATATTAAATCCACATCGATCCAGGTTCGATCCCGACAATGGGTGTTGTCTGCAAGGAGTTTGTATGTTCTCCCCGTGACCACATGGGTTTTCTCCGAGATCTTCAGTTTCCTCCTACATTCCAAAGATGTACAGGTTTGTAGATTAATTGGCTTGCTATACATGTAAATTGTTCCAGGTGTTTGCAGGATAGTGTTAGAGTGCGGGGATCGCTGGTCGGCGTGGACTCGGTGGGCCGAAGGGCCTGTTTCCAAGCTAGATCTCTAAACTAAACTAAATTAAACCCTGTACACTATCACTATCCTACACATTAGAGGCAGAACCAATTAACCTACAAACCTGTATGTCTTTGGAGTGTGGGAGGATAGCGGGGCACCTGGAGAAAACCCACATGGTCACAGGGAGAACATACAAACTCCATACAGATAGCTCCCATAGTCAAGATTGAAGCTGGGTCTTAGGCCCTGTACGGCGGCAACTCAGAGCTCCCGTGGATTTTGAAGCCACAGCACCAAAGAGAAGCAGGAGAAAGCACTGATTGGCTCTAGCCCGAGTGGGAGGAGAGTTAGGTGAGTCAGAGGGGGGAAACAGTTTAAAACTGAGGAATTTGGTTTGTAAATTGGTAAATTAGGCAATTTATCAGTCAACATAAGCAGGACGGCTCTGAGGGAGCGGCCTTGTGAGAAAAGTGCGAGTCTTTGACTCGAGAGTCTTCGGCGAGGAGGCTGAGGAGAGGAGGCTACGCAAAATGCTGGAGAGGGAGAGACGAAATAAGGAGATGTCAAGCAAGCTGATTCAGTGTGATGCTTGCAGTATGTGGGAGGTCAAGGACACTGCTGGTGCCTCTGGCTGCTACAAATGTGAGAAGTGCATCCAGGTACAGCTCCTGAAGAACCGTGTTGGGGAACTGGAGAAGCAAGTGGATGACCTCAGGTTCGTCCGAGAAACTGAGTCGTTCCTCGACAAGTCCTACAGTAAGGTTGTTACACCTAAGGTATTGGAAGAGAGAAGGTGGGTGACGGTGAGAAAGGGAGGGAAACATGGAATGCAAAGGTCCCCGGGTGTTGTACCTCTTGTGAACTTTAGAGAGCTCGGAAAAATGTTGAAAAGCAGGACCTCCAGGGTTGTTATCTCCGGTTTGCTGCCAGTTCCTCGTGTTGGCAAGAGCAGGAACAGGGAAATATGGGACCTGAACGTGTGGCTGAGGAATTGGTGCACGGGGCAGGGATTTAGATTCTTAGATCACTGGGATCTGTTTTGGAGTAAGAGGGAACTGTGAAAAATGGACGGATTGCATCTTAACAGGTGGGGGACCAGCATACTGGCAGGCAGGTTTGCCACTGCTACACGGGTGGTTTTAAACTGAATAAGGGGGGTGGGGTGTCAAATGGGATAGTCGAGGAAAGAGAGTAAAGGGAAAGAGAGTAAAGGGATGGTTAATGACCCCAGAATTAACGGGAAAGAAAGCTCACAAAGGGATAGGAGAGTATGGCCAAGTGTAATAGGGATCGATGTGAAAGGTGAGATGCGTAAGAAATTAAAAGTATTGTATATGAATGCTCGAAGTATAAAACGTAAGTAGATGAGCTTGAGGCTCAGTTAGAGGTTGGTAGATATGACATTGTGGGGATTACTGAGACGTGGCTGCAGGAGGATCGGGTCTGGGAACTTAATATTCAGGGTTATACATCCTAAGGACAAGAAGGGTTCGGCCCGAAACGTTGCCTATTTCCTTTGCTCCATAGATGCTGCTGCACCCACTGAGTTTCTCCAGCTTTTTTGTGTACCTATAGAAAGGACAGGCAGGTGGGCAGAGGAGGGGGGGGGTTGCTCTGCTGGTGAGGGATGGAATTCAGTCCCTTGCGAGGGAAGATATAGGGACTGACGAGGTAGAGTCACTGTGGATTGAGTTGATGAATTGTAAAGGCAAGAAGACACTAATTGGTGTTATGTACCTCAAATACCTCAAATTGGTGTTATACCTCCAAATAGTAGCCTGGATGTAGGGTGTAAGTTGCAGCAGGAGTTAAAACTGGCATGTAACAAAGGTAATGCCACTGTGGTGATGGGGGATTTCAATATGCAGGTGGACTGGGAAAATCAGGTTGGTTCAGGATCCCAAGAAAGGGAGTTTGTAGAATGCCTCCGAGATGGATTCTTAGAGCAGCTTACAATGGAACCGACCAGAGAAAAGGCAATTCTGGATTTAGTGTTGTCCAATGAACCAGATATGATAAGAGAACTCGAGGTAAAGGAACCGCTTGGAGGTAGTGATCATAATATGATTAGTTTTAATCTGTAATTTGAGAAGGAGAAGGTTAAATCGGAAGTGTCAGTGATGCAGCTGAACAAAGGGGGTCATGAAGGCATAAGAGGGAAGCTGGCCAAGGTAGACTGGAAAGGGATCCTAGCAGGAATTACAGTGGAACAGCAATGGCAGGAATTTCTGGGCATAATCCGGAAGACGCAGGATCATTTCAATCCAAAAAGGACGAAAGATTCTAAGGGAGTAGGAGGCAACCGTGGCTGACAAGGGAAGTTAGGGATAGAATAAAACGAAAAGAAAAGATGTATAACACAGCAAAGAGTAGCCGGAAGCCAGAGGATTGGGAAACTTTCATAGGACAACAGAAGGAAACAAAACGGGCAATACGGGCTGAAAAGATGAAGTACGAATGGAAGCTGGCCAGGAATATAAAGAAGGACAGTAAAAGCTTCTTTAGATATGTTAAGGGGAAAAGCATATGTCAAATGTGGGTCCCTTGAAGGCAGACACGGGTGAAATTATTATGGGCAACAAGGAAATGGCAGAAGAGTTGAATAGGTACTTCAGATCTGTCTTCACTAAGGAAGACACAAACAATCTCCCAGATGTACTGGAGGACAGAGGATCTAAGGGGGTAGAGGAACTGAAAGGAATTTTCATTAGGCGAGAAATAGTATTGGGTGGGCTAATGGGACTGAAGGATGATAAATCCCCTGGGCTTGATGGTCTGCATCCCAGGGTCCTCAGGGAGGTGGCTCTAGAAATAGTGGACGCATTGGTGATCATTTTCCACTGTTCAATAAATTCAGGATGAGTTCCTGTGGATTGGAGGATAGCTAATGTTATCCCACTTTTCAAGAAAGGAGCGAGAGAGAGAAAAACAGGGAATTACAGACCAGTTTGCCTGACTTCGGTGGTGGGAAGGATGCTGGAGTCAATTATTAAAGAGGTAATAATGGGACATTTGGATAGCAGTAAAAGGATTAGTCCAAGTCAACATGGATTTATGAATGGGAAATCATGCTTGACTAATCTTCTGGAATTCTTTGAGGATGTGACAAGTAAAATGGATGAAAGGGAGCCAGTGGAAGTAGTGTATCAAGACTTTCAGAAAGCCTTTGATAAGCCCGCACGGGAGACTGGTGACTAAAATTAGAGCACATGGTATTGGGGGTAGGGTGTTGACATGGATAGAAAATTGGTTGGCAGACCGGAAGCAAAGAGTAGGAGTGAACGGGTCCTTTTCAGAAGGCAGTGGCGAGTGGAGTGCCGCAAGGCTCGGTGTTGGGGCCACAACTGTTTACCATATATATTAATGATTTGGAAGAGAGAATTAGGAGCACCACAAGCAAGTTTGCGGATGACACAAAGCTGGGTGGCAGTGTGAACTGTGAAAGAGGATGTTAGGAGGTTACAGGGTGACCTGGACAGGTTGAGTTAGTGGGCAGATTTGTGGCAGATGCAGTATAATATAGATAAATGTGAGGTTACCCACTTTGGCGGCAAAAACAAGGGGGCAGGTTATTATCTCAATGGGGTTAGGTTAGGTAAGGGGGAGGTGCAGCGAGACCTGGGCATCCTTGTACACCGGTCACTGAAAGTTGGCTTACAGGTACAGCAGGCAGTGAAGAAAGCTAATGGAATGTTGGCCTTCATAACAAGAGGATTTCAATATAGGAGTAAAGAGGTTCTTCTGCAGTTGTATAGGGCTCTGGTGAAACCACATCTGGAGTATTGTGTACAGTTTTGGTCTCCTAATTTGAGGAAGGACATCCTTGTGATTGAGGCAGAGCAGCGTAGGTTCACGAGATTGATCCCTGGGATGGCGGGACTGGGGAAAGATTGAAAAGACTAGGCTTGTATTCACTGGAGTTTAGAAGGATGAGGGGGTATCTTATAGAAACATATACAATTATAAAAGTACTGGACAAGCTAGATGCAGGAAAAATGTTCCCAATGTTGGGAGTCCAGAACCAGGGGCCACAGTCTTAGAATAAAGGGGGGGGTCATTTAAGACTGAGGTGAGAAAAAACTTTTTCACCCAGAGAGTTGTGAATTTATCGAATTCCCTGCCACAGAGGGCAGTGGCGGCCAAGTCACTGGATGGATTTAAGAGAGAGTTAGGGGATAGTGGAATCAAGGGATATGGGGAGAAGGCTGGCACGGGTTATTGATAGGGGGCGATCAGCCATGATCACAATGAATGGCGGTGACAGCTCGAAGGGCCGAATGGCCTCCTCCTGCACCTATTTTCTATTTCTATCGCTGTGCCACAGTACCACCCTATAAAAGAATAACTTTCAAGCTGTTTTCCAATGTTTTAATTCATGTAGCAGTTAACTGATTTCAGTAATGTTCTTCAAATAGCTTTTAAATATTTGAAGGAAATGTACACTAACTATGTAAGAACATTAAGACATTAGGATGCAATGTGCTGCCAACTAGCTGACAGCAACATAGACAATAGCCAGCTAACAACAGTGTATGCAACAGTGCTTCCTGGATAGACTCAAAATGCTGGAGTAAGTCAGCGGCCCCTCAGCTTCATACCAGCTACAGCTAGGGTAGCCTCATTCATCTGAATATGATTGCCAGTTTTAATTAAATAATTTGTTTTGAAACGCACTTAACTTTACTCCTTTCACAGTTGCTGTCGACCTGTTGAGTGTTTCCAACATTTTTTTTTTGTATTCATTTCAAATTTCCAGCATTTCGTTTTATGTGATTACTTTCTACTTAGTGACCTTTTCAGAACAAGTAATGGGGATTAATTACTAATTCTTGGCTTTTTTTTTAGAGATCACAAATTAACTCGCAGAACATTGAAATTGTACAAGATACAAGAAGGGCATTAAGACCTGAAGCTCTGAGGAAAGTAGAAACCTTCAGTCTCTTTAAATGGGATATAAGGTGAGTTTACAGGCAAAATTACAATCCTTGGATACCACAACCTGAATTTAAAAGGCAAGTGTACCTGATGTATTTATTACTGTGTAACTGAATTAAAATTCCTGGTTCCCCAGGCAAAGGTAAGGCTTTGTACTTTCCCTGATGCGTGAAATGTCGGCACTATTGGAGTGGGAGACAGTGCTGAAGGAACTCAGTGGGTCAGACAGCACCTCTGGAGAACATGGATAGGTTACGTTTTGGGACCCTTCTTCAAATGGGTGACTTGCTGTTACTCCAGCACTTTGTGTCTTTTTGTGTAAACCAGCATCTGCAGCTTCCTGTTTCAGCACTATTGGCGTGTTTGGTTCCATGTGCATTATATGTGAAAACCAATCAATTGCCTTTACTTTTGCTTTCTCAATCAACAGGTTAATCCAACCAGGAAACATCTAGTGAAGGAATTGAACCTCGCATTTCAACTACTCCCCTCATCTCATCTATCTCTAATCAGGATTCCTCACTTATCTTGGTAAACCTTCTAGCCTCCCCTTTGTCCATTGAAAATTAATTTACTTTCCTTTTTTACCCTCTCCCATGTACAAGAGAAAGATCCACATGCCACACAGCAAACAGGAACAATGGACACGGATTTCTTTCCCTAATGACCCATGTAGATGATTAGTGCTTTCACATTTTAACTTGGGTTCATCAAGTAAGTTGGAATATCTCCTTCCCATGCAATGGGCAGAGTTAAATATACTTACAAAACAATTTCAATACGAAACAGTAACTATGTTTCCCTTCCCACAGATTTGGCCTGATCTGCTTATTATCCCAGCATTTTCTGTTTTTGTTTATACCTGCAGTTTTTTTTCATTAGAAAATAGTTTGTGGTAAGTGCCATTTGATTTCACTGTTAATGACAGTATCCATCCGTTTGCTAATGATTGAGAGCAGATTAATTACCCTGTAATTAGCAGAATTGATTTCTCCTATTTTTTCACTTGTTAAATATATGCTAGTGTTGTAACATTACTAGAACTGCTTGGCTAGAGTACGATGTTTAATTGTCCATTACTATTTATAGCTAACAACATTAAAAAGACATTTGGACAGATACATGGATAAGAAAGGTTTAGAGGGATATGGGCCAAACGTGGGCAGGTGGGACTAGAGTAGATGGGACATCTTGGCCACAATGGACTAGCTGGGCTGAAGGGCTTGTTTCTGTGTTGTATGACTCTATGAATCTAATATGATAGATTGTAGGAGCTTTAATCTGATGTGAGCTTGCTAAACCCTGCCTATTGCATACTGTTTTTGTTCATGAGCATGCTTGAAGTCTTATACTGCAGTTTCACTTTGCCAGCACCTCAAGTTTACCCATACTAGTTGTTAGTCCTGGCAAATCCCCCCACGTTTATCAATGAACCAGTGTTGATCCAGCCTTGATAGTAATGGTACAAAGAAGAAAATGAATATAATGAGGTTGATGTTTGTGAGAATGTGCTTTTCTGCTTCTGCTGATGCCCATTTTTATGCAGTTGATTATGAGTCGATTTAATTCAGCATATTAGTCGTGTCACACAACACGGCAGGTTCAGCAGCAAGTTCAATCTGTGCAAGGAGCTGTCGACACTGAAAGGGAACGAGACATGTTCAAAGCTTCATAACTTGTTACACATGATCTCGTGAAGATGTCTGCATTAAACAGCCTCTTTCCTGACAAAAATACTCAGTTACTCAGTAAAAGAAGTGCTTCTGCTGCTAAAGGAAACTTAAAGTACCTTAGTGGTTGCTCAACGGTTATTTTGAAGATTGATTAAAATAAACACTTGATTTGGCTTATGCCATTTGGATAATAATAATAATAATAATAAATTTTATTTATGGGCGCCTTTCAAGAGTCTCAAGGACACCTTACCAAAAATTTAGCAGGTAGAGGAAAAACATGTAAGGGGAATGAAATAAATAGTTGAGGCATGACTAGTACACAAAGTAAATACAGAATTCAATTCAAAACACAATACGAGGCAATTAATGCACAGATTAAAAGGGAGGGGGAACGTGGGGCTAAGGATAGGCAGAGGTGAAGAGATGGGTCTTGAGGCGGGTCTGGAAGATGGTGAGGGACACGGAATTGCGGATCAGTTGGGGGAAGGAGTTCCAGAGCCTGGGAGCTGCCCTGGAGAAGGCTCTGTCCCCAAAACTGCGGAGGTTGGACTTGTGGATGGAGAGGAGACCGGCTGATGTGGATCTGAGGGACCGTGAGGGTTGGTAGGGGGAGAGGAGGTCAGGGAGATATGGGGGGGGGGGGGGGGGGGCAGATGGTGGAGGGCTTTCTAGGTGAGGATCAGGATTTTGTAGTTGATCCGTTGGGAGATGGGAAGCCAGTGAAGTTGTTTGAGGACTGGAGTGATGTGATGCCAGGATTTGGTGTGGGTGATGAGTCGGGCGGCTGCGTTCTGGACCAGTTGGAATCGGTTGATGTAGGTGGAGCTGATGACAAGGAGAAGTGAGTTGCAGTAGTCCAGTCGGGAGGAGATGAAGGCATGGGATGAGTCTTTCAGGAGCGGGAGGTGTGAGAGAGGGTCTGAGTTTGGCGGTTGCGGAGATGGAAGAAGGAGGTTTTAATGGCATGGCGGATGTGAGGCTCAAGGGAGAGGGTGGAATCAAAGATCACGCCAAGGTTGCGGGCCTTGGGAGATGGATAATAGCATCAGCTCTGAGCAGCAGGACGTCAATTGCATTTCTATTCATTGACATTTGTGAATCTCCCATCTCCTTCCTCCTATGCCACATTTTTCCATGAACAAGAACCCAAGATGATCATAGCAGCATCTCACTCTACATGGGCCCCCACGAGGCTCGCGGTATTGCTGTGTGGATCATTTCCTTGGTCAACCCTGAACAAAGCACTCAGAACCTCGAACAGCAAACCATTTCATTTTATATCAGATTAATGGTTTAGATCAGAATACCAGTTTCAGAAAAAAAATGAAACTAGATGGTGCTTATTAAGTTACACATTCTTAGCTCACAGGCAAGTGCCTATAAAATAGAAATTTAAATTTATATTTTAATGTTCCCAAGAGAATTTACATGCTAATATTCTGATCTTTTCTTAACAGCTGAAATAGACCCCATAAAGTACTGATTATGGAAAATGGAAAGATAAAGTTTGATCAAACATTTATGTTGCATATCATCCAAGTACAAAATTGTACATCTGCAAATATATTGCTTTCATTTATAGCTTAAGGGGTTAAAATTGCAGTATATCATAGTTACATTTCAAAATGGTTTTCATTTTTATTTCTAATGCACATTTAGAACATTCATTACCACCCTCAAATACTCAGCCCCAGTTCCTGCAGAGTGAGGAACACATTTCTTAGTTATGATTGATCTGAACTATGCTCGGTCGTTGGGTCAGATCATGATGGTTCTATTTTACAATTTCCCTTCATACATATCATCCCAATACGGTCTATCACGCCAGTCAAAATGAGCTCCAGTAGCTCTTACTGAAGTTAATAACTTCAAAATAATACAAATAACAATGTATTTTGCATCCTTTTACAAAAGAATGAAACAATGGTTTCCATATTGCTTCCATTGCTCCTGATGTTGGAAGACTATACTTCAGAAAAAAATTAAATTGTTCTTCGCAATATTCTTCAGTCAGTTTTGTTTTCATTGCTGCTGTCTGTTAGCAGAGATGTTTTGGGTGTTTATTCATTTTCCAGTTTCATTGTCTCCCTACTGCGAGAAAAAAAACATATTATTCAAAATGCAGTAGTTGTCCAAGGAAGATCATCCCATTCAAGTCATGAACTAGATGTTGTCGGTACAGTGGTGCAGCTAGCAGAACCGCTGCCTCACAGAACCAGAGACCTGGGTTCGATCCTGACCTCGGGTGCTGTCTGAGTGCAGCTTGCACATTTTCCCGTGACCGCGTGGGGTTCCTTCAGGTGTTCCGGTTTCCTCCCATGTCCCAAATGCATATGGGTTTGTCGGTTAATTGGCCTCTGTAAATTGCCCCTTCGTGTGTAAGGCATGGACGCAAAAGTGGAATATCATAGAACTAGTGTGAAACGGTAATCGATGGTCAGTGCAGATGACCATTTGCACAGAGGGCACCCAAGGTCAGGATCTAACCCAGATCTCTGGTGCTGTGAGGCATCAGTTCTACCTGTGTTTTCCAGATGTTCCAGAGATGTATATAGATCCAGAAAGTTAGCAACTGATGAGGACAAGTCCTCAGTAAGCAAATTGCAGTGGACCAAGCGTGAAATGGAGAAAGGCAAGAGATAGGACAAATCATTCAACAGGCATAATGGGCCTCTTTTGATATACCACTTAATTTATGACTGGCTTTGGAGGCATAATATGTTATCCAGCCAGTTAATGCTCAACTTGAAATCTAACTAATATTAAGAACATTTGAGAAATGTATTTGAGCTGTCTTTTAACATTATAAATGATTGATGAAGCATAATTCAATATTCATTCTACAGCTCTACACTTTTGCATACTTCACAAGTGTGAAATGATTTATTTTAGTTATACCATTGCTATCTATTGTAGATTTTTGCAAAAAGACAGATTTCTTTTTATTCAGCCTTATTCTCCCTGATTATTTTAGAGTGTATTTTAAAATCTGATCAACATTATTTTGAATGTTTGAACAAAGTACCTGTACAGTGGAGAGGACGTGGTTTGCTTGTTGATCCACATGTCCATGGAAAGCGATGGTCGGAGGACTGCAGCAGTCTCGGGCTTGCTTGGATAGGGCACCGCTCATAATACCTACAGCATGGACAGGTCATTCAAAATGGCGTCCAAACATGGTGCCTCTTGCATGCGGGATCTGTAGACTTTTTCTGTACAATTTGCTAATCGGGGATGTGCTTAAGTTAGGCAATAATCTACTGGACTGTTAGTAAGATAATAATTTCACTGTGCATTTGCACATGTGACAATAAAAGCACCATTGATTATTTATCTGAACCTTTACTCTCCATGTATTTGTCTCAATGTATTTTAAACATTGAATTGTATCCACGTCTATAACTTCCACTAGCTGGTCACTAGCAGCATGCCCACCACATTTGGTGTGAAAATGTTGCCCTTCAGGTCCTTTTTAAATGTGTCCTCTCTCACCTTAATTCTATGGCCTCTAATTTACAACTTCCCAACCCTGGGAAAAAGACTCTGACCATCCACCTGATCTATGCTCCTCATGATACATTTACAAGGTCACCCCTCAATCTAGACCTTTAGGGAAAAATGTACCAACCTATTCAGGCTCTCCTTATAAATAACTCAAGCTTCCAGTCCTAGTGGATCTTTTCTGCATCTTTCCAAAAGCAGGTGACAAAAAATGCACAAAATACTCCAAATGTGGTCTCACCAATGAAATGTAAGTTGTAATGTGGTCCCAACTCCTGTACCCAATGGTTTAACAATGAATGCAAACATGCCAAACACCTTCTTCACCCCACTGTTGGGGTGGAAGATTGCAACCTACACGTGGTCCACCCTGTTTCGACTCACTAACGCAATCAACCCGACGTGCACAAACAAATAGATCAAATAGAACAAGTTGACCTACAACTTTAGACTGTGCACGTCATACGCAAGAGGAAGAAGACCCCAGTCTATCTGCTTCACCACTTTCAGGGACACATAGCATAATTAGATTAAGTATTTTTAGATTTAAGCATTGAGCACCTTTCAGTTTTTAGTTTGTTTTGCTTTTTCCCTCTGCACCCAGCGCAGTCCTATGCATGATTCCCCACATCTAAAGGGGGTTTGGCAGAAAAAAGTATTTATATTCCCCTTCCCATGGTTGTTGCCAGGAATTCTGAGGAATATAAAAATGTTTTCAGGCGAAACATACCAGATTATATTCTGATCTAAACCATTTTCTATTTCTCTTCAAAATCTCTATTATCTACAGCCCCCCCGCCTCCCCAATTTCCTAATGCCTGCTAAACTTAATTTAGTTGTTCAGTAATACACAACATTATAACAATTTCAATCGGCAATTACGTCTCCAGTTTAATCTGAGCCAAAAATATAGATGTCGTTAAAAGTAGCATATGTCATGTGGTCTCACCAAGAGAAATATGCATATCAACTTTTACTTAAATTTGGCATACTTTTCTGAAGAAGGGTTCCGAGCTGGAAATGTCACCTATTCGGTTTTTTTTCTCCAGCGATGCTGCAAGACCCGCTGAATTACACCAGCATTCTGTATCTACCTTCTCTATAAACCAGCATCTGCAGTTCCTTCCAATATACTCTTTTTTTTCCCTGCCGTAATTCAGGTTTTCTCTTCAGAGCCAATTGTAAACTGAGAGAAAGCAGAGACGCAATGGAGTGCACTCTATCCCAGCATACATTGTGATGGTGAAAGTCCTCTATTGAAACCACAGGCTCTGCATGAAGATAGACGGCTTTCACCCACGCTATGGATTCCGGGAATAACCCACATTGTACGATATCTGTTCGTTTCCCCAACACCGGGAACTACCAGCCGCAACCTTTCAAACAGAATTACTAATTTCAACTGTCGTGTGGCCCAAGGTGGATAATTCATAAAGAGACATTTCCAATGCCATATATTATGTGTACAATAACAGAAAATGTAACACAATCCAATGCGTCTTAAAAAATCTGGTTAATTTCTTAACAGGTTAAAAACACCTTAAGATTTTAAAAAAATATCTGCCTTAGGTTACTGGCAACTGAAAATTACCCTTTAGTGTTGAAAACAAAAACAAAAATCAAAGGGAGTTGATGACCATGTGTGTGAGATAATGTTGCAAAGAGTACAAGTAGGGGGAGAGAAGGAATCTCCCTCTCAATGGAAAACACGGTGGGTCGAATTGCCACTTTCTAAACCTTTATAAATACAAAATAACAGATAGGCTACTTTGCAGAAGCTGGATCCCAGATTACCCTCGTCCCACCTCCTCCAATGATAGTAGTAGAATTAGGCCATTCGGCCCATCAAGTCTATTATCAAGTATATCAAGAACATCGTACACTACATATAAACCGAAAGCACTTGGGTCTGAAGCAAACTGAGAAACGTCTGGAGAAGAACAGGCGAGAATTAATACTAAAGATAGACACACAGAGCTGGAGTAACTCTGTGGGACAGGCTGATGTAAAAGTTGCTGCAGTGCTGGGCGAAGATCCTGCAGGATCTATAGGATCTGTGGTGCTCGTCCCCGCGCTCCACCCGGAACCATCCGTCCCCGCGCTGCACCCGGAACCATCCGGCCCCGCGCTGCACCCGGAACCATCCGTCCCCGCGCTGCACCCGGAACCATCCGTCCCCGCGCTGCACCCGGAACCATCCGTCCCCGCGCTCCACCCGCCATCCGTCCCCGCGCTGCACCCGGAACCATCCGTCCCCGCGCTCCACCCGGAACCATCCGTCCCCGCGCTCCACCCGGAACCATCCGGCCCCGCGCTCCACCCGGAACCATCCGTCCCCGCGCTGCACCCGGAACCATCCGTCCCCGCGCTTCACCCGGAACCATCCGGCCCCGCGCTTCACCCGGGGGACGATCAGGGCCGGGCCGCCCTCCTCAAAGATGGCGGCGCTACTGGCAGTTGGTTCGCGTGGACCCGGCGGACAGGAATCCAGCGGTAAATGGACGGGACTGGACCTTGGAGAGAGAGAGAGGGGGGAGAGAGATAGATCAGGAGAGAGAGTGGGAAGAGAAAGTGGGAAGAGAAAGTGACAAAGGGTCTGCATGAAGTTTAGGTCCAACGTGATGAGGAGAGGAGAGCAACGCAACGCCAGGGTCGGGACCGCCTGTCTCATTTGCTCTCAGTTCAATAATTCATAAATTATAGGAGCAGAATTAGGCCATTCGTCCCACCCCGTCTGCTCCGCCATTCAGTCATAGCTGAAGCTATATTTAAGAGGGAGTTAGATGTGACTAAAGGGATCAGAGGGTATGGAGAGAAGACAGGTACAGGATACTGAGTTGGATGATCAGCCATGATCATATTGAATGGCGGTGCAGGCTCGAAGGGCCGAATGGCCTACTCCTGCACCTATTTTCTATGTTTCTAAGATATACACAAAAAGCTGGAGTAACTCAGCAGAATGGGCAGCATCTCTGGAGAGAAGGAATGGGTGACGTTACAGGTCAAGACCCTTCAGTCATGGCTGATCTCTCTTTCCCTCTCAACCCCACTCCCCTGCCTTTGTCTCATAACCCCTGACACCCGTACTAATCAAGTAATTCAGTTCAATAATTCTAATTCATTCCACCGTTCATGTTAAACCCTTCTCCATGTTTCCCTCTTGATAGCAACCACCAGCTGCAGGAACTCTGGTCTTTAGAGCGTGTAATATTGCAGCACTGGTGCAGGACCTTTGGCCCACAAAGTATTTGCTGAACAGGTTAGACACAAGGAACTACAGATGCTGCGATCTTCCTAGAACACAAAGTGCTGGAGTCATTCAGTGGGCCAGGCAGCATCCGTGGAGAACCTGGATGGGTGAAGTTCTAGGTCCATGAAGCATTCCCCAGTCTATGCCAAGTTAAATTACTCTGCCTGCATGTGATCTATATCCTTCCATTCCCTGCATATCCAAGTGTCTGAGGTAGGGTCTTGGCCCGAAACGTCACCTATTCTTTTTCTCCGGAGATGCTGTTTGACCTGCTGAGTTACTCCAGCTTTTTTTGCTTTTTTAAGCCTCTTTCAGACTTTAATCTCTTGCTTTTTGTAATGTTGGCATTATTTTCCTCCTCTGTCTACAGTCCATGTCTACTGTGGACTCGAACATTCTCCTGAATTTCACGGAACCAAAGAAGCAGGCTTCTGGCCCCATTCCTGTATTGCTGGTGGTACAAGCACATAATTCATTCTTGGCCTGCCCTGTGCATTTTATATGCTACTCTTGATCCATGTTCCTCATTATCCTCATTATGGTCAAATCATTTAAAAAATTCCAATGAACAAATTTAATAATGGTCAAATTGAAAATAATCCCTTTAACAATTAATGAGATTATTTTCCCATGACTTTTGTAGTCGACCTGCCTACATTCTGAAGCTGGATCAGTGAATGTTGTAATGTAACAAGTGTAATGTTGGTAACTATGATTGTGAACTTTGTTCCTTGCATTCATTTCAGCCATCTTTGTGATACTTATTTAAAACAAGTTGATTGTCTCTCAATTCTGTGTTTGTGATAGTAATTTAATCTAATTGATCCACACACGTACCTATTCTCAATTGTGTACTTGCAGTTGTGAAATCTTAATTGCATTCACGGATTGTCATTCCTTACTGGATATAACATCTCAGAAGAAAATTACGCCTTTTGTTTTCTTGGGATCACTTTCCCAATCAACATGATCCAGAGTTGTCTTCTTTACCCAGCATCATTTTGTTCTCGTATCTCTATAATCCCTTGATTTCCACTAAGTATCCAGAAATCTATTTCTCTTTGATAGCGATGCAATCAGTAATTAAGCCACCACAGTCTCTGAGGATAAGAAGGCCGAAGATGCACCACTCTGAACAAAAATATCTCTATTTAAGTCCAAAATTGCCTATCCCTTAGTTTAAGATTGTGACTCCTAGTTTTAGTCTCCTCAAACATGGGGAAATATGCTCTTCAATTCGGTACTATTGAATTCTAAAAATTTAGTACGTTTTAATGAGCTCACCGTTCCTAAATCCTCTCCTTAATCTCCCCTTGTTTGCCCGAAATCAGTCTGTTAAACCTTTTCTGCACCATGTACAAAAAGTATTCCCCTCTTTAGAAGGGACACCAAATTATGCATATGATTTCAATTATAGTCTCTGTATAATGGTGATATTGGTTTTCGGGTCCTACCTTATTTTTAAATAAGAGCTTGAACCATTGTAGTTACCATTGCTAAAGCCTTCATAATGATTTTATGTTGCTTCAGAACTGCCGATCATGTTTTCTCCTTCTCTCCAGAGACCCATCCCTTCTCTCCAGAGATGCTGCCAGTCCTCCTGAGTTACTCCAGCTTTTTATGTCTATCTTTGGGTTAAACCAGTATCTGCAGTTCCTTCCTACACGTCTTCTCCTGCATTGTCCTGCTCATCCATAAATTATGTTCTCTGCTTGCTCCTGAAACATCTTTCCCTTTATGCTTAAACTCTCCCATGCCATTCCACACATATCATTGTATCTTTACTGCTGTTTCTGTTCTGCGGGATACTCTGTTCCTTCTGGGCCTCACTCGATCTGCTTCTCCCTTGATCAGTTACCTTAGACATACTCTTTCAACTGCTGACATTGTATATAAACTAAATCCTTCAGTCGCTGCAGCTATTAAATTCTTGTCAGTTACTTGTTCCATTTCACTTTTAATTCAACTGGTTGGGAAGAAATGCCGCTGATATTTTATAAAAGAAAGTAGTCATGATAATGTGATAATTTTCATTTTTTTTTAGGATGTAACATGTAGAATGGATAAGGGCGAGCCAGAGGATGTGGTGTATCAGGACTTTCAAAAAGCCTTTTGACAAGGTCCCACAAGAGATTAGTGTGCAAAATTAGAGCACATAGTATTGGTGGTTGGGTATTGACATGGATGGAGAACTGGTTGGCAGACAGGAAGCAAAGAGTATGAATTAACAGGCCCTTTTCAGAATGGCAGGCAGTGACTAGTGAGGTGCCACGAGGCTCCGTGTTGGGACTCCAGATATTTACAATATATATTCACGATTTAAATGAGGGAATTAAATGTGACATCTCCAAGTTCGCGGATGACACGAAGCTGGGTGGCAGTGTGAGCTGCGATGAGGATGCTATGAGGCTGCAGAGTGACTGGGATTGGATGGGTGAGTGGGCAGATGCATGGCAAATGCAGTATAATGTGGATAAATGTGAGGTTATCCATTTTGGTGGCAAGAACAGGAAGACAGATTATTATGTCAAAGGTGTCAGATTAGGAAAAGGGGTGGTGCAATGAGACCTTCTTGGTACACTTCTAACTTTTTTAATTATTGCCACTGTACATCAGTTGTTAATTTAAACTTTGAAATTGGTTATCAAGAACAATCAAAGGTTCAAGCGATACAGAACAAAGATAGGAATACATAAAGTTAGGTAGCATTATATAAATGGATCACTGAAATCCTATGTCAGGCAAGAAATCAATTTTGTATTTGTGTCATAGAAATTCACTTTTGAAAATATAAGCATCCATAGCGATCCACTGTTATCTTCTATAATTCTGTAAGCAAAGGTTTTATTTTACAATTGTGCTTGTTGGACTATTGAGAGGAGATTGCTGAAACTCATTTTGACACTAGATGTCAGCATTGCATCAAATGAAAAATTTGAACTGGAGCGCACCCTTTCTAATCCGAGAAACCTGCCTATTCCTCATTTTTAGATTCCGATGGAGACCTTGCAAGTGAGCACTCCTCTTCAATGGAAAATGGGGAAAATCGTGAGGCAGCGGCTGAACCTGGAGGGGAATCCCCGGTTGAAAATCCTAATGCTGGCTGGGCAGATGCAATGAGCAGAATTCTCAACAAGAGTACGCCTGGCGACAAACCAACGATACTTGTTAAAAAGAAAGAGAAAGAAAAAGAAAAACTGAAACAAGAGATGTTAGAAAAGATGAAAAAGGTATTGCATTGAGCTCTTGAAATTGAGGCAATTAACAGTTTTTGAATGGGCCCAAGGAAACTAAATATACAACTCTTCTTCAGAAGAATAATGTACTGTGTAAGAAGCAGACAATGTTGAAATGAGAAGGTAAAATAGGGTGACATCTGAAGGGTTAAAATAACAGGGTTCTTGTTTATAGGAGCAAATATAATTGAGATGTAGTAGGAATTGTAAAATATATTGCTTAGGAATCCCATTGAAGCTGTCACGAGTTTAAAAATCAATATGCTTCTGGAGCAGGATGGGGGGAGGTTAAGGGAAGGTTGATAAAATATTGACCAGTATTTCAAAGCAAAGGGTTTTATAGGGATTAATCTTTTCTGCAGGTTCAAGTGAGTTGACAAAATAATTTTTTTCATACCTTCAGAAAATGTGGTTAATTTTTCTGCGCTAATAATACTGGCAACATTGGTTACAAATACAGTGCCCGCCATAATGTTTGGGACAAAGAACCATAATTTATTTATTTGCCTCTGTACTCCACAATTCGAGATTTGTAATAGAAAAAAAATCACATGTAGTTAAAGTGCACATTGTCAAATTTTAATAAAGGCCAAAATTCACCATGTAGAAATTACAGCAGTGTTTATACACAGTCCCACCATTTCAGGGCACCATAATGTTTGGGACACACGGCTTTATCGAGGGCACTGTATATCACATTTTTAACATACAGATTTGTTTTAAGAAAGTTTCCAAATAAATAAGGGATTAATTGATTCCTGAATGATCAGGTTTACATGGATGAATCCACTGTTGTACATTGACAACATTCTGCTTGCTTTTAGTTCTTGATCACAGATAAACAAAGCAAGGGTGTGTGTGCAGTAAAAAATGACGAACAAGATGTGAATTTTGTCAAACTGCCAACTTAATTTCAAGTGAAATAAAGCAGCGTTGAACTCGTAATTACAGAAAAGTAATAATACTGAAGGAGACCATTTGACCTGTTGATTCTACACTGGATTCATCATTTCACCTCCTTGCCAAGTGCCTTGTTAGTTGAGTGATCTAATCTAAAAGGATAATGCTGGAATTATCTGGTGTCCTACTAACTTAATCAAGTTTTTTTTTTAATGAGGTGGATGATGTCTACATGGATTTTAGTAAGATATTTGATAATTGTAAAATATACAACTAATGGCATGGCATCTTATCAGATGTACAGAGGGATCTTGGGGTCCAAAACCATAACTCTCTGAAAAAGTGGCAACGTATAGTTAGAGTGGTAAATAAGGCATATGGTAAGCCTGCCTTCATTGGTCTTGGCATTGAATATAAAAGGCAGGACTTCATGATGCAGCTTTATGAGACTTTGGTTCAGCCATATTTGGAGTATCATCACAGTTTTGGTCGCATCATCGCAGGAAGGACGTTGAAGATTTGGAGAGGGTGCAAAGGAGGTTTACCAGAATGAACGTGGATTGGGGGTTTTTAGCTACATGGAGAGTTTTGACAAACTTTGATTGTTTTCTCTACAATGCCGGAGATTGCGGCAAGACCTGACAGAAGTATATACAATTGAGAAGCACAGATGGGGTAGGCAGTCAGAACCTTTTCACCAGAGTGAAAAAAAAATCAAATACTACAGGGTATAGTTTTAAAAGCCCTGTCCCATGGTACGAGTTCATTCCAAGAGCTCTCCCGAGTATAAAAAAAATCAAACTCGTGGTAGGCACGGAGAATGAACGTAGGGGGTACGTCGGAGCTCGGGGACGTCTCTTAGCGCCAATGGCAGGTACTCGGGAAGACTCGCTAATGGCAGGTAAGCACGGGAAGACTCGTGAAGATTTTTCAACATGATGAAAAATGTCCACGAAAGCCCCGAGTACCGACGAGTGGCCATTACCGTAAATCTCCGAGTTCGAATCAGGGCAAACTCGGGAGAACTCTTACTGTGGGACAGGGCTTTTAAGGTGAGAGTGGCACAGTTTAAAGGAAATGTGCAGGGTAGGTATATTTACACAGAATGTGGTGAAAGCCTGCAACATGCTGTTGGGTGGTTGCAGCAGATACAATAGTGCAATTGAAAAGACTTTCAGATAGACTAATGGATATGGAGGGATATAGATTAAGTGCACAGATTAGATTTGGTCTTGGCAACATGTTCGGCACAGACATGGTCCGAAAGGCCTTTTCCTGTGTTGTACTGTTATATGGGGTATGTGAATGAGCCATGCTAAACTAGCTATCGCAAAACAATGTTTTCTGTAGACTAATGTGGAATTGCAAATGTTTGTCTTGGCAATTGTCTCAATGATAACGCTTGCATCAGTGGTGCTGGGAATAGATATGGAGACAGCAATGCCGTTGAACTCCGGAAATTAATTTT
The DNA here is from genome assembly GCF_028641065.1 of Leucoraja erinaceus. Taxonomy (NCBI): domain Eukaryota; kingdom Metazoa; phylum Chordata; class Chondrichthyes; order Rajiformes; family Rajidae; genus Leucoraja; species Leucoraja erinaceus. The sequence continues at coordinate 53,832,905 of NC_073384.1, read as the reverse complement.
AAAGAGTTTGTTAGCAAGCTCCCAAAATCGGATTGCTGACAGTAATCCTTAGCCAATCCAGTGCGGATGATGTTTAGTAGTAAATTCATACACATTTCAATTAACTCTGAAATTTGAATTTGTAAGATGTTTTGAAATACCTAGTTCTGACGGGTATGATGGTGCGGTGAGTTGGCATGTTGTTCCTAACTTCTGGAATAGAATCTGACAGGAGGCAAGTTTTTGTTCCCCTGATCACACAGGTTCCATCTGAAATGCATTTGCCTGACTGCTACATTTCCTGATGGAGGGAGGCTTACCACACACACTTCCAATTGCTTTAAATGGATCGTGCATAGACGGGTGTTGGGATGGAAACCTTACACTTGTGCAAAAGCACATTGTTAGCATAAACTCTACATTCATCCTGTGCTCTACTGATACCCAGGTAGATGAGACAGACGTTGAATGACAAGGAAAAACACCATTTCAGAACAACATCCTTCATTAATAATGGATTTCATCTTTAGAAAATGTCACTTTACTGATATTAATAACAGCCAGGTGTTTTAAACTTTACAATTTTACAAATGTTAACAACAGTTCGGCATAAGCTTTGTCTTTGCTAATTATTTTCATCAGTTTCCAACAAACATCTGGAGTAATTAAAACAACAATTCATTTATTAAAATCCTATTGGTTTGTGTGAAGTTAAGGGATTATGCAACATGTTGCTAAATGTGCTTTCTTTGGCAGCTGGATGAAAAGAAAGAATGGGAGCAGATGTGCAGAGTGAAACCCGATGTAGTTCGAGATCGGGAGACTGAGAAAAACCTACAGAGGATAGCCACCAAGTAGGTATTCATTCTGCTGCTCATCTGCTTGATGGATACATTTTATGAGCCTTCAACATCTAACTACTTGAAAAAACATAAATTGCTGTGTGGTGATAGGATAAATAGAATGCAAATTAGTCATGAGCATTTTATTGCCATATGTCAATGAAATTCTTATTTGCAGCAGCCAAACAGAATATGCACACGCGCGCATGCGCGGAGAAGGCTTAAAGTCTGCACATTAAGTTGTGACATTGTATGCAAAAGAAACCCTTCAGTTGACATTGCCTCCCTAAGCAACTTTATATCACATGGGAAAGAGTCTATCTCCATTGTGTTAATGACCCCAAAAGATATGCAAGAGGCTCTGTCCATGGCCAGCAAATGTCTCCTACTGCTACTGCTATGCTCAGTCTGAAACTCCAGTTTTTGATGTTCTTGGATTTCAGCCCTTGCTGGACATTCCTAGTAAGCAGTCAGTTCAGGAGGGTAGCCTGCTCTGCATAATGTATATCTCTGTTTCTTCCTTTTATTGAGTCTGATTGTAATTGTATTATCCAAGCCAATTTGGAAAGACTTAACGGCCTGTCCCACTTTCACGACCTAATTCACGACCTTTTTTACTCGTGGACATTTTTCATCATGCTAGAAAAACACCCCGACCTACTTGATGCCACGAGCACCTACGACTAGCATCACGGCATGCTACGCCCTACCTACGACTTCGTGATGACCATGCTGCGATTATGAGTCAAGGGCAAATTCGGCAGAGGTCGTGAATTAGGTCGTGAAAGTGGGGCAGGCCCTTTACACCTTGTCATTTATGCTATTATGCTGATTTTACACTTTACACTTTATAAAAAAACATCCCATTTTGTTATCCAAGACAGCAAAAGAAATGGAAAACACAGTCAAACTTGTAGCTATTTAAAAAATTGGTCAGGTTGATAAATCAATGAGGTTATGGCAATACAGCTTGGAACAGGCAGAGAATGTTGTGGATGCATCCCAGACCATCACGTAATATTAAATGTAACATCTCCAGGTTTACAGATGACACAAAGCTGGGTGGCAATGTGAGCTGCGAGGAGGATGCTATGAGGCTGCAGGGTAACTTGGATAGGTTGGGTGGGTGGGCAGATGCATGGCAGATGCAGTATAATATAGATAAATATGATGTTATCCACTTTGGTGGCAAGAACAAGAAGGCAGATTCTTATCTGAATGGTGCTAGATTAGGCAAAGAGGACACAACCTGGATGTACATCAGTCATTGAAAGTAAGCAGCCAGGTACGGCAGGCAGTGAGGATAGCAAATGGCATGTTGGCCTTCATAGCGAGAGGATTTGAGTACAGGAGCAAGGATGTCCTACTGCAGTTGTACAGGGCCCTGTGAGACCACACCTGGAGTATTATGTGCGGTTTTGGTTTCCGAATTTGAGGAAGACCATTCTTGCTATTGAGGGAGTGCAGCGAAGGTTCACCAGGTTAATTCCCGGGCTGGCAGGATTGACCTATGATAAAAGAATGGATCGACTGGGTTTATATTCACTGGGATTTAGGATGAGAGGGCATCTTATAGAAACACATACAATTCTTAAAGGATTGGACAAGCTAGATGCAAGAAAAATGTTCTCGATGTTGGGGGAGTCCAGATCCAGGGGTCACAGTTTAAGAATAAGGGGTATGCCATTTAGGACTGTGATGAGGTAAAACTACTCCACCCAGTTGTGAATCTGGAATTCTCTGCCACAGAAGGCAGTGGGGGCCAATTCTCTGGATGTTTTCAAGAGAGAGTTAGATTTAGCTCTTAGGGCTAAAGGAATCAAGGGATACGGAGAAAAAGCAGGAACGGGGTACTGATTTTAGATGATCGGACATGATCATAATGAATGGCAGTGCTGGCTCGAAAGGCCAAATGACCTATTTTCTATTTCTATAAACCAACCTTCCTTCCATTAATAGACACAAAATGCTGGAGTAACAGCGGGACAGGCCGCATCTCTGGAGAGAAGGAACAGGCGACGTTTCAGGTCAAGACCCTTCAGACACAAAACCACCCATTCTTTCTCTCCAGAGATGCTGCTTGTCCTGCTGAGTTACTCCAGCATTTTGTGTCTTCTGTTTAAACCAGCATCTGCAGTTCCTTCCTACACATTCCTTCCATTAATTCCATTTACACCTCACACTGCCTTGGCAAGGCCACCACTATAATCAAGGATGCGTCGCTACTCGCTAATCAAGCTACTCCCTCTTCTCCCCTATCCCATCGGGCAAAATATATATAGAAATGTGAAAACAGACCTCCAGATTCAGGGACAGTTTCTTCCAGCTATTATCGGGCAACTGAACGATCCTACCAAGAACTAGAGAGATCGCGGTTCGCAGACTCACCAGCGGCCTGCCACTTTTGCGGGCTGGAAGAGTCTATGTACCACGTGTACATGGAGTGAGTGAGGCTGCAGCCACTGTTTGAATATCTAAAGGGGCTGCTCCTTGCCTTCTGGCTGCATTTTTCACCCACCATCCTCATCTTTGGACACCCTGTGCGTAGGGGAGAGGGTAGGGCTGAAGATGTCCTGGTTGGGTTGCCCCTGGGCCTGGCCAAGCTGGCCATCCGCTAGTCACGGCGCCAGACGGTGGATGGCTCTACCCGAGCCAGCTGCCTGCCCCTTTTCCGGGGTTACCTCCGTGCCCGGGTGGGGTTAGAAAGGGAATATGCCCTGTCTATGGGCACCCTGAGGGAGTTCCGGGACCGCTGGGCTCCGCAGGGTGTTGAATGTATCCTCAATAAGGATTGTAACATAGTTGTATAGTAGTTAATTATGGATACATGTTTGTATTGTATTATAGTGGTGGGTTCTGGCTTGTTTTATTGTAGTGTAAATATTATTTTTAATAATTGAATAAATCTTTTGAAATTTCTTGCACGAAACATTATCACGTTATTCCCCTTATCATGTATCTACACTGTGGTGGCTCGTGTGTAATCATGTGTTGTCGTTCAGCTGACTGGTTAGCATACATTTTCACTGTACCTCGGCACAAAACATTTTCACTGTACCTCGGCACATGTGATAGTAAACTAAATTTAAACTCAGAACTGATCACTTCAGTCTTTCGGTATAGCTGAGTATTGTATTGTATTGTATTCAAATTTATTGTCATTGTCTCAATTTGAGACAACAAAATGAATTTCCCTTACAGGCAGTATCATAAAAAAAATAAAAATAATAAAAATAATAATAAATAAATAATAAAACATATTAAACGAATGAGGATATATAAACGAAACGAGGATATATTGAACGAATGTCAGCAACTAGACAAGTATCAAGTATATCTTTATTGTCATTTTCCTGAGTACTCACATACCCAAAGAAAACAAAAAAACGTTGCTCAACCAATGTCCATTCAGTGTGCAGTAAAAAATAAATAGAAATAAAAATACATATATCATCATGAACAAATTAAACACTCTACTCTCTACTAAACATCAACAGGCGTTCCGATCGGCAACGGCACGACAGTGGCTCTGCTGCAGTGTGTCCAGGTTGGTGGTTGGTGCGCGATACTTTGGCAGGGGGCAAAGTCCATTTATCAGTCTTATAGCCTGCGGGAAGAAGCTGAGGAGCATCCTGCTGATTTTGCAGCTAATGCTCCTATACCTCTATTTGCCTTGTCTAGGGATGAAGATGACTGATCTATTTGTTTAATCTACAGAGGTGTTGTACAGCTATTTAATGCTGTGCGAAAACATCAAACATCTGTGGATGATAAAGTTAAAGAAGTGGGTGGGTCTGAGCGAAAGCGTGCCAAGTTGCTGTCATCGGTCTCGAAGAAAGACTTTATCGATGTGCTTCGTGGATCGTCACAAAATGTGCAGCGGGACTCAGCAGGAAGAACACCAAAGAGTGTAAAACAGGTGTGTGAAAATTCTTATGATTAATGAGTATTCGCCATTAACTTACTCTTGTGGAGATTGAGGCAATTATGGTAACGGTTGGGGATCAGCTGATTATTATACTTCAAATGCCTTTTATCTTTAATTGGTAAGTAAAACAGTTTCTTGTGATTATTGGGGAAACATTTGTATATGTAGTGTTGGTTTATTGACAAGGTAGATGGAGTATGAGCATAATTAATCTTACTGTTTTACTGCAGTTTAAAGTAGGAATAGATCTAATCACACACAATTGTATTCAGGTAGCAATGAAGGAATATTGTGCAAATAAGCTACATGACCACTGTTCCTCTTCTAACATGGATCAAGTTATAGGTTATGTTTTATAAAATATGTGAATGTAGCAATAGACAACCCATGCAGTGTAGTTTTATAGCTGGCTGAGGCTACATTGCACCTGCATAAAGCCCAATAGTTGTGAGACCACCTCTTGGCTGCATTGCATTGGGCAGGTCCGGCTTCCGAATTATGGTGTCTCTCTTGTGTAAGTCCTTGAGCTACATCATACTTGCCATTGAGCTTGATCATACCTGCTGTTATGATAGTGCTGGTGAAGTATCATAATTGATTTATAGAATAATTAGACCAAGCACAGGCAGGTGGGACTCGTGTAGCTGGGACATGTTGGCCGTTGTATGCAAGTTGGGCCGAAGGGCCTGTTTCCACACTGTTTCAGTCTATGACTTCTTGCGTATGGCATGCACAGCCTAAAGTTGTAGGACAACTTGTTCTATTTGATCTTATTTGATTGTGCATGCCAGGTTGATTGCATTTGTTGAAAAAGGGCAGACCACGTGAAGTTTGCAATCTCCCACCCCAGTCTATGACTATGAATAATGATTTTTTAAAATTGTAATATATAACAATAGCATCTGATGTTTTGCAACATCTGGCAAGTCGTTCCATGACCTCTGAGCTCTTTATAGTGGTGAACAAGTCAAGTCAAATTTATTTGTCACATACACATACGAGATGTGCAGTGAAATGAAAGTGGCAATGCTCGCGGACTTTTGTGCAAAAGACAAACAACCAAACAACCAAACAAACTATAAACACAATCATAACACACACATTCTTTTATATAATAAATAATGGAAGGAAAGACGTTCAGTAGAGTTAGTCCCTGGTGAGATAGGCGTTTACCGTCCGAATGGCCTCTGGGAAGAAACTCCTTCTCAACCTCTCCGTTCTCACCGCATGGCAACGGAGGCGTTTGCCTGACCGTAGCAGCTGGAACAGTCCGTTGCAGGGGTGGAAGGGGTCTCTCATGATATTGTTGGCTCTGGGGTTGCACCTCCTGATGTATAGTTCCTGCAGGGGGGCAAGTGAAGTTCCCATAGTACGTTCGGCCGAATGCGCTACTCTCTGCAGAGCCTTCTTGTCCTTGGCAGAGCAATTCCCAAACCAGATGGTAATGTTCCCGGACAAAATGCTTTCCACCGCCGCTGCGTAGAAGCACTGGAGGATCCTCGGAGACACTCTGAATTTCCTCAATTGCCTGAGGTGGCAGTAGAATCCTTAAACAAAAATACATTGTGGAGGAGGGGGAATATGTCATTTGGGACATGAAACAAGTGGTAGTCAAATGGTCTGTGGTATCTCATTGATAAACTGTGATATCCTGTGTTTCTACTTGGGTCCAAATATTCCTTGTCAATAATTGTCGGCTGGTCATCAATGTGAATCTAAAGGGGAATCTTTTTCACCCAGAGAGTGCAAGTATCCGGAGTACATAGAGACAAGTGGAAACAGTGTTGCTGACACCATTTAATGAGTATCTTGACAAGCACTTAATTTGTTTAGATATAGAAGGCTGTGGACCAAGTTTGAGTCTGACAATCAACAGCTCTTTTATCTGGGCTCGAAATTAACGGTTGCCCGGGTTGACCACCCAAAGTGCCGCTGGGCAACCTAAAGGCCGACTCATTTTGCCTGGCTTGGCACTACAGTTACTGGTTTATACCGAAGATGGACACAAAAACAGGAGTAACTCAGCGGGTGAGGCAGCATATCTGGAGAAAAGGAAAGTGACGTTTCGTGTCGGCGACGTGAGACAAGTTTGCTGACACCATTTAATGAGTATCTTGACAAGCACTTATTTTGTTTAGATATTAGAAGGCTGTGGGTTTGAGTCTGACAATCAACAGGGGCTCGAAATTAACGGTTGGGGGGGGGGGGGGTTACGGGTGGGGGGATGGGGGGGGGGGGGGGGGGGGGGGGGGGGGGGGGGGGGGGGGGGGGGGGGGGGGGGGGAAAGGGGTCGACGGCGTAGTGGGGGGGAAACGTATAAGGTGCAGGGTGACGAAGGGTCGAAGCGAATGACCGGCCCCGAACAGCGGCAGCAGCGGCCGTGATAGCGGCTCCATCTCCTCCTCCTCCCGCACCCCGCGTGCCCTGATAGCGGCCGCTGCCTGCCGACGGCGCTTTCAAAACAAACCCTCTCGCACGTCGAGGCCGGGAGGAGGGAGGGAGGGGGAGGCCTACTTCCGCCATCTGAAGCAGCTGCACCAAAGATCCCATAGCTCGGCTCCGCACCTTGCTGTTGGCTGGTGGAGGAGGGGAGGCGGTGGCGAGCAGATCCCAACCGCCTCCCCATTTGGCGGCGGCACTTGCGGGGGACAGCCAAGGCAGCGGGGCGATGTTGTCCGAGGAGCGCTGACATTCCTTCCTCCCTACTTCCTCTGCCCCTCCCCCTCCCCCTCCCCCTGTACTGATCCCCCTTCCCATCCATCCTGCTCTTCTCCCCCCATTAATACTGCACTGATCCCCCCCCCCATTCATCCCGTACTGACCCACCCTCCATTTACCTTGCACCAATTTCCCCCCCCCCCCCCCCATCCATTCTGTAGTGATTTTCCCATTCATCTTTTTACTGATCCCCTCGTTCATCCTGTAATGATCCCCCATTCATCCGGCACAGATCCTCCGATCCACACTGTACTGACCCCCCCCTTTAGTAGTAAGCATAAGGCAGCTATGGGAAACTAGTAGAGTAGCTATGGATACTATGAGTTTCAAAGTAACAGAAGTACTGACACTTTCGAAAAATATAAAAGTGGATAAGTCTCCAGGTCCTGACAGGATATTCCCTAGGACATTGAGGGAAGTTAGTGTAGAAATAGCCGGGGCTATGACAGAAATATTTCAAATGTCATTAGAAACGGGAATAGTCCCTGAGGATTGGCATACTGCACATGTTGTTCCATTGTTTAAAAAAGGTTCTAAGAGTAAACCTAGCAATTATAGACCTGTTAGTTTGACTTCAGTGGTGGGCAAATTAATGGATAAGATACTTAGAGATAATATATATAAGCATCTGGATAAACAGGGTCTGATTAGGAACAGTCACATGGATTTGTGCCTTGAAGGTCATGTTTGATTAATCTTCTTGAATTTTTTGAAGAGGTTACTAGGGAAATTGACGAGGGTAAAGCAGTGGATGTTGTCTATATGGACTTTAGTAAGGCCTTTGACAAGGTTCCTCATGGAAGGTTGGTTAAGAAGGTTCAACTGTTGGGTATAAATGCAGGAGTAGCAAGGTGGATTCAACAGTGGCTGAATGGGAGACGCCAGAGGGTAATGGTGGATGGCTGTTTGTCGGGTTGGAGGCTGGTGACTAGTGGGGTGCCTCGGGGATCTGTGTTGGGTCCTTTGTTGTTTGTCATGTACATCAATGATCTGGATGAAGGTGTGGTAAATTGGATTAGTAAGTAAGCATATGACACCAAGATAGGGGGTGTTGTGGATAATGAAGAGGATTTCCAAAGTCTGCAGAGTGATTTAGGCCATTTGGAAGAATGGGCTGAAAGATGGCAGATGGAGTTTAATGCTGATAAATGTGAGGTCCTACACCTTGGCAGGACAAATCAAAATAGGACGTACATGGTAAATGGTAGGGAATTGAAGAATGATCTGGGAATAGCCGTGCATAGTTCCTTGAAGGTGGAATCTCATATAGATAGGGTGGTAAAGAAAGCTTTTGGTATGCTAGCCTTTATAAATCAGAGCATTGAGTATAGAAGCTGGGATGTAATGTTAAAATTGTACAAGGCATTGGTGAGACCAAATCTGGAGTATGGTGTACAATTTTGGTCGCCCAATTATAGGAAGGATGTCAACAAAATAGAGAGAGTACAGAGGAGATTTACTAGAATGTTGCCTAGGTTTCAACAACTAAGTTACAGAGAAAGGTTGAATAAGTTAGGTCTTTATTCTCTGGAGCGCAGAAGGTTAAGAGGGGACTTGATAGGGGTCTTTAAAATGATGAGAGGGCTAGACAGAGTTGATGTGGACAAGCTTTTTCCTTTGAGAATAGGGAAGTTTCAAACAAGAGGACATTACTTCAGAATTAAGGGACAGAAGTTTAGGGGTAACATGAGGGGGAACGTCTTTACTCAGAGAGTGGTAGCGGTGTGGAATGAGCTTCCAGTGGAAGTGGTGGAGGCAGGTTCGTTGGTATCATTTAAAAATAAATTGGATAGGCATATGGATGAGAAGGGAATGGAGGGTTACTGTATGAGTGCAGGCAGGTGGGACTAAGGGAAAATAATTGTTCGGCACGGACTTGTAGGGCCGAGATGGCCTGTTTCTGTGCTGTACATGGTTATACGCTGAATAATCCAACCACATTTTTGTTTGGAAGTGGAACGAACTAATAGAAATTGCATTAATTGCAATGTGTAAAAAGAGTTGAGATATTGTATTATAATTTAGCTGCATGTCATTGTGGTATATATCATGTCTTGATTGATGTTTAGTTTGTGAGTTATTTGAAGCAGAAATAATATGTGAACGTAGACAAAAGTGCTGGAGAAACACAGCGGATGCGGCAGCATTTATTGAGCGAAGGAAATAGGCAACGTTTCGGGCCAAAACCTTTCTTCAGACTGATGGGGTTTCGGCCTGAAACATTGCCTATTTCCTTTGCTCCATAGATGCTGCCGCACCCGCTGAATTTCTCCAGCACTTTTGTCTACCTTCGATTTTCCAGCATCTGCAGTTCCTTCTTGAACATAATATGTGAATGCTTCATTGAGCATAATTCTGACTGGTAACTACACACTTTGTCCGAGCACATTATCGCACGCGTCATGCAAACCGTCTTAAATGACCATCTAAACTCATTTGGCAACCTAAAAACCTGTCAAGGTTGCCCGGCTGGCAACAGGGAAAACAAGTTAAGTGAGAGTTTTATACTAATCCAACTTTATTCTCCCCTTATTGCTATATATTCACCAACGTACAAGGGGCAAGAATGAAATGGAAAAGCAAAAGTTAATCATTGTGGCTGCCCTTTTGCTTATTAAATGAGAAATAGTTGCCAGATCTGACAGAAGTGGTTTGTTAACTTTTAATCTTTACCTTAACTTCTAGAGCTAGTGGCAGTGTAACTATGCGGAGGTGAAATCCGGGAACTCGGTGAACAGTGATCACTGAGAATGAACCCAGAACTACTGAGATTGTGGTGAAAAAGTAAAGTGTGATGAAGCATGTGAAAGTGGGATGGGAAGCACTTTAAACTGGGGATGGTGAAGCCAGTGAGTAAGTTTAGTTTATTGTCACATGTCCCAAGGTACAGTGAAAAGCTTTTATGTTGCATGCTATCCAGTCAGCGGAAAGACTATATGTGTTTACAAGTGTAGGAAGGAATTGCCGATGCAGGTTTAAACCGAAGATAGACTGAATAAGTGTCGAGACCCAAAATGCTACCCACTCCTCTCCAGAGATGCTGCCTGTCCCGCTGAGTTACTCAAGCTTTTTGTGTCTATCATACATGATTGCAATCAAGCCACCCATAGTGTACAGGTGCAGGATAAAGAGAATATCGTTTAGTGCAAGATCATGTCCAGAAAAGTTTGATTAAAGATAGTCTGAAGGCCTCCAATGATGGTAGGGAAGGACTGCCTCTCGTTGGTGAAAGTATTGTTCAGTTGCCTGATAACAGCAGGGTAGAAACTATCCCTGACTCTGGAAGTATGCATTTTCACACTTCTGTACCTCTTGCCTGCTGGGAGAGGGGAGAAGAGAGTGTCCAGGATGAAAGGTGTGAAGAGATGGGATTTAAAAAAGTGCAAATGTTTAGATTTTTATTTTTTAAATCTCTAATAATTGACTATATTTTAAAATTGTAGAAACGTTGTGTATCGGGGAAAACCAGTTGGATAATTGTGCATGTGCCTGATCCTTGAAATATCTGAAAAATCAGTCCCCTTTCTCTTTGTCTTCCCTGTAGCTATGCAATTATTTCTGCCATTATCAGCACTAATACTTATTACGGAGTCTGCTCCCAGCACACAGGCACTACATTCCAGAGTGTAATAAATGGGACAGTGTGCTACCATAGTAGATCAGAGGTTAGAAACAAGGAATTGCAGATGCAGGTTTACCCAGGAAAGAGACAAAATTCTGGAGTAACTCGGTGTCTAGGCATTACCAATGGAGAACATGGATCGGAAATTTCCTGACCTGAAACGCCACCTTAGATCAGTTTAGTTTATTGTCACGCGTACCGAGGTACAGTGAAAAGCTTTTCTCCAGGAATGCTGCCTGATCCACTGAGTTCCTCCAGTATTTTTTATCTTTCCCAGATCGGAGGTTTATTGACATTGCAGTAACAATTAGCACATTGTTAAGATGGTGGCTGTGTTCTTCATTAGAAGCCTACACCTTTAGTGGTGTGTATAATGGACAAATATTGTGAAAGGACCTGGTTCTCAAATAATGGAAGTGATGGGTGATATGATGCTAGTTTGGCACATGTCAACCAGCAATATCTGGCGATTGGCATTCTGAGCCATATTACCTAATTCCCCAAGATTGCTGGCTATTTTTGTTTAATTAAAGGTAATGTATGTGTTCTGTTGAGAGTGTGATTATTTGAACATCTGTGTGTGGCTACGTTTCTAACAAAACATTGTAAATAGTGAGTTTAGAAGAAAATGTGTAAAGATCAGCACACTTGACTATTTTTTAGATGTTTCTGTTTGTCTTTGTCATTTGATGCATTCCAAAGTTACTGCATGGCTGGTTAGTGAAGGAAAATCGAGGTGGCAGGTCCGACTTTCTATTCATTATTATAACTCTCAGTTACATTCCAGATCTCAATGAATGGATAGAATACTTCAATGTGTTCTCATAGTGGCTCAGAGGTCTGTTAACATTGCGGTAACAATTAGCACTTTGTTACCGGTATTCACTTTTTGTGCCTTTTTTAATAGACTAAAGCGCCTAAATATTTCAGCATGTGCTAACGTTGCTCTCTGTAATTTGTGCATTGTTGCTCATAAGTGGCACCACATTTAGGCAAAAACTGGTGTCCAGCCAAGGTTTTCAATGATCATAATTGACTGAGGGGAAGTGAGTGATGCATTGAGTTACAGATTTGCAGAATTAATTTGTTAAGATGGGCCACTCTTTCTCGTTTGCTTCAAGCAAACATTTCACTGTTACATTCCTTGTTAAGAAGCTGCTGCAGTTGCGCATTCACATCCATTAAACCTGCAGCAACATTTGGATTCTGGTAATACTCTCAGTGACATGCTAGACAGCAATTCTTGCCATTTTAGCTCTTGTCAGAGAAGACTTGAGAAATGATGGCATTGAGAACTTGAAAACTGTAACTACATTCTTTTGTGTATATAACATTTCAATTACTTTAGATTTTTTATCTTTCTCCCACAGCTCCAGGAAGACAAAGGGAATATGTTTATTTAATTGGTATATATGAAATGCACTGAACATTCTCTTTGTACTCGAGAAAATTCAATCCCCTTTCTTCAATGCTGGATAGAATATTTTCTCCCCTTGTCCCCTTTTTTCCCCAACCCATATATTTTCCACAGCATAACCTCTGATACAGCTTTTGATGAAATACCATTTGCACAAGAAAGTTGGAGCAGGAGTAGGCCTACCCTTCAATGCTAAGGTTCATAAGGTTCATTTATTGTCACAATCCTGCCTAACTATTCAATATGATCATAACTAATCCTATCCCAAGCCTACTCTGTGCTAGATCTCTCTGCCCCCCTGCCTCTCTCTGCCCCCCTGTCTCTCTCTGCCCCCCTGCCTCTCTCTGCCCCCCTGCCTCTCTCTGCCCCCCTGCCTCTCTCTGCCCCCCTGCCTCTCTCTGCCCCCCTGCCTCTCCTGCCTCTCTCTGCCCCCCCTGCCTCTCTCTGCCCCCCTGCCTCTCTCTGCCCCCCTGCCTCTCTCTGCCCCCTGCCTCTCTCTGCCCCCCTGCCTCTCTCTGCCCCCCTGCCTCTCTCTGCCCCCCTGCCTCTCTCTGCCCCCCTGCCTCTCTCTGCCCCCCTGCCTCTCTCTGCCCCCCTGCCTCTCTCTGCCCCCCTGCCTCTCTCTGCCCCCCTGCCTCTCTCTGCCCCCCTGCCTCTCTCTGCCCCCCTGCCTCTCTCTGCCCCCCTGCCTCTCTCTGCCCCCCCTCTCTCTCTCTGCCCCCCTGCCTCTCTCTGCCCCCCTGCCTCTCTCTGCCCCCCTGCCTCTCTCTGCCCCCTGCCCCTAGCAAATTTGCAGATGACAAAGCTGGATGGCTGTATGAAGTGTGAAGATGATGCTATGAGAATGCAGGGTGACTTGGATAGGTTGGTTGAGTGGGAAGATGCATGGCAGATGCAGTATAATGTGGATAAATGTGAGGCTATCCACTTTAGTGGCAAGAACAAGAGGCAGATTATCCTCTGAATGGCAGGTAGACACAAAATGCTGGAGTAACTCAGCGGATCAGGCAGCATCTCTGGAGCAATGGAATGGGTAACGTTTCGGGTCGAGACCCTTCTTCTATACGGTGTCAGATTAGGAAAAGGGGAAGTGCAACGAGACCTGGGTGTACTTGTAGATCAGTCACTGAAAGTAAGCATGCAAGAAACAGCAGGCAGTGAAGAAAGCTAATGGCATGTTGGCCTTCATAATGATATGATTTGAGTATAGGAGCAAAGAGGTCCTTCTGCAGTTGTACAGGGGCCTGGTGAGACCACACCTGGAGTATTGTATGCAGTTGTGGTCTACTAATTTGAGGAAGGACATTCTTGCTATTGAGGGAGTACAATGTAGGTTCACAAGGTTAATTCCCGGGATGGCAGAAATGTAATATGATGAAAGAATGGAACAACTGGGCTTGTATCCACTGACATTTAGAAGGATGAGAGGGCACCTTATAAAAAAAAAAAAATTATTAAGGGATTTGACACGCTAGATGCAGAAAACATGTTCCCGATGTAGGAGTAGTCCAGAACCAGAGGCCACAGTTTAAGAGTATGCGGTAGGCCATTTAGAACTGAGATGAGGAAAAACCTTTTTACCCAGGGTGTTGTGAATTTGTGGAATTCTCTGCCTCAGGAGGCACTGGAGGCCGACTCACTGGATTCATTCAAAAGAGAGTTAGATAGAGCTCTTAGGGCTAGTGGAATCAAGGGATATGGGGAGAAGGCGGGAATGGGGCACTGATTGTGGATGATCAGCTATGATCACATTGAATGGCTCGAAGGGCCAAATGGCCTACTCCTGTACCTATTTTCTATGTATCTATGTAAAATGCTGGAATAACTCGACGGAACAGGCAGCATCTCTGGAGAGAAAGCATGGGTGACGTTTCAGGTTGAGACCCTTTTTCATACTGATGTCGGGTGAGTGGGACAGAGATAGAATGTAGTTGGAGTCAGTAAGACTGGTGGGAGAACTGGGAAGGGGAAGGAGATGGAGTGAGAGGGAAAGCAATGGTGTGAATTTGCAGCTTTATGCTGCACTACTTAATCCAAGGGCGAGCGAACGAGCGCACTACTTAATCCAAGGGCGAGCGAACGACGGACAGACAGACGAAAGCAATGATCATAGAGGGAAATAGATGACATTTCGGGTCGAGATCCTTCTTCAGACTGAGTCAGGGGAAAGAGGAACAAGAGATATAGACGATCCTAAGGACAAATGAATGGAAGATATGCCTATATCTCCCGTTTCCCTTTCCCTTGACTGTCAGTCTGAAGAAGGGTCTCGACCCGAAATGTCATCTATTCCACTCTATGATCATTGCTTTCGTCTGTCAGAGAGAGAGAGAGAGAGAGAGAGAGAGATGCAAGAAAGCAGCTATGACATATAATACACAATAAATTATATTATAAATACACAATAAACAAGTTATGTATTCTGTGCTCTTACACGGGTATGACCGCACATAACCCCCCCCCCCCCCCCCCCTCCTCCCCAACCTCAGCCTCACGAACCTGAGAACCACTAGTTCCTAAAACCCATTACCATCACTGATTATATTGTTTACAGAGTACTGTGAAATATGTATTCTTGCAAGTAAGAATTTCATTGCTCTGTCTGGGACATGTGTCAATAAAATACTCTTCACTCTTAAATGTGGATTTGAAGCTATGATCACAGAATGGCGGAGCTGGCTTAAGAGGTTGAGTAGTTAAATCCCGCTCCAAACTTGTACATTCAGTTAGGTTGGAGTCATGACGTCACCCTTGATTCTGTACTCCTTGGCAATTCCCTTTTAAGACTGGAATGGCTGCACCCACACCCGAGTCCAACATTGAAGATAATGTGCATTCCACTCAGAGCAGGTTGTGACATGGTGCTAAAATACTTTAAGGACAACTTCAAATCAAATTGATCGTGCTTGACATTAATCATGAAACCTAACGTGTCTTCTCTCCCAAACCCTAAAATGATCTAAAGCAGCCTTACTTTAGTATGAGTTCCATTTTTAAATTTTTGCATGGGAATCAAGCATTAGTCAAAAGTAGAATTGACAAAACCAATATCTTATCCAAGAGAGATAAGTACATTCCTCTTCTGGTAGAATGTAACCAGACAGATATAAGAAGTCTAAAAATAATGTGTGTGGGGGCAGAGAAGAGAATCTGCAGATGCTGTAGTTCCGAACGAAAAATTGGAAAAAGCTGGAAAAGCTCAGCAGATTGAACAACATCTCTGGTAAGAGAAAGTTAACATTTCAAGCCAAAGGGTCTTGGTCTGAAGTTTACCAGCAGTGTAAATCAAGAGTGCTCCAATTTATCATTGTCAGAAACTTCAATCACCTTCATAAATTATACTTAATGAACTAATGTGCTTTATAAACAAAACGATGCAGTCAATTACTTTCAGACCAGAAATTTTGCAATATAGGTTTTCCCATTTAAAGACCAGTTATTTTTGTACAATTTTATACCAAGTTGCCTAGGTTACTGATGATTACAGTAGATATTAATCTTTATAGCAAGAGCAGAAAATTGCTGCAATTACACTTTTGTTCCTCTGGTTTTGGGCATTGTTTTGCTGTGTCTATTTAACCTGAGAATGTATTCGACTAAAATTCTAAATCCCTGATGCTCCCCCTGTTCAGTTACTGCTGACAGCAACAATCAGTGCTAGAAATCAAGTAATTGTCATATTTCAAGCAAATTGCCTGCAATGCACTGCTGGTGTTCACCAAAGTTAATAGATACAAAGAGGCCTACTATATTGGTAATCAAACTTCAAAGGTATGTGGGTGTCTTGATTGATTATGCAAATCTGTGTGTTTCCTAAGAATACAATGTACTACGGATTCCATTCGTAAATTAATCGTCTTAAATTAGCTAATGTAAGTGTTGGGCAGGTCCATTTGGATTAATTTATTAGTTTAGCAGCAAATTTTATAATTGAGTGGTTTTGTATTATCTTTATGAATGGGGACAAAGGGGGAAAAAATAAACTGAAATAAAACTCTCTTTAGTAATTTTGTAGAAGAAATAAAAACAAGTGCTGACCATCGAGTGCGATGTGCCTGCTGCACCATTCAATAAGATCTTGGCAAATCTTTTATCATAGTGCCTATACTCTTAACACATTTCCTTAATGTCTCAAAATGTTCATCTCTACCCTGAATATACTCTGTGATGACTCTCGGTAGTCTTGTTGATTAGATTGGTGTATAGATTCACCATTCTCTCAGAAGAAGTTTCTTCTCAGCCTTGAATGGCTGACCCTAGTTCTGATTTGTGTATAAGGGCACTCAGGTCCATTTGAACTGATGAGGTTCTGGGCTGCAATTGATTCGTAGCTGTTCATGGGAATATTAATTACTATTGACCAGAAATGTTGAATGTTATTCTGGTTAGATATGATGCACCACAATGCATGGGAAATCGGATATATGGGAAATTATATTTAAAATTGACTTGGCAGCTCAAGTGGGCAATTATGTTTCAGACCTTAATTCCTTTTACTGAAGGGCCTTGGCATTTGATTAAATTGTTTCTTTTCTGCAATATGTAATTTGTTTTCTTGTTGTAAAATGGAGCAGCTAAAATGTCAGTAGAGGTGGAGGAATACTTGCCTTGGTTGTGTATTTGTTTTTCTAGAATTTATAGATCGAAGCGCTCCTCAATATTTGGAGGTATGTCTGCTTATTTTGTAGCAGTTGTGATTGAAAGAGCTGTGGGCTGAAGTCAAATATTTGCTTTCATGGCTTGAAACTGTAGTCTTTTTGCAGAATCTGTATGCCCAGATGGAAATGATTACCTCTGAATGCAAGCCAGATATTTTTTTAAAAACTAACCTAAGGTGTCTTTTTCTCTGTAAATGACTTACACTTGGCATTTCGATATCCTATTTTACGATTAATTTTGTAGTTTCAAAGTAATACTTAGTTGTAAATGAATATGTAACCAATTAGTATTCACTTTTCTTATTCTCCGTTTTAATAACTTTGTTTTTGCGGACTTGAGTCTCAAATACTGAATTGTGGATGGATTGTCCCCAAACAAAGATTGGGTGTTGAAAGTAAATGCTTCAAACTTATAAAGCTTAACGTGTACTAATACTGAAATATTTGTAAAGATTTGATGTGTTGCCTAGCAACATGAGGGGACTGAGTTTTCATTGAGCTCATTTCTGAGTGGTGTTGTTAGCCCTAAGCCAATGCAGAAGGATACTTTGAACAGTGAACAATAAAAACAATAAGCAAACCAGCTGGATTACTTCTTTTTTGTACATATTTGCAGTGAACTGAAGAAACCCATTTTTAAGGATGAGAAATTGAATTTAACTTGTACAATGTATTGAAACAACTCATAATTTGAACATTGTTTTAAAGAGAGAAAGTTAATTTTGATGGATTAAGTTGGCAACATTTCTGCACTTTTAGAACCACAAGTGCTTCAAATATATTACTTTACTACCATCAACAAAAGATGATAAAAAAAAATGCTTTAAGGCAGCAGTTTTAAATAATGTCCTGGATCACTTCACAATTTGCAAGGCTTCATAAAACAGTATTGGGCCTGTCCCACTTAGGCGACTACATGAGACTATGTGGTTGCCACATCTTCACGATTGGTTGCCAGGTAGTTGCTTTCATGGTCGTGAGGAGTTCCCGCATTCAGGGAACTAGTCGCGGCCTCATTATGGTCATCACAAATTTTCAACATGTGCTGACCGGTGAATTTCATTGGCTCATTGGGGGGAAAAAACGTAAGCAGTAGTTTTCAGAACCAAGGATAACCGATGTTAATGTCAAACGATAAAGAATATTAATGTTCGCCGAGCTTCACTGCTGTTTATCTCTGGCTTCTTAAAAGTTGTCTCCAATCCTTCTTCCCCCCCCCCCCCACTTCCCCACCTCTTTTAAAGGACTTGCGTGACCCTTCCCGTACATTGTGCTTTCATCGTCTTAATTACAGCGCCTGTTCATCGCGGTGTGTGTCTGTATCACATTGACTTTGCACCATGTGAATTTCACTCGGACAGCGTTCCCCCCACTTACCCTGTCCCCCGCCTGCATAACGAGCTGATGACAGTCACCAGCAGTTGCTTGAAAAATCACCCAAGTGGGACAGACCCATTAGATATCCCAGGGTAGATCTATAAATTTGAATGGTAACGAGTCAGGCTAACACGGCAGTCAGATGCACTTTATTTATTTTTAACATTTTGTTGGGGAGCTGTCTTCAGTATTTACTTTAATGTCATTTTAACTGAATATTTACATACACAGAAGAAATGAAAAAAAAATTTCTCAATCAGTTCCCGTCAGTGCAGTTAATAAAAACAGAATAAATACATATAGCTTTAAACTTAAAATTAACATATCTAAAATAGGCCTAAAAATTGAAATAAAAACAGCCATTCAGACCGAACAGTGGCTTTGCTTTGACAGGTGCCTAGCTGTCAAAGTATGGGCGAGGTTAGATGTGTTGGTGTATGATGTATGGGGAGGGGACACAGTCTGTTAGCCAGTCTTATTGCCAGATCATTGCACAGACCCTGTTGCTTTTTGGCATTAGAAAATGCTAATCCCAGGAAGGTGGGAGGGTGACGTTTGGTAATGACATGGAGGTTTGATGCTGATTTGACGAATAACAAAAGAACCAAAAGACCTCCTGGGCTAATTGGGGAAAATAAGACTTGCTTTTCATTTCATTTTCAAGACAACATAGTAGACTTATAGAAATGGAACTGTTAAGTAGTATGCAACCACAACACACAACAAACAGACTTTGCTTAATCAAACAGTTTCTCTCCTATTTTGTGCAAGGTATTTGGATAGATCTGATGGCTCTGACTGAAATGCGATGCAGGTGGGCAGCCAAGGTTCCCAGCAGACCTTTGGTTACCAGGTTTTTGTTTGATAAACTGATGCCTAATTATGAAAGTCTGTCCAAATATCACGATTTGCAAATAGAAGAGCAATGGTGATAATAAGAAGTCTATTAAATGGAACGTTTTGTATGAAAGACTCTTCTATGGGCTTAATTCTCTACTAACTCTGATTTCGTAATGTCTTCTAACAAAGGTGTATAATTACTGTGGACCTAATAGAATTATTCAGGAATATGGCAGGGGGCAGATAGCTGAACAAGCATTTTTTAAAAAGATTTTGGTAGGAACCTATATCAAGTATTCAATCATGATATATTAAACAATTATTTTGGGTTAAGCAGTGTGTACTGGTATGGCTTTTTTATTGTCACATGCCCTTGAATGCGGTGAATGGCTTTGTTTGCACGCTATCCAATCAAATACTATACAGGAATATAAATAAGTCAGACATGGGTACAGCAGGTAATGCAAAGAGAAAATTACCAGCGTACAGAACACTATGGTATAGAATTACAGTTACAGTAGAAGTGCCGATAAAGGTCTGCAAGGAGGTGGTTTGGAAGATTGGGACATCACCCTATCTTAAGGGAGGACCATTCAGTAGTTTAATTACAAGGAGAGTTGTTCCCGGACCAGGTGCTATTTGCTATTGTATCTTCTGCCCAGTGGGCAGAAGAGGGAATAACCGAGGTAAAAATGGTTCTTGATTATGCTGGTGGAGTTCTCTTGGCAACGTGAAGTCTGGATGTAGTCAATTGTGGAAGGCTTGTTTGTATGATGGGTAATCAGAGTTGTGTATAGTATTATTCATTAGTAACAAAATCCAGCTGGCTTTAAGGTTTTTTTTCAGTTAATTCAGTTAGCCAGCTACCTAACCAAAATTACATAATTGAATAAATGCACGTGCAATACTTTTACTGGGCTAGTCCTTGTGTGATTTTGTCAACACATTGGAAAAAAAAACAGATTGTTATTTCAATGCAGTATCATTTTGTTAAATTAGCACTATTTTAAAACTAATGAATGCAACATTTGACAAATTTGGCTTTTCATTTTCTTTCCATTCCATGTTTCTCCTATTCCAACGCAACCTAGCCTTTGCGAATGTCTGAGTAATTTTAAACGTGCTTAACAATTGATTTAAAACAAATAATTCTAATGATCATGTGGATGGTGAGCGTAAGTGGATCTTGGTGGGTTCTCTTCCCAATAATTGGCTTCTCTATTGGCTAGTTTTGATTAGCATGTCAATAGTATTAATCAAAACTACTTTTATTTTTTCCTTCAATGTCATCTGTATGGTTTCATGGTGATGCAGGACAGCAAGTAACATGAGTGTTGTATAGCATCATTTTAAAAATACAATTGCTCTTTTTAGCTAATTGAGCAGCCAATAAAAAGGCATGTTGTAGCGGAGGCTGTGTGAAGGGGGCGGTGCTGTGTTGAGGGTAAGTTTGTGCCTTTGGGTCAATAGGCTTTGGAAAGGATGCTGAACATAGGGGGACAGGCAGGAAAGATCCAGTCTGCTGTTTTTTTGTGTGTGATTGTTGTGCTTTTTTCCCCCTCTTGGGTTTAGTGTAGTAGTGATTGTTGATAGAATGGTGCAATGTTCCTCCTACAGGATGGTGGAAGTGAGGGCAATTGCCGGTGTCCCTGATGACTACACCTGTGGAAATTGTGTCTAGATGCAGTTCCTTACAGGCTGCATTAGGGAACTGAGGTTGCAGCTAGATGACCTTGGGATTCGGGAGAATGAGAGTTTCATAGATGGGAGTTACAGTGAGATGGTCATGCCCAAGGTACTGGAAGAGGGAAGTGGGTACCCATGAGGAAAGTTTGAGTAGACAGTGAGTCTACTGTGACCATTCCCCTTCAAACCAGGTATACCCTTTTGGAAACTGTTGGGGGAGATGACCTGACAAGGATGAAAAGCAGAAGCAGTCGGGACTGTGACACTAAGCCTGGCCCTGAGACCCAGCACGAAAGGGTAATGCCAGGCAGAGCCATAGTGGTAGGTGACTTGATATTTACAGGGACATGTATGAGATTCTCTGGCAGCAATCAAGACTCCAGGATGGTTTATTGCTTTCCTGATGCCAGCGTCCAGGATGTCTCTGAGCAACATGACATTTTCAAATAGGAAGGTAATCAGACACGTCATTGTGCATGTTGGCACAGGTGACATGGGTAGGAAAAGAGATGAGGTCCTGCCAAAAGATTATAGGGAGTTGGGTAAAAGGTTAAAAAGCAAGATCCCCAGGGTAGTGATCTCTGGATATCTCCTGATGCCATGTGCTATGTGGTAGAGGACAGGTTGTTGCTTTATTAAGGAAAATGTCACAACAGTAGTCCGAGTGAACATTACTGATGGTTCGTCCTGTGAGGCTATATGGGTGGAACTGTGAAAAAAGTTTGTAGTGCACTATAGGCCCTCAAATTTCAATGGGAATTAGAAGATTAAATATGCCAGGAGATTGCAGGCAGCTGCAAAACTAATAAGGTTGTCATAGTTGGGGATTTTAACTTTCCAAGTATAGACTGGGACTATCATAGTGCTAAGGGCTTAGAGGGGTGCAATTTGACCAATGTGTTCAGGAAAGATGCAACTTTTGGGGTTATGGTCATGGTGCCCAAGATCCCTCTGTATATCCGTTCGGTTATGCCATTAAAACAAAGGTCATGCCGTTAAAACAAAGAGATTGTATAAGTACATTAAGGGAAAGAGTATAACCAGAGAGGGAATAGAAACCTCTTAGAAACCAAAATTGTTCATCTCTGTGTGGAGCTGCAGGAGATGGACATGGTTCTCAATGAGTATTTCTCCTCCATTTTTAGTATGGAGAAAGACACGAAGACTGGGGAATGTCGGGCAGTTAGTGGACATGCCTTGAGGATATTCTGTATTATGGTCAAGGAGATGCTGAATGACCTTAGGTATATGAAGGTAGATAAATCTCCTGGGCTTGATCAGATAGATTTGAGGATATTATGGGAAGCTAGAGTAGAAATTTCAGAGCCCTGACTGAGATATATGAATCATCATTAGACATAGAGGGAGTGCAGAGACGGTTCACCAGACTGATTCCTGGGATGGCAGGACTGTCTTATGAAGAAAGACTGGATAGACTTGGTTTATACTCTCTAGAATTTAGGAGATTGAGAGGGGATCTTATAGAAACTTACAAAATTCTTGAGGGGTTGGACAGGCTAGATGCAGGAAGATTGTTCCTGATGTTAGGGAAGTCCAGGACAAGGGGTCACAGCTTAAGGATAAGGGGGAAATCCTTTAAAACGGAGATGAGAAGAACTTTTTTCACACAGAGAGTGGTGAATCTCTGGAACTCTCTGCCACAGAGGGTAGTTGAGGCCAGTTCATTGGCTATATTTAAGAGGGAGTTAGATGTGGCCCTTGTGGCTAAGGGAATCAGGGGGTATGGAGAGAAGGCAGGTACGGGATACTGAGTTGGATGATCAGCCATGATCATATTGAATGGCGGTGCAGGCTCAAAGGGCCGAATGGCCTACTCCTGCACCTAATTTCTATGTTTCTATGTTTCTACATAAGTGAGGTGCCAGAAGACTAGAAGCTGGCTAATGTTTTGTCTCTATTTAAGAAGGGCTGCAAGGGAAAGCCTGGGAACTTAATCTGCCAAACATCTGTGGTAGGCAGGTACCGGAGAGTTATCTGAGGGATAATATTTATATGCATTTGGATAGACTGGCTGATCAGGAATAGTCATCATGGTTTGTATATGGGAGAACGTGTCTTGCGAGTCTTAAGTTCTTTTGAAGAAGTAACCAAAAAGGTTGATGAGTAACCAAAGTCGTAGATAGGACTGCTCAAGGATAATGGAGTAAATTTGTGCTTGGACTCGGGGCTTGTGGGTGAGGTACTAAATTAGTATTTTGCATCTGCTTCCACTAAGGAGAAGGGCATGGAGGACAGTGAGATCAGTGTGGCGAATACTAATATGTAAGGGCTGTTTGAGACTAAGAAGAGGGGGGGTGGGGGTTGGTATTTTTTAAGAGCGTTAAAGATGATAATTCCTCATTACCTGATGGGATCTACTCCAGGTTGTTGAGCAATGAGATTGTGGGAGCCTTGACGAAAATCTTTGCATCTTCTCTAGCTGCAGGCAAGATCCCTGAGGACTGGAGAGGAGCTAATGTTGTTCCTTTGTATAAGGGAAGTAGAGAGTATCCAGGGAATTATAGGCCAGTGAGCCTCATGTTACTGGTATGGAAGATATTGGCGAGAATTCTCTAGTATAGGATTTGCTCCCATTTGTGAGAGAATGGATTAATTAGGGACAGTCAACGTGGCTTTGTATGCAGCAGGTCATGTCTTAATAACTTGATCAAGTTTTTTGAGGAGGTGACCAAGATAATTGGTGAGGATGTGATTTACTCTGAGATTTAAGATATGGCTTTTGTACCACCTTATTAGGAAAGTACCTCAAATTCAGTTGTCAATGCACAAGTGTACCCAATTTGGAGTCTTGTACTGATTCAAAACCAAAACATATCCATGCTCTCATGTGCAAGAGAACGGTGGCCTAATAAAGGTCATAGAGTAATTTGTTAAAAATTCTTGAACATATTGAGAAGCAAGACTTTCAGTGCCAAACTGTATTCCAAATTTATTTCCATTCAGCAGGCTAAGTTCTTTAAGCTTTTGATAACCATAATTAGTAAATATTGTTATTAATCTAGATTAAATGATTGTCTTAACTGGACTTACAAAAGTGGAATTACTTACAAAAACAAATGCATTTACAGACTTACAAAACAAATGCATTTACAGTTTGCTTGAGTGTTGGAGTGTTTGCAAACTGCTGCAGAATCTCAGCTGGCCAGGGATAATCTATGGAGGCAGAGGAATGGTCTACATTTCAAGCTGACCCTGCATCAGGATTGAAAGTGTTAAGAGAAGATAGCCAGTATAAAAAGATGAGAGGGATGGATAAGATGGAGTGGTAGGTGGAATTGGATGATGTGAGGAACAATGTTCAGGTGGGGTGAGGGATATGGGTGGTGTTTTAGGCAGGGGCTGGTGGATGGTAGGTAGACACACAGGAGGAGAACAAAATGGGAAGATGAGCCTGATGAGAAGATGGAGGAAGTTAGAGACAGTCTGGAAGGTGATAAGTGGAACCAGTTTAGGGAGGGATAATGGACAGATGGAACCATATGTGGAAGGGGATCGGAAAGGTAGACCAAGGAGAAGAAACCTAGGTGATCGGTATTCTAGCAGGGGACAAGGTTAGAGGAGGTGGAGTTGGTGGTTTTACAGTAGATATCAGTGGATAGTTTGTCTCCTGAGATGGAAACAGATCTGGAAAAAGGGGGAGGTGTCAAAAATGTGAATTTGAGGGCAGATTGGAAATTAGAAGCAAAGATGATAAAATACACAAGTTTCACATGAGTGTAGGAAGCAGCAGTGTGGTTATTGGTGCAGTTGAGCAAGATATGTAGAAGGGTGCCAGAGGAGGTTTGGAACAAGTATGGTTCAACATTGCCAACAAAAAGGTAGGTGTAGCTATGGCTCATAGCCACATATTTGATTTGTAGAAAGTGAAATGAATCAAAAAAGAAATTGTTCATGGTAAGAACCAATTCTGCAGGTGGATGAGGGTGTAGTTGAGGTAGCTGTACAACAGTGGGTTTATGGTAGATAGTGGTGAGCAGTTTGATTTCTGAGATGGAGACAGATCCAAAAAAAGGGAGAAAAGATTGGGAGTTAGTAACAAAGGTGAATTAGTTCTACTTGATTAATAGTGATGGCATGTGCTGTTGAACCATTCGTTGGACGCAAGGACAGGAAAGCTGATTGTCGGGATGGCATCAATTGTTTATCCGTCATCTGAGGAGAACGCAATGCTCCTAAATGTAAAAACTTGGGATTGCTGCCAAGTCCTTATGCTATCAATACATTTGTAATTAGAATAAGCGTTTAGCAACCACTCTACTAACAATTGGGTCTTAAAATTTCAAATGCTAAACGTTTAATTCAGCACAACTTTGTGGCTCATTGTATGTGTGATTTATAGTGTTCTTATTGCCATACAGTAATTCTTCCAACTTGTGGGCTTTACACATGGTTTCAATGTGAGTATTAGTGGTCGGCCCCTTCGATCAGCAGCAAGAGAAAAGTAAAGTCTTGTTACTGGCTTCTGATCTGAACAACTCTAACTCTTGTGCTTTACATTTGATCTGTTCATGAAATTTTGGCACAGATCCTGATGAAAAGGAAAAAAAAACGTATAGACCCATGTACCAAACTCAGCAAATGGAAAAATAGCTGTAGAAGACCAGAAAGGAAATGGAATTAAGCTGGTATTCTTGTCAATGAAAATTTAATAAATTTAATGGAGTCCAAGTATAATAATTGGCTTGAGTAGCCACCAAAGTTAATTCTGTTGATTTATTTGCATTTATTTAATAGGATGTCTGAGATGATCAAAAGCTAAATTGATTAACTTGACATTTAAGAATTTTTCAATTACCAATAGGCATGCACTTTGGAGCCACACAATTATGTTGTTACTTTTCCCTCAAACCAAGAAATCTGGAATTGCCAAACACAACAGTTCAAAGCCCTTTCGATAGACACAAAAAGTTGGAGTAACAGCATCTCTGGAGAGAAGGAATGGGTGATGTTTCAGTTCGAGACCCTTCTTCAGACCCTTCCTTGCTTCTTCTTTGTATAGAGACATTACTTTCCTATGGTCTGTTCAGTGTATAAAATTACTATTTGTAATGTCATAAATGCTCGAGGGAAAATATGGTAAATGCCTTAAAAATTGGAAATTTCTTCATATAGTTTCACACATTTAAATACGAGTTTTCACTTGGAGTAGAGTGAAGGTAGAGGATAGCATAAGAAGGGAGAAGGCAATGAGGAGATTATTTGAGGCCCAAAGCTCTGGAAATTACTGTTCTTGTCCTTGTCTCATTGATAATTTGTAATTTGTATCACAGGTTATGCTTAATGCCAGATCTTGCTGACCCTGGTACTTTTTATTAATTTGCACTAATGGAAGCATACAATGAGGTGCTTTTTGTATAGATAAACCTGCTCCACTATTGATTAAGTTCATAGCCGATCTGATTGTTTCAACTATGCATTCCTGTGTTCTTTTTGAAATCTCTTACTCCCCCCCACCCCCCCCCAACTTAAAAATATGAAAATACTCTACTTTGTCAATCCCTTGAAAAGGCATCCAAAAACTTATAACCCACTGAAAGAGAATCTTTTTTTCCCCCCTTGTTTATGTTAAATGGATCAATTTATTTTTGACCAATGACACTTGGGTTTAGACTCTCTCACAGGAGGAAATGTCCACTCCATATTGACCATGTCAAAACCCCTCGGGATCTTGTATTTCAATAAAATCCCCTAACGTTCTTCTAAACTTCAGCAGTTACATACTTATTCTGTCTTATCTTATCCACAATACAACTGTATTTTGGGTATCAGTCTAGTAAATCTTGGAAGAGCTGTCATTGCATCAATACCCTTTCTTGAATAAGGAGACCAGATGTGGTGTATCCGGTGTCCCACACAACTGAACCATAACTTCCCAGTCCGCCTTTTAACATTTTAATTCCCATTCCCATATTGACGGGAAACGTTGAAGAAGGGTCTCGACCCAAAACATCACCCATTCCTTCTCTCCAAAGATGCTGCCTGCCCCACTGAGTTACTCCAGCATTTTGGGTCTACACCCATACTGACTTCTTTGTCTTGGGCCTCCTCCATTGTCAGAGTGAGGCCACACACAAATTGGAGGAACAGCACCTTGAATTTGGCTTGGGCAGCTTACAACCCAATGGTATGACCGTTGAGTTATCTCATTTCAAGTAACCCCTGCATTCCCTCTCTTTTACTCATTCATTTAAACTATTTATATCCCTTTGTAGTTCTCTGTTCTCTTCACAACTCTCCTCAGGATAATGACACTTGTGTATCATCAACTGCAAACTTGCTGAATGGTGAAGAAGGCCACCATGAAAAAGGCCTGCATTTTCTTTTAGTTTAGTGATGCATGAAACATCTAACAAGATTATCCCTTTTAGATTTAATCTCCTGCTACTTTGGATTCCAATTAGTAATGAGAAAAAACTGTAGTCGGGGAGAGGGGGGGGGGCAAAAAGCAAAATCCTGACAAAACGATTTGTTAACTGCCACTGTTAGCAGTAGTTAACAGCCAGTAGTTAACAGTAGTTATACAATGTGTCGTCAATACATCGATCCACATTCCTCAGTAAATGTTTTTTCATCTTGCTTAGTTAAGTTTTTGGTTTTTAGTTTTGTGTTTTGTGTGGTGGGGGGGGTTGAAACAGGGCTTTCTGTCTCTCCCTTCGGGAGAATGCGACTTTCTTGTCGTATCCCCCTTCTCTGCCTCCGTCTGCGCTGAGGCCTAATGGCGGAGCTGGCGACCTCGAGGCTCCGGAGGCAGAGCCTGTCAGGACTCGCCCTGGGCTCGCACCCGTGAGGGCGGCCCGGCTTGGGGCTGGAACGGCGCTCCCGTGAGGGGCTGAGACGCTCCCGTGAGGGCGGCCCGGCTCAAGGGTAACGGCGCTCCCGTGAGGGCGGCCTGGCTCGAGGGTAATGGCGCTCCCGTGAGGGCGGCCCAGCTCGAGGGTAACGGCGATCCCGCTCCCGTGAGGGCGGCCCAGCTCGAGGGTAACGGCGATCCCGTGAGGGGCTGAGACGTTCCCATGAGGGCGGCCTGGCTCGAGGGTAACGGCGCTTCCGTGAGGGCGGCCTGGCGTGGGGCTGAGACGCTCCCGTGAGGGCGGCCTGGCTCGAGGGTGGAACAGCGCTCACGTGAGGGCGACCCGGCTCGGGGCTGGAACGGTGCTCCGGTGGCTGAGACGGCGTTCTGGCAGCGGCGGCCTGAGTCCGGGGTTCGGCTGCGGGACAGCGGACGACATCGGCAACTTCGACCACCCCCGGGCCGCGGAGTTTGAACCGGCCCGTTCGCGGAGCTCGGTGAGCCGTGGGACTGACTTACCATTGCCCGGTGGGGTATCGCCTCAGCGCAGATGGAGAAGTGGAGGGAAGAGACAGCAGCCCTAAGATTTTTGCCTCCATCACAGTGGACTCTTGGTGGACTCACTGTGGTGGATGTTAATTTGTGTTTACTGTCTGTTCTGTTGTTTATTATTGTATGTGGCTGCAGGTAACGACATTTCGTTCAGACCAAAAGGTCTGAATGACAAATAAAGGATCTAATTCTAATTCTAAATGTAATTGTGTTTTAACACTGCGTTCCTTTGAATAAATTTCAAGGGAGAATTTCTTAAACTCACTGTCAGGGCTAACGGTAAAGTCACATTAATTTATTATTCCACTTTATTTTATTTGCCTCCCTGCCTCTCGCCGCTCTCTTCTGCTCTCCTCCGCTCTCGAAAATGCGATGATGTATTTTGGAGAAAGGAGATGCATAAAATGTGCACATTTTAAAAATCAGGGTTCAGATATACAAACCTTCAAAAACAAATGATATGCTACATTTTCAAATGGGAAATAATGCTTAAGAAGCTAATAGAAAACGTATAAATTATTGGTTGTGCCATAGTTAGAATATTGTGTTCAATTTTTCTGGAACGATCTGTCCTTCAGCTAACAAAAATAACGATTAATTAGTCTGAGTTAGTCAATCAGTTAATGGTGCAGTAACGCTTGGCTAGCAGTCACTGTTGAATGGTATTCAATATACTAGTTAAGAGGGAGAAGGATGAGTCAGAAAACAAGGCTCTAAATTTAAGTAAACTTTGGGAAAGTGAGGCAGAAGAGTAGACTATGCAGAGCATTGACAAACAATGTGAAATGTTCCAAGATCTTCTTGGTAATAGACCTGTACATTTTGAATTGAATTAAAATTATTTGTCATTCAAAAATGAATGAAAATAAATGAATGTTATCCCTGACGACTATATTCAGGTAGACAGTAGCATGGATAAGGGAGAGCCAGTGGATGTAGTGTACCTGGACATTCAGAAAGCCTTTGATAAGGTCGCACACATTAGTGGGCAAAATCAGAGCACATGGTATTGGGGGTAGGGTATGGACATGGATAGAAAATTGGTTGGCAGACAGGAAACAAAGAGTAGGAATTAACGGTTCCCTTTCAGAATGGCAGGTAGTGACTAGTGGGGTGCCTCAAGGCGCGGTGCTGGGACCGCAGCTATTCACAATATATATTAATGATTCAGATGAAGGAATTAAAAGTAACATTGGCAAATTTGCAGATGACACAAAGCTGGATGGCAGTGTGAACTGTGAAGAGGATGCTATGAGGATGCAGGCTGACTTGGATAGGTTGGGTGAGTGGGAAGATCCATGGCAGACGCAGTATAATGTGGATAAATGTGAGGTTATTCACTTTGGTGGCAAGAACAAGAGGCAGATTATCATCTGAATGGCAGGTAGACACAAAATGCTGGAGTAACTCAGCGGGTCAGGCAGCATCTCTGCAGCAATGGAATGGGTGACGTTTCGGGTCGAGACCCTTCTTCTGTATGGTGTCAGATTAGGAAAAGGGGAAGTTTAACGAGACCTGGGTGTACTTGTACATCAGTCACTGAAAGTAAGCATGCAAGAAACAGCAGGCAGTGAAGAAAGCTAATGGCACGTTGGCCTTCATAATGATAGGAGTTGAGTATAGGAGCAAAGAGGTCCTTCTGCAGTTGTACAGGGCCCTGATGAGAACACACCTGGAGTATTGTATGCAGTTTTGGTCTCCTAATTTGAGGTAGGACGTTCTTGCTATTGAGGGAGTGCATCGTAGGTTCACGAGGTTAATTCCTGGGATGGCAGAAATGTCATATGATGAAAGAATGGGCTTGTATCCACTGGAATTTAGAAATATGAGAGGATATCTTATAGAAACATAAAATGATTAAGGGATTGGACACGTTAGATGCAGGAAACATGTTCCCAATGTTGGAGGAGTCCAGAACCTTGGGCCACAGTTTAAGAATATGGGGTAGGCCATTTAGAGCTGAGATGAGGAAAAACCTTTTCACCTAGAGTATTGTGACTTTGTGGAATTATCTGCCTCAGAAGGCAGTGGAGGCGGACTCACTGGATGCATTCAAAAGAGAGTTAGATTGAGCTGTTATGGCTAGTGGAATCAAGGGATATTGGGAGAAGGCAGGAATGGGATACTGATTGTGGATGATCAGCCATGATCACATTGAATGGCTAGAAGGGCCGAATGGCCTACTCGTGTACCTATTTTCTATGTATCTATGTAAAATGCTGGAATAACTGTTCCATTAACAGGCAGCATCTCTAGAGAGAAGGAATGGGTGACGTTTCAGGTCGAGCCCCTTTTTCATACTGATGTCAGGGGTGAGTGGGACAGAGATGGAATGCAGTCGGAGTCAGTAAGACTGGTGGGAGAACTGGGAAGGGGGATGAGATGGAGAGAGAGGGTAAGCAAGGGCTATTTGAAGTTAGAGAAATCAAAGTTCATACCGCTGGGGTGTAAGCTACACAAGCAAAATATGAGGTGCTGTTCCTCCAATTTGCGCTGGGCCTCACTAACAATGGAGGAGGCCCAGGGCAGAAAGGTCAGATTGGGAATGGGAGGGGAATGGCGTGAATTTGCACCTTATCCTGCGTACTTAATCCAAGGTCGAGCGAACGTGCGGACAGTCGGGCGAAAGCAATGATCATAGAGTAGAATAGATGACATTTCGGGTCGAAATCCTTCTTCAGACTGAGTCAGGGGAAAGAGGAACAAGAGATATAGACGGTACTAAGGACAAATGAATGGAAGATATGTCTATATCTCCCGTTTCCCTTTCCCTTGACTGTCAGTCTGAAGAAGGGTCTTGACCCAAAATGTCATCTATTCCACTCTCTGATCATTGCTTTTGTCCGTCTGAGAGAGAGAGAGAGAGAGAGAGAGAGATGCAAGAAAGCAGCTATGACATATAATACACAATAAACTATATTATAAATACACAATAGACAAGTTATGCATTCTGTGCTCTTACATGGGTATGACTGCACATAAAAAATCCCCTCCCCCCCCCCAACCTCAGCCTCACGGACCTTGTAGTACCCCTAGTTCCTGAACCCTATTTCCATCACTGGTGGAAGGAATGGACAACATTGTTCCAGGTCGGACTCTTCAGATGATCTGATTATCCTTGAGATACAAGGACCAGCAGATGCTGGAATCTTGAGTATAACACAGTGCTGGAGTAAAACACAAAGTATCCACCCATATCCCACAAGTGGGTCAGGTGATCAGATTAAATCACAAAATGCTGGATTATCTCTGTGGATCAGGCGGCATCTCTGAAGACAAGGATAAGCGGCGTTTCGCATAGATGCTGCCTGACCTGCTTAGTTACTCCAGCACTTTGTGTTCTTCGCAAGATTCCAGCATCTACAGTTCCTTTTGCCTCCAAATGCTGAAGTAGTTGAATCTGAAGATGGATCCCGACCGGTAACGTCGCTTGCCCTCCAGAGATGCGGCCTGACTCGCGGAGCTACTTTGTTTTAATCTTGAGTATTTTACCCAGTTGTGGGACAAGGGTGGAATCGTCGTTTGATTAGCAATGCTGTAGAGCACCGCGGAGTGGCGCTCCTGCTCCATTGGACAGGCGTGGGCGCGGAGATCCTGAAGGAGCAGCCAGTTGTGAAATTCTGCATGGACGTGATGCTCGCCCAGTGTAAATAGTAACTCCTGAAAGAGAGAATTGAGGGGGAGATCGCGGCTGATTCCGACTACCGAGCCGGATGCCTCTAGTTTTAAGCTCAAATGCAGGAAATGTTGAACAGGATTGCTTCCGTTTTAACCAAGAAAATGAATTAGTGCCACGATAACAACGTTTGAAGGCGTCCAAAGACAGATCTATTCTGTAGTCGTCAGATTTCCTGCAAGTCAGCGATGTGCCATATGTTAATGTGGTACATAAAGCGGATTTGGTTCAAAGATCAAAAGAAACATTGCTTCTCATTTCAAAACTTTTATTAAGACCACATTTGTATCAGATTGGTGTGCCAGCAAGATTCTAATGAGCCAGCACTAGGGGGTGGGGTGGGGTTAAAGTTACATCAGATGAGAATATTGCCGGGATCCTGTGTTAATTTGTGCTTTTGATTATATTTGGTAATCAACTGGTTTATTTTCAGGTTGTGGTTAAATCAGAAGAAGTTGCAGAATGGAACATATTACGCGATGACTTCATGATGGGAGCTACCATGAAAGACTGGGATAAGGAGAGTGATGAGGAGAAATGTGCTGATGTTGCTGGCGAGGAGAGTGCTTCAGACCGATGAGCCTCTGATCATAATCACTCCTCGGTTTAAACGGAAACTGATACCGATGTTCATTCTGTGAATGCAAGAAATTGTATCATTTGGAGTTGTTGATAAAAAATAAAGTGAACTATTTCTCTTCAATCATTTTTGTTATTGCTTTCTCAAGTCCAGGCATTTAACCTTGTTTCGCTTCCTTTAGAGATGAACGTGACGCTGATCATTGTTGAGATCGTGCTAAAGATGGAGTCAATGAAGGCAGCATTAGGCCAACTTTATTATGCAGCATGATTTTTGCTTTTGATCTTCGTCAGAGTTGCGCCAAGGAGATGGGGTGTTTGGACACCTCAGGCAGTTTAGCCCATTCTGGAAGTTCATAAGGGGGAGGGAGGGGTTTTGCGTTCGGCAATAAGGCAAGTGGGCAATGAATCTTGTCGCTGGGGAAAAGCAGCCATTACACCTGCAAGAGCGGGCAGCTTTTCACATCCTTGCTTTTGTGGCGCCCACCTTGGTGGCATTTAAGGGGCTTTTGGATAGGCACCTGGATATGCAAAGAATAGAGGGATATGGATTATGTACAGGCAGATAAGTCGCTTTGGACATCATGTTCGGCGCACACATTGTGCGCCGAAGGGCCTGTTCCTGTGCTGTAATGTTTTATGTTCTGTGTAGGAAGGAACTGCAGATGCTGATTTAAACCGACGATGGACACAAAAAGCTGGAACAACTCAGCGGGACAGACAGCATCTCTGGAGAGAAAGAATGGGTGACGTTTCGGGTCGAGACCCTTCTTCAGACCTTATCCCTGACCGCGTAGCGTCCAATGAGAGAAGTGTTAGCCTAGATACGGCACCCGTTTAACACTGACTGTTGTTGGAAGAATATGCTTTCCTATACACCTCCAGTAACAATCTCTAAAACGCCTCAATGGACGTTATGTGTTTAAAATGTGTGCACAACGGCATGACAGATAACGTACATCGTGTGAGTTATGGTGAACCGGGTGCTCGCTGAAAATTCCAACAGGATAATGCCGATCTAAGTTGGTGGGGGAGGTGGGGAGTTGCTGGAGCAACTGACATTTACTCTGTGTGACCTGTGTCTGTATTTTACAACACTTTTGGATGGGAGAATTCCAATTGCGCTGCCGAGTCTGAATCACTCAATTTCCCCCTGCGGAGTGGAAATATTTGCCCATCTGTCTGTTGGTTTAAAAACTGTGCTCCTTGTGCAACTGTCTCCTCTGATGTTCTGAATGACGAAGGAGGGTTCAAATGATCAGAATAGCAAAGTAACCGGAGTCGCAGCGGCCCAGTTACAGAATCTGGAGCCCACCTGGGCCCTAGTGCCCCTTTAAATTAGTTTAAGGGTCCGCTTATACAACACTGGACACTTCCCAGCCAAGTTTGATTGCTTTTAATTCCATTGGATTCGAAATGGATTGTTTGGTTAGAAAGAAACAAAAAACCCACTCGAACTCCACACGCTGCCCCATAAAAACATAAACTTGGAATATTTGTAGTTGGACTGTAAGCGGAATTGTAGCGTGCGCTGACTCCGGGTAGCAAGATTGCAGATGAGGAGGGGAGTTGTTTGATTTCGACGTCGCAGCCAAAGACTGAAGTTCACCTTCCTCGGGCTCTCCAGAGCACTTTCACCCGCGCCCGGAGACTTTATAAAATTGTTTGTTTGAATGCAGGTGCTGAGTGGGGCAAAATGTCGTATGGGGTTCAGATCAGGTTGTGTACCCGGTGGCCTCTAGTTGTAGATATGCCACAAGGCTCATTGTATGAAGACGCCGTGCCCTTCTATGGACTGAAGTATTGGGGACAGAGAAGGCACATTATAGCAGCAGCATATTTATTGTTACTATCACATTGATCGAATGAGTTGCACAAATATTCGCTTTGTGAGAGGCGTGACACAGGGCAGCCTTTTGGGCAATCGACGTGTGCAGCGAAGCTCCGGATGCTTTTGTGTTTCGCGCGTCCCAATTCCCAGCCGTGGTAAATAACTATATTACTATTGTATGTTCCATACAATCTTACTACTTCTGTAAAATACATAGAACCTCTAAACTCACAGAATAGTGCAATGTGGAAACAGGCCCTTCGGCCCAACTTTCCCACACCGGCCAACATGTCCCAGTTACACTGGTCCCACCTGCCCGCGTTTGACCTATATCCCTCCAAACCTGGCCTATCCATGCACCTGTCCAATTGTTTCTTAAATGCTGGGGTAGTCCCTGCCTCAACTACCTCCTCAGGCAGCTTGTTCCATACACCCACGACCCTTTGTGTCAAAAAGTTAACCCTCATATTCCTATGAAATATTTTCCCCTTCACTTTAAACCTATGTCCTGGACCTCGAATCCGTTTCATGAGAGATCTGTAATCTATGAAATCCTCCCCCCCCCCCCCCCCCCCCCCCCCCCCGAACTTTGCTGGCTTTACCATGCACTACAAGTTTTCCCATATCATGTATCTATAACGCTGTAAATTGATCGATTGTAAACACGAATGCAACAACAGGCGTTTCACTGTACCTTGGTGTACGTGACAATAAACTAAACTAAGATAGACATAAGAAACTGGAGTAACTCAGCGGATCAGGTAGCATCTCTGGAGGGAAGGAATGGATGACGTTTCGGGTCGAGACCTTTCTTCAGACTGAAATCTAAGATAGACACTAGAAGCTGGAGTAACCCAGCTAAGTAGAAGGAATGGGTGACGTTTCGGGTCGAGACCCTCTTGTCACCTATTCCCGCTCTCCAGAGATGCTGCCTGTCCCGCTGAGTTACTAAAACATTTTGTGTCTATCAGCAGTACCTCCCTTCCAACACGAAGGCAGCTAGACGCGGGCGCTAGGACAGCGCGGAGCACCAGAGGCGCCAGTCTGTGGGCAGCCTGGTAGCGAGTGGCGAGGAATCCTCCGACCTCGCGTCACTGGATGGAGGCAACACGTGGTCGGATGGGTCATTATAAATGCCTCCGGTGTACGAGCCTGATGTTATCTGCTGGCAACTCTCTCCCTCTCACACACACGCACTCTCTCTCTCTCGCACACACACACACAATCTCCCACTCACTCACTCTCCCATCCAGGGATCTTTTATTAGCAGGAGCAGCGAATATAACGGTTCGCTGCTTAGATTTATTTTAAGTATATAAAGTTATTTTCTAATAAGCAGGACAACTCTGCTTTACTTTTTTTTAAACGTTGCATTTATCAGATTACATTTTTTTTGGCAAGTTTCTCTTTTTTTTTAAATCTCACCGTGGACCCAAGAACTCATCCCTGGTGGAATAAAGCTGGTGTTTTATTTTGCATTTCATTGGAGAAAAAAGAGAGAGAGAGAGAGAGAGAGAGAGAGAGAAAGTAAATTGGGCGAAGTTTAAAGACTTGGTGCGGACTGCAATGAAGTGAAGGTGTGTTTATCTTCGGCAGTAGCAGTGTTGGTGTCGGGATTGGCGCTGCGGCGAAGAGGCAGCGCTTGGCTAGTTTGGGAACTGCACCACTTTGAGAATCAAGAATAAGCAACACGAAAGATCCTCGCGCCTTTTTTTGTTGTAAATATCTAATC